>NW_023270268.1:91242409-91947793 GCF_011800145.1 Mirounga leonina | reverse complement strand
TCCCCAAAACCATACCATGCTCTCTCATTTCCATGTCTTGGAACTCTACTGGGAAGCTCCCATTGTTGCACATGCTAAAGGGGCCACGTTCCCTGGGGAAGAGCTTTAAACCCTTCCGTAGGTGTTTCTTTCTTTAAGAAATTGCTGCTTGTGGCCCTGAAGTGCCCTGCTGTGTGCCCACCCATTGTGGCTTAGTCTAGGTATTTGTTTATATCCCACAATTTACATAGGGATTGGGTTTAAAGTCAGTACCTAAGGCAAAAATAACCTGAGATGTAACTCTTGGAACTCTCTTACAGTCCAAAGTGAGAGACCTACAAAATCTGAGCAGCGTGGAAACTGAGATTAAGCACAGTATCAAGGGATTCGTGGTTTCCATCTCATGTTCCCTTCCCGGAGTAGACAATGGTGCAATCGCCCGTGTTATAATTGTGTAATTCTCTGCCTGCCTCCTCCTCTTTCCCCATCGTGACCAACTGCTTACAGTTGGATTTGTAGACGTGCCAAACCGACGCACCTCCATGGCAGCTCTGTCTCCCTCAGACCCTAGGAAGATGCCACAGTCTGAAAAGAAATGTCATGATCTCATAGCAGAGACCTAAAGTTTGACCTAACGGGCACACTCTTGTTGCCTCCTGGAAGGGGAAGTCAGGATAGCCAGGCAAGTGACTTGAGTTCTACTCAGTGTGGACTTACTGGCAAAGTTCCACCAGGGGGGCGCCGTGGGTGGGGCTGGCTGTCATTTGCAATGCTTGGCCTGCTTTCCCTCTCCTGTTCGTTCCCTGTTGTCCTTCATCCTCTGCCAAGACTATTGTGATTCCTGTTTTGAACTTAAGTGATAGGTCATGCATCATTTTTCCTATTCCTCATTTTTCTTTGATAGTCTGGACACTACGTCCCACACAGCCCTGATGACAACAGAGCGAGCTTCTGAGCCTGAGCAAGCCTTGAGCGGCACCGCCTTCCCGCTTACCTATACCCCGTGCTGTTCCTGCCGACCACCAGATGCTTGGGCTGCTCCTCACACTTATAGAGGTTCAAGTCGTTCTCGGGCACCAGGTCCACATCGTGGAATATAAAGCAGTCCCAATTTTCATCCTTGAGAGCTTCCAGATAGCCCACATTCAAGAGCTTGGCTCGATTAAACTTTTTGCTTCCAGCCTATAGATACAGAAATTAAAACTTGGAAAGCTCCAGAGATAAGGTTTCACACTGTGCCCCTCTCCAGCCTCAGAGGCAGGAGTTGGAATTATTCTTCCCAAGTAAAAATCTGACAGAGTAGATGCAGTAACAGTAAAAAACCATTTGGTTTCTTTGTGTTCTTTCATATATACTTATATTCCAAAAGTGACAAACATGCCTTAAAATGGAGAGTTGTTTAATGGGTACAGAGTTTCAGTTTTGCAAGCTGAGAAATGTCTAGAGACTGGTTACACGATAACGTGAATACACTTCACCCCACTGAACCGTATACTTAAAAACAGTTAAGATGCACTCTTAGTGACTATGAACCAGGAGAGATCCTGGCAGGGCTGAGGACATCAGATCTCATCGTTCTCCCAGCCCACTGACTTTGCCCTGAAGCCCTTCAATAAAATGGTTTGATCAGAAATTTTAAAAAAAAGTTAAGACACTAAATTTCATATTTCACAATTTTAAAAAGGTCATGGCTTTAAACTACAAATAAAAATAACTCAGAATTTTTTTAAAAACATACATTTATTTATTCCACATAAAAGTATAAACCTTCTTTATACATTAGTCATACCAATTAGTATCCTGCTTTATTGTCTAACTTCCAGCTGATCCCAATCTTACCGTATGTAACAAATTTACACTAAGCTTCCAAAAGACATTGCTCACTAGAAAAGACCAAGAAATCTGGACTTATAAACAGAGGTTATTGCTAATATTTCTAAGCTACTTAAAAGTTTCTTAGAATCACTGTAAGAGAATCCTGTTTTAATCTTTAATGGCAGAAGGTAATCCTTGAGGCACCTGAGTGGCTCAGTCAGCTGAGTGTCAGACTCTTGATTTTGGCTCAGGTCACGATTCCAGCATCATGGGATTGAGCCCCATGTTGAGCCCCATGTGGAGCCTGCTTGTCCCACTCCCTCTACTCCCCATCCCTCCCCCCACCACTTGCACTCACTCTCTCTTTCTCTCAAATAAATAAATAAAATCTTAAAAAAAAAAAAAAAGGAGGCAATCCCCATAGTGACCTTACAGAAGGGATTCATCACTGAGTAAGAAGAGAACACAATTCAAACAGTTATATGAACAAAGCTATAGTATGAAAAAGATTTTACAGAATTAATTTTTTCATGGCTGTTTGGATCATAATCCTTAAGAACAAATTCCAGTTTAATAAAGAGTTTATCATAAAGAAAATACAAGCAGTTCTCAAAAGTTACCACAGTATTTTCATGAAAAGAGTAACACCAAGCAGACATATTTTTCTAGTCACAAATATACTATATATTGGGGGTGCTGTCCTGAGTAAGAACTGAGAATGACCAATAATGTTAAAAAGAAAAATAATTATAGGGGTGCCTGGGTGGCTCAGTCAGTTGAGTGAGTGTTAGTTTTGGCTCAGGTCATGATCTCAGGGTCCTGAGATTAAGCCCCACTTCAGGCTCTGTGCTCAATGCAGAGTCTGCTGGAGATTCTCTCCCTCTCCCTCCCCCTCTGCACCTCCCCTGCTTGCGTGCACTCTCTCTCTCAAAAAAACAAACAAATAAATAAATAATTTAAAAAAAAATTATAAACCAGTAATAGTAAAATTTTGTTTCAAATCCTAAAAAATGGGTGTATTATATATGCACATTGATTTCAAGAGCCCCCGTTTATTTTAAAGTATATACTGCAGAACTGCATCCTCTGATTTGTCAAAAGTTTTCCTAAAACATATATTACCAATTATAAAACAATATTAAATATGTAGTGAATGATTTTGTTGACATTTTTGGCATCTGTAAAGATTTGAAGGGAATTATTTGAATGGTCTGGGACAATCCTGGAAAGCTAGACATGGATATTTAAGTTGATGCCTTTTCTTTCGATAAACATTAATACCAAATACAGGCATCTCTACTTAGAGCTAAATTCTTCAAAAGCAGCCCAAGCTTACCACTTACAGTGCTCCTAATGAATCACGCTTCTGGGAGCCAAATAAGGGAGTCAAGAAAGTGAAAACTAAACATAATCCATTTGATACAATAGAAGTTATAGGCAGAAAGATGGAGACAGTCATAGAACCTCATGGCTATTAATACAGTAATCTGTCGGATCCTCTGCCTAGATCCCCACTGATTAGCCATGCTCAAAATGGAAAACAATTCCAACATCTCATCATGTAGCGTCTAGCAAAGGCAGGAGGAAATACAAGGCAAATCTCCAGGGAAATTCTTTGGGCGGTCATTGGCTAACATGGAAGGGCTCACACACAAAAAGCAGAACAAAACTAAACTAAACTAAACAAAACAGACTTCCTCCAGAGATTCGTTTAAGAGGCAATAAAATTTCCCAGCGTTTAGTCTGATTATTCCACACTCCTAGACAAGAATTTCCTTTACCCCTTTCATGGATAAATGAGGTAGGAGACCTTTTCTTCAATGAGTTTGATGCTCCTTTTACCCAAGAGACACCAATGGCCAAGTCCCTCAGTCTCATCCCAGAGGGAGAGGAGGACCTGGGGGGTGGTGGGGGGGGCAGACCAGACCACTCACCTGGTGGATGATGTAGATGCCATAGTCCAGCTGCTGCCTCTGCAAGAAGGGGTGAAGGTGTTCTAGAAGGTACATCAAGTGTTTCTCTCTGTTCCGGTGAGGAATGAGAATGGCGACCCGCTGCGAAGCCTTACATTCCTCAGGGCGATACCGGCCTCTGTGCACTTGGGGATTTTCTGCCGCCACTTCTTCCAGAGTGAGATCTGGTTTGAAAACAAGCTTGTTCTGGCCCCCTACAATAAAAACAGGACCCAGGAAATAACCGTAACTACCTCATCAAGGGCTGATGGGGTCCATGAGCATTTACCTAATGCACTTAGAACACTATCTGGCCCACGGTGAGGACCATAGGAGTGCTGGCTTTTATTATTATTACTTTAAAAGCCTCGTTCGGTCATGAACTGTAACCAGAGTCATGTGACCCAGGTTACTGGCTGCAAAAGGAAGTAAGTGACACATAAGAGCATTCTCTTGTGGCTGGGTAACCAACTCGGGGTTTGTGACTCATCCGTGAGGAGGAGATGCGTCCTGTCCCAGTGGCCCTGGTAAAGAGTAGAGGTCAGGGCTAGACTAAGTAACTTCAAATTGCTCAAATCCTCTTTTCCTTCTCAAAATTCCAAAGGAGGGTAAAGTCCCTTAAAAATCAGACGCATTCCATGGAATCAAGCTCAGGGGCAAGGCCATTTCCCACTCTGTCCCTGAGCTCCTGGAAGCTATCATAGCTCACTGAAGATAAAACCATGAAAGGAAACAGCAACGAGCCTCACGCCTCACCCAGCACAGCATGCATGAGCAATATCCTAATTCTCCCGTTGGACCCCGGTAGCTGACATCCCCCAACGCTGCATTTGCCCAGCGAGTCTGGACACAGCCTGATTGGATGAAACCCGAGGCCGTGCGTGGTGACCAACCTCGTGCAAGGCGTCGTAGATCAGGTGCAAGCCACGGGCCCTCGTCCTCAATCTGAATTAACAGGGAATACTGACTGATAAGAGAGGAGGCAGAGCTCTGGTCAGAGAACTCAGCCCTGCGTTTTTCAAACTCCATATACACCAGTCAGGCTGTAACATCTCAAGATGCTGGCACGCTGCGCCCTCCCTTCTGGAGCAAGGCAGTCACAGGCCCTTCCAATGTGTAAGTCACCAGGCCTGGCTCCGTGGGACCACCCCTGCCCTGGCCATGGCTGTGTAGACCGGGCGCCAGGGTCCGTGAGGTGGTTGAAAGGCTCAGCCCAGCAGCACCAAGGGCAAATAACGGCTTCTAGCCACCGAGAGAGACTAACTGGCCTATAAGGAAGAGCCTTTCCTGAAGGTGTGAGGCACAGAGTTGGCAGGCAGCGATGCCCGAAAAGCCACCAGTAGGAAAATGAGTTGTGTAAAAGGCAAGCTACCAGAGCTGCTGGGAGGAGGATGGTGCGGCTGCTGAGATGGTTTCCCAAACAGCCCATTAACAAGCCCACCATCTGCGTTAACCTAAGCCTCTATTCTTGGCCCCTGAAAGAGCCCCATGCAACCGGTCTGATACAAACGAGTCCCCTTGCTCACTTTCTCATTGTCCTAACTTTGTAGGTGCCCTAAACTTCTACAGTGCCTGCTTCCGCCCCCTCTATCAGCCTCCCTGCCCCACCCACAGCATCTTCTCCAATTCTGTCCCTTCTCGGCCCATCTTAACTCATCACTACTTTTGTCACCCTCTTAATCCAGGGACTTCCTCAGTACTGGGTCACTGCCCATTTTATTTTTATGAATACTTTTATCACTTAAATATATTGTGAGAATTTTGAACAAGGTAGATAACACAGTCAGATTTGCCTTTCAACAACTCATTCTCCCATCTGAACTTGTATCACTGTGAGCAGAACAATTTCCCTCACAACACGATCAGGAATCATATTTTGGCTTTTCCATGACTGAGTAAAAAGAAGCAGTATGCCCCTAGGAACACAGTACAAGACTGTGATTCAATTAGGAGAGAGGGTCTGCAGGTGTTTGTTCAGCTAAGAGCAAGAAGCCACCCCCACGGAGGGCTACTTTAGTGTATGTACTTTTCTGAGAGAGAAGAATCTAAATCAGATTTTTGGTGAACAAACAGGAATCTGCCAGGCAGACATAGATTGAGGAAAGGCAGTCTGGAAAGAGGAAACAATTTAAGGCTCAGAGGAGTATCTGGAGAACTACAAGCACTTTGATGGTCTGGAGAATCAGAGGCCTGACAGAATCTCTGTGGGTTATTTCTAATATCACTGTGGAGTTTTTCCTCTCTAATCAATGTGTTCAATAAAACCAACTTACTGTTAATTTAAATAGAAAGGCAAGACATCCAAGGGGAATCAGAACACTATTAAAGAAATAAACACTAAAGACAACATTGAAAAACCCACTCGGTCTTGTCCCTTGACTCCATACTTTCAGCCAAGGGAATGCTAACAGATGTGACAGGAGTGGATTTCTCCACCTGTGCCCTGTGGATGTCAGGAGGACAGACCCAGGCTAGCTCATTGGTCCCAGGAGGAGAATGTGAGACCCATGGAGCAGAGCCACTGGCCTAGATCAACGGACCCCCAGTTCATCTGGCAGACTTGTGAACTAAATACATTCCCATTGACGTGTGCTTCTGAGGCTGGAGTGGCTTAGTAATAAAACTGGGTATGTTCATATAATGGAAGACGGATTGCACACAGCAGTATGGATACATCTCACAAACACAACGCTGAATGACAGAAGCCAGACACAAAAGAGACCATAGTGCATGTTTCTAATTATGTAAAGTTTAAAAAACAGGAAAAATCTAATGCCTGGTGTTGGAATCTTGAAGTAAGGGTCATGACTGAAAGAAGCATGAGAATTTCCGGGGCTCTAGGGGATTCCATTTCTTAATTTACATACTGATCACACACGTATGTTCACTTTGTGAAACTTCGCCAAGCTGCACACTTCTGATTTTTGTGCTTTTCTGTACATATGTTATATTTAACTAAAAAGTTTACACAGCACTTGTAAACAAGAAAAAGCGAAAAGCCTTACTGAGGTACGGAGACACAGGAGGGCAGTCTTCCAGGTCTGCTTCTTTCACGGAGTCTTGCTTCGTCAGAGTTTCTTCCTTCCCCCAAACCAGAACTTTGTTGAAATGAGCCATGAAGTCCTTTGCTTTAGGAATGTCTTGAATAGCCCCCACAAAGTAGTTACTGGTGGCCCACCCAACAACTGTCAGGCATAAGAGAAAAAGCAACAATAACCGGACTTTGTAGGAAAGGTGGAAAGTCAGTAGGAAGCCCATGTCTGTTATTCTGTGAGCAATATGTATCTCTCCCCTTCACCACAGGGAGGAAGCTTCAAGCTCAACTTTTCCAAGCCAACGGCACACTTGGCCACAACTAGGGACGCCTGCTTTTGCTCAGTAGTTCTGCTCCAGCAGCCTCTGAAAGGAATCACAAAGACATGTTGTTTCACATGAAATCCTATCCTCAATGATTCACGCCATCACAGACTGAAAACTTATCCCCACTGGATCTTGACTAACAATAATGGGAGCTTTCCAATAGGGGCTTTGAGGTCAGAAAATCAGAGATTTCAGGGGCAGAGGGTTCCAACCATCTATACATCACGGGATTTCTCTCTGGGTTACCACAGGGGCTCAGTAATCCGTAAGACTAACGGGTAGAACTACAGTGCAGTGTTGAAGATCAGGGATTTGGATTTGGACAGAAACTACAGCTCCACCACGTATCAGCCATGACACTTCAAGCCAGTCACTTAACTGAGCCTCAGTCTCCTCACCTGTAAAATGGGGATAAAAACGGTCTCTCCCTGGAGAGGTTAATGTGGGACTGAATGACCTAATGTATTAATACATAAAGTGTTAGCCCACCTCCTGATGTATAGTGATCACCAACTAAGTGGTGACCATCACTGTTGTTGTTGGTATATTACTTCCATTAAGTGACTCTAGACTAAAGATGGCCGACAGGTGGACACAGCAGTTGGCCGCCGCAAGCGCTACGCTATTGTACTATTTCTCACTGTCAGTTGATGAACTGCCATTCTGATTTCATTGTACAGCATGTGGTGATACAGTATGAATTCACCTCTGAGAGGTGGCTATGCTCTTAGTTATTGACAAAAATCCAGTTTCGGAGGCCACAGTGTGGAGGCCCACCCTGGACCATAGTGAATGCACTAAGGTGATGAAGGCTACTTGGCAAGGCCCCCGGGGGGACAGCCAGAAATTCCCCTCACATCCTCCCTGTGTGGCCACAACCACCTCTCTCCTCAAATTCTAAGCGTGTTATCACAGGGGTGCAGAAAATGCTAAATACAGCCAGGGCAGTGATCAAATTCACAGCCAAACACATCCTCAGTTAAATGGATAGGATGGAGACCAAAATATTTTCTGTGCCAGGTAATGACACGAAAAAGGTATGATTAAATCTTAAGAAACAAAAAGGCAAACAGAAATAAATGCTGTATGTGTATAAGATTACCACTAAAACTATAGAAATAAGAAAACTCTAGAGAGAAATGTAGCCCAAAGCTAACAATAACTGTATTAGGAGTATGGGATTAGCTGGGGGGAGGGGGGGCGCGGGGGCACAGAGCACAAACAGGGGGGCGGAAGAGGGCAAAGCAAACTCCCCGCTGAGTAGGGAGCCCGACGTGGGACTTGATCCCAGGACTCTGGGATCATGACCTGAGCCCAAGGCAGACACTTAACTGACTGAGCCACCCAGGCACCCCCCGTGTTTGCTTTTTTAAATTAGACACAGGGATGTGGTAATTCGCTGTGAAAAACAAAAACAAAACAATCTTAGCACCTCTCAAGATAGTCCCCTACTTACTGAAGGGTAGTATTCCAAAAATTTAGCTCTAGGTTAGTTCGAGGGATACCTAGAAAGCATTTCTCTCTAGATTCAATGTTATAAATGGAGGTTAGGTTTCTGGGTCAAGCTACAAAAGAGAAGATTTGACTCAGGAAGCAATTAAACAGTATGGCCTGTGTTTTGGGTCTTGCAAAAGTATCACAAGAAATTGATGCTGAAGGCAGTAATAACAGCTAATAAGAAGAGTGATTTATTTGTGCATTTACTCTGTGGCATGCACTGGGGTTAAATCGCTTGTATTAATTTACCTAATTCTCATTCTCAGCCTCGCAAGGTAAGAATCATTAGTCTCTTCATTTTATAGAGGAGAAAAATGAAGGTTTAGAGAGATTAAGGAACTTGCCCTTGACCACACAGTGTAATACTCTTTGCAGGTATACAATACAGTGATTCAACGCTTCCATCTCATTCTTGGAAAATTTAGACTGAGAACGTTGTTTTTCTAAGAGCTGCTTATGGAGGAATAGTCCCCTGACAGGGAGACTCCCTTGGCTGAAGAGGCTTCTGACCACAGAGGTACTATGGTGTTAGAAGCAGAAAAGGACCAGAAGTCACACAAGTCCAGCACTCTGTCCTGTTACAGAGGGAGGAAGAGTTAAAGAGTTAAATCTTTAGAGAGATTTAAAACCCACCCAAACAGGAGCAAGCTGGGAATAATCATAGACAAATATTGCTGAACTGCAGCCCACGGAATGTGGCCAAAGATAAGAAATTTATTATAAAAGCAAGGAGCCATTCTTATGGATTACTTAATAATTAGCCCCTCACTGCTAACTAGGCTTCTTGAGATGTGGATCTAGTTAAAAATAATCACTTCCCCTTTTTTCTAAGCCTTAGTGCCATCCTCAAAACTGACTTATAGAGGGAGCCAGCATGAAGGAAGCTCAAGTATGAGGTCTCCTTGGTTTCTGGGAGTAAACATGTGAGGTGTGAAGGGTCTATAATACCGGTCCAATGGTCTTTCAAGAGACAGCTCAGCCTGCTTATTGACTGAGTGCCAACTCCACGTTCCAAACCCATCTGGTTTCCAAACCCATCTGCAAGCAGAAGGCATCTCAGAGTGGGCATGATGTGGCCCCAGTAACGTGATCCTACTCGCTTGGGCCTCTGGGGCAGCAAAGAGAAAAGGCTGATATTTTGCTACTCTTTTTACTCTTGCAGAGTTCCTGAGAGCTGTGTTTGCACACAGGTTGTCCTACCTTCTTTGGGCCTCTGGTATTCATCTCCTTTACCTGGCTTTACCTGGCTTCTGAGTGATCACTGCCCAAACCCCAATGGTTCCCTGGGTGGGAATGTAAGGATGACAGCCACTTACAAGTACACATCATCTAAATTCAAAGACTGAGCTCCAAATGGCCAAAATTGGAAGCATTTGGGCAAGAAAATAATGATGGCATTGTATTTTAACCCACAGAATAAAATGAATATCCATGAGTCCATACTGATACAAATGATCAAATAAATAAAAGGGAGGAAAAGGGCAGTTCTTACAGGAAAGTCTCAATTAATAAGGAAGCAGGAGAAGGAAAAAAATCACCACTAGGCAAACACCACTGTAAGAATTGTTGCAGACAAGATCCGTCAATGGGTATTAAAATTAGTAGGTGAAAATTTGAGGATAAACAGAGTTTGTATAGTCTCAAGTATCTCCCCCAAGATATTTACTAGTTGCAAAGGGAAAGACAATAAGTTTACAGTGGAGAAACACAGATTTCACCCTCACTAAGTGATAAGGTTTAGTATTACCAGTGATATGACCTATCAACCTCATGAATTAGTGATATTTTAAATTCCACAAAATAACTAATCAGCACTCTTCAAAAGGGTCAAAATAATGAAGGACAAGGAAAAACTGAGGAACTATCTCAGATGGAAGAGACTAAGGAGAAATAACTAAATTCAATGTAGGATTCTGGATAGAATAGGGAACAACAACAAAAAACTATTAGGAAAATTAATGAAATTCAAGTAAAATCTGGAGTTTAGTTAATAGTTTGATAACTGAACCATGGTGATGTAACAGTCTAATATTAGGGGCAGTCGAGGGATTTCTCTGTACCATGTTTGCAACTTCTCTCTTAATTAAAAATTAAAAGTTAAAATTTTAAAAGAGACTGAATATAATCCAAGTCAACATAAGGCAGTCAAATTAACTTCATTCTCAAAGAGAATCACTGGGGTTTTTTTGTATTCCTGGACCTCAAACTGACCTGATACATAGCAGTAGCAGGTGCTGAATTTGGTAAATAACCGACGATCTAGAGTATACTAGTTGAAATACATGAAGACTCACCATCGTCCCAGGCAACTACTAAAAACTGATGAGACAGGAGGGAAAGAGAAGGAAAAATAAACATTAATAAAGAAGGGAAAAAATTGGGGAGCCTGGGTGGCTCAGTCGGTTAAGCAGCTGCCTTTGACTCAGGTCATGGTCTCGGGGGTCCTGGGATCCAGCACCACATCGGGCTCCTTGCTAAGTGGGGAGTCTGCTGCTCCCTCTCCCTCTGCCTGTCGCTCCCCCTGCTTGTGCTCTCTCTCTCATCACTCTCTCTCTCTGTCAAATAAATAAAATCTTAAAAATAATAAATTTTTTAAAAAAGAAGGAAAAAATTAAATGGGTCTAAAATTCCATTTTGGGAACATTTAAAACCTGAAAAAGGCTCACCCCCACGCTAGCTCCCTTTGGTTTACTAACACCATCACTTTTCTAAAGGTAAAGAGCCCCCTCTCTAATAAATGGCACTTTCTCTTGGTCATGCCCACCACTTTCTGCTCCTCTGCCACTGAATATTCAAAAGCAGGGCTTCTCTCTCCTGATTCTGAAAGGAATTGCTGCTTCCACTGTCGCTCCCATCCTGAAGCCACAGGGCACCCTGGAGCAGAGTCCCTGACTCCAGGCAAGAGGCTGCTGGATGGTCCCGCATTACCCATTTCACAGCAGCCAAGAGTTGCCACAGAACGGTCAGGAAACATGAAGTAAATTTAACTAGCTAAAGACTGAAATTGTCTTATATAGCAAATGTTACGCAGCATAACAGAATTCAAAAGAATTTCTGATGGGGGATTGTAATGGAGATTCATGGTGTACTTGGGCGTCAAGTTCAGGTACCCCCGAGAGCCCTGCAGGGGGGTCAGAGTTCCCTTTCTGCAGTCATTAGGGGCACACCAATGAGAAGGCTTGAGAAGGTCTAAGGAAGTGGGGAAAACATGGCTCTGAAGTCACAAAGAGCTGAGTTCAAATCTTGTTACCAGATGCATGAATGGCTTTAGCGAGTGACCAAAATTTCTGAGTCTGTTTTGCCATTTATTTAATTTTTTAAAAAGATTTTACTTATTTATTTGACAGAGAGAGAGAGAGCACAAGCAGGGGGAGCAGCAGACTGAGGGAGAGGAGAAGCAGGCTCCCCAATGAGCAAAGAGCTCAATGCGGGACTCGATCTCAGGACCCTGGGATCATGACCTGAGCCTAAAGCAGCCGCTTAACCAAGTGAGCCACCCAGGTGCCCCTGCCATTTATTTAAAAAGCCTGTTTAGTACGTGGTTCCAAGAATGCTTCTAGCAAATACAGTGGGGAATCTATTAAAATTACAGATTCCTGGGCCCTACTCCAGAGCTAAGGGGTCAGAACAGCTAGGCATGGAACTCAGAAAAGGAATTTTTAACAAGCTCCCCAGGTGATTCTTGTACCCATTAAAATTTGAGAACCACTGAAATGAGAGAATGGGCCTAGAATGCAAGTGATCCTTCAGAAATGTTCATTTTCCTTCTAGTGAGGACAAGCAGTAAGAAGATCTGGGAGGGGCGCCTGGTTGGCTCAGTCAGTAGAGCATGTGACTCTTGATCTCAGGATTGTGAGTTCGAGCCCCATGTTGGTGTAGAGATTACTTAAAAATTTAAAAAAAGGAAAGATATGTAAAAATGAGATTGTTAAAATGCATTGAATAGCTATTTCAAAAAAATAAATCATTTAGTAATTTATTCTAAGGAAATAATCAGAAAGACAGACCACAATATTCAAGCCAACATTATAAAAATAACCAAAAATTGAAAAGAATCAGAATGTTAACAATACGAAGATGATTTAATTAATTACAGTACCTCCATATGCTGGAACATACGCTTTTATTTAAAAAGTGTTGAAAAAACTTAACTACATGGGGGGTGCCTGGGTGGCTCAGTCGGTTGAGCATCTGCCTTCTGCTCAGGTCATGATCTTAGGGTCCTGGTACTGAGCCCCACATAGGGCTCTCTGCTCAGTGGGGAGTCTGCTTCTCCCTCTCCCTGCCCCACCCCCCACCATTCATGTACGCGCACGCATGCTCTCTCTCTCAAATAAATAAAATCTTTTAAAACAAAAAACAAAAAAACAAAAACTTAACTACACGGGAAAGTGCTCATGATAGCAAAGTGGAAAAAACCCAGAATATAAAAATGTATATATACAATTCCAATTATTCTCTATATGTATGGTGTGCATGTCTTTTATATATAAAATGCCAAAAAGAGTGACTGGTGGTTATTTGTTAATTATAAGATTAGGGAAATGTTTTTTTTTTTTTCTGTATGTTCTAATTGTTCTAAAGTTGTGTTTTTGTGATCAAAAAATTGTTCTAAAGTTGGGTTTTTGTGATAAAAAACCAATGTCTTTTTTCCTGATAAAATGACTATATAGATTTTCTTCAAAATATATTAAAATTTAGAGATGACACAATAGACAGGATTATAACTTTCAGTTACGTAAGTTTGGCAGCAATTCATTCATATAACTTTTAAGGAGATCTGTTCTAAAGAGGCCCCAACAAGCCCAAATCTAAAAAAAACAAAAACAAAAAACCTCAGAGGCTGTCAATAATTTCCAATGCCAGAGAATACTGCAGTCTCTGTTTGAAATTCCTATTCCTAGGTTCTACTCCCAGAGATTTTTATTTCAAAGGTCTGAGGTGATGTCAGGGGACCCATATTTTCAACAGGAACCTAGGTCTGTTTGAGAAACCACTGTCCCTTGATGGCTTAAAAAAAAGAGACTAAAACCACCACTAACTTCCTTTTGATGGTCCCACTCTGAATAAAAGATCTTCGAAGAGATGGTTAGCTCTCAAATTATTCGTATGCATCTCTGGAAAAAGCGCCCATTATTATCAGCTCAGTTTAAAGTAGATACTAAATACTTATTCTATCAAGTGGCATATAAAATACAGTAACAGAACTCGTTTTATTGCCCCCCCCAACAAGATTACGGGGTCAAACAATTCAGTACTCTCTAACAGATGTTTCTAATCTGATCAAGGCACACAGACAGGAACCTGAAAATTTTTTGCAATTTCGTGGGGTTTAAAGGCCAACCTTGCTCTAGAAGATAAAATTCCAAAAAGATAAACTATGGTCCAATCAAGCATTATCTAGTCCCCTAGAGACACATTCCAGCACTCCTGCCCAGCCCTCCCGCCTAGGATAGCACTCCACCCCTCTTTTTTAAGCCCAGTATCTGAGCCTGGGCCCTGAATAATATTCATTCCTATCCAAGATTCCTTGACTTTTATCTTCCTTTCTGAAAAAATTTAGAAATTAAAAAATTAAAACACACACACACACCCCTCTCCTCAATCCTCAAATTACTATTTTCCTTGCTCCTCGTTTTCATCACCAAAGGGCTGCAGAACTCTCCCTGTGCCCCGAGCGCCTCCACGTCCTCAACCCTCTCCCACTCTTCAACACTCTGCAACCCAACGCACGCCCACTTTGTTACTAACTGCTCTCCTAAGGCTAGCAATCCAAAGGCCTTTTCTCAGTCCCAGTCTTCCTGGACTTCTCTATTCTTTTCAAACTAGAGTTAGCTCTTATCTAATGGAAGACCGATCCACAGACACCCATCTGAAGACGGGGGATGGGCTCAGAGCCCGACTCCAGGCAGGTGTCTCTGAAGTACTTTAAAATCCAGGTGACTCTGACAACTCGCCGGCCACAGCAGGCCCCAGGCTGGGGTCAGCTGATCGGTTTCCTAGGAGAAACCCTGGGAGAAAGGGCTCCAAGGAGGAAGGGGCTTTTTCACGTTGATTAGCCCGCGGGGAAAGAGGTGCTGGAGGACGACCCAGATTCGTGAGACGACCCCTGAATCGCTCCCCACTTGGCAGCATCTCGCCCGACTCCCCCGCCGACAGCAGAGGGAGCGCCGCGGTGGCGCGGGCACCTGAGCCGGTGCCTCCCCTCCCGCTAGGCTCGGCCTCCGCAGGCCCCCAGTCCGGCCCCACCGCCGGGGCTGAGGCAGGACCGCCCCACCGAGCCGGGCCGCACCGCGCCGGCCGCCGCGCGCCCAGGCCCAGCGCGGGACCCACCCCGGTGCGCCCCACGGCGATGCCCACGCCGCCTCCGCACGGGATTGCGCGTCCCAGGCGCCCGCGAAGCCCAGGCCCCAAGAACTCACCACAGACACGGCCGTACCGAGCACGCACCTCCCACAGAAAGAGGAGGCCAAAGGGGCCGTGAGGACGGCCCCCGCCACCCCGGAGGAGGTCCCCGAGTGCAGGCTCCGCCCCCTGCCCGCCCCGAGAGTCGCGGCGGCCAGGCCTTGGGGGCGGGTCTGCCAGTTTCTCTGCAAGCGTGGCGCTCCCCCCGAGCCCCACGGACCCCACCCGGGCGATGGAATAGTTGAACTAGGAGGGGGAGAGAGGGGTGGACATCTTGTCTTTTGAGAGACCTTAAAGCCTTGTGCTAATAATACTGAGCTAGGGGCTGGGTGCATCCCACATCCATCCCCGTAAATGCTCACAAAGCATGGGTTAGTTCAAAGAGATGGTTAGTTCTGGTTTTACAGAATAGGAAACTGAGGCTTCAGAGGTTAGTAAACTTACCTTACATCACCCTGGCAGCTTTCAGCTTTCTCAACTACATAATGTACCAAATTACCTGCCTTTCCCATTTCGCAGGACGATTAAGAATATTAACTGAATAAATTGTGAGAAATCCTAACTTCTTCAAAGATACTATAACAGAAACTCAAGACAGAATCATATTTATAACTAAAGATTTAAGTGAAAAATCATGGTGGGTTCTGCTTAGGTAGGCAGAATAGCAGTCCAGATTCTCCAGGGCACCCTGCCACGCACGGAAAGTAAGAGATTCTCCAAGAATTACCCCAACCCAAAAGGAACAAACCATGGGAAGAACCAGCACTGGGCCATTGAACTCTAAGCAAGAGATCTGGGGCTTTGCTGAGGGCACATGGAGAGCTTCTGCCCACACTGTGATCTGGGACTGAAAGAAGGAGAACCAAACCTGAGCCTTTAAAGAGTTACCAAGTCTCCTGTGCTCTAAGCAGAAGCAATAGAAACCCACTCTGAAGGATGCACCCTTGATTCAGACCCATAGGATTCACACAAATGCAAGTTAACAGCAAAAACAACAAAATCGCCACTCATAGGAGGTCACACATAAGTGACAGTCAGCAGAACTGATACACAACAGATTAAAGATTCCCTAACACAGAATACAGAACTTTTTTTTTTAATTAAAGGAAAAGAAAAAAAAAAAAAGGACGTTCCTGGAGATTACTTACCAATTATGATGGAGATAGAGTACCAGTACATTGGAGACATCCGGCAGATACCGCCTTAATCAAGTACTCAAAGCTAAGTTCACCAAGTAGCACAAACTGGCATCACACATGAGGTGGTTTTCTAAGGACATGACATCACCTTCATTGTATTCCTGACAGAAATACAGAATTGGAATTTAAACATGAGGAAACAGATAAGCCCAAATTAAGGGACATTCTACAAAACAACTGGCCTGCACACCCCCAAAATTTCAATGTCATAAAAGAAAGAAAAATAAAAAACTGTTTCAGATTAAAGGAGACTGAAGAGA
Organism: Mirounga leonina; assembly: GCF_011800145.1. Classification (NCBI taxonomy): domain Eukaryota; kingdom Metazoa; phylum Chordata; class Mammalia; order Carnivora; family Phocidae; genus Mirounga; species Mirounga leonina. The sequence continues at coordinate 91,931,326 of NW_023270268.1, read as the reverse complement.
TTTGACATCTGAATTTCTGGATTGAAAAAGAGTTGCCACAAAGTATATTACTGAGATAATAGGAAGTGAATATGTACAGTGTGATAGATTAAAAATGGCCTGAAATTCGTTGACATTCCTCCAGCTGAGAAATGGGTACATATTTCCCCTCCTTTTAAATCTGGGTTAGCCTATGACTGCTTTGACAAATGGAATAGAATGGAAGTGAAGGAGTGCCAATTCCGAATCCAACCTTTATTTTTTTATTTATCTATTTTTTAAATTATTTTTTAAGATTTTATTTATTTTTCAACACAGAGAGAGACAGCAAGAGAGGGAACACAAGCAGGGGGAGTGGGAGAGGGATAAGCAGGACTCCCGCCAAGCAGGGAGCCCCATGTGGGACTGAAAGAAGGAGAGCCAAACCTGAGCCTGGGACTCGATCCCAGGACCCCGGGATCATGACCTGAGCCAAAGGCAGATGCCCAACGACTGAGCCACCCAGGTGCCCTATTTTTTTTTTTTTTTTCTGAGCCCAACCTTTAAAAGGCAATTTCTGGGAGCATCTGGGTGGCTCAGTTGGTTAAGTGTCTGACTCTTGATTTTGGCTCAGGTCATGATTGCAGGGTCATGAGACTGAGCCCTGCGTCAGACTCCATGCTGAGGGTGGAGTCTGCTTGAGATTCTCTCTCTCTCTCCCTCTGCCCCACCCCCTGTGCTCTTTCTCTCTCTCTCTCTCAAAATAAATATATGAATAAAATCTTTAAAAGGAAAAGGCAATTTCTGCTTCTTCCACTATACTCTGTTTCTTGAATTTGATCATTGTATTATGGTTATATAGGAAAGTGACTTTATTCTTAAGAATTATTTAATGAGGGGCGCCTGGGTGGCTCAGTTGGTTAAGCGACTGCCTTCGGCTCAGGTCATGATCCCAGGGTCCTGGGATCGAGTCCCACATCGGGTTCCCGGCTCAGCGGGGAGCCTGCTTCTCCCTCTGACCCTCTCCTCTCTCATGCTGTTTCTCTCTCGCTCACTCTCAAATAAATAAAATCTTTAAAAAAAAAAAAAGAATTATTTAATGATTATCATGATGTCTGCAATTTCTCTCAAATGGTTCAGTTAAAGTCTGAGAGAGAGTAAGAGAAAGCATGCATAAATGTGGCAAAATGTTAACAACTGATTAATCTAGATGAAGTGTATACAGGTGTTCCTTGAATAATTTTTACAACTCTTCTAAACCTTGACATTTCACCCTCAAAAAAGTGCAAATAAAAGAGAAAGGATTAAATCTCAAAAAGGAAAAAAAACAATGACTTGACTTCCTCTTTTGGCCAAGATGAACTAATAAGGACAAGATGTACCATCCCAACTAAAGTATCTAAAACAAAACAAAACAAAAAAACAGATAAAATATCTACAACAACAGTTTTCAAGATACTCTATATGACGCAACAAAGGATAGTGATCTCTGAGAACTAAGAAACTAACAAGGTGAGTCCCATAATTGCCCCAGTTTGCTACTTTGAGAGTTTCCAAGCACGGCAGAAGGAAGAGAAAGCTGAGACAGAGCCTGGCAGATTACCTGAGTTGAGAAAACAGGCCCTAAGGTCTAGAGACCAAAGCAGCTAGAGTTCACATGACAGAATAACAGAAAGAAGACAGATGCACAGAGACAGAATACTGGACAGATCCACAGAGTTCTCCCTCAAATATTTATAACCAATGTATGCATCTAAGGAGACAGTTCTAGGCCCAGGAAAGAACCATCTGTAAGGATTAGAGGGAATGGTTCTTGTCATTCACATTGGTCTAGGAATAGTGCCTATTTCAATCAGCCAGACAGGAAAAACTCATAATTCACAAGGCACTGGGTAGAGTATTCAGGAAGATCTTGCCTCAGTGGTGGAGAAGTAGCCCTACAATGAGCACTGCTTCAGACCTACCTACTAAAAAGTAAAAACAAGATCCCAAAGGACCAAACTATATCCAAATAACTTAAGTATCTCCCAGAAAAAAGCACAAGAAGATTTATAGAGCTATAAAAATACTGAACCAGGTAAGATTCACAATGTCTAGCCTCCAAACAAAGATTACCAATTATACAAAGAGTCAAAAAATACAACCAATGGGGGAGAATAATTAGTGAAAAGCAACCTAGAACTGACACAGATGTTAGAATTAACAGAAAAGAACATTAAGACAGTTATTATAGCTGTATTCCATATATTCAAAAAGTTAGAAACACAGAAAATATAAAGGAAGACCCAAATTAAACTTGTAGAAATGAAAAATAAAATGCATTACAATATCATATAGGCCAGAAAGAGATAAATGAAAGTATATATTGTAGGGTTCTTATATTATGTGTGAAATGGCATAAGATCACTTTAAGATACACTAAGGTAAATATATATACTATAAACAGTTAAGCAACCACTAACATAAAAAAAATAGACTTATAACTAATAAAGCAACAACAGAGATAAAATCAAATCAAAAAGAAACTTGATTAGCCCAAAAGAAGGTAGAAAACCAGGAAAGTGAGAACAAATAACAGGAAGGACAAATAGAAAACAAATAGCAAAAGGATAAACTCAAATCTAACACCTTAAAAATCAAATTAAATGTAAATGGAGTAAACTGCCTGATTAAAAGGCATAGGTTGTCAGGTTGAATAAAAAAGCAAGCCCCAACTATATGCTGCCTACAAAAAAGTGCACTTTAAATATAAAGATAAAGGGCGCCTGGGTGGCTCAGTTGGTTGGGTGACTGCCTTCAGCTCAGGTCAAGATCCTGAAGTTCCAGGATCGAGTCCCGCATTGGGCTCCCTGCTCGGCAGGGAGTCTGCTTCTCCCTCTGACCCTCCTCCCTCTCATGCTCTCTGTCATTCTCTCTCTCTCTCTCTCAATAAATAAACAAAAATCTTTAAATAAAATAAATAAATAAATATAAAGATAATATAATAAGTAGGTTAAAAGTGAAAGGATGGAAAGAGAGAAACTATGCTAACACTAGCCAAAGGAAAATGAGATTAGCTACTTTACAATCAAACAAAATAAATTTCAGACCAAAGACTATTACCAGGGATCAAAAGCTCATTTTATCATTATAAAGATAAAGGGGTCAATTCATCAAGAGGAAATAACAGTCTTAAACATTTATGAACCTAATAATAGTGCTTCAAATTACATGAAGTTAAAACTGATAGAACTGCACAAAGAAATAGATGAATCCAAAATTTTAGTCGGAGATTTTAACACTCCTCTTTCAATAATTGCTAGACCATGTATGCAGAAAATCAGTATGGATATAGAAAATTTGAATAACACTATTAATTACTTGATCTGATTGACATTTAGAGAACACCCAACAATAGCAGAATACACATTCTTCTCAAGTGCACAGAGAACTATTTTTGGCCATAGACTCAATAAAATTCAATAGGATTCAAGCCATACAACCTATGTTCTCTGACCACAGAAAAATTAAATTAGAAATCAGTAACTAAAAGATCCTTGGAAAATCCCCAACAATTTGGAAACTAAACAACACCCTTCCATATAACCGGCAGATTGAAGAACACATCAAAAGAGAAATTGAAAAGTATTTTGAACTGAATGAAAATGAAAACAACATATCAGAATCTGTAGATGCCATTAAAGTAGTACTTAAGGGAAAAGTTACAGCACTGAATGTCTGTATTAGAAAAAAATAAAGGTCTCAAATCAGTGATCTCAACTTCTACTTTACAAACCTAGAAAAGAAAGAGCAAAGCAAATGTAAAGCAGGATAAAGGAAGTAATAAAGACCAAGGCAGGAACCAATGAAATAGAAAAGAAGAAAACAATAGAAAGAATCAAATAAAGCAAAGGCTGTTTTTTTCAGAAAATCAATAAAATGGACTAAGCTTTAGCTAGACTAATCAGGAAAAAAAGAGAAAAGACAAATTATCAATATCAGAGATACAGAGTTGACATCACCACATATTCTACAGGTATTAAGGATAAAAGTAGGTCTTTTTATAGCTCATAAGTGTGATGATTGAGTATTCACACTATTTTGTGACATGTTTACGACTACAACATATTACCCATCTGACATAAAAAAAAAAAACAAGAAAAAAAGGATAAAAATAGATTATTATGAATAATAATAACTTTATGCCAATAGATTTCACAACATAGATAAAATGGACAAACTCCTTGAAAGACATGAATTACCACAGCTCACACAAGAATAGATAACCTAAAAAACCCTATATCTGTTAAAGAAGCTGAAATTGTACTTAAAAACCTTCCCACACAGAAAATTCCAGGCCCACATAGCTAGAAGAAATAATACTAACTCTCTAGGAATTAGTATTTGTACTAATTCTATAGAAGGAAGAAATAATACTAATTCTACACAAAATTTTCCAAAAAAATTGAAGAAGAGGGAGTATTTCCCAACTCATTCTATGAGGCCAGCGTTACCCTAACTCCAAACCCAAACAAAGATATTACAAGAAACAAAACTATAGACTAATATCTCTCGTGTATATAGAGGCAAAAAAATCTAAACAAAACTTTAACAAATTGAATTTAATGGCATAAAAAAGGATAACATAAATGACCAAGTGGGGTGGGTTCATCCCAAAATTGCAGAATTGGTTTAAAGTTCAAAAATCAAACAGTAATTCACCATATTAGCAAACCAAAGGAGAAAAGCCATATCATCATCTCAATAGAGGCAAACGCTGCATTCGACAAAATCTAATATTTATTCCTAATAAAAATTTTTGGCAAGCTAGGAATATGAAGGAACTTCTTCAACCTGATAAAAGACATTTACAAAATACTGACAGCTAACATCGTATTCAATGGTGAAAGACTGAATGCTTTCCCACTAAGATCAGGAACAAGATAGGGGGCTGTCTTCTGTCACCACTTCTATTCAACATTATATATAGATTCAAAAATTATAAACATAATTTCAACAAATTAAGCAATATATAAAAAGGATACTACATCATGACCAAGTGGGATTCATCCCAAGAGGGATTCAACCCTGCAAAAATCAATCAATGTAATTCAACATATTAGCCAACTTAAAAGAAAAACCAGATGAAATCATATTTCTAAAAAAGAAATAGGGGCGCCTGGGTGGCTCAGTTGGTTAAGCGACTGCCTTCAGCTCAGGTCATGATCCTGGAGTCCCGGGATTGAGTCCTGCATCGGGCTCCCTGCTTGGCAGGGAGTCTGCTTCTCCCTCTGACCCTCCTCCCTCTCATGCTCTCTGTCTCTCATTCTCTCTGTCTCAAATAAATAAATAAAATCTTTGTAAAAAAAAAATAATAAAAAAAATAAAAAAATAAAAAAAAATAAAAGGAGTCCAGATTGGAACGAGAGAAGAAAAATTGTCTTTTTCATAAATAACATGATTGTCTCTGTAGAAATTCCAGTGTAATATACAAAAAATGCTACAAAAACATTAATGAGTTTAGGGAGATACAAGATACAACATCAATATACAAAAATGAGTTGAATTTCTATATACTGGCAATGAACAATTGGAAATTGAAATTTTAAGATAGCATCAAAAAATATGAAAGACTTAAGGATAAATGTGACAAAATATGTGAAAGGTCTTAAACTGAAAATGACAAAACATTGCTGAGAGAAATTCAAGAGACCTAAATGAATAGAAATGTAAGCTTTGTTCATGGGTCAGAAGACTCAATATTGTCAAGACGTCAACTCTCCCCAAAATGATCTGTGTGTTCAATGCCTTTCTAACAAAAATCCCAGCAGGTTTTTCTTTTCCCCAGAAACTGACAAAGTAAAAATCATAATGAAATGCAAAGGAACTAGAATTCCTAAAAACAACTTTGGAAAAAATACTATATGATTTTGAGAATTACTGTAAAGCTACCATAATTAAAACAGTGCAATATAAGCATAAAGATGGACAGATTAATGGAATATAATCGAGATTCCAAAAATAGAGGCACCTAGCTGGCTCAGTCGGTAGGACATGTGACTTCATCTCAGGGTCGTGAGTTTGAGCCCCACATTGGGAGTAGAGTTTACTTAGTAAAAAAAAAAAATTTTTTTTTAAGATTCCAAAAATAAAATCATGTAAATATGACTTTTGACAAAGGCACAAATGCAATCGAGTAGAGAAAGGATAGTCTTTTCAATAAATAGTGCTTGAACAACTAGATATTCCTTAAAAAAAAAAAACTCATCTTAACATGTACAAAAATTAACTCAAAATGAATGACAAACCTAAATGTAGAACTTCAATCTATAAAATGTCTAAAAGAAAATACAGAAAGAAATCTTTTAAACTAGACTTCAAAAATTAAAACTGCTCTTAGAAAAACACTGTTTAGAAAATGAAAAAGCACTAAAACCAGATAAAGACACCACAAAAAAATGTGAATTATAGACCAATATCTCTCATGAATATAGATGCAAAAATCCTCAACAAAATGTTAGCAAACCGAATCCAACAATACATTAAAAATCATATACCACAATCAAGTGGGATTTATTCCCCAGGATGCAAGTGTGGTTCAATATTCACAAAACAATTTACATGATATGTCACATCAATAAGAGAAAGGATAAAAAACATATGATCATATCAATAGGTGCAGAAAAAGCATTTGACTAAGTACAGCATCCATTCATGACAAAACCCTCTGCAAAGTAGGTCTAGAGGGAACAAACCTCAACACAATAAAGGCTTTGTATGAAAAAAACCACAGCCAAAATCATACTCAGTGGGGAGCAACTGAGAGCTTTTCCTCTATGGTCAGGAATAAGACAGGGATGTCCACTCTCACCACATTTATTTAAATTAGTACTGGAAGTCCTAGCCACAGCAATTAGAAAACATAAAGAAATAAAAGGCATCCAAACTGGTAAGGAAGAAGCAAAACTGTCACAATTTGCAGATGACATAATACTATATATAGAAAACCATAGAGACTCCACCCAAAAAAAACTACTAGAACTGATAAATGAATTCAGTAAAGCCACAGATACAAAATCTAAGTACAGAAATCAGTTGTATCCCTACAGGCTACTAATGAAGCAGCAAAAAGTGAAATTAAGAAAACAATCCCATTTATAATTGCACCCAAAACAATAAGATAGCTAGGAATGAACTTAACCAAAGAGGTGAAAGACCTGTACTCTGAAAACTATAAAACACAGAAGAAAGAAATTCAAGATGATGCTAAGAAATGGCAAGACAGTGGTGCCTGGATGGCTCAGTCGTTAAGCGTCTGCCTTGGGCTCAGGTCATGATCCCAGAGTTCTGGGATCGAGCCCTGCATTGAGCTCTGCATTGGGCTCCCTGCTTGGCAGGAAGCCTGCTTCTCCCTCTCCCACTCCCCCTGCTTGTGTTCCCTCTCTCACTGTGTCTCTCTCTGTCGAATAAATAAATAAAATTTTTCAAAAAAAGAAAGAAATAGCAAGACATTCCATGCTCACGGATTGGAAGAACAAATAATTGTTAAAATGTTTATACTACCCAAAGCAATCTACAGATTTAGTGCAATTCCTATCAAAATAAAAAGAGCATTTTCACAGAACTAGAACAAACAATCCTGGGGTGCCTGGCTGGCTCAGTTGGTAGAGCAAGTGACTCTTGATCTCAGGGTCGTGAGTTTGAGCCCCACATTTCGTGTAGAGGTGTAGAGATTACTTAAAAAAAAAAAAAAAAGGTGTAGAGTAAACAATCCTAAAATTTGTATGGAACCACAAAAAACCTTGAATAGCCAAAGCAAATCTTGAAAAATAAAACTGGGGATATCACAATTCCAGATTTCATATATTGCAAAGTAGTAATTAAAATAGTATAGTACTGGCATAAAAATAGACACAGAGTTCAATGGGATAGAACAAAAAAAAAACCAGAAATAAGCCCACAATTCTATGATCAATTAATTTTCAACAAAGGAAGAATGTCTATACAATGGGAAAAAGTCTCTTTGACAAATGGTGTTGGGAAAACTGGTCAGCTATATGCAAAAGAATGAAACTAAACCACTTTCTTCCACCATATGCAATAATAAACTCAAAATGGATCAAAGACTTAAATGTGAGACCTGAAACCATAAAAATCCTTGAGAGAGCACAGGCAGTAATCTCTCTGACATTGGCTATAGCAACTTTTTTCTAGCTATGTCTCCTGAGCAAGAGAAACAGAAGCAAAAATAAACTATTGAAACTACATCAAAATAAAAAGCTTCTGCATAGTGAATGAAATCGACATTCTAATAATCAACAATCTAAATCTAATAATCAACAAAACTAAAAGGCAGCCTACAGAATGGGAGAAGAAATTTGCAAATGACATGTCCGATAAAGGGTTGGTATCTAAAATATATAAAAAACTTATACAACTCAATACCCAAAAAACAATCCAATTAAAAAATGGGCAGGAGATATGAACAGACATTTCTCCAAAGAAGACATGTAGATGGCCAACAGACATATGAAAAGATGCTCAGTGTCATTCTTCACCAGGGAAATGCAAATCAGAACCACAGCGAGATATCACCCCGTACCTGTCGGAATGGCTAAAATAAAAAACTCAAGAAACAACAAGTGCGATTGGTAAGGATGTGGAGAAAAGGAAGCTTCATGCACTGTTGGTGCAGCCACTGTGGAAAACAGTATGGAGGTTTCTTAAAAAATTAAAAATAGAACCATCCTATGACCCATGTGTATACATATGCCAAAACTTATCAAACTGTTCATAGCGCTATGGAAACACATGGGATAATGTTGTTATAATCTGTAAGTGGAGGGTGCCTTTATAAGCATGATCAATACTCATAAATTACAAAAGAATACACGGATACATTTAAAATATTTTTTAAAAATTGCATGGCAAAACCATAAAAAAGTCAAAAGACAAATTTGGGGAAAGTATCAGCAATATTACAGATAAAAGATTAACTTCCTTAATGTAAAAAAAGTTTACAAGCCAGTGAGAAAGTTCAACAAACCAATAGTAAAATGGGAAAAATATATGAAGTAACAACTTATAGTTAAGAAAATGTAAAGGGGTGGGGCACCTGGGTGGCTCAGTTGTTAAGCGTCTGCCTTCAGCTCAGCTTCAGCTCTCTGCTCCGCGGGAGGCCTCCGGAGGCCTGCTTCTCCCTCTCCCACTCCCCCCTGCTTGTGTTCCCTCTCTCGCTGTGTCTCTCTCTGTCAAATAAATAAATAAATAATCTTTAAAAATATATATTTAAAAAAAATAAATAAAAAAAAATAAAACCACACTGAGAGAATTAGTGACACAGACTTTCGATAATTGCATGGATGTGAGTGCGGGATAACAGTCAATCTTTTACTTAGCTAGTAAGAGTATAAATGAGTATGATTTCCATTGAGGACAATTTGGCAATATTATCAAACCTTAAAAAATGCACTTTGCCTCTGACCCAACAATTCTTCCCTAGATATTTATTCTACAGATATTCAAGCATATGTGTCTACAAAGATATTCAATAAAGCATCATTTGTCATAGGCAAATCAGAAACAAATTGCCATCAATAGGACCCAAATATACTTGTATGCTTATAAATGCATAAAATATCTCAAAGATAATACATAAAAACTAATAAGAGTAGTTACTTCTGGGAAAAAGAACTGAATGGCTGAGGGACAAGTGTGAAAGGAAGACTAACTTTTCACTATATATCTATTATTTCCTTTTAAATTATGTAGTGTGTACATTTATTACCTCTTCATGAACAAAATAAAAAGTAGTATGATTAAAATCTGGAAGTTCTTAGCGATGTTAATAGGAAAAGCATGTTTAAAGAGAATTTAAAATTTAAAAATATTTAATTTAAAATTTAAAAAGAGAGTCAACTGCAAACTCTAAGTAAGACAAAAAAGTTTTTAAAAAACATCACATGAAATATGAGACAAACGTGTGATATGATTTGAGCAAGTTATGCAGTATAGGAAAAAAGAATCCACTTGGCCTTGATGTTTGTTTCATTCTCTTTTGAATAACTCAGGTTTAGAGATGTGGAAGTAGTTATCTTCCTAGCAAATCACTCTGTATTCTGTAGGAAATATTTGTATGAGCATAAACTATACATCATAAATTTATTGATCTCGATTCTTAGAATCAATCCATAGATAAAATGTAGAAAAATTAATTATACTGACAGAAAAAAAATGCAAATGGTATAAACCCTAACATTATAAATGTAAAGGTAGCGAAGAGAGAAATTGAGTGGTGGCTAAGGGCATAAGGTGGCAGTGAAGGGACAAGAAGAGGTGAAGACTAGTTTGAGGGTGCTATTTTTCTCGTACTACTTTGTAGTGAATCAAGAGTTACTACTTACATTGATAGAACAAGAATTCAAAGGTATTTAAATTTACAATGATAAAGGTACCCGGGGCTCAGTCCGCAGGGCATGAGACTTCTTGATCTCAGGGTTGTGAGTTCAAGCTCCACATTGGGCATGGAGCCAACCTAAAAAAAAAAAAATTATAACGATAAGCAATAGAAAAATGGGAAATAATATAATTAAGAAAGCACATGGAGGTAGAAAGCAATGGAGTGTCTCAATGAGGTATATTTCTCATCATTCATAACATGAAGTTAACAAACACCAAATAAAGTAAATAAATCAAGAAAGTGTTATCTGCATAGAGTTCACAACTAACTACCAAAATAATTAAAAGCAAACTCTTGAATGTGATAAGACATGGGTGTAAAGGAGAGGTTTGAGGGATGGAACAGGAAACTTTTATCTTTCTTCCACTTAATACCATTCTGTACCTTTTGAATTTTTTGACCAAGTTCATGTTATTACCTTTATAATAGATATTCCTTATACAATTTTATCATTTTAGTTTTGTTTAATTTTAGATTTCAGGCACATGAGGAAAATATAATGTATCTATTTTAAAGTTTTACGGTCTGACCATTTCTGTTTTCCAGATAAAGCTAAGCTAGTTCACAGCCTGTTTCCACACGGTGGTATTTTCCAAAGAAACACTAACCCGCATCCAAAAATAACAGTAAAGCAATTTAAATCTTTACAGCACTGTCATGAAAACATCAAAAGGGGATTCCACTCATAATACATAACAAAACTTCTTAAAATCTTTCTCTGACCCTCTCTCAATATCTCACACCATATGGTAGCTTCTCCCAAATCTCTATCCTTCTGTTGAAACCTCCACTAAACACAGCCCACACTGCTCCTGGTCTCCTTTACTCACCACTTTCCTCCCTTTCCTTTGTGGGCCCATTCTCTTCTAAATATCTGCCCATTCAAATATAAATCAAGCTTCCTCTATATCCATTTCAGACCTTACCACAGGGGTCTTTCTTCTTAGTCTGGGGAAACTAGCATCATTGTAATGTTATTCCTAAAAGAAAATAAATTCTAATTTCCAAAAGATCTGCCCCGAACAAACATTTGAGACATACTCTGCTGGAATTTAGTTATGAAGCTGTAGGTTTCTCTCCTATAGGCATCCTAAAGATAAGAGCTGGGTCTTACTCATTTTTGTATTTGGGTAGACAATGACATGCTTCACACAGAGTAACACTTCACCACCAAATGCACATTTTACTGTGGAATTGTAATTTGGAATTGAGCTTTTATGGGAGAGAGTGGGGGGAGAAGAAGAGGAAGGAAGCTAATGTTTGCAGAGTACCTACTAGGGAGAAGGCACTATGTGTTTATGGTGACGATATATCTTTCTACCTTCTTTTCTGGATCAGTAATTCTCAAATTGGAGCAAGAAAACGCAATGTGGAGGAATAAGAGTAGTTTGAAAGAACCCTCCATGAGATGCTATTATTCCTGACTGTGTGTATAAGCACACACATCAAAAAACACTCACATATCCTGACAGATATAAACTAAGACACTTCTGCAATGTGTCCAAAATACTGTTTGACCTTAAGTGTTGAGGATGGGGGAGTAAGATAAAGAACCATGGATGGAAACTCTGTGTACGTATATGTTGTACATGTCTATATGATGCATACACACTCAAAGATGCCCACTAGATGGCAAGCCCACATTTCAAATGTTAACAATTACTGTGATGCCCCCGCTGGGCATTTTAATAATTCAAGCCAAATTCCTATAAGGCCAAGGTATTATATACAGGTTAAGAAGTATACAAGTTAACTTTGTGGTGATGGTCTTACAAATACCTTCTAGTAATAGAGTCTGAATTTATAGCTCCACAGTTTCTAAAATCTACTGACTTATTTTCCAGCCAAAATATAGTATTAATGCGGGTAAATTAAATTCCCTTATTAGATCATCTGATTTCATAACTCAGCTTCAATATGAATTAATTCCAGGACTAAAGCAAGTGGCAAGGCCAGAATTTGACCCCAAGTAGTTTACTTCCAGAAGCCAGGCATTAACTGGGATGCATCTCCACCCTTCTCTAGGATGAAAGGGAAGAAGCCAAAGAGGAATGCTAGTGCCCTTCCCCCTAGGTTAGCCACCTCCCTCTGTTCCTCCCTTGACCCCCCACATCACTGCCAGCCTTAGCTGACACTGCCCTGCTCAAAATTCTCCAGTGGCCACCCCTTACAGGATCAACTCTGAGCTAGCACAGCTGGGATACACCACTAATCTCTCCCACACCCAACCACACTGATTTGTTTTCATTCCCTGAACAAGTTCTGGGCTCACTCACCTCCAAGTCTCTAGACTCTTGCTATCCTGGAAATCCTCACCCCTATTACCTGCAGGAACAAGTAGTTAGCCTTCAGGTCTTCCCCACAGTCACTCATCTAAGGTGCCCACTCGGACTTTGCCAGGAATTGGGCCCTCCCATTTCAATGCTTCCATCACGCCATTCATCTCATGATTTGGCAATTGCCAGTGTGGCTGGCTTTCCTGCCACCAGAGGGAGCACTCCAGGCATGGTGTCTTTGCAGCTTTGTGTCCTCAGCACCAAACCTTGTGTCTGGCATACAGAGGACACACAGTAAATTTGGCTGCTTGAATAAATGAATAAACGCAAGAGTGTAAACAGCCAGACTGCAGACTCTCTTAAAAATCCCAGCCTTTGGGTCATGGGATATAGAGGGAGGTAACTTCTACTGAATCCCTTGCAGAGGTGTGGACCGGGATGGAGGAACAAGGGGCCAGAGCCAGAGAGGCCCACTCAGGGAGGTTGCAGGGCTATTACAGTGGGTCCACAGAGCTTCCTTGCTCTGGTATCCCAAGGATAGTTCTTCAAAACATTAAAATACATGGGAAGGAGTCCCCCTTACAACCTTCTATATCCCACCATCCTCTACAATCAGGTGAATCCCTGGCTATTTTTATAACTATTCTCTTTGATTTCCTTTGGAACTCTCCTTGACCTCCTTTGAAATGAGCCTTCTTTGCTTAATATCAATGCCAGCTAGAGATTCAGATATTTTCTGGGGGCTCCACCAAGAGATATCTTCTGAGATTTCTTGGCCATTAGAGGAACAGGTTTCAATGCAGGACTTGGGAGCTAGCTCTGCTCATTAACTATGTGGGCTACATTAGTCAGCTAGGGCTGCCATAACAAAGTACCACAAACTGGGTGGGTTAAACAACAGAAATTTATTATCTCATGGTCCTGGAGGCTAGAAGTCAAGATCAAGGTGTTGGCAGGGTTGGTTCTTTCGAAGGAATGTGAGGCAGAATCTGTTCCATGCTTCTCCCCTAGTTCCTGGTGGTTCCCTGGCAACCTTGGCATTCCTTAGCATCACTCCAATTGCTGCCTATGTCTTCACATGGCATTCTCCCTGTGTGCATGTCTGTGACCACATTTCTGCATTTTAGGTAGGAGACACCAGTCATATTGGATCAAGGACCCATCCTACCCCAGTTTGTCCACATCTTAACTTAGTTACATCACAACCACCCTATTTCCCAAAAAAGGTCACCTTCTGAGGTCCTGGGAGTTAGAACCTCAACATATGATTTTTGAGGGAACACTATTCAACTCAGAACATTGGCCATATTTTCCACAGCAAAAATTAGGACCCCCTCATTTAGCATATGGTGTGACATGAGGACAGAATATTTGGAATCAGGACTCTCTGGGAAATGTGGGGGTTTAGGGAACATCATTTTTTAAAGTAAATCCAGGCAAGTGCATGTTAATCTGAAGGGTTTTAAAACATCCCTAAGTAGGGACACCTAGGTGGTCTGCCTTTGGCTCAGGTCCTGATCCCAGGGTCCTGGGATCGAGCCCCACATCGGGTTCCTTGCTCAGTGGGGAGTCTGCTTCTCCCTCTGTGTGTGCTCTCTCATCTCTCTCTCAAATAAATAAATAAAATCTTTTAAAAAGTTAAAAATAGGGGCGCCTGGGTGGCTCAGTCGTTAAGTGTCTGCCTTTGGCTCAGGTCCTGATCCCAGAGTCCTGGGATCGAGCCCCACATCGGGCTCCTTGCTTAGCCGGGAGCCTGATTCTCCCTCTCCCACTTCCCCTGCTTGTGTTCCCTCTCTAGCTGTCTCTCTCTCCGTGAAATAAATAAAATCTTTTTAAAAAATTTTTTAAAATAAAATACCCCTAAGTGGATATCCAATGGAAGAAGTTCTGCTAAATACCTAGAATTAGAGCAGACACCTGTGACTGCTGTAAATAATCAGGTCCCATGGAATCAGAGAGGACTTCCTATGAAATCAAATCAACATAAAATGAATAGATGATAGGTAGGTAGATAGGCACACATACACACACACACACACACACATCTTTGAAAGAATGCACAAGTAGGTGAGATTTGTGTACATTCTACTAGCTGCTTTTAAGATCAGTATGGAGAATTAACTACTTGTGTATAGAGGATTGAAAAAGCAGAATGTTTCCTGAAATAGAGGTAAGGCTTTTCAAATAGGCTTTGTAAATATATATACATAAATATATAAATATATATAAGGTATAAAATATATATACATATATACAGGGTATAATAAAAACAACAGAAATATATTATCCAATTTCCAATTTCCAAATGTTCACAATTTTAGGGGTAGAATTATATACTGAGGATAACTTATATCTGCAACCTATTATAACTCCTGCCCTCAAACTAATTTTTGCATACTGTGTTCCCAAGATAGAAATAAAAACAGGTCTGGGGACACCAGAGATGCAAGAAAAGTGTGTTAAAAAAAACCTCACAGGGCCATAATGGAGCCACTTAAGTTAAAGCCCCAAGTCAGTAAACCAAGACTTAATACCTAAGCTCACTGCAGTTCCAACCCCCCAGGAATGCAGCCTTTAACCAGTTAACATGGGAACTTCCTGGTCAGCACTAGGAAATGCACTGATAGACCCCTTCCACTCCCCTAAAACAACGGAGGGCAACCCCGCCTAAAACAATGGCTTCTTTGCTAATCACTTCCTTTTTTCTGCTCCCTCTCTACCTTTAAAAACCTTTCCTTTTCGGTTCTATTTGCTAGATGGGGATGCTGCCCGATTCACGAGTCATTTAACAAAGCCAGTGAGATCTTTACATTTTACTTGTTTGAATTTTTGTGACTTAACAGATTTGGTGGCAGCAACAAGATCCAAAGTGAACTCACCTGGCAACATTAGGGAACAAGAAACACAGGTGTGGCCCCCTGTGAACCCTTTTGGGTTCGTTGTCTTTCTCACCGTCTCCAAGGGCCCTTGGTGAGTTCCTCCTGGTTGAGCTCCGCTCTATCTGCCTTTGAGCTTCGGATCTAACTGGCTTTCCCTTACAGGGCAGGGCAGCTTGAGTTGGCAGATGGTTCTGCCTGGAGCCCAGCTGAGCTGGCACAAGTGTCAACCAGAAGCCAAGCCCCAGACGTTCAGACCCCAATTCCCCAAGTAGAAAACCCCAGGACCTTACTTAGCTCTGTCCCTGGATCCCATGCTGGGAACTGCTGGTGGCAGCTGCGGTTCTCATGCCTTGGGGTTGGCTGGATCCATCCCTTCTGCAGTCCAGCGTCCCACGGAAATTGGTGGTGGTGTGCAGGTGGTCCTGTGCTCAGGATGCCATAACATCTCTTGGTCACTGCCGATGTATTAAGGTGCACATGTTTGTTTGCCTTGTTTTGTGTAAACAAAAGGTATTACTAAGGGAATCTCAGAAACCAGAAAGCAGCAAAAATTGGTAGGCCCAGGTTAAGCATTTAAAGTCTGTTAGAGGGCTTGCCACCTCAAAAAGACTCCCACGATAGGGTAATTTGGTCAGAAAACAGGTTGGGTTGACCCGCCAACTTCAAGACCTCATGCAACGAGGTACACTATAAAACATTCCACAGTTCCCAACCCACAGCTTGTCCCTCTTCTAGGTATTAGTTTGGCTCTGAGAAATCCAAAAGTCTAGGTAAAAGAAATGGGATCCTTTACATCCAGAGAACTGAGCCTGCCGCTTTCAAGCACACCTGTTAATGTTATGTCCAAAAACTAAGGTCCCGGAAGTTGCAGATTATCTACAAAAATGGCAAAATCCTACTAAAAGCAACCTAAAATTACAATGGCCCTTATGGGGAATGTTGCAATTAGTTAAGAACATTTAAGAAGGGCACTTAAAAGCAGGGTCCCCAAAGAAGACAGTATGAAATACCTGTTTTAATCGGCAAGCAGAAACTTCCAAAAGGTTTTGAAATTCCAAAATAGCTTCCTCGAAAATTTTGCTGCAAAGAGCTGATAAAAAAAAAATGTAAAAGACACAGGAGAATCCCTTCTTGGCCTTTTGGCTAAGATCAAGTGTAAAAGACACAAGAGGTACCAAATACAAAAAGCTCTAAAACTGATGTAATTCTTAATGCTTCCCTTTTTATCCTCCTTTATTTGAATAATCATTCTAAGTTGTCCTCTGAATTGACTTTACCTGACCATAAAGGCCATTCAAAGTTCATCTATCCTTTACCATCCCGCAAATTTCCCCTATTTATCCCAAACATCTTGTAAATTATTGGCCTTAAGAAACCAAAGTCCTTCTTGGAGAAATTTATATTCTTTCTCGGCCTCTCTTTTTTTTTTTAAGATTTTATTTATTTGCTTGTCAGAGAGAGAGAGAGAGCACAAGCAGGGGGGAGTGGCAGGCAGAAGGAGAGGGAGAAGCAGGCTCCCCACTGAGCAGAGAGCCTGATGCGGGACTCCATCCCAGGACCCTGGGATCATGACCTGAGCTGAAGGTAGACGCTTAATGACTGAGCCACCCAGGCATCCCTCTTTCTTGGTCTCTTAAAGTATATATCTTATCATGTCTTTGAAATGTAAATGCAGCCTACAATCATCTGAGACACGAAAGGGCAAAAAATAGGAAAGAGGCCTTTTTAAAATACAAACTGCTAAAAGGGCTCTTGTGTCTGAAGTCTACCACAACCTCTTAACATTAATTCCAGGGACAAATACAGATCTTAAAAATCTCCACAAATATTAGTAACTATAAGGTATTTGTGTGTGTGTGTACACACACATGTTACAATGTATATATGTTATAAATGTGAGATATTTTTCTACCTCTGGGTGTTACTGATAAAATTAATTTGTAAAACAGTCCTTTGTAGTTGGTTTAAAAGCAAGCACTTGTAGGTTTGGGTATTCTAAAACTTTCAGAAAGATCTAAACTAATCCAAATGTTTTTCAGGTTCACATAATCTGGGAAAATATTCAGTATTAAAGCAAATTTAAGGTTGTTGGTTTGCCTACAATAGATATGTCTTTAGAGTCATCAGCATTAAATATAAAACGTTTATTCTGCCTGGATTTACTGAAAGTCAAAAAAGTTCATATTATTTATGTTGCAAAATTTGCCAGAAAAAATAACTTAGAATAATGGTTGACTTTGTCTAATGTGTAATGAAGTTTTTGTGAGTAACCTAAACATAAGAACAAGTAAATTAAATAGATGTAAATAAGATAAAAAGGTTTTAGATAAACTTTCTAAATAGTTTCCCCTAAATCTTTTTGGTAACCTGAAATCTAAAAGTTTCATTAAGGGATGAGTTAAGTTCATTAAATATCTAAATTATTTCCAAGTAAGATAATATAGTGAAACATTAATTATTGAACATTAGTTTATTTACTTTTGGTTTCCTTATTACAAAGAAACTAAAGATAAATCTTGAAATGTTGATAAACATGTTTTGTGCTTTTTCAGAGATGATACAATGAAGAAGCACATTTCTAGAAATTATAAAATGTATTTGTAAATTTATCTAAAGAATACTGGTGTAACAGTTCACAATTTCTTAGTTCTTAGCTTCCACTAGAAATTAGTTTCTAAGGGTTAAGAATTCTAATTAATATATGTGGTTAAAGCAATTAGAAATAATAAGAGAAATATCTCTATCAAGAAAAGTAGGATGTGTGTTTTCTGTAAAAGAAGGTATGGGAAACGGAAATGCATTTTTGTTGAGGGAAAAGAAAGTAATTCTGTCCTAAAGTGAGGCTGGTTGTTTAAAGAGGGAAAACTTAGGACAAAATCTGAATGTAAAAAGAAAGTTGTAGAAGATTTAAGAAAAAGCAATCCTTGGAAAGAAGTCTTATGTATGGTCAGTACTGGCTAAGATTAAACTAAATTTAGTTAGGTAAATGAGTTTTAATATCAAAAAAGTATACTGAGGCAAAATTAAAATTTTGTTTTCTCTTTGGTAAGAGGACAAAGTTTTCTTGAACTACTGGTCTGCTCTTAGTAAGAAATTGTAAACAATAGCTTTTCTTTACTTTTAAAGTTATCTGCTTAGAAAACAGGGATTCTGTGCTTTGCCAAAATAATTTCTTATGTTTATTAGGTCTTTGATTACTTAAGAAAATTAAGTCTTAATATTAAAAGAATTAAACTTTGTTCACAAATATATAACCTTCTGCATTTGCCTTTAAAATCTTTTATTGTCACTTAGATTAATTGGATAATTAGGTATTATTTCATAATGATCTGTGATTCTATTTAATCAGATGTTCAGATCTTCTGCTATTTTTGACATACTTCCAAAAATAAAATTCTAAAACGAAGTCTTTTGACCGCAGTCTAACTGAGGAGATCCAGAGGGCCCTGGAACATTTCAAGGTTTTGTTTTCATCATAAGTGAGAGATAGTAAGCTAAATAGGCTTATTTAGTATGTTAAATTACATGGGAAACATTGCCAAATAAATGATGCTAAACCTTCTTTGACTATATTTGTGTAGGTATACGTCATTAAAATAAGTGTTCTAGAAATTGTATGAAACTCCTAGAAACCTGATCTTTCCTAATATGCTATTAACGTAAAGTGTTGTGTGTCATAGACATAATCAAATTTCCTTGTCAATTTCATTGTAATGAACTATCAGATCTTTAGCCATGGTCACTTTTAAGTCCCTTGTCATTTACAGTTATTGTTTTACTCTGATGCTTTTGCAAATGTGTCTTCTCCAGTGAAATTCATGGAAAGGAAGCTGACAAGTACTGTAGAATACAGATTTCTGATAACCTTCAGCTTATACAACGAACTGGCATTTAGAAACTCTCAAAGGCTGTCCTGGAATCTCCTTGGAAGGGACTCTACTGGGTCCTCTTCACTAACATATGGCAGCCCAACTTCAGGGACTTCACCTTGCCAATACACATCACAGCTGAAGAAGGCTCCACCTGACATCGACTACTATACAAGAGTTGAAAACCTCCAAATCAAACTGACCCGGAAGAGAAGTAGCTGACGTCAATGTAGACTGCCTCTGCCCCAGGTTCTGAGTCGACGTCATACTAACTAAACATGAAACCCTTGCTTCCCCTTCTTTCCTTTACTCTGACCCTGCCCTGGAAAGATCATGCCATCATCGGCATTTTCCAGGCTATTGCTAAAGGGGGTGAGCTTTGCCTTTCAGGCTGCTGGATTTGTCATCAAAAACTTCGATCCGTCCATTAACAGGGCTGCGTTAGTGAAGGTGCCCGGACAGGGTTTTGTCTGTGTCTGTGATGGTTATCATTCCCCTTGGGTCTCTGAATGCCCGGTTGCTGGTGGCCAGGCTCAGCAATGATTCCTCCATTGTGCCCCTCACTTTTCACAAGCAAACTGAGACATCTCATGGGTCAACTCCCCTGGATTTACATTGTCTTGTTAAAAAAAAAAAAAGACCTACTAGGACATATTCATGACTCAGGATTTGCTTCCTTTGGCAGGGCCCTACTTCCTTGGTTAGGGGTAAATGCAAATGAGAATATGATCAGGAACTTCTCCTTCACACTTAACTATATTGCAGAATCCATTGCTAAGACAATAGCTGCTGGACAAAGATCCTTAGATTTTTCTGGCCGAAGTTGTTCTTGATATTGGATAGCACCTGATGATCTTTTAGCCGAGCAAGGAGGTGTCTGTGCTCTGGCCAGCAGCACCTGCTGCACCTGCATGAACACTTCTGGGGAAGTTCAAACACAATTACATAAGATCGCCGAGCAAGCCACTTGGCTTGAAAAGGAGACTCCAACAGGGTCTTTCTTTTACTTCTTGGATTTTGATTGGTTTGGGTCTTGGAGACCAGGGCTTCAAAATGTACTCCAGACATTGGGAACCATCCTGCTTTCAGTAATCATCCTAATCTCCCTGGTGCACTATATTCTCTCAAAAGCTTTAAATGCTTGTTCACAGCTGCTAACATCCAGGCAAATGATCTCCCTAAGACACGAACATCAGAAGAATGGAGAGGATGATGGACTTAAACATTGAGAGTGAGAAGTCATAATCTGTGACTCTTACAGAGACGAAGCAAAAATGTCATGACCTGTGAATAACGCACAAAACAAAAACAACAAAAGCTGGGAGAACTCTGGAGCGGTAACTGAGGATGGTGTTAATGCCTTAAATTTTGATCACATTTCCAGGAGGCTGAGAGCCTGATCAAAAAGGAGGAATTATTAAAAAGAAAACCACAGGGCCATAATGGAGTTCCTTATGTTAAGGTTGCAGGGCAGTAAACCAAGACTTAATACCTAAGCTAACTGCAGTTCC
Organism: Mirounga leonina; assembly: GCF_011800145.1. Lineage (NCBI taxonomy): Eukaryota > Metazoa > Chordata > Mammalia > Carnivora > Phocidae > Mirounga > Mirounga leonina. Next base: position 91,910,395 of record NW_023270268.1, on the reverse strand, counting down.
AACCCCCCAGGAATGCAGTCTTTAACCAGTTAACATGGGAACTTCCTGGTCAGCACTAGGAAATGCACTGATAGACCCCTTCCACTCCCCTTAGGAGGGCAACCCCGCCTAAAACAATGGCTTCTTTGCTAATCACTTCCTTTTTTCTGCTCCCTCTCTACCTTTAAAAACCTTTCCTTTTCGCTTCTATTTGCTAGATGGGGATGCTGCCCGATTCATGAATCATTTAACAAAACCAGTGAGAGCTTTACATTTTACTTGTTTGAATTTTTGTTATTTAACAGTGTGAGCCACAGTCAGAACTGCTTCCCCAATAGCCCACAAACTGCAATATACCTTCCGTGTTAGAAAAACTGTTTAACAAGAGACAATTCTACCGTTTCTGAGAATTTTTCCACTTTTCTAACAAACGTAAATTGTCTCAAATCATGTGGAACTAGGAAAGATAAAATAATTAAAATAAAATAAACTTAAAGTCATAAATGTGTTTTACATGAGATATCCTTGTAATAGGAAATAGGAAAAGACCCCGAGAAGTTGGGTAATGATGAAGGAAATGGAAGAACTGCTCAGTAAGAAAACAATAATCAGTGTTTGTGTATGAGCACTAACCTAGGTCCAGGCAAAGCGGTAGGCTGTTTCCGTATTTAATCCTCTCAATAACCCTACCAGGTAGCTATCCTTACCTCCATTTAACAGATGGGGCAACTGAGCCTCAGAGCGGTTATGTGATTTGTCCAACCAAGGCCATGGAGTAAATAAGTGGCAGAAGCAGGTATGGAATCCAGGTCAGCCTGAACCCACAGCCCATGTGCCCAGAGCTGGTGAGAGGCCTGTGGGGGATCTGAGGCTTTCATTAAGTGCCTGCACAACATCTCCCTCTCAGAGAGAATGGAGTAGCAACACCAGGCATGTGGAGGAAGGTTGGAATGGCCTGAGAGGAGTGTGAGGAGGTAGATTAAGGGGCATCAAGGCTTCACAACAACTGTGTATTGGGAAAACAATTTTGTTCAAGAGGGCTATTTATAGGGATGTTTTTCCTCAGCTCTCCCTTCCCCCATCTCCTCCCTTTTGTGTTAAAAGGCGCCTGGCAGATTGGTAGAGGGTTACAGGCAATGCACAGGAAACTCTGGAACACAATGCACGGGGCGGGGACAGATCCCCACCCACCTAAGAACATCGCGAGCTCCGGTATTCAGAGACCCTGCAGGGGGACAGCTGGAGCTCACAGACGGGTCTCTGCTCCTCTTATCATCTTTCTCCCAGACAGAAGGAAGGCACCATGCCCAAGGGGGTGCAGAACAGAGTAAAATTAGGAAGCAGAGGCAAAAAAAGAGGCAACAGAACAAAGCAAACAAACACCAACATAACTGAAATCGGCCAGGTAGCCAAGTCATCCGCTATCCAGAGGACTCCTGAATTCTATGAGGAGTCCAGCTTTTTCCACCCAAGTCTCTGTTCAGCTTTCAAACTCCCAAAACACAGAGTGTGGAGTGGGAGAAGTGATCCCAAACCCAGCTGCTGAGAGGGACCCCAGAACCTCCTGGACCCTCGGGACAGACCCAGCCAGGCCTGTGGGGACAGCTGCTTACAGGAACAGCCTCTCACACTCTTCCCTCTGGGCCACCAGACAGGGGCCCCCAGCCAAATAGATCCACATTCAGACTTAGAGGTTAAGGCCAAACCCTAGGCAGATTCAAATGTCTGTCTACTAGTGATTCAACCCACAGCACTTGGCTCTCCCTCTGGCCTTGTGAAGTCTCTCTACATGAGACTGGGAAGGATGCTTCCTGCGGCTGTTTGGCAGCGTCCCGCACCCCTGCTGCAGTGGGACAAGGCGGTCTTGTGCTGCCTGGTTTGCTCATCGCGTCTGAAATACTGAAGACTCATTTAGCGCTACGCTGTGCATCATGGGTCAAATGGCATTACAGTTTTCAAAACACTCTGCAGAACACAAAAGATTTCCAAACCTCTTGTGTTTGAACAACATTCAATGCAAAGAAATTAGAGTCTAACTAAAATACTGGTAGCAAAAGACATTTCTCAAATAATTTCAAACAGTGTGTGCAGATGTCTCATCTAATTTCTAGGCCTAACCTCTTCACTCCTACCCAGTCCTGCATTTTACACAAAGGGCATTTCCTCCTGAAAGCTCTGATAGTGTCACCAGCTGGACCCCAAGACCTAACCTTTACTGCCTACCTGCTTGGACTCACTGACTTTTGTCCCACATTTTTTCTTAAGCTCTTCTTTCCAGCTTATCTCTTAACTCAGGCAAAAGACCCAATGGGCATAACATCCTGTGATGGAAACCGAAACTACTTCTCAAGCAATAAAGACTGGCTCAGACAAAGAGCTCCTGCTGGCCCAGACTACCCAGACCAGTATGAATTTAACTCCGACTCACACTTGCCCAGATGGACCGAGGGACTGACAGCTACCTTTACCTCATTCTAATAGTCAAATCTCCACCCAAGGAGCACAAGCCTCCTTTACATAACATACAATTTATGTAAAGGCATGATTCCTTAAGGTGCATGCACCACCTTCTGCCTGCCTCTACATATGATGACAAGGCTCCCCGATCTAAATATTCATCCTAACCCTAAATAAAAGGAACTCATTCACCCTTGCTGGGGAGTCACAGCTTTGAAAATTATTCCCCATGATCTCCTTATTTCCTGCAAATAAAGTTTCCTTTGTGCAACAACTCACTTGGTGTAGTTTCTTTTTCTTTTTTCTTTTTTTTTTTTTAGAGAGACAGAGTGCATGCAAGCACGGAAGCAGCATGGGGGAAAGGGCTGAGAGGGTGGGAGAGAGAGGAAGAATCTTCAGCAGCCTCCACACCCAGCACAGAGCCGACTAGGGGCGATCCCATGACCCTGATGAGCTGAAATCCAGAGTTAGATGCTGAACCGACTGAGCCACCCAGGCACCCTGGCATAGTTTCTATCTGCGACTCACCACAGAGTGAACTCATGTTAGTTTGGTTACAGTAGGGCCCTTGACATATAGAGAAGTTTTATCTTTCTGCAAAAAAATAATTTTTACCCTCACCAGCCCCCAATCTTTTTTAAAGTTTTTATTTATCTATTTATTTAGAGAGAGAGAGAAAGTGCATGCACAAGCAGGAGGAGGGACAGAGGGAGAGAGAGGATTCCAAGCAGGCTCCTCACTGAGCCTGGAGCCCGATGCTGGTCTTGATCTCACAACCCTGAGATCATGACTTGGGTGGAAACCAAGAGTCAGATGCTCAAACGACTGAGCCACCCAGGTGCCCCACCAGCCTCCAATTTTATAAACTTGGGGTCATCGTAGACTCTACTCTCTCCTACATTTACTCTTTTATTTTATTTTTTTAAAGATTTATTTATTTATTTATTTGACAGATAGAGACACAGCGAGAGAGGGAACACAAGCAGGGGGAGTGGGAGAGGGAGAAGCAGGCTTCCCGCCAAGCAGGAAGCCTGATGCGGGGCTCGATCCCAGGACCCTGAGCTCTAATTTATTTTGAGCTGAAGGCAGACGTTTAACCAACTGAGCCACCCAGGCGCCCCTACATTTACTCTTTTAAATAAAAGTCTGAGGTTCTTAAATATTAGGTAGGGGTACTAATCAATGCAATTGCTTTTATTTAAATTCAATTAGCCAACTTACAGTACATCATTAGTTTCAGATGTAGTGTTCAATGATTCATCAGTCTCATGTAACACCCAGTGCTCATCCCATCATGTGCCCTCTTTAATGCCCGTCAGCCAGTTACCCCATTCCCCCCACTGATCCAAGCAATTTTATTATAAAAAGTCAGTTAGACTTTATTTTTTTATAATTAAATCTTTTTTCTTTTTCATTACTCCCTCACTGTCTGCCCTTTCTATCCCGAAATGCCTAGCTGATGGTGAAGCCACTGAAGCCCATTCTCAGCTGGGGAACTGGCTGCAAAGCAGGGTTTCCCCATGCTTTTTTTCTCCATCTGAGTAATGCAGCTTTGCAGTTCTAGGAACTGAAGGGGAACTAAACTAGACAATGCTTCAGAGAGAGAGACAGAGAGAATATCATGTGTAATAATAACTATGTCTGCTCTTCAACTTTTGAGCTAGGAGTAGGACCATGTAAGGCCCTCCTCCTCTGTTCTTCTCACTGCAACGGCTTGCTTTTGGAAGGCTACTTAGAGGCAAAACTGACTTTCGTGGGCATAGAGGTGGTGGAGCAACGGGAGCCCAGCTGGCATGTTTCAGGGTGTATTGCTAGCGGGCTGCCTCTGCTTCTGGGCCTGAGACACTGATTCTGGTTCCTGTTCTTCTCATCCGTCAGGGGGCCTCTCTTCCACTCTGTTCTGTTTGATTCGAGAATGGTAATGTGGACCTCTTCCAACCCTACTAGGGAACTTAGCCTATCTCATTTGAACACTTAGAGGCCACAGTTTGCAGCATAACCTAGATCTGGGAACTCATGGCATAGACAAATGCAGTAATGGAACTTGGGATATATAACTTTCTAGAAGTCCTTTTGCTCTGGCCATCCTCATCCTCTACTAGCTTTCAGACCCTCAGGGCACTGCGTCCGGGCCCAGGGTGGGCACAAGACCTGTCTCATAGAAGAGCCTCACCCAATAGATTAGTCTGCTAGAGCTGCCGTAACAGAATACCATAGACTGGGGGGTGGAAACAACAGACGTTTATTTTCTCACAAGTTTTGGAGGCTGGAAGTCCAAGACTGAGGCATCACAGGTTAGGTTTCTCCTTGAGGCTTCTCTCCTTGCCTTGTGGACAGCCACCCTCCCACGGTGTCCTCACACGGTCTTTTCTCTGCGGTTCACATTCCTGGTGTCTCTCTGCATCTTCATCTCCCCTTCTCACAAGGACACTAGTCAGACTGGATTAGGACCTACTCTAAAAGCCTCGTTTTAACTTAATCACCTCTTTAAAGGCTTTATCTCCAAATACAGTCAGATTCTGAAGTCCTGGAGGTTAGGGCTTTAATACATGAATCTGGCAGGGGAGGCACAATTCAGCTCAAAACACCCAACAACCGGTGATAAAACCAGCATTTTTAAGCTGGAAACAGGGAAGACGAAAGCAGAAGAGAAAACGTACCCAGCAGGAGGATGAGCTGACATTCTCTAACCCAGAACAGAGAATTCAGAACACTCTAAAACTGCTGATTGCTGGGGTGCCCGGGTGGCTCAGTCGGTTAAGCGTCCGACTCTTTTTTTTTTTTTTAAAGATTTTATTTATTTATTTGACAGAGAGAGAGATAGCAACAGCAGGAACACAAGCAGGGGGAGTGGGAGAGGGAGAAGCAGGCTTCCCGCCGAGCAGGGAGCCCGATGTGGGACTTGATCCCAGGACCCTGGGATCATGACCTGAGCCGAAGGCAGAAGCTTAATGACTGAGCCACCCAGGCGCCCCTAAGCATCCGACTCTTGATGTCGGCTCAGGTCTTCATCTCAGGGTCCTGGGATGGAGTCCTGGGTCCTCATCGGGCTCCGCAGGAAGTCTGCTTGAGGATTTCTCTCCCTCTCCTGTGCCCCTCCCCCCACTCGTGTGTGCATGCTCTCTCTCTCTCTAAAATAAATAAATAAATCATTTTAAAAAAATAATAAAATTGCTGATCGCCAATTCTAGTTTTATGGCCAAGTAAAAGAAAAGGCTACCCCACACATGACACTAAAATCTCCCCATACCCACTCTCTGTCTTCTGTATCTAATTTATTTATGGCAGAGAAAATTACTAACATCATTGGCGAGGGAAGCAGATGGCACCCTTTGATAGGCAGCAGTCTTAGTTGCCGATAAGATAAATCGTAGGCAACAGCAAAACCCAATGGTGGGAGCTCCATGTGAGTGCAGTGGTTTTTGTCCTATGATAATCTCCTGAAGGGATCATTTATACTACCGTCAAACAGCTTAATCCGTCCTCCTATTAGCTAACATTCTTATGCAATCTCCATATAATCTTACTTTCTAGGAAATCCCAAGCCCAACGGATAAACCCTTTGAAACCCAAATCTGATTTTCTTCAGCAGACCCAGAAAAAGGCACACATCTTCGGGTAAGCAAGGAGAAAGAAAAATGAGACGAGTAAGAGATAAGCAGAGGAAGGAAAGAGAAAGAAAAGTAGAGTGTCCAGAACAAGGGCTAGATTCAAGTTTGGCATCTATCACAGGGCATACTCAGCAATGAAAGGGAACAGGGACAAGTGGGGAGGGGGACAGTTTTCCAACTTCCTGAGTCTTGCTGTCACTATGTGGCTTCATTATCTGGCTTGAGAAATTGTGAGTTCTTCCAACCAGAAGTGTAGATAATTGAGAGTTATCAAATAAAGACAAAGAACCACCATGAACATGTATCAGATGTTTGTTCAATCAGCCCAGGCATCATGGACACCTTGGCCAGCGCTCAGTTTTACCTCAACCCTGAACACAAAACAACTTGAACCCAACTTAACATGACTTATCACTAAGCAGGGACCAAAAGGTCTCAGGCTGTTCCAGGATGAAACTTCTAGGATTGCGGCATCCCCCTGGGGAATCCTCAGTGAAGCACAGAAGAATCTTAGGGCTGTGTCAGGGTCACCAGCTTTCTCAGTTCACCTAGGCAGTTCTGTTTTGTGACAACCTACACTCCTGTGTTTGTTGGTGACTAAGGGGATCTGGTACACAGTTAATATACTGTGAAGTGTATGAGAATTATTTATAAATTACTGGTGGACTTTATTGTGAGAAAGATTATATTTAACAAAAACTATATGTAATCAAAAATTAATTGATATTTGAATAAGGGCTGTTGATTAGTTAATATTATGGTATCAGTATTAACTTCCTAATTTTGATAATTGTGCTCTGGTTATAGCAGATACTAATATTTGGGAAAGCAGAGTGAAGGGTAATGGGAATTCTTTGACTATTATTTGCAAATTTTTTATAAGCTGAAATTACTTCAAAATGAAAAGTTAAAAGAAGATTTTCAAAGATTTAAAGAGGTAATTCAAGAACTTTATCCATATTTTGTGTTCTGGGGGCCTGGACCCAGGAAAAAAGCACCTCTTTGGCCTCTCTCCTTTGCTGCCAAAGTGATGAAATCCACTGTAGGGTAGATGAAATGAACGAACATGAAAGTCCTCGCTAAAGTAAACTCCTAAACAAATGGTAATAGTAATAATTATTGTCTCATACGGAAACGCTTCTCTATAAATAGAGGGAGGAGCAAGCCATCATACTGAATACCCTACCAGATATTCTCTAAGTAGCTTACAAAAAGCTTAGAAATTGCTGTCCTGGGGATCCATTGACCGGTTTTGAACAAAGCAGGCATATAACAAGAATATTTCAGGAAGGGTCATCAAGCCTTTAGTACATAGGATGGATGGAGTGGGCAGAGCCCAGACTCAGCAAATGCCACTATGAGTTATTCTAATAACTGAGGAGTGAACAATCCTTACTGAATGGGCGTGGAAAAGAAGAAACCCAGAGGAGAGGCATTTTAAAGGACTAGCCTGGAGGTGGGGGTGAGAGGGAAGAAATGAGTCAGTGGTTACTTGAAGATGTCTAGCCAAGATGACTACAGCAATGCTGGTGTCACTGAGAGACAGATGGAAAATGGAAGGAAGGAGACCCCATACACAGAGCTTGGGTTGGGAACTCAAGTGGCTCCAGAAGCCAGGCAGGTGCAAAGGGGGGAAGACAGGCGGTGGGAGCTGCAAACCTGAAAGGGGGCTGTCACAGCTGGGCACCAGCAGTCCTTGCCCTGTGGGATTGCACTTTCTTTCCGTGTTACCAGATCTCCCATTTTTGCAAGAGAAGCTAGAAACTCAGATCTCTTAAGTGAAATCTCTTAACCCTTTAAAGTTGGCAATTAATTTTAAAAAACTTTAAAGCATTGTGTTGCCAAACCAAACACATCTGTGGACCAGATTCGGAAGGCAGGCTGTCACTTGTGACCTTTGGCAAAGACAGAAGATTAAGGGTCAAAGTTCACTGTCACTGTGATACCTAGGGAGTTAGGTGACTGTAAAGGGATTCAGTAACTAAAATACTGTACTTAAAGTTTCCGTCAGCAATCTGAGCTGTATGAATGTCCCTACCCTTCAAGTCTATATATGGATTTGAATTTATACAGGAAGTTTAATCTAATCTTCAAATGGTTAAATCACAAGAATTCGAGTGCTTACTGTGTGCTGAGTACACAGAAGTCAAGGAATTTCAGATCTAACTGGAGAAGAAAAAACCAAGTCCTCCTGAAAACTTGAGACAAATTTTGGAACAGCCCGGGAGACTCCTTTCTCCACATTATGCTAGAATATCAGTCACCTTAAATCCTGGATACCCCGCAAATCACTTCCATTTGGCAAACTTGGAATAATGCGTGTGTGGGATGTGGTGTGGGGGTGGGGTGTGTGTGTGTGTGTGTGTGTGTGCGCGCGCGCGCGCGCGTGGATCCGTAACCAGAAAGCTGATTTCCCGGGCAGTGGTTACAAGGCGGCAGCCCCAGTCTTCCCTCAGCGTAGGAGGGGAGCTAACTGGGTTGGGGGTACCCGGGCGCAGGAGCGGAGGATGGGAGTGGCTGGCTGGCGGAAAACCGCTCGCCGTCAGGTTTCTCCGCTGGAGTCCCAGTCTTTGTCTCTGTCACTACAAGCGTTTGTGTAGGTTCTCCTACCAAAATAGAAAGCGTCAAAGAGATGGTGACAAGGAGGATAAAAACAAGGCAGGACTTTTTCTCAGTTCCACCTAGCGCCCTCCGGCCAGAAGGCCAGCGCGCCTCCGCCTGCCGCCCTCCGAGAGCCGCGGTGGGGCAGGAAGCGGGCGGCGGGGGCTGCGGGTCCTCCTGGGAGCGCGGCGCTTTCCTCCCGAGCCGCCCGGTTATCTCCAGAGCCGCAGACCAGCTCTCGGAGGAGCGCGTCCTCCCGCCCCCGCCCCCCCGGCCCGTACTCCTCAACCCACCCACCTACTTCCTCCGGCCCCGTACACACGCAGCGCGGAGCTGCCAAAAATTTCCACCCTCCGCCCCCCTCCCTAGCTAACTTCCTTCCAGCGTTTCCTGAGCTGGATGATCCTAGGATTTGTAAGACAGGAAAAAAAGGAAGGCGTGAGGGCGGGCGAGAGAGACAGGATGCTTGTTTGTCGCGTTCCCAAAGCCATCTGAAGGCAAGAGAGCGGGCGCAGGGCAGAGGCGCCACGCAGCCCCGGGGCTGTCTCCTCGCCCCCCGGCTGCTGCCCGCTTCCCGCGCTCTCGTCCTCTGCTGGGCATCTGCAGAGGCGGAAAGGAGAGCTCGCCCTCCCTCCGAGGCGGAGGAAAACGCCCGAAGACACCGCAGGAGCCCGTGGAAGTCCCTGGGACTCCGAGCGAGGAAGTGACACTCCCGCCGCCGGCCCCCGGCCCCGCGGCCCTGGAGGAGCGCGCCCGGGACTGCAGGCTCCGCGGCCGCGCCGGGCTCCGCGCCCCGCGGGCTCCATGCGCGCCGCCCCGGGCCGCACTTCCTCCGCGCGCCCATGCGGCCCCCCAGAGCCGCGCCGCAGCCCGTGATCTGAGCCCGGAGACCACCCCAGGCGCGGTGCCAAGCACAGGGGAGGGGGAGACGGAGGGGCAACCTCTTTGGGACTAACTCATGAAGAACAAGGGTGCCAAGCAGAAGCTGAAACGAAAGGGAGCCGCCAGTGCCTTTGGCTGTGACCTGACCGAGTATCTGGAAAGCTCAGGACAGGATGGTAAAGTGCCTTCGCTTCCCCCCCCCCCCCGCTTTTCTTTTTGTTTGAGGGCGAGATGCATTCAGTTCACAAGTTAATGTAGTCTAGGCCTGTGGGCGCGGTGTACTTTTTTTTTCTTTTTGAAGAACACGTACGATTCCTAAGGTGCGCGGCGCTGCCACCGCGACGTGCTGAGGTTGTGGCGGTCCTTCCGCTGGTCGCACACCAGCCGTTAATGGGCGGTGCTGCTGCGAGTTTAACGGGCCACCTCTGCGGGCTGGGGGTGGGAGCTCCAGAGGTCCTGATGGCAAGTCTTGGATGTCGGAGGGGAGGGATGCGGGCTGGACTTGTGGGATGGTGATCAGTGGGCTTCTCTGGGAACATAATTATGACCGCCTTGGGTGTCCTTCCCGGGATCTCCAATTTCATCTGCTCACATCTTTTTTTATTAATGTGCTGGAAGGCAGGGGGTGCGGTGGATCCTGGCTGGGGGAGTGGTTGCACAAACATTTTCTGAATTTCTGAACTGATGCCAGATATATATAGTACCTCCCTCCCTCCCCTTCCCAACCCCCCAGACCCTTTACCTCCTCTTGGCTTTCAGATTAGCATTTGGTGTGTCAGACAAGAAGAGTGCTGTAAAAAGGTCGGAGGGCCTGGATTTTAAAATAGTTTAGGGTATATAAAAGAAAAGGAGAGCCAGCGTCTCTGTTTTCAAGGTCAGATTGGATTTTTTTTTTTTTTTAAAGGGAATCCTGCAGAGTAGAGACAATTTAAACATTTGTTGGGGGAGAGGGAAAGAAAACAAGCTAGAATACAATAACAGCATTTGAAGTTAGAAGTTTTTAATCATAGGAAAGTTGTGGAAATTGAGCAGAAAATGACTCCTTTTGTAAGGTTGACTGGTCTTGTGCATACCGTGACAAAAAGGCCTTGTCTTCAGAAACTTAAGTGAGAGAGAAGATAGTCCACTATATAGGCCTTGTATTTACACATAGATAGCTATAACAAAGGAGGAAACTGGAGGGCTGTTTAACTGTGCAGAATAATTCTGCCTCCAGGAAAATCATCTCAAAAGCAATTTGATCAGCTCATATCAAACGTGCATCTCAAAAACAGTGCAATGATTTTGTTTCGATTCCGTTTTGTTGTTTTTTTTTTTTTAAAGACTCAGCACCACCTAGTAATTTGCAGTGGTGTGATATTCCTGTGGTATTCTAGACTTCAGCCTCCGCTGTGTCATTAGGACAAATGGCTTAGTATCTTAGAGCTTGGGGGACCACAGGTTTCAAAACTGCCTCTTTTGAAACCAAGGTATAACAGTCAACTCATTTCATCCTCTCCAATAATCTGGGAGAGGGCAATTTGAAATAAAATTGGACTGAACTTTTTTGAATGTGATAGAACTCCAAGAGTGCATCTTAACCTCTGCCCTCAGAAGTTCAGAAGGAAATGTTTCCCTCCACCTGTTTTTGTGAGGAACTTCAAGTTTAAGTCCAGGTTCACTACAAATGCTCCTAGGATGCCTCTGCCTGCCATGTTGGTGTTATTCTGGTCCCCCCTTCAAGCATGAGAGGTGCATGGGGGTGCTTGCTGGTCCCGCCCCATTCTTGCAATGTTATAAATCATAGGATGAGCCAGGAATCCCAGCATTCTGTGAAGACACCTCAAAGGCAGACTTTGGCAGCTCTTCTTTCACATGCTTTATAGTTTGGGCTTCCATACAGGTTTCGTTTGGAAAAAGAAAAAGGGAAGGGCACTACTGCTTAAAGAAAAAAAATTGAAAACCAGTACCCAGTGTTCCCAGCCTTGAGTGGGGCGGGGGAAGCAAGGAAGCCCGAACAGGTAAATTGACCTGCCTAAGGTCATACAGTGAATGACAGAGGGTGCAGAGGGACCTGGCTTACCAGGCTCCTCTCCCCTCCCTAGTTTTCTCATCTAGGCCAACATTCTCCTCTAATGATTTTTTTTTTTCCTAAATTGAAAGCAGACAGCCCCGTCACAGGATCAGCAAACTTTCAAGTCTGACATACCTGAATACAGTTTAGCTTTGAAATAAGAGGAAACTGACCCAGTTAATGATCTAGACACCATTCTTGTGCCACATGAGAATTAGGCGCGCAAAATAAACAGCTTATATAAATGAGAGTGATTAGGATTTCTTTTTTGCCACATCTAAAACTAGTTATGTAGTTGTCTCTTATTTTTCCTGTAGCGTCAGTAAGCAAAATGCTAATGTTTTTTTCTCAAAAAATGTGTTTTCCTCACGGACTTTTTGAAACATGTATTGGTTAGTAGACAAGGCTTGGACTCTGCTTCCAGGGAGGAAAAGCTGATCTGGGCACTACCCCTCTGCCCACCACCTTGGAAGTTCAACCCAGAATCCTGAGGGTGACAAATCAGCATGGTAAAGAAACCAGAAGGCTGGGGAGGGCCTCACGAGATAGACATGATGATTACTGAATTCTGGAGTCAAGGGTAAGGTGATGATCCTGCAAAGAGACAGAAAAAAATGGATCCAGGTCTGGGAACATAAGGGCAGAAGAGGACAGAGATGTAGGATGCCAAGAGAGCCCTTGCACTTGGCCAGGGAGGGAAAGCCCCAAGCTGGGGTGGAGGACAAAGCTGGTGACAATTCACTGTGCTCAGGCCATCTGAAAATGGGGAAGCTACACTCCTGAGGCCGAGCATAAAGGATGAATGCCATCCACTTCCATCATTTGCTCTGGCCAGCCCTGCTACCTTCAGCTGGATAAATCTGCCAGGCCAGGGTGTGTGGGTGACAAATAGGTGTCCAGCTCAGAGTGGAAGCTGCTCAGGGCCAAGTGTCGTCTTTAATCTTTAGGAAGCTGATGAAAACCAGAAGCCCTTTCTCATAGAAATGTATGCTCGTGCATGCATACACACACGCACACACACACACACACAAATCGTGTATACAGTTTCTGTGGGCATCCACACAGATGCCAAGTTCAGACCCTGATGTTGATCATCCCATCTGCACGCAGGCCTGATGTGAAGGGTCAGTTTCCCCCTTTCGCTTCTTTGACCACTTTCCTCCCGCCTGGTAAAAACACTCAAGAATGGCACAGAGTTGCTCGTGGCCAGCTTGACCAGCACAGTGCCTGCCACCCCCACCCTCAGCTCTCCCCTGGGAACCAGATAATGTTATCTTCCTGGCTGGAGTAGAGGGAGAAGAGCGTCCCTCCCTCACTGGTATGCTGAAAATAGTTTTGGGGGTCTTCTTTTTGACCACTGAATGAGAAGGCCATTTCTTGCATCTATGTAATAAAACCCCATCATTTTGTCACCTGTGGTTGGAAGCCCGCGGGTGAAGCCCTGTGAGGCCAGAGCGCATCCACAAGCGTTTCCCACCTCTCCATTCTCAGCCCAGTGCCCCGGGTCTCCCCACACGGCTTGGAAATGCTGGGGCCAGGAGCCAAGGGACCAGTAAGAGAACGTTATCGGAAAAGCTGTCCTCCGCCTCCATTTGTGTCCGCTGTCTCCACTCTGAAGGCTGAGGACTTTCTCACCCTTCCGAGCAAATCTGTCATTTTATCTGATCCCTGGGAAGAGGTGATACTGTCTGACGCAGTGGTTTGCCACGGTGGCGGTGGCGGCACATTAGAATCACCTGAGGAGCTTTAAAAAAAAAAAGGTGATGCAAGGTGTTGCCCAGGTCCCATCTCAGAACAATTAAATCAGAATCTCTTGGTGCCCAGGCAGCATGGGTATGTTTTAAAAGCCTCCTAGATGATTCTGATGTGCAGGCAGAGTTGGGATCCACTGTTTGCTGTATAGGGTTTTACGGACCATTTTCTCCCTGGATGAGGAACCTTGACTATTCAGAATGTTTGATAAGAACTGTGAGCCTTTTTATGACTAAGATTTTTTTCTAGTTCTTATCAGATATAAAAGGAAGAAAAAATATATATATATATAAAATTTCTGAGGCTAAATCATTCTCTCAGTTTGTTTATTGGTTTATTTAACAAATAGGGATTGAGGCATGGTGGGGGTACTGTGAGAGAGAAAGAAACATGCACCCCGGACTCAAGAAATTTACAGTCTAAGGGATGTGAACAAACTTTCAGAAACGAATGGCTCAATGAAGCTTTGAAATTAGCTGTCATAACTGAAGGAGAACATGTAAAAGCTACTATCTACAATCAAATAGGTAAGATACCCAAACATAAATAGGAACAAAGTCTTTCTGTTTAAGGCAGGATTTAACACTGCCTGGAGAACCAGGGCAGGTACTCTCTTTGGCTTAGCCTTTTCTTCCCCAGCATCGTGCTGGGCACATCCTTATCACACCCTCCCTTACCTCCTTCTTCATTCTTTAGCTCTCAGCTCCTTCTAGAAACCTTCCCTCACCTCCCAAGTCAGGTGCCCCTGCTGGGGACTCCCATTAGGAGTTCTGGAAGCTTACTGTCTGGCACTGAATTCCAGCTTTGCCTGTTCCTGACCCTGGCGTATGTTACTTACCCCCTAGGCCTCAGTTTCCTCACTTGTGAAATGGTGATAAGAGGGCTGATATGAAGATAAATGAGTTCATACCGGCAAAGCACTTGGCAGGGGACATGCATATGGAAAGCTATGAATGTCGCTATTATTATCAGAAGACCCCGGACTTGCCCTAGTATAACCACATACCATCCATGACTGAATGAGGGAGGGCTCCAGTGGAACATGAAAATGATATGGTCAGTTGGGTTAATCAGTCATGAAGAGGGATGGCGAGCAGATTGATTGCCCCACTGAACGAAGAGGCTGTTTCATGCAGGCATTTCCCAGGGCCACGGGGGAGTGGACCATCAGTGCAGAGCGGTGGAATAGCAAAACATCAACCTGAGTCGAAAGGGCCCTCAGAACACTCTGAGAAAGATGCCCAGCCGCTCCTGAAACCAAAGGGGACTGAAAGAGAGAAATCAGGTCCTGGAGGTAGAGCTTGTGGGGACAGAACAACAACCTCACAGGCTTGATTTCGAGGGGCATCCCCATATCTGGGTCTCAGAATTGAACAGGAAGAACCCAAAGAGAAGTAAGCAAACTGAAGCAAACGGACTGATAACACAAAGTCCGACTGTCACTGACTCTGTATGGTCTGGACATGGCAAACAACCCTTACGGAGAACAGAAACAGCTACTTCCATCTGCCCACAGCCCTCCCTCCGGCCACCCTCCAGACCTACGCCAACAGTCCCTTGACCACAGGCACGGCCTCACCGTTCCACTTTCCCTCCCCACCCCCACCGGCAGCTCCTCAGATGCCTTCTAGCCTCAGGAGGCTCGGGCTTTGGCCCTGCTGAGGAAGCCCACTCTCCTTTCACCCCAGACATTCACTGGAGCCAAGTGAACCATCTGCTGTGGGGTAGGAGGGAGCTGGAGGCCTGGCCTTCTGCTGGGGCAGAGGGAAACCTGATGAAAGCGGGAACACATATTTCCATAGCCGATGCTGTAAATGGGGGGTAAGCTCCCCGGTGCCCTTGGAGCTGTAGTTTTTGCTGTATCCTTTTTTTTTTCCCCCCACCCCCACCCCCACTCCATCAGGCATCTGTAGGCTAGCTGGAAAACTTTGCTGTGAGAGTGGGGAGGAGGGGAGAACGCATTCTGAATTCCAGAAGCTGATTGACCTAGGCCGTTCTGAAACACTTGGTGGGGACTGTTTGCTCCTGGGAATCACCTCACTGGAGAGCTTCCTGGGATCTTGTGGCAGTGTGTGTGACTGTGGGTGGGAGAAGCGGGTGGGCTGAAAGATCCAGGACTTAGTCTGGGGATAAGAAATGTGCCCCCCCCTTTTTCCATTAGATATTGTAGTTAAATATTTTTGGAGCAAAGTAGTGACAGACCCTTCTAATTGGGGCGCCCTGGTCCTCATTTCCTCCAGAATAGACTGATCAAGCTGAGCTCTCCGCCCCCACTGGCCTCTGGGTTTCAGAACTCCACTGTCCCCTCTGTGGTGCCTTCACACCAGTCTTGAGGCCCGAGAACGTGGAGCCACTTGTTTTCTTATTGTTTTGTTTTTCACTCATGACTTGCCTTGAATTTAAGCCAATGTCGTTCTTTCCCACTTATCCCCACCCTTCAAATGACTTGTCTTTTTGCTTATGGGTGCATGTTCCACCCGATTTTCTGAATTATTTCTATGCCCCAGTACAAATGCCATGCTTAAGTTTAATTGGTCTTGATGCTCCTCTGCTTCAAGTCCTTACCGAGGTGGGGCCACAGTCTGCTACAGCTTCAGGAGGCTAGAGCCTATTCCTCTAACTCTCCCCCACCCCAGGACAGTGTTTTAGGTAAGGCTTAAAATAAAGAGCACCCGTAGGAAAGAAGCTGACTGCAACTCAAAGAAGAGCAGATACTGGTATTAGATTTTTTTTTTTTTTTTGAAAACTTGATTTTTTTTTTTTAAAGATTTTATTTATTTATTTGACAGAGAGAGACACAGCGAGAGAGGGAACACAAGCAGGGGGAGTGGGAGAGGGAGAAGCAGGCTTCCCGCGGAGCAGGGAGCCCGATGCGGGACTCGATCCCAGGGTCCTGGGATCATGACCTGAGCTGAAGGCAGTCGCTTAACCAACTGAGCCACCCAGGCGCCCTAGATTTTTTTCTAAGAGCAACTTTTAACGGAGAAAGAGGAGAACATGATGGTGCTAGATGGCTAAAGGAAGAAGGAGGAAAAGAAGGTCTCTTGGAAAGAGAGAAGGGAACTCGAAATGAAGGCCGAGCCCCAAGTCAAACTTGCTTGTTATTATTTTTTTTTAAGATTTTATTTATTTATTTGACAGAGAGAGACACAGCAAGAGCAGGAACACAAGCAGGGGGAGTGGGAGTGGGAGAAGCAGGCTTCCCCCCCCGCCCCCGAGCAGGGAGCCCAATGCGGGGCTCGATCCCAGGACCTTGAGATCATGACCTGAGCCAAAGGCAGACGCTTAATGACTGAGCCACCCAGGCACCCCTTTGCTTGTCATTTTTATTAGGAGTTAGAGTTACTGTCTGCATTGATTGCTTCCTATGTGCCAGTCAATTTATACATACCAAGTAATATTTTTGACATCTGTAAGAATCAGGCATTTTTTTATTCCCATTTTATAGAGGAGGAAACTTGATGAAAAAGGTTAAATATCTTACAAAGATTATAGAGATAGGAAAGGCAGGATTTAAATCCAGATCTCCCTGACTCCCAAGGCCATAGTCCTCGGCACAAACACAGTCTCCCAGAGTAGCACATTTTATAATTTGGCATTTACATTACAGTTTTGTCAAAACAAACAAACAAACAAACAAACAAAAACAAAAAACAAAACCCACAACCCTGCAAAAAAAAGTAGCTTTTTCTCTCTTTGCTTCGTTCTCTGCACCCCCACCCCCCGCCATTAGATCATTAATAGTAATAACAACGGACATTTGCATGGCACTTTACCCTCTGCAAGACGCTTTTCACACACATCTATTCTAAACCTACCAACTTTCAAGACCAACCAGACCCCACCTTTTCCTCCCAGGCCCCTCCCTGCCCACAGCAGCCACAGTCCTCTTCCCTCTTGAAACACCCTTTGCGTTAGAGTCAGAGACACCCAATTTGATCTTCATTCCCCTATTCTTGTATTTTCTGGCTGGCACGTCAGTGGTGAGCTCTGCTGAAGGCAGGTGGCAGTCAGCGGCTTAGGCAGATTTGGTCGTGCTCTGTGCCTCTCAGGGTGAGCCCTGTGGCCGACACACAGCACTTGATTGACTGACCCTATTTCCTCCGCAGGAAGTCAGAGTTACAGCCCTTCCAGAAAGCTCAGGACCAGAGACATTGCTGATGTGCTAGAGCATCAGGAATCCAAGATTGTTTAAGGTTCCCCATGGGGGCTTCTAGCTACTCCAAGATAGAAACTGACCCAGACTTTGCACAGGACGCCCCAGAAACACTGCCTTTTCCTAGTGCCTCACCAGTCACTCCTTGGTATGAACCACATTCTTGGCGGGGCCCCAGAACCAACTGAGTTTCTGGGATGGAGTCTCAGGCACTCGTTGTTCTAGTTCAAGCTTGGCTGATGCATACCAGGCCCTAGTACCACGCCCATGGCCTGATGCTGCCCCAGAATGCCTTTGGGGCCCCCTCCCCACCACCCCCAGAGAGAGAGGGATGAATGTCACCCCCCACCAAAGCAACATATCCCAGCTCTTACTGTTACAGACAATAGAAAACAATTTGACATATAAAGTAGGATTCTGGCAAACTATAAATATATCTATAGCTTTCGTGACAGGCAACTGAGCTAATTTGTGCAATTATGCATATTTCTTTCCCTGGCTCCTTTCATGTTTTTATTCAGAAACCATCTTGTGTGGGGTTTTTCATTTCAACGCAAAAAGTATTTATGGGACTCTAATGTGCAGGACACTCTCAGATTTACAAAGATGCTCTCAAGTTGCTCTCAGCGTAGTGGGGTCATGGGAGAGGAAGATAGCTAAAAGAGGTACAAAGAATGAAATGAGGGCTCCATGATAAATATCGTCCGACCATGAGGAATGACAGAGAGAGGGGGAGATGGGATGCTTGGTGTCTACAGACAGGAAACAACATGGTCTTGCCTGATACTTGTGATTGGTCACGCCTTCTTGCCCTCTGAGGGAGAAGACGATGAAATTCTGAGAAAGGTGGTTGAGAGTGACTTCTAGTGGCCAGGTTTGGGGGCGGGGGCTGTTTTCAGTGGCAGGAGAGTGAAGCTACCCTCAGGAGAATACAGAGTAGCGGATCATACCAAGAGTGGCAACTGGTTTAGCTGTTGTCTGTGCCCTGCCTAAGGGCAGGACAACGAGGGAGTCTGTTAAAAGAGAAAACTTTTTTTAATGATGTTAAGTGACCATCCCAATTGTGTGTCTTGATTCAGTCTAGCAGTATGGTACCAGTGTACCTCGACCTCGCCCTGTGGTGTGGGAAGTTCTTTTCGTCTCCCATTTTTTATATGAAGACCAACTCAGGCTGAGTAACTTGCCTAACATCACCCAGCCAGGAGGTAGAGGAACCAGGACTGAAAGCCTGTCTGTCCGACATTAAATTCCCATTCCACAGCTTTGTGTCCTCTGGACCCAAACAGGTCAGCTGGCGATAAATCAGGCTCTGAGATGCAGAGCTCCATTTTACCATGCAGTGCCAAGGTGATAAGTTCAGCAGGATTTAGCTAGACTTTAATAAAACTTCTGGCAATGGAGTTCTCATCCCCAGTTTTTCAAAGTAAAACATTGAGGTTCCAAACGGCAGGCTTCTAAACAGAGAGCATGCCCTGTTACCATAAGTAGTCCCTTCCACCACTTCTTTCCCATCTGTTTCCTGCATGCAGAGTATTATTGGGAAACAATGATGTCAGCCCTTCCATATAAATCTACACCTCCCTGCTTGCCCCTCCCCTACAATGCATATTTTTGTTCCTCTTTCTGGCTTTTGTCTTGCTGTTCTGTTCCTTAAGGACTCACGCTTTTGGCGTCAATTGTTGGCTTTCTTTTTTAATATGTTTTAGCTATTTAAGCGTATTGTGGCCTTCAAAGTGCACATGCTTTTTTGGGTCCATATTTGGAAAATCTTTTGTTTGGCTAATAGCTAGAACATGGGCCTGATGTTAATGGGGAGGAGCCATTTTGCTTTATGGCAAAGCAAAGCTAGATGCAGGGCCCTGAATGGGCTCAGAACTGAGGACACAAACACTACTTGGGGGCCCTTAGAGGGTGCATTAAAGCTCTTTGGACCCTGGGCACAGAGCCTGTAGCTGAAGGTCAGGAAAATATACTCATGGAGTAATCTGTTTTTTCTCACCCCAAGCCTGACTTTCAAATGGGACATGGTTTCCTCAGTTCCCCTTTCTCTATTGCCCCTAATGACAATTTGGTTTCAGAAAGGAAAGATGGGGGGCGGTGCTGTAGGCCTTAGGGCAGGGGGCGGGGAGCATGAGTTTTGAATTCTGGGTTTAAGAATTCTGGACCTCTCTTTTTAAGCCTCAGGCAGTGATACTCAAACTCTACTGGGCATAAGAAGGACGAAAATTGGAGTTTTTACTTTTAAAATGGAATCTAAAATTGAATTTCAAAATGTAAAAAATATTAGTTAAAGTTAGTACACTTTAGTACACTATAAGGAGTATTAGAAATACTCCTTAAATTCCATTTCAGACACCTCGAAACAAAATGGACATCTAGTAAGAATTTCTGATAGGCACTTGCCTAGGTCCTGTAGTATCTGGGTCTGTGGAGAGCATGAGACTTCACTGAGTGAGTTCTACGGTTTCTAGGGCTGTGAGCTGAAATGTACCCCTGCATAGCAACATTCTGAGGTCAGTCCCTCAGAGATTCTGCTTTTGTAGGTCTGAGATGGGGTCTCAAGGAATCCACATTTTAAAGATGAGCTCCAGGTGATTCTGATATCTTTCGTCTACTGATCTCATTTTCAGAAACATGGACTTAGCCCACAGAAAGAAGCAGCTGAGTGAAACCACATTTATTTTCTTCATTATATTTCACATATTGCTCAAATCTTCAACAATAAACATGCAGTTTTGCTGCTCAAATTTGGGGGGGCGCAGTCTTTTAAAATTACAATAGGAATGGGATTGTCCTGATTCATTCAACTTTTCATAAAGCCTTTTTGTTTTAATCCTTATGAAAAATCTTCGTAAGTTCTGTTCGTTTGCTTTCCTGCCTTAATAGGTACAGTTTAGTGAAATCAATTAACTTCTTCTCTGAGAACCGGTGTGACAAGGTGGTTAGCATGTGGCTTTTTTGCTGATAATCTGCCTTGGTCCAGATTTCAGCTCTGCCACATGCTAGCTTTGTGACCCTGGACCAGCTACCAGATCTCTCTGTGCTTCTGCTTCCTCATCTGTGAAGTGGGGATTATGATATCATTGCGCAGGGTTATTATGAGGACCAAATGAACTAGTGCACTGCTTGGAATTTAGTAAATCTTCCGTAAATGTTAACTATGGTTAGTATTTTCTTGGTGATTGGAAATCTTACCCTGTGTCAGCCTCATTACTCAGAATGTGGTTCCTGAGTAATGCTGCAGATATGGAAAGTTAAGGGAGCTGAGAACGAATACTATTCTGAGGCTCCCATATATCTCTAAGGGCTTCCTCTTTAAAAAAAAAAAAAATTCTTTAATATACATCCAATTATTTATTTTCTTTGGTTGGATGCATAAAAATGCTAGTCTTAAGACTTTCATTTGTTGATAAATATTTCTGGGGGTAGGACCGTGGCAGCCTTTCTAAATTTTACATTTCTTTAGTAATCAGAAAAAATAACCTAAACACAAAATCAAAAGGAAAAAAAAATGAGAGGTATGGTACAAGGCTACAATCATAGTGATAGCCATCTAATCTTCTAGTTTCCATTTGTATTTCAGGAGGGCTATAAATCTGGAAAATGAGCCTGTTTTCATCACTGAGGGAACAACGTAAGGCCTGGGTTTTAGCTGGCCCAGATGCTATTTCACATCTGCCTATTTCTTTGTTCCACAGCCGCATTTTGACAGTTGACTGAATGCAGTAGATCTGACTCAATCTTAGGCTGTACGAACAGAATCTTAGGCTGTAAAATGTACGGATCCATCCTGTACTCTTCATGGGTTGAATCAAATATGGAGTCTGTGTTCATTTCTCAGTGCTGTATTTGAAGATGGAAGCTTGTACACAGAAGTATATTTAGGAAGGTAATCAGGGTGGTGAAGTGTAGACCTCCATTACTTCTCACTTTCAACGGCCACCTGTCCTAGTTTCCTAAATTATCTCCTCCCCTGTGTAGAAAGAAAATCTGCTCCTTGAAGACTGGGACCATGCCCTGTTTCTCTGTGTGTTCAATGTCTGCAGGACTGGTTCCTTTCTGGAGGCTCTCAAGGAGAGTCCATTTTCTTGCCTTTTCTAGCTTCTAGAGGCTGTTCTCATTCCCTGGTTTGTGGCCCCTCACCACATCTCTCTGATTTCCTGCCTCTTTCTTATAAAGACCCTGTGATTACATCAGATAATTCAAGATGATCTCCTCATCTTGAGATCCTTAGCTTGACCACATCTGCAAAAATCCTTCTAGATGTATGAGGCAACATTCACAGGTTCCAGAATAAGGACATGGACTTCTTTGGGGTGCCATTACTCAACCTACCACAGTCTGTTTTCCCCACAGCCCATTGGCTCAATAGATATTAATAATGTGAATGAAGGGAATAGGGTGTTGATTATGGGAGGGGAGGAAGAGATGGGCATCAGCATTTTAAACACTTACCATAAACCAGGCCCTGGGTTAGCTGGGACACAGGGATGAACATGCATTGTCTGTCCCTGTGGGATCTCACAGTCTCATGCAGGAGATGAACACATTCTCAACTGATTCTCACACAAACCACAATAGGAGGTGGATGACATTAATTCTGACTCAGAGGAGCTGGGTGTTCTAAGATGAGTGGAATCTGAGAGGTCTCTGCCTGAAAGGAAGATATTTCAGACAGAGGGAAGAATCTAAGCAGAGGCATTGGGTGTAAAACATTATGGCAGGATCAGCATTCTCAAAAGAAGAACAAAGAGAACAGGGATGAAGCATGAGCCATCCACCTGCCTGGACTAGGTTTATAAGAATAAATGGCTTATTAAATGACCATTATAAATCTTCCAAAGAAAAAAAGAGCAATTGGCACAAATGTGCCAGTTTATATTCCAATTCGATAAAGGAAGAATCTTAAGCCACCTTTAAAGCTTTTGTGTCCTTTTTGCTGTTTCTGTTGTTGCTGGTAAGAAAAAAATTGCACCCCAGTCTAGGAATAAACTTCCTCCAGGGGGAGGAAAAATGAAGTGCCCCAAGCAGTTATATCCCAGAGTTTTAGTTTATTCCATCTATTTATAATCTTAGGAAATTTCACTTTTCTGTGTCTTGTGGATGATAACCAGAGCAATGTTTAATATTTCAAACCCAAGTTTTTTTTGAGTTGAAAATTTCGTAATGTCCCTTCCCACCTACCTCCTGGCCACACTTCTACTCTATCCCATCTCTTTTTCTTCGGCGTTTCTCTTCATCCTTGTCATTCCTCCAGTTTAAGAAACCATGGAGTAGTTATCAGATCCATTGTTCTTGTCAGTTTTCCTCCCAGGTACCATTTTGAGCTTGGCCCAGTATGCTCCCACTCCACTGTAGGATAGCCATCCCCACCTCAGAGCAGTGTCCTCCCCACCCTGAGAGATCTTCATCTCTGAGGAGACCTCGGGGTCCCTTGGAGGTGGGCCTCCCTGTCCAGTGCCCACCTCGCCTCTGCCAGATTCCACAACTCCAAGAACTAAAAATACTTCAGCCTCTGCTTTTCCCTTTGGCAGGCACTCAAACTGGTTTTGTTCCTTGTGACTGAAAAGCAGAGGACCAGAAGGAAGCAAGACTAGCTCGATGGTCAGCACCTGCTTGAGGGGCTCCCTCCCAGAGATGCATTCGCTCCCATTCCGGATGGAGGTGGTCTCTATTACCCCCTCACCAGAATAGCTCCTCTGGCAAAGCTCTGCTATCCCTTGACTCCTGAGTGGAATCGGCAGGAGTCATGAAAAAATACAGGATGTGATTTTAATGAGGCATAAACACCTGCCACAGATGCAAGCCATCGTCTTCTCTTGTAAAATTATAAAAGTAATTGTAAAAAAAAAAAAAAGAAAGAAAGAAAGAAAGAAATTGAAACAATATGGAGATTTAGAAAGTACAGAGTCCCTTCTCACACCCTTGCGGTCCCATGTGTGAGTCAGGGCTGGATTCAACCAGACTAGTTCTGTATGGCGGAACTTTCTGAGGGAAATGTGCTCTGTCTGCACTGTCTGATTTGGCAACCACTGGCCACATGTGGCTGGTAGTACCCGAATGTGGCTAGCGCTACTGAACTTTACATTTTAGTTAATTTAAATTTACATAGCCATTTGTGGCCAATGCCTATTGTATTGAACGGCCCAGAGAACTTTCTCTGTGTATATGCTAAAAAATATACACATAGAATGAGTTTCTTTGCTTTTTTTTCCCCACAAAGTTACAACATATATATGTTTTGAGATAGGCTGTTATAAATAACAGAAGATCTTGCAGAACTACCCATTTTTGTAATTGTATATAGCTCAGTCTGACTCCTTTTCATCATTGCATGGGATTCTGCTGAATGGATGGGTTGTTAAGTTTAATTTTATTTTTTTTAAATCAGGTATCACATTCCTGTGTTTCCAAATGTAAAAGACTCTAACGGGCATAGTAAAAAAATCTCCCTCCCATCCCTGTCCTCAGCCTCCCTATTCCTCATCCCAGAAGTAACTAGTGTTAATTTTCTTGGAAATCTTTCCATAGATATCCTGTGCATATATACAAGCAAATATATATATACTTTTTATAAAATATCATAATTTAGTTAACCATTTCTTTCCCTTTTTACAAGTTCCTATAAAGCTTCTCTTATTGTCTAAATACTGATCAATTGATTTAGTATGTATCGAATATGTTGTATGAGCCATGCATCATTTTCATTAATAATTGTTATCATCTATAACTTATTGAATATTAATACTGCTTCCCTTTGCTTATAATGAGGGGAGAATTTGCTAGTCCACAGGCTTCTAGTTATACGTTAAACATGTGTTCCAATATTCCTTAGGGATGTTGGCTGGTCAATCCATAGTCTGTCAGCTGGAATCCAGGCCCTGGGTTAAGGCTGAGGCTGGGAGCAGGGAACAGTTAGAAGCTATTTGGCCCTCATGGTGGCAAAGCCACGGCATCTTGATGGCAGTGCTCTGGTCATCTGAGCCATGTTAGCACAGGCCACAGAGACCCAAGAAGTGGCAATAACAGGGAAACAGGTGACAGCCTAAATAGGAATGTATCCCGAAGCTGAGCGTCCATGTTTTTGCAAAAACCATATCTTATAGTAGGATTGGAAAAGAGAATGTCTGATAAGAGCCTTTCATCAGTATCACTCTCTACACCCTTGACTGGCTTCCCAGTGCCCTTAAGACAAACATCGGCATCATGAATGCCAATAAGGTTTACCAGATGTCATCCTCAGAGACCTGCTTTCTCTGTGGCCTCAACGGACACGACCTACCCACCTGAGCATTACCCCCCACCACACTGTTCTTCTCATAGTTCCTCAAAAGTACTGTGCTCTTCTTGCCTTCAAGTGATTGTTTGTGTTCCTCTCTCTGTGCAGAATATTCACCCTATCTCCTATCTCTCTTAAGCTCCACCAGGGGTCTTGCCAACTCCAACCCATCACTTGGGTCTCAGAGCGGATCTCATCCTCCAGGATGCCTTCCCTGATCCCTCTGAGGAAGGGTCGGGTGCCTGTCCTATGTGCCGCCATTCTACCCTGTACTGCTCAAAGCTGCTCTTGTCACACTGAATGTACCATCCTCACATCCACCCTATCCCTGCCTCATTCTAGACTCTCGATGACTCTGGGTCAACTCTGTAAGATCAGGAGCCATGCCTCCTGGTTCACCACTTTATCACTGGTGCCTAGCATAATGCTCACAAATATGTGTTAAATGAGTAGATGGAACCAGGGAAGGGCAATGCTTGCTGTCTTGGGTCCTAGTAGTGGTGGGGTGGGGATGGAGGAGTGGGTCTGTGTGAATATTTTGCACATACGTGTGCATCTGTCATGTGACTATGTATCCAAAGTGGAGACTGTGGAGGTGGAGGCGGAATCCACTGGTGGAGCGTGGGGTGGAATCTTCCTTCAGCAAATAATTGTCCACTGGACTTAGGCAAATCATCACACTCTCTGAATCTCAATTTCCTCATCTAAGAGACAAGAATTAGACTTAGATGAGAAAATATAGGCCAAAGAGCTTTTAAAATGGGAACCGAATTCCAGTATTTATGAATCGTTCTGCTGCAGTTTAGACACTTGTGCTCAGGAAAGACTGAACGGCCCCAAAGGCTGTGTTTACTGATATGCTGTGAATCTGATGCCTCCTTGTAGACATCACCCGCTGCCATATGGGAAGGAAACCAGGAGGGTTTCCCTAGGCACCCTTGTGCCTCCCCATCTCTGCCAGCTTCAAGCATCGGCCCCCAACAGAGGTTCTTCTTCGGGGCCTTTAAGTAACTCATGCAGGTGCACAGCTGGGGCTCCCCTTCCATTCAGTGCCGGGGTCATCCTGTGCCAAGGCAAACATGGAGATAAATGAACTAGAAGCTAATGTGTCATTTTAGAGCTGAAAGAACCTCAGAAAATTGTCACCCAGATTTCTGTTTTCATACACGGAGAAACCTGAGGCCCTGGACAGGACAGTAATTTGCCTGAGAAAATGCAGCTGGCCAGTGGTGTTTTCTGGCTGCCAGGTGGTGTTAGCCAGAGAGAACAGGTCAGTGCATTTCTCAGAACCATCCAGCATCAGGAATCCCTGAAAGAGGAGAAGAGGCTCAGATAACTGCCACGGAGGATTCAGAAGACTGACTACCTCACAGCCTGAGAAAAAATATCCTGTATTATATGGCTGGCTACAAGGGGGGGACATCTGTTTGCTGGCATAGAAAGATGTCCAACAATATCTAAGTGAAAACACTTACAAAACGTATATTGTATAATTTTATTTTAGTAACTATATATATAAGAAAAAGTCAGGGGGAATATACTCAAAACATTAACAATAGCTTTCTTCTGGATGGATGCTTTTCTCTTTCTTCTGCATACTTTGCTGTGTTGCTGTGGTTGTTCTTTTTTTTTTAATGATTTGGGGTTTTTTAATAATGTATATGTAGAATGTGTATACTTTGGAAAAACAATAAGGCATTTTCATTTTGTAAAACCGTACAGATTCCCTAAATTATTCCAACTTTCTTTACTCTGGTTTTGTTTTTATCAACAACTTTTATCATCTGCACTTACCCTCCTGAGGGAGGCGCTCATCTATACAGAGGTTAGACCCAATTGTGAATTCCTATTAAAAAAAATTTATTTTAAAGATGAAATTGCCATTAGATGTCACAAAGTCATCCCCACAGGACTTGGTTGCAGAGAATGGATCACTCGCAGGTGAACTTGCCAAATTCAGGTTCTGATTCTGCCAAGGAGAAGACAAGGAGCCTAGCTAGCTGTGATGATTCCACGAAGGTCCAGCTTCCCCCATGCACACACCCCTTGAGGCCCTCCTTAACACATCAGCTGGCCTCACAGTCCTTATGGCCACTGCTTGGGGTTCACGGTAAAGCACTCTTGGAAGCCTTTGGCAGCGCATCCTTGAATCTTCAACATAGGGAGAGAGAACTTTGGTTTGAGTTTATGCAAAAGCATGGCTGGCTGACTGCTCTAGTCACCTGCCGAATTTTGCAAGAGACTTGCACGATGCCATCAAACAGTGTGAGACAAATATTTTTTGGTTTGTAAAAGTAAAGTCCAAGTTAATAGGAGGACAGAGAACCTGCCAAGATTGTCCGGAGAGGGGGGTAACGAACCCTTAGATGGTGCCTTACCAAGTGTTTTTACCAAATCCTCTCCTTTGTCCTTCATAATCCTGTGAGATGAAACAGGTTATTACTGCACCTGCTGTGTAATAAGGACATTGATGGTCCCCAAGGACACAGAACTGTTAACACCGAATCCATGGCCTTTACTTGCTGCTTACTAGGACGCAAGATTTATGTAGCTAGTATGCATGCGTAAAGCTCTGGATTAGGAATCAGAAGACCTATGTATTTGTTGTGTGACCTTGTGGGAGTCCCTTCATCTTTCTGAGCCTTAGCTTCCTCATCTGTAGAATGGGGATAATAATACCTGTCCAGCTTGCTTTATGGGGTGGGGATCTGACAAGAAAATGGACACAAAAATAGTGAATTGCTAAAGGAATAAAAAAGTATGACAATTTCCCCGGTGCAGGACTGAGGGATGTGTGTTTGAGAATAACTTTCTCTAAACGAAACTGTTATTTTAGAACTGGATAAACTTAATGCAGCCCCCGACGATCCAACAACCCCCAGCGAGTTCCCTAGGAAGCCAAACCGTCTATTCTCATGCCTCCTATCCTGCTTCAGGTAGAATCTCAGCTTTGAAGATAAGCAATCGGGTTTCCAGGAAAAAGAAGCATCCCTGACCAGCTGCCGCTTTTCTCTGAAACCCCCCAGGGTTGGAGTGGGCTTGATTTAGGGACTCTTCCTGAAATACTTGCTTGGGAGCCCATACTTTTATCCTAAGAAATTGGGCTTGCTTACTTATTTTGAGGGATATTTAAATGCAAATAAAGTTAGAGTTGTGGGGTGCCTGGGTGGCTCAGTTGATTAAGCGTCTGACTCTTGATTTTGACTGGGGTCGTAATCTCGGGGTTGTGGGATTGAGCCCGCATCAGGCTCTGCGCTGGGCATGGAGCCTGCTTGGGGTTTGCACTTTCCCTCTGCCCACCCCTCCACCCCCTAAATAAATAAATAAATAAATAAATAAATAAATAAATAAATAAATAAATAAAAAGCTTATTAAGTTTGTGCTATGCTTTTCCCATAGGAGGGACCACTGTAGGGGCCTGGAGTGAGACCCCTGGGGTCTCCCACTCTGCTTAAGCGGAGCACTCTTGCTTTCTTCAGTCCTATTTGTTTTATGCTTTGGGGTAAAATTTATCTAAACAAAACACTTCATGTTTAAAAAAATAAGTTTGAAAACCTCTGCTACTTAAATCTGCAAATCAGCAAAACTTTTTTTTTTGGTCTGAAAGTCACCCACCCAGCCAACCACTTATCTCCTGTGCCCCCTCCTGACCTCACTAATACCTCCTTTCTGAGATCTGTTGCCTGAGGTTTGCCCTGGAACCCTTCCTTTGGACAGTCCAGGTGTCATGTGTGTTTTGTTTGGTTTGGTGACATTTCACAAAGGGCCTGCATAATACCATGCAAATTCAGTTCTTTGGCAAAAAATGTCCATCACCCATATGTATTGTTCTGTTTTCTGTTTTATAGGATAGTGAAGTTTCCATTTTCAATGGCAACAGTATAGAAATAAGGCTGAGAGAGGGTGCCTGGGTGGCTCAGTGGATTAAGCGTCTGACTTTGGCTCAGGTCATGATCCTGGGTCCTGGAACCCAGTCCCATGTGGGGCTCCCTGCTCAGCTGGAAGTCTGCTTGTCCCTCTGCCCCTCCCCCTGCTCTTACTCTCTCTTTCTCTCAAATAAATAAATAAAATCTTAAAAAAAAAAAAGAAATAAGAAATAAGGCAGAGAGAGAGGGCTAACATTCATGCCACTTCTCTAGATTTCTACGAATAATTCTTAGCCTTCTTGCCATTGTGGGTATAGTTTCTTATGTGAACACCAGCAACGTTGAATAATTTCTGGCACTAAAGAGGTATCCTCATTAATGTGGGAGAAAGGGGAAGAAAGAAGAAACTAGAGGGAAAAAGAAAGGAAGGGAGATCTGAAGGAAGAATGGAATTGGAAGGTGGTACAGAAGAGTAGCTTTAGAATTTTGGAAGTGGCCAACTTAAGTGGAAGACTAGCCTTTGCTAATGATGTTCTGTGTGACGGGGAGTAAGGAGCTTCAGTTTCCTTACCTGCAATAAGAGGGTAAAAATATTTACCTGATAGACTCACAGGGATGCTGTGAGGATCAGCTGAAATAGTGAATAGGAAAGGGACTTTTCAAATCTCAGTTAAGAGGTCATTGTTCCCCCAGCTGAAGACTCTGTCATCATTTCTTTCACTGTTCTTTGAACAGATGGTTTGAGGGATTAGGATCTTTCCCTCTTTCAATTTAATTTTGGAGCTCTGAAACTAAACCCAGCTGTTTCTACAAAGTTTTCAAATGTTAGGCCTCAATGGTTTTTTTACTGGGTAAAACTCAGAATCTTTATAAATGATCTCTGCTGGAAGTGTCGAATAATACTCTTATAAAAACAATAATTTAAAGATAGCACTAATGACAAAGAAGTTACAGTCTAATTTTTTTTTAAATGTCATCTAATATTTTGAATTTTGCCTTAAATATAACTTTTCCATTCTGCAAAGGCAGGCCTGCTTGATTTTTCTTGAACCTCACATTATTTAGAAAAATGAAAAGATATTTTACTTACCGATCAACTAATTTAATCTGGTTTCACTGAGCCCAAGAAATAATAGTTCCTTCTTTTCTTGGCTAACATGGCAAATTTCCCAATGATATAGATTATTTACATATTTTACTTGGGTTTCCTAAGACAACTAGATTTTTTTTTTTATTCTTGCATACTCCTAATTGGATACTGTAGAATCAGTCTCTTGCTTATGATTATTTTTATTTTAAGTTAAACGTTCAAATTTCTGTCTAAAAATTAAAAAAACTAAGCTTAGTAAGTGTGGAATGTAGTAATAAGTCAATGAACAAATATTTCTGGGAAGAAAATTTGAGAAGTGGTGAAAATAAGCTAAACTGCATTCCAGTATTGGATGGACATCCATCTCTTGGTCCAATGACCTGCCCCTCCTTTTTTTGAACATACAGGTCACATTACTAAAAAACAAACAAACAAACAAAAAAACGCCTTTTCAAAATAAGCAGTGCCTCTGACCTAGTCTATCTTGGGACTCATTGTTAAAAATTCTTCCCTTCTGCTTTCTTCTTATGGGCCATACCAAACAAACATTACCAACTGTGGAATAGAAGATTCCAGAGCTGGGCTCAGACATATCCCCAGCCAGAACAAGACACTGACCACAGAGATTAATCTGCTGGTATGGGTGTTATGAGATAAAAGCACCTTCTGGATTTCATCACATATTTTTATAAAACAGTCTCTAGAGGGTTGTGGTTTTTTTTTTTTTTTAAGGGCAGCGTCAGAAAATTCTTCCATTTTGTGACCCAAGTGTCATCCCAATGCTTATTATTCAGTGTTTGGTATTTTAGGCAAAGTAACCCAAAATGCTTTCCATTTCTCTATTATAATTTTTAAATAACATGATTTCTCTGCCACCTTCTTTGATTTTGATGGAAGGTATTAAGAATTCACTGCACAATGTAGCATAAGACACTTTAAGAAGATAACATTTCACTGCATTCCACGTGTTGCAGGATATCCAGCAGGATGGTCTCCCACCTTCCATCTAGGCACTGATACAAAGTTATATCCAACAACACACTGTGCTCTTTATTTCTTCATTTAACCAATAAGTATTTGTAGGAAGCCTAACATTGTCTTAGGACTGAAACATCCTATCTCCTGGCTCTAGTAGCCTTTAATTTTAAAAGGGTGGTTCCTCCAGCCCTCCTGTGGCCTACTTCAGTGATTAGAAAACAAAGTGATGAAATGGGGAAGAGTGGGGGGTGATAGTGTTGGGCCCTCAATCTAATATGTCCTTCTGCCTCATCCCCAGTAAAGGGTGCACAGCCTTCAACAGCTGGGGGAGAAAAAGTGAGATCAGCAACAGAAGTGCCATCAGTAAGGTATCTCCCTTGTCAGGGGAAGAACCAAGGGAGGGGAATTGGAAATACCCAAGACATCCTTAAGCCCAAACAGGGAGCTTTTTGTATATGGTTTGTTAACCACTCAGAGAATCTTAGATTTCAATCCCAGAATAAGAATTTTGCCTTCTACCATAACATAGGTTCTCAATATGGTTTATGCTCCATCTGTGATTTTCATACCATATCTAGTATTAGATAACTTGAAGGATACTGCTGTATTCTTCATTCTACTAGGTCCTTACACAAGACTGGAAGTTGTCAAACCAAAGAAACCTGCTTTTATGAATTAGTGCATATTTTCCTGCTGCTACATAAGGATCTCCAGGAACACGCAGAATATAGATATGTGGCTTTCTTGATTTTCTCCCCTTCCCTTCTCATAGAAAAGTTATGGGCCCCAAATAAGGGGCCATTTCATTGTTAGGCATTTTCTAACCCCAAATTAGCATAATTATCATCTACTTGGGTTGAGATACAAAATACTACACTGGTATCAGCAATCTTGGGCCAAACATAAACATGTTAAATTCATTCTGCACATCTAATCTTAATCTCTGTGATTAGAAAATATTCTTCTGATAAATACATTTATTGTAAAATAAACTTTTCATGATGTCATTACTTTACCTTTTACTCCTTTACCTCCTTTCCTAAGTAATCATGTTTATGAATGTATTCTTTCCTTTGCCATTAAGAGTTCCATTCCAACTTGGTCCCTTCTGTCCATGAATGAGCATGTCCTTGCTAATCAGGAATCAGATGCGATCTCATCATTTCCTTTTTATGTATTCTAAAGCTCAGATTTTGGCCCTTCCTTTGGCCCAACAAGGCATGCTCTTCCCTTTCATTAATGTCTTGGATGTATAAAAATTGCCCCATCCCCTCTAACTCCCACATATCTTTTAAATTATGGAAAATCTTTCAGTTGATGGAAAAACTGCTCAAGTACATCTTATCTTCTTTCATCCAAGCCTAGTGACTTCCTGTTCATTAGTGATTTCATATTTTGTATGTCTGTATGTGTGTGTGTATGTGGATATGATATGGAAAGTCTCTGAAATAAATATTTTAATATTTTAATTAATAATACATGCTTATCCACATTGTAGAGAAATTGGAAAATATATAAACATTTTAGGAAAAAAGATCTAATTTATTTCCAGGGTTTTTTCTATGTATATTTTCCATATGGTTGTGATTACATTGTGTGTGTATGTATGTATGTGTGTATATATCTTATATTTCTTTAGAATAGATACCCAGATGGGCGCCTGGGTGCCTCAGTCGGTTAAGCCTGGGACTCTTAGTTCAGCTCAGGTCATGAGCTCAGGGTCTTGAGATCAAGCCTTGCTTTGGGCTCCCTGCTCAGCAGGGAGTCTGCTTGAAGATTCTCCCCCCCTGCCCCTCCCCACTGCACTCTTTTTCTCTCTCAAATAAATAAATAAATCTTAAAAAAAAAAAAATCCCAGAAGTAAAGTGACTGGATTAAAAGGTGTATTATTAGGACTTTTTTGGTTGGGAGTGAAGGAACTCAAACTACATAAGAATAAGAAGGGAGTAGGGGTGCCTGCATGGTTCAGTTGATTAAGCAGTTAAGTGTCTGCCTTTGGCTCAGGTCCTGATCTCAGGGTCTTGGGCTGAGCCATGTTGGGCTCCCTGCTCATCAGGGAGTCTGCTTCTCCCTCTCCCTCTGCCCCTCCCCTTACTTGTGCGTGGGCAGGCACGCACTTTCTCTCTCTAACAAATGAATAAAATCTTTTAAAAAAAAGAATAAAAGGGAGTGGTAGTGATTGATTCATAATATAAGTAGACCTTGGCTCCAGGGTCATGGGGGCACTGGCTTTAGGGAGTTGGGACCTGAGACTGAAATTTTAACTTTCTGATGTTTCCCTTGTCTCTGGAATGGGATAATAGCATTTATCTTAACAAAGATAAATGAAAACAAAGATTATGCATTTAAAGTGCCTAACTCACAGAGACAACCTTGCACCACCGTACATCTTTTTTTTTAGAGCCAAGATTTTGTTTCTGACCTTGTCTTGCCTGGAGGTTGAGCTTTGCGCTCCATGACCCCTCATGGCACCTTTTCTCATTTTCACCGGCTTGTGTTCCAGATGGGTTTGTCATGGATGTCTCCCTTGTGTCCTACTGCAGCTACCCTGGGGGGTAGCTCCCCGACCTCACACCCCAAGCTTTGTTTCCGCTGCCCCACTCTGTCCAACCGTCTTCCTCCGCAGCCTCCCACCATAGGGCTGAGAGGCCAACGTTGGAAAACAAAGGAATCTCTGATGGAGAACCGGCTAGTCTGGGAAGGACAGGCTGGGAGGGGAGGTGGGCGGGGGTTCTTAGGGGGGGCCCTCACTTTGGCACTTCCCTCAAAGCCCTACTGGCTCTGGGTCCTGGCCGTCCTCAGCCTGCTCCTGTCATTTGCTTGCTGAACTGTGTCTAGGTCAGACTCTGCGCCTAGCTCCGTGTGGGACGACGGGGAGAAGAGGACCAAGGCAGCGGGGTCCCGGGACACCCTGCCACTTCCCGCCGCCCGCCCCCCCGCCCCCTGCCCCGCCCTGCCCCCACCTCCCAGCGCCGGGGGCGGGGGCGGATCCTCCCAAACGGGGCCCGGGGCCCCGCGTGCGCACGGCCGGCGCGCAGTCCCCTGGGGGCGACGTCTAAGGCTTTCATAAGGTCAAGGCCACATTCCCTCCGATCCCTTTCAAAAGGAATAGCGACGCTTGGCTTGTGCTCGGGCCACTCCGCCCACGGGTTTCTGATCCCCATTTCGGCGTCAGGAACCCGACACCCTGCGGGGAAAGCCCTGCGCCCCCGCGCGCCTCCCGCCGCTTCCCGGAACGCCTCGGCCTGTCTGAGTCACCCGGAGCCCGGCGGCGCCCCCACCGTGCCCGCTCCGCTCCCGCAGCTGTCCCAGGGCTGGGGAACCCCCAGGGGCCACCGAGGCGCAGACTCCCGCAGCAGCTGGGGTTGGTGGCATCCTCACACCCCGGGGCCAAGGTGCACACCCAGCCCGCGCTGAGCGAGAGCGCGCGGAGGAGGGGCGCTCTGGACTGCAGACAGGGGGTTTGTTTGTCTTTTAACCACATCCAGGAAGAAGGGAAACCTGACTGATAACAGGAAAAGAAGAGAGAGAGGATACATCAAAACTTTAGGAAATTGTTTTAATTGCCTCACGTGATGTGCTATCTGTGGAGAGCGGGAAGCCATGGAAACAGCCGTGGGGGCTGGGGCACGCTTGGCTTTGCCATCTGGGGCTGGACGGTCTTGGGCAGATTCCCTGAGCTTCAGCTTCTCAGGCAAGATGAGCTCATCTTTAACAGAAAACGTTCATATCACTTTTGTGGCTCATATCCTTACTTTCAAAGGGAGGGATTCGGTTCATTGTGAAAGTTTCCAACTTCAATGAGAGAGTTCCTTTTCTTCTTCCTTCCTTGCATCTTAGTTACATTCTAGTTTATGTTTCCGGTTGTTAACACTGTTTTCACATTTCCTTTCCTTCATCCTTGCTCTTTCCTCCGGGGAATGGAGAGGTGGATCCCCAGGGAGACAGCCAGGGTACCCTCGTGAATGAAAAAGAAAAGTTAGTCCCAGGGACCCTCTGCCACTGTGCGCGTGCTTTCTTCAGGTGAATATGTGGGGCTCCTGCACTCCCTGCTTTACAACCAAGGGATGAAGTTCCCTTCGGGTCCAACATGGTAGGGCTCTGTTGTCTATAGCTGTACACAATCCTAGGTCAAATTACTGCTATAGCGCGTTCCTCTCTTCTCTCTTTCCCCCTTTCTAGAATACACCTTCTTCTTTAGCCGGTACCCATCTCCGGGACACTCAACATTCTCAATTCACTTCATATCTTCCTAGCTGTCTAGGATGGGAGCTCACAAATGGAGAGCCATGGAAAAAGTGGGAGGGATCATGTAATATATTTGTCTGTACATAATCATCACAGTTTTAAGATTACAATTGTCCTGTCTTGAAAAGAATGGTACTGGGGCACCTGGGTGGCTCAGTCGGTTGAGCGTCCGACTCGTGATTTTGACTCAGGCTATGATCTTGGGGTTGTAATATTGAGCCCCACGTAGGGTCCCATGCTCAGTGCAGAGTCTGCTTGAGATTCTCTCCCTCTCCCTCTGCTCCCCACCCCATTCATGCTCTCTCTCTAACATAAATAAATAAAATCTAAAAAAACAAAAAAAATTATCTTTCTCCCTCTCCCTTTAAAAAAAGAAGAAAAGAACAGTACTTTATTATGAGATTATGTTCTTCCTGACTTTCTTTATTTTGAACTGTCCATTCTATTATGAAATGATGATAATTTACTTGTTAGTTGATGTCTTCTCTCAGTAAAATAAAAAAAATTAGTAATCCCGTGTGAGTCCTCCAAAATCTTTTAAAACTGAATTACAGGGCTGTCTGGCTGGTTTAGTCAGTAGAGCATGCAACTCTTGATCTCGGGGTTGTGAGTTTGAGCCCCATCTTGGGTGTGGAGATTACTTAAAAAAGCAAAAATATTGTAAAAAAAAATTGATTTACAAAATCCAGAAATCCTCGGTACCATTGCTCTATTCCACATCTGGTTCACACCAAAGTGCTGGGGCCTTCTTGTTGCCCTTCCCAAGGGCACTTGTATCCATTCAAAGAAACTGCACCATGAGAACCTCAAAGAATTTCTAGAGAGATGTGGGGAAAATATATTTGGGCAGAGGGGCCTTTCTATACTCACTCAACATCTCACACTTGCTCTAGATAAAGGTAGTATGGTTGTATCTAGTTTTAACTTCTGGCGTTTAGCTTTTACCATGACTTTTAAGGGATTGTTCCTTTTAGTAAAACAAAGAACATATTTTGATTAAGCCAGGTTCTCTTGGCCTTTCAGTTTGCACATCAGCAGAACAGCTAAATGAAGGTGCTGTACTTTTCCTTAAAAGGTGAAAATTAGGTTCCTGTGGGTAAGAGATAAGTAGCACTCCTTACTTCAATAGTAGCGTGGTGTGGTCTTACCATTGTACCATCTTAAATTAGGCCTCACTAGTTAATATTTATTGAACACTCACAGGATGTTTGGTGCTAATCAACATATCCTCAAGTCACAGGATCACTTCCTTCTGGTAACCAATGGTGCAGCGAAGTGTAACTTGAATCACTTACCCACGTCAGTACGGATGCTACACAGGCATGTTCATCCCTTTTGGATGCTAAGATAAAATTTCACTTAAAATTCTTGCTTAGATTTGAGAAATAGGGGAAAGGCAAATTTTTAAAATTTGAAATGAGTCTCCTAAGACTACTGGACAGGAAGACA
This sequence comes from Mirounga leonina, assembly GCF_011800145.1. NCBI lineage: Eukaryota > Metazoa > Chordata > Mammalia > Carnivora > Phocidae > Mirounga > Mirounga leonina. Next base: position 91,873,994 of record NW_023270268.1, on the reverse strand, counting down.
TGGCAGCTTTCATGTACATTATATTCTACTATTTTAAAAGTACTTTCACAGGTGACTTCTGTTGATCTTCCCCAAGCCCCTGTGCTCCACGAGGCACACTGGAGAGATCCTGTTGTTCCCCCTTTACAGAGAAGGTATTGAAGAGTCTTGCCCAAGGCACCTACTATAAGGCCACACTGCTATGGGGTGGGGTGGGGGGGGAGGGCAGGATCCACTTTCTTTCTCCCACCGCCCTGCTGACTCCTTCCTACTTTCAGTCTCCACACCTATAAAGGAATTGGTGAGGCCAAGCCCAGAGTCCCCAAGTCAGGAGACAAAGGGTGGAGGGAAGCCTCTTCTCCTGGTTCTTACCTCCAGGGAAAAATGACCAGGCTGGAGGGCAGGCTGTTTGCCAATTAGGGAAAAAATGGTGGGGAGAGGAATTAGAAATGAAAGAGAATCTAGCAGTGATTCTCAAACTTTGCTGCATATTAGAATCATCTGGGAAGTTTTCAAAACTCTCAATACCCAGCACTCACCCCATACTGATTAAATCAGATTCTCTGAAGGTGGAACGAGGCATTGGTATTTTTTTAAAAGCTCCCCAGGGTTTCGGAGTGTGCAGCCACATTTGAAGATGAGTGGCCTAGTGCTCCTTAAACTTTAGTGGGCCCGTGGATCACCTGTGGATGTTGTTAAGATGCAAGTTCTGATTCAGTAGGTTGCGAGGGAGACATGCTAGTGTTTGAATTCAGACAAATGGGTGCTGGGTGGTCAGGAAGAGCCCCATGAAGGAGGACATGTTTGGGCTAGGCTTGGAAGGTGGCATAAGATCTAATGGGACGCCTGGGTGGCTCAGTCCATTTAGTGTCTGACTGGATTTCGACTCAGGTCATGATCTCAGGGTCCTGGGATAGAGCCCCGGGTTGGACTCTGCCCTCAGCACTGAAGTCTGCTTGAGATTCTCTCCCTCCCTTTCTCTCTGCCCCTCCCCCACTTGTGAGCGTTTTCTGTAAATAAATAAATAAATAAATAAATAAAATCTTTTTTAAAAAAAGATCTAATGCAGAAGTATGGGTAGAGCTTTCTGGCCTCTGTGACCAGTTCTAGGCCTACAGGTGGGAACATGCAAGGTGTATTTGGGGGGACAATGGCTGGTCCAGTATAACTAAACAGGAAAATTTCAGTGATCTGATCTATGCTATTTAGCACGTGGCAGTTGGCTGCCTATTGTTCTGAGTACAGATGTGTTCCTTTTCCCTCAAAATCCTGTGCACACAGACCTGTGTTTTACTTCTTTTTGTCGAACATGATGCTAAACACAGCTGATTTTGCGCCTTTGACTGAGGTTTTACATTTGCACTTGATACCCCCTCTGCCTGGAATGTTCTTCTGATAGATAGTTATTTTGCTCACTCACTTCCTTTGAGACTTTAAATTTAACTGTTACTTTCTTTGTGGGGCTCCCATCATTTAAATAAATTGTAAAGGGACTTGACCAGCTTGTTTAAATGGAAACATCCTCTTTCTTTCCCCCACCCTCCCACACACTTCTCCCTGCTTTATTCTTCTGTTTAGTAAGTGTCACCATCTAGTATATATTTTGTTTATCTTGTATATGTTTACTTTCTTATCTTGCTTACTGTCTCCTCCATTAAAAGGCAGCTCCACAGGAGCAGAGCATTTCGTTTGTGTTATTCACTGCTGTTTCCCCAGTGCCTAGAACAATATTGGACACGCCACAAATGTTTATTGAGTGAATGAATTAATGATCTGAATTGAATGCTTACATAATACTATTGCCAATGTGAGTAAATTCGTCATTCAGGGGTATGAGAAACCAAAGGAATTCATCTTGCTACTGTTCCATCTGGAAGAGGAAATGATGACAGTATTTGGTCACTAGGTAGGAAAATTTGGAATAATGTGTTCATAAAAATAAATTTTCCTCCCTGATGGACAAGAGATTTGCTTAAAAATCCCGTGTTAGAAATCTAGGACAAATGTTTGGCTGCTCAGAAAGATCAAGTGTCTTCAAAATTTTCTTCAAGGAAATCTCATAAAACCATCAATGATTAACTTAATATGGAAATATTTTAAGATACAATTGAGTCCAGTGAAGGGAAAAAGTAAAGTTTACCAAGCATAACAGATTAAATGCAAATGAGATATTAGGAAGAAGAAATACAGAATCTGAGAGGACACTTATGATGATGAATTTATTGATGAATTGTGGGATTTGGGGTCAGAAGGGACTTTAAAGGTCATGGAGTCCTAATGCTTGACTGTCCCCTGTCTCCCAGTGACAGGAAACCCACTACCTCACAAAGCAGACTTCCATCTGTGAACAGTTTCCACATACTGGAAAGCTTTTCTTTCTGTTGACAGTTAGCAACATCCTTATGCTAGTTTTATAAGTGAATAGAGCCGTTTATTAACATCACATCGGAGAACTGCATTCTTCCTTTAGACAGCATTTCAAACTTCGGAGATACCCACTATGTCCCTTCTCCTGGCCACACACCCCAACTCCTACATGGCACCAGAAACTCCAACTCTTCTCCAAGCCAAATAACCTTAGTCTCTCTGTTTTTCTGCAAAGGACATTGTTTAGGTGCACTTCCTTTCAAGGTCAGACTCTTCTGAATGTGGCTCGGTTTGCCTGTGTCCCTTTTAAGCTGTGTTTCCAAGGATGGAACATATTGTTCCAGGTGTCGACTAAGGAGTGCAGAGTGGTGTTCTCCTTCTTCTTTCTAGACACTATACTTCTGGTAATGCAGCCTGAGGTAGTTCAATGTCCTTGTCAGCCACATCATACTTTGGCTGTGATTTGGCTGATTATACTTCCTGTCAGGTATAATCAGCAGGATAATGACTTGTGCCCTTGGAGAGGAAAATGATACTCAAATATGGCAACTAAGAAATTATAAAATACTTAAAAATTGAATGCAGTGTCTGCTTACTACTTTCTCATCTATATTTATAATTATAAAGATACAAGCTTTGGGGTCAGACAAACCTAGATTTGCAAGCCACTTCTGCCCCTTCCTGGTTGGGCAGCCTTAACCTCTGAACCTCTGTGTTCTCATTTATTCAAGGGAGTACTAATACCCACTTTCCAAGAAACAAAATCACATAAGTAGATGTGTGGCATATCATAGCTGCTTTTTTTTTTTTTTTTTTAGGATTTTATTTATTTATTTGACAGAGAGAGACACAACAAGAGAGGGAACACAAGCAGGGGGAGTAGGAGAGGGAGAAGCAGGCTCCTCACTGAGCAGGGAGCCCGATACGGGGTTCAATCCCAGGACCCTGGGACCCTGGGACCATGACCTGAGCCGAAGGCAGACACTTAACGACCGAGCCACCCAGGCACCCCATAGATGCTTTTTTTAAAAAGCAGTTTCCACACCCAGCGATGGAGCCCAACGCAGGCTTGAACTCACGACCCTGAGATCAAGATTTAAGCTGAGATCAAGAGACTGAGCCACCCGGGCACCCCTCATAGATGCTTTAAATGCTAGCTACTAGAAAAAGACTAATCATCATTATATTCCAAGAAATATCTACCGGATAATTAAATCACCCATGATGGGACTTGATGACATGATCATATAGCCACCTCACATACCTTGGAAGGAACCTAGAAACCCTATGGCAAGGAAGTCTGTCTGAGGATATGAGTCCGGCCTGCAGAGTCTACCCTGAGCTAGAGACTATGGCGGATCCTGTCATTTCACTGCCTTTTAGATCATGGTGGCATATGGTCACCAAGCTCATCTCTCTCTGCTGCTGATCCATCACACATCAGCACTGTCTGCATCAAGTCCCCGGCCCTGCCTGACGTGCCATTGCAGGACCAAACACTCGCACGTGCCACATGGACACCCTGGGCTCCTGTACAAAACCTTGCAGCCTGTGTGAGTGGGAGCAGCCGACGGGAAACATTCGAGAGGTGTTGAAGGGTGCTAGGAAAACTGGAGAACTTATTACAGTGGATCCGCCCTGGCCTGGGTTCTTGGTTTGTGGGCCTGCAGTTCTGGGCCCTCTTTCCAGTTCTTTTTCCTCCTTCCTTGCCAGGCCCAGAACCCAGCTGCCCACACCCTCCTGCTAGAGAGTCTCCAGGGACAAACAAAGGCCCCTCACAGGGCCTTCCCACCCCCTGCAGCGTCTCCAAGGTTACAGCGGAGAACTTGGAAACAGGACTTGGCCCTCAGACAGAGGATGCCCTGCGTGCCCGCTCACAGAGCTCGCGCTCATTCCACAGTGGCCAGTGAAAGGACAGACTGTTCTGTGACTGAACCATGAGCGCATGGAGGGACTGCATGCGCCACGTCCCCACCGCAGTGTTAGCCAAGCCTCATTGTGTGGGTCTTCCCTGGTGCTGAGAAACGGGTAAATGAAGACCCTGTCTGGGTAAACAGAGACACTGATGAAGTCACATGCAGAGGAGAATGAGGCTGTGTCTTAAGCAGCTCTTCCACTATCATCTTCGACTCAGCCAACTGCTTCATAAAACCTACTGGTCTGGTAGACATTTCCGTTGAATTGACTGATTGTTTGAACTGATCTAATCACCCCAGTTAGTACTGTGGTCCAAGCCGTCAGGAAAGGAACAGACCAGGCTGAAAGGCAAGAGCTACACACCGAGGAAATGTAGGAGATGGGGTTTCGGTATCTTCCCATTTGACTCCTCATATACTTGACGGATCAAAACAGCAATGGTAGAGAACCCAGGGCTGCACAAGAGAGGGAGCGTGGCGTGGCTAGCTCTTCGCTTTGCAAACAGGCTGGTGCCAGCAGCTGGTTCATAGGGACAACCAGCCATCTTGCATTCCACACCAGAGGCATGACTGCTCTGTGACCCAGTGTGAGGGCCCCATGGTTTTTGTGACAGTAGCCAAAAAATGGGACACGATGTGCCTTCCTTTGCTGGGATAAAAACCAGGGCTCCCGGCCCCCAGTGGCTTTGCCCATTTTTTAGAATTGTTTTGTGACTGACAGTGTGGATTATTTTTTTTCTACCATCACATAGTAAACTCTAGTTTTTAGAATCAAGAAACCTAGGCTCTGGGCGCCTGGGTGGCTCAGTTGGTTAAGCGACTGCCTTCGGCTCAGGTCATGATCCTGGAGTCCCGGGATCGAGTCCCGCATCGGACTCCCTGCTCGGCGGAGAGTCTGCTTCTCCCTCTGACCCTCCTCCCTCTCATGCTCTCTCTCATTCTCTCTGTCTCAAATAAATAAAAATAAATAAAATCTTTAAAAAAAAAAAAAAAGAAAAGAAACCTAGGCTCTAGGGCCTAACTTTCTGACAGCCCTAAAGCAAGTCACCTCTCTTCTTGGAATCCCAGTTTCTTCATCTGTCAAATGAGGAAGATGGGGGTGGCCTGGAAGATAGGGCATTCCACAGTTCTGTGGGGAGACGCTTTGCCTCCTTTATCTCTTTATCCTTCACCCCACAGCACTTAGGAGAAACCATTACTAAATGGGCTTTGAAATGCTTTTAAATAGGCTGCGGTGTAAACATGCCCTGCTTAGAAACAGACCTATGTTCTATATGTGCAATATGTTTATAAAGTGTGTGCCTTTGAAAGCTGCAGACATAATCTTCGCTGTCAAACTCTCTCCTCACCAGGGCACTTGAAAGCTGCTCTGCTTATCAATAGCTCCTTCAGATCTGCCACACTGCACATTCCTCAGGAGGTGGCAGGGCTGCTGGTGGGAGTGAGGTTGTTTATAATTTTTCAGATTAAAATGTCATTGGGTTCTCCTCTAAAACTGCTGATCTGTTTCAAATGTCCACTTCTCATGGTCTTGCCCTTGGTCTAATGAGTTCAAGGGGGGCTTGGCCAGGACCTTAGAGTCCCCAAAACTCCGTTAGCCCCCACGGTCCTCATGCTGAATAACTGAACATTGTTTGAGCACTGAGTCACATTTCTATGCCGTTCCGCGCTTGAGATGACATACACAGTGCCGTATCTGTGGCTTTCTTTAGAGGAAAAAGAGGATCAAAATCAGCCCAGCCCTTTAATTGTTCATTTCTATGTGTGCATGTAGTATTTCTACACAAATTCATTCTGAACTTTAGAACAATTGGAGAGAAAAGAAAACCATGGAAGGTGTTAAGAAAAGTGATATTAACCTTTTTAGACTTTAAGTTAAAAAATACTTTAACTTTTGGGCAGAGCACTAGTAAATAGGACTCTTTGATTCCAGGTTGGATTTTGAGGGTGGGAGGAGGAGTCAGGGAAGGTATGTAGAGAGTGCCTGGGAACTTTAGTAACTAATCATTAATTCTAGACCGGAATGAAAATCATCCAAAAGCATTCTGAATCGAATGATGAAGCATAGTCACTAGCTCTTCATATGTCTCAGGAGGATCACCCTGAGGAACAATTTTGAAGAACTTGAGATTTATAAAATTTGATTTAATAATATAAAATATGAACAGGAAATGCTAACAAAATTTTACAAACAGGGCTCTGTGAAAACAGGGCTTCTGTTGACTCAGAAGGGACCTCACAGGGCAGCTACTCTCAGTCCAGTCCAGGGCAGGAATCCTGGACCAGGGGAGTTGCCTGCCATGACTTTCCCTGAGGTGAAGAGCTCCCCTGGATGGAGAATCTTTTCTGTTAATGAGCCAACTAGTGTTTCTGTCATTTCTGTCTCTGGGTTCTGGTTTGCTTTCTAGACCCAAAAAGAATATGTCTTCACCTGTGTCCGCATGAAACCCTTCAACTATTTGAGAACAGTTCTCGCTTTGCCCTAAGACTTCTCTTTTCCAGGTTAAACACCCCGGCTTCTTCAACCATTCTCCACATGAGGTAGTGTTCAGGCCCTCTGGCCTCCTCTTCATCCTTCTGGAGTCCCTGTATTTTAAGACGAATCTCCACAAGTTGCCCCCGGACCTCCGGGTGTGGTCTAACCAGAGTAGAATGCACAGAGATCAAACACACGCCCGAGTGCCAGGCCCTCCGCTCCTATGCACAAGGCCTGGGCTGGGTTAGCTTTCTTGGCAGCCTTGTCTCCCTGCTCACTGCCATTGACTAGTCACAGCTACTGCCATGGCCTTGGTCCCCGACTTCTCAGCAGTGCAAGGCAGAGGTCAAGGTGCTTTCATAGTGACAATATGGCAGGTGTGATTTAATTCGGTCTTCCCAGCAACCGCCCTCTGCATTCTCCAGGTGAGAGCACCTTGGCTCAGAGAGAATGAATACCTCAAGTCGCAGAGAAGCAGGAAGGGCTGGCCTGGAAAAGGGCCCGGGCTTGTCAAATTCCAGAGCCCACACTTTATTCTGTAGCACCATGCTGCCTTGATCAAACGGCCATTTGTCCCATCTGTTGGGAATACTGGTCGAAAACAGCCCAACTCAGCAGTCTGGTTCAGACCAGGAGTGTTCATTAGAAAGAAAAGATTGTCCTTCCTTCTTCAAAAGGGGACTCTGGATTTCCATTAATATTAATATTCCAGTGTGGGACTCTCATCCCTGTATCTATCCCAACCTTTTGGGAGGATATTTATAGTATCTGTTGTATGTTTCCAGAGGGAGGTGAGGTTAGCAACTCCCAGTAACATATTCAAAGAGCATGTAAAAGGAGCATTTCTGTAGTGTTTGAAGTTGCGATTCTAATATACTAGAATTTGTTTACTACATTCACCCCAGCTATATTTTTTTTAAGTAGGCTCCACACGTGTAGCCCAGTGTGGGCTTGAACTCACAATCCTGAGATCAAGACCTGAGCTGAGATTAAGAGTGAGACGCTTAACTGACTGAGCCACCCAGGAGCCCCAGCTACATATTTTTTAAATACAGTGTTATTTTTCTGAGCTTTTTTCTTTTTTCTTTGTAATTTTTTTTAAAGTAGGCTCCACGCCCAATGTGGGGCTTAAACTCATGACCCTGAGACCAAGAGTCACATGCTCTACAGACTGAGCCAGCCAGGCGCCCCTGAGCTTTTTTCTTAATACAAATGATAAATGCTTGTTTTATAAAATACTGCTACATTATTATTATATTGGATATTGTCCAGCTTATATGTATTTGTATATTTGTTAGCGCTCTACAATCTTTGTAATGCTTGCATACCCATACTCTCTATGTTCACAACTGTATTCATCATTGACAGTTGAGAAAAATGAGCTCAGGGAGGTGAGGTGACTTAGCTCAAGAGTCAGAGTCAGAAGGAAGCAGAACCAGGATAGAACCTCGTTCTGACTCCTACCCTGTTATTTCTTTTTGCCAGCGAACCTTTGGATTAGTAGGGCTTTCAGTCATTGCACCCCATTTATGAGTTTTTTTCGACAGTCGCTTTGTGAGAAAGACTCAGGTAAAATTGTAGTAAGGTGCCAGTTCTGTTTCTTCAACGTGGAAAAGTGACACAGGCAATGTCTCGGGAGGTGTGAGTGGCCCCACGCACGTTATGTTTGGTCCTTGTTATCACCAGCAGTCTTCTCAAAGTCACTGATTAACTGTGGCACATCTGTGGCATAGTGGAGGGAGCCACCCACATGCAGCCTGGACAGTGCCTCAGCCCCTTTAAAGACGAGGAAGGATGGAGCCAGGTGCTGGGGGGGACTGATGCCCAGCACCCCTTTCCACACACAGGGAGTCCTGTCACCCTTCTGGCACTTTGCTGAGCTCCCTTACTGGTGTCCCTTGTCTCCTGGTTCATGCTCACCTCCTATTTGGCTTGCCATATTGACCCCCTCCCCAACCCCCACCCTGCCCCTGTGGCCTGGCTCCTTGGCAGGGCTCCTGGCTGACCAGATACTTGCATGACTGTTAATTCCTTTGGCTGGACTCCCTAATCCCTGCAAGCTCTCTTCCTGGTTTCAGACCCTCAGCGGAACCCAGACTCAGCTTCTGGAAACATCCAAAGGGTAACTCTCAGCTCCCTGATGGTACAGTCTTGACAAAGGCTGGATTTTCCTATGATTTGGGAGCTCTGGCCTTAGAGCTGTGCAGTCCCCTAAAATCCCAGTTCCTGGGCCCTGCCAGCCAGCCATCTGCAGGGAGGGTGATTTATCAGTTCTCATCCTTATTGGGGCACCAGAAGAGTGGGAGGGATACTATTAATAATTTCACCTGCATGAGAAGATAAACAAGGGCCATCCCTGGCCAGTGAGGATATATTCTGGGTTGTAACCAGCCTGACTCCCCTGTTAAAACAACACCGCGTATCTACAGCAGATGGACTTTGCACCAAACATCGCCCCACCCCGGGCACTTTACCTATGTGCCTTATTCATTTAATTCTTACAATATTCCTCTATGTATAACGTTGCCCCTCTTTTATGGAGGAGGAAACTGAAGTTCAAAAAGGTTAAATAATCTGCTTGAGGTCACATCTAGGAAGTGGTGGGCCCAAGCCTGACTCCAAAGCTTTTGTTTTTAATCCTTTGGGTCTTGATCAGTGTAATAATGAAATCAATAAAAACAAAACCTTTGGTGGAGAGCTGATAGAGACAGCCCCCAGATTAAAAATGAGTTAAGCTCCAGAGAAACACTTGTACATTGATCACTTGGAATTCAAAGTGCATTTTCCCATGAAAAAAAAAGTCTAAAATGGTGGTTAGGTTCCAAGACCAACCAACAAAAGTCTATGTAGACTATAATTTCACTGTGGTTTACTCCTCTATGTAATACTGAGCTGGAATAGGAAGCAGAAACCATAGGCTTCTGTCATAGTTCTTTCATTTGTTGGCTGTGTGACTTCGGGCAAGCTGCTTAACCTCTCTGAGCCTCGGTTTTATCATCAAAACTGAGAAAACAGGGGCATCTGAGTGGATCAGTCAGTAAGCAACTCTTGATTTCGGCTCAGGTTATGATCTCAGGGTCATGAGATGGAGCCCCACATCGGGTTCCATACTCTGTGGGGATTTGGCTTGAGATTCTTTCTCCCTCTCCCTCTGCCCCTCCTCCCGCTTATGCTCTCTCTCTCTCTCTCCCTATGTAAAATAAATAATTAAATCTTTTAAAAATTTGAGAAAATATCTAGAAAATGTTCAGTTTCAAAAAATTACAAGAATCACAGGAGATAATGTGTATAAAACTCTTTTAAAAATAGCACTTGTAGTCCTATTGGAATGGACCACCATTCATGACATTGCCAGGAGGCAAGTTAGGTTTTCAAGAGCTCTAAGTAGAGACAACAGCTCCCTCCAGCCGGGGATGTAGTGGGAAGAGAGGTGACCACCAGGGCGAGAGACTTAGATGGAGCTGGTGGGCCTGTGAGTGGGGAGCAGAGGGATACAGAAGTGTGTGGAGGGAGGAGAGCACATAGGCTCCTACAGGGATTTGGGGCTCAGTCGGGAGAGGAGAGGTACGTGGCAGCAATGCTGTAGGGGAGGTCTGGACTCTGAGGTGCAGGAGTGCTGGGCCCTGGCTGGAAGGGGAGGTGACCTCAGGGACAGTGTCTCCACATGAGAATAGGGGCTCTTACTGCTTTGGGGGTTGGAAAGAGCAGCAGACACATATCTGTGGATTCAGTCACAGTTCATCAGTATAGGGTGCTCTCTGTTGGTCAAGTGTACAGGGAATCTAGATCCTTGGGTCAAATGAGTTTAAAAACCAACCGTCATTTCTGAGTAAAAAGTCTACAGAAGATTCACTTAACTATATAAAAGTTTTTATTTCATTTATAGGGGCTCTCAATTCCCCCCAAAACAAGAGTATTCCTTCAGTTTTTTTAAATTTTAAGTCCCAAATTGTACTTTTTTAGAAAATTTTATTTATTTATTTGACAGAGAGAGACACAGTGAGAGAGGGACCACAAGCAGGGGGAGTGGGAGAGGGAGAAGCAGGCTTCCCGCCGAGCAGGGAGCCTGATGCGGGGCTCGATCCCAGGACCCTGGGATCATGACCTGAGCCAAAGGCAGACGCTTAAGGACTGAGCCACCCAGGCGCCCCCTCTTTTCTTTTTTTTTTTAAGATTTTATTTATTTATTTGACAGAGAGAGACACAGTGAGAGAGGGAACACAAGCAGGGCGAGTGGGAGAGGGAGAAGCAGACTCCCCACTGAGCAGGGAGCCCGATGCGGGGCTCGTTCCCAGGACCCTGGGATCATGACCTGAGCCAAATCAGATGCCTAACGACTGAGCCACCCAGGCGCCCCTAAACTTTTTTCTTTACATAAGCAATTTATATCAGCCAATCACCAGGTGGGCCCTGATGTAGCTATACATTGAACATATCAAGAAGGTGCAGTGGTGGGAGAGGTCCAGCCTATGTGCCCAAAATGAGGGGTACACTGTCTGCAGAGAAGTGAATGACAATAACACTAACTAAGAGTGGGATTGCTTTTCTTAATCACCATGCGCTGGTAGTTCTAAGAATGACAGTGATAAAATATCCTTCCCCACAAAAGTCTTTTGTTGGTCTCAGTTCTAAACAAGTGCTATCGGGACGCCTGGGTGGCTCAGTCGTTAAGCGTCTGCCTTCGGCTCAGGTCATGATCCCAGGGTCCTGGGATCGAGTCCCGCATCGGGCTCCCTGCTCCGCGGGGAGCCTGCTTCTCCCTCTGCCTCTGTCTCTCTTTCTGTCTCTCATGAATAAATAAATAAAATCTTTAAAAAAAAAATAAACAAGTGCTATGTTTATTATTGTATTTTAAGAAAAAGTTGTGTTGAGATGTAATTGACCCATCCTACAATTCCCCCATTAAAGACAGATGGATGGTCCATAGTGTATTCCGAGTTAGGCGGCCATCACCACAACGAATTTTAGAACATTTTCATCATCCTTAAAAGAAACTCTGTGCCCATTAGCAGTCACTCCGCATTCCCTGACCTCTCTGCTTACCCCTCCCATGCTAGGCAGCCACTAATTTTCTTTCTATCTTGACAGATTTGCCTATTCTGGACATGTAATATGAGTGCAATTACACAATACACGGCTCCTTATGTCTGGCTTCTTGCACTTAACAAAATGTTTTCCAGGTCCGTCCATGTTATAGCATGCATCCATACTTCTTTCCTTTTCGTTGCCGAAAAATATTCCATTGTATGGATACATGAGAGCTCATTTACTCAACAGCTAATGGACATTTGGGTTGTTTCCTCTTTTTGGCTATTGTGAATAAGGCTACTATGAACATTCATGTGCAAGCTTTTGTGGAGATGTATGATTTTATTTCTTTTGGGTATATATAACTAGAAGTGGGATTGCTGGATCTTATGGTAACTCATTTTAACATTTTGAGGGACCGTGAGTTTTAATAATGTATATGCAAATATATTTAGTGTGTTAGTACATTTTTATGACTTATCCTTTCATAAACATTGTATTCTACATGGATGTTGACTTGAAGACCTCCCACTTAAGCCTTCCCCAATCCATGTGGACTCAACTGTAGGTATTCAGTTTAATGACCATTCATACTGGCTTGAATAGTTTGAGCTCATTTCAGGTGCAGTTTGTGCCTCCAACCCCCGTGGTGCTATACATATTCTTGCATTTAAACAATGGATGTGAAATAACTAATGATAGCACAATGCTTACAAAGAGGGAAAAACAGAACATAAGTCATTATATGACCACTCGAGTTTTTTTATTTGTGGTTAAAACTCGAAATAGTGAAACAGTATAAGCTGCAAGGTATGATATTTTTGTTTTACAAGTGTAAATTTTAGTTCATACCTGAAATATTTGACTGAATTTGATCATCTTTAACATACAATTTTATTTTCCCTTTTTAAGTGATTGATTCAAAACTGAAGAACAAAATAAGAAAATACAACAATTACTATACTACTATTTATTGTATGCTAATTACTAAAAATAATTTCATTATATAAAGGAAGGTGGTATTAAAAGTGATCTGCTCTGGGGGCACCTAGGTGGCTCAGTCGTTAAGCGTCTGCCTTCGGCTCGGGTCGTGGTCCCAGGGTCCTGGGATGGAGCCCCAAATCAGGCTCCCTGCTCAGCGGGGAGCCTGCTTCTCCCTCTGCCTCTGCCTGCCACTCTGTCTATTCGTGCTCTCTCTATCTCTCTGTCAAATAAATAAATAAAATCTTAAAAAAAAAAGTGATCTGCTCTGGATGTCAGATTATTTTTGTTGATCTGACACTAGGCATGGCACTTTGTATGAACAAGTACAAGACGACCCGATTATTTAGGGTATGTTTCTTGCATAGAGTAAACTTGAATTGGCTTTCCATGAAAGATGGAAACAGATTAGCCCAGTAGTGTGGAAGGAATTCCTAGCTAAGTTATAGGAATAGAGAATGATACAGAGTCATGAATTACCTGGGTATATAAAAAATGAATGGAAAGTGGAAATTTGGGGAGTTTGAAGAAGAGGGTAAACCTGGGTTTGGGTCTGGAGTAGAAAGCCGTTTGAGACTCCCAAACAAAAACTTTGTGGAAGAGGGTTTGAGTTCATTATTTTGGCAGCAATATGTAAGATGAATGGGAACAACAGAAGACCACAATTCAAAGTCGAGTTACAAGGTTGGTCAAGTAATTGGGACATGAGCTAATGACATTCTCCTTTGGGTAGAAGTTACAGGAATGGTGAAAGAACAAATAAAGAAGATCTTGTAAACTCAACATAGGAAAGATGTGAATTTCCCCCCTAAATTGCCTTAAAGGCTTAAAGCAATTCTTCTTAAAATCCCTGCAAGGTTTTTTGTAGACATAGGCAAGCTTATTCTAAAATTTATATGGAAAGGCATAGGCCTTAAAATACCTAGAGCAAACTTGAAAAAGAAGAAAATCAGAAGAATCAGTCTACCCAATATTAAAGCCTAATACATAGCTACAGTATGAAGGCAGTGTGGTATTGGCAGAGGGTGGACACATAGAGCAATGGAACAGAATGGAGAACCTTGTAAGAGCCCCATGCAAGTACACCCCAACTAATTTTTGCCGAAGTTTCAAAAATAATGCAATGTAGAAAGGATAGCCTTTAAAAAAAAAAAAATGGTACTGGAGCAACTGGATATCCACGGGTCAAAAAACGAACCTGGACCTAAACTTTGTACAAAAGTTAACTCAAGGGGCACCTGGGTGGCACGGTTGGTTAAGCGTCCGACTCTCGGTTTCGGCTCAGGTCATGATCTCAGGGTCGTGAGGTCGAGCCCCACATCAGGCTCCATGCTCAGTGTGGAGTCTGCTTAAGACTCTCTCTCCCTCTACCCCACCCCACCCTCAAATAAATAAATAAATCTTTTTAAAAAGTTAACTCAAAATAGGTCATGGACTTAAATATAAAAGGCAAAGCTATAAAACTTTTAGGAAAAAAAAAAAATCTTTGGGATCTTAGACTAGGAAAGAGTTCCTAGACTTGACACCAAAAGCATGATCCATAAAAGGAAAAATTGATTAACTGGACCTCATCAAACTTAAAAACTTATGCTCTGCAAAAGACCCTGGTTACAAGGTAAATAAGCTACAGAGGGGGAGAAAAAATTTGCAAACCACATTTGACAAACGACTTTCAAATCTTCGCAGTAAATAAAACAACAACAGATAATCCAATTAGAAAATAGACCAAAGACACGAGCAGGCATTTTATTGAAGAGGATATACAGATGGATAAACACATGAAAAGATGTTCATCATCATTTAGCCACTGGAGAAATGCAAATTAAAACCAGAGTGAGATACACGTCATGCAGTCATTTCAGATTTTGCTGAGCCACACATTTATGGCGCACGTCGAGGGTCTGGCATATAGAGATCAATAATTTAGCCAGCAAAAGAGCTTAGCTGACCCCAGTCGCCATCTCCTAAGGTAAATTGTTCTGTTCTCATTTTATCATATAAATTAAGTGCTCTAGTGGTATTCACAAATTTTGGGATCCACAAAGGTCTCCAGAGGTATCGCTCCCAAATGCTGTATATAATTCCAGCAGGATTTAGTGACTAAGTAGAGAGAGGAGTAGCTCTAGTGTCTATGAAACTTGGCACCAATCGGCCATATCAGCAGCAGCTACGTGAGGTGAACAACACCTGGGCCACTTACCAGCTGTGTGATGTGACAAGGGACCTCTTTCTTTGAGACTCAGTTGCTGCCTCTGGAAATGAGGATGATAATTCTTACCTTGGAAGGTGTTGTAAGGATCAGACTGAAATCCATGAATGGATTTGAGGTACTCAGCCTCGTTCTCAGCATGGGGGTGGATATTGTTTCTACACACAGCCAAGATCCAAGTCTCCAGGAAGAGTTTAAGGGACTTTCTGAAGCAGTTTAATTTGGTTGACCATATGGCCAGAACTATCTGAGACAATTCCGTATTTATTATTCCGCCTTGTTCTTCTCTCAAGTATTCTCATGTTTGTCCGAGCACATATCTTGATTGAAAAGCCCATCGCTGATATTATATAACCAGCAGAAATCTGTGCACAAGACATTCCTGCTATCTCTCAGGGCTCTTCCAGATGTCTTCCCACTTTCTGACACACACTTAGGAGTTCTGGGCACTCCTGGAATGTTGATCTAAACCATTCCAAGCTGCACATCACAGCTTGTACCCCACCGGTCCCCACCACTTGTTTCTTAAGACAGTGATTGTTTTACTTTTTCATATTCATGGTCACATTCCTCAAAGTAAAATCCCTCTGTGTTTCACAGCCTGATGTCCTGTGACCCAGTGTGTGTGTGTGCACGTGTGTGTGTAACAGAATGTGTGGTATAAATGTATGGGCTTTGAAAAAACAATTCTAGGGCGCCTGGGTGGCTCAGATGGTTAAGCGTCTGCCTTCGGCTCAGGTCATGATCCCAGGGTCCTGGGATCGAGTCCCGCTTCGGGCTCTCTGCTCCTTGGGAGCCTGCTTCTCCCTCTGCCTCTCTCTCTCTCTCTGTCTCTCATGAATAAATAAATAAAATCTTTAAAAAAAAAAAAAAAGAAAAAACAATTCTATCCTAGGCCAGCAGCTTCGAGGACTTTTCTCTTAATAAGCCCTGCATCTTCATCCAACTCGAGCAGGGCTCTGCTAAAAACAGACTGAGGTCATTCATGTGTAAATGGAAACACACCAAGAAAAAAATTAATACCAAATGTACATCAAGATCAAAAGAAAAAATAAATTTCTCAATGGAATACTCAGAGCTATGCAGAGACCACTGGTTACTGCTGGTTCACATAAAATTGAAGGTCAGAGCATGTTTTAGTGAAGTTCTTTAAAAGGCAGGGACCAGCCAGAGGCTGTGATTTGAGTATCCCACAAGGATGATTTCCCAAAAAGCCAGCTGAATCCTGAATTACACAGGGAATGTGTTCCCCCCAAACATTATAATAAATGTAAAATATGACTAGGAGCATCAAAGTCTGTGGAACCCAGGACCACAGTATTTTCATTTAAAAACAAAGATTGCAATGGTATTAGCTGTCATGAAAGACTTGATCACAAATTATACTTTGATGAATCTCCAAAATAAAAAATATATTAAATCCATCATGACAAATCATTCTCCTGCTGAGCATTGTCTATAGAGGTAAGTGTAGACACATTTATTTAAATATTCAGTTGTGCACTCATTCAGGAAATAGTTACTGAGTACCTAGAAGGTACCAGGGTGAATTCTCCAAGAGGAGCAGAGTGGGAGGCCGGTTAAAGAATGGGATTTGGAGTCAGAGAGACTCAGGTTATATACTGGCTCCATCACTTGCAAACTGACTGAGGTTCAGCACGGGAGTCAACCCTTAGCCCCTGATTTCTCATCTGTGAAATGAGGATACGTATACTTACCTTGCAGATATGCATTGAATGAAGTAATACATAGGAGATACTTAACCTAGTGCCTGGCATGCAGTAAAGGTCTTAAGGAAAAGGAGGAGCAAGGGGAAATGGTACTCCAAACATTTATACTTCCTAAACTCAGAGATACCCAGGTTTCTTGCTCCCTCCTTTTCTGAAAGAACGCTGCCAAGATACCCCCACCCACCCACAGACTCATACAATCAAAAATATACTTGGTCACCAAGAAAAAGGGCCACCAGGAGGTGGGAACATGCAGAGATAGGCTTAGAAGGCAAACCTGTGGGAAGAGAAATCCCAATTAGATATCAAGACTGGCTTTACCCTTGCCATCCCTTTTCTCCCAGAGACCAGGTGGAAAAATAGCTTTCCCTTACCTCTACAGGGAGGAGAACCCACAGACACTTGTGGACCTCCAGAGTCCTCTGACCAGTGAGAATTCTGGCTCCCCGACACACCC
The DNA here is from genome assembly GCF_011800145.1 of Mirounga leonina. Taxonomy (NCBI): domain Eukaryota; kingdom Metazoa; phylum Chordata; class Mammalia; order Carnivora; family Phocidae; genus Mirounga; species Mirounga leonina. The sequence continues at coordinate 91,856,851 of NW_023270268.1, read as the reverse complement.
GTGCCTGCTGCCCACCCCTTTCTCAGTTCCTCCTTATGTCGGAGTGAGCTCAGTCGTGAGCAGGGTCTCACGTATAGGCCCAGGCTTGGCCAATAGGGCAGATAGGAGTCAGGGGAGATTTGTGGCAGTGGCTTCGTGGCTATGAGGCTTCAAGGGAACAGGGGCAGGCAGCGGGGCAGGCAGCAGCCAAGAGTGAAGATGGACTCAGGGAATAAGGTTACCATATTTAGCCAATAAAAATACAAGACCCTCAACTAAATTTGAATTGCACGTAAACAGTAAATCGTGTTTTAATGTTTGTCCCATGCAATATTGGAGACATAGTTACACTAACAATTATTTGTTGTTTATCTGAAATTCAAATGTAGCCGGGTGTTCTGTAGTTTCGCTGGCAGCCCTCCTCAGAAAGGGAATGAGGATGACATCGTCCATTTTCCTGTGTTTCTGTCTGAGGCCAGATGGGAGGCAGCATCTCTGGACAGACCATCGATCTGCTATTCGGCAGGTTCACCCTGCTACGGCTAAAGCCTGTGGCCTGGTGCCTTTGACTAGACTTTGGGTCAGAATCTCTGTGCAGGGCACGGTGCTGGGTGCGAGGAATTCAGAGAGAAGTAAAACAGTCCCTGACATAAGGACACACTCACTCTAGAGGACCAACGTCCAAAGGGACCATAATCACAATAAAAGTAACAATGGCAAGTGTTAATATTTACTGGGAGCTTACTGAGATATTGTTCCAAACACTTTGCAATTTATTTTATTTAAATTTTACAACTACCCTCTGAGGTAGATTTTATTAACTCCAGTTTATAAGTAAGGAAACTGAACATTAAAAGTGAGGTAACCAGGGGCGCCTGGGTGGCTTAGTCGGTTAAACATCTGACTCTTGATTTCAGCTCGGGTCATGATTGCAGGGTTGTGAGATAGAGCCCTGCATGGGGCTAGGCACTGAGTGGATCCTGCTTAAGAATCTCTCTCTCCCTCTCCCTCTGCCCCCTGAAGTAACCGTATAATTTTTCACCCAGATTGGGAAATGCTTTTAAGTGAAAGGGATTACTATTTGTTCTGTAATTATACAGAACAACAGGCATAAACTGGAACCAACCAAGGACACCAGGATTATGGCATCAACTTAAAGGAGACATGCCCAGGTCTCACTGGTAGAAAGGTGCAGTGGAAGGATTTGAACCCAGGCAGAGTGGCTTGAGAACTTGTCCCCTTCACCAGGAACGGTAGAGGAGGAGGTTAATTTTGATGAATTCCTTCCCACTACACTCAAATCCCTGAAGACGAGGCCTCTTGTTTTGCTTTCCATTGTGTCCTTACACGAGCACCCACCACCCAAGTATAGAGTGGGTGCCAAAAAATACTTGATTGACAGCTGAATCTGGGAAGCCTTCATGGAGAGGGTGGGACATGAGCATAGATTGAATAATGGAGAGGACTAGGGCAGGGACTACTTTCTCTTTCTTGATCTGTCCCTCTTTCCCGGATGTTTGAAGGAAGGTAAGTGAGAGATGGCCATTAAGTGAGCTAAGCGAGCGATTCCAAACCAAAATGTTGGGACATGATCAAGGAGAAGTGTGCGCTTGAGACTAAGCCATGAAGGGCTCTCTGTCAGCCTTTGCCCACCCCGTTTATGCGGTCACCCAGGCGTGGCCAGCCTGCCCTCGCCAGTCTCTCGGATCCCATGGATTGAGAACTGCTCGCATCGCCTGGGTCCTGTGGCACCAGGGCTGCTCTGTCCTCCGCATAGAGCTGATCTTCTCAGTTAAGTCCCCCAGAATTTCCCCAACCAGCTCAGGCCTGCTTTCCTGTGTGTTCCCAGCAGAGCCCCGGGCCTGAGGCTCCCCTCCCACGCCCACACTGCGGCGACAGGCTGCTTGGAGAGTGCCTTCACAGCCTGCAACTTCCACCTCTCTTCAGGGAACTTAAGCCTGGGACAATTCACTGCCAGCCTACATCCTCTTTCAACAGGAATCAGGAGGTCTTTAGAACAATAAACAAACCCCTCCTCCTTGCTGAGGATCAGCTACTCACTTTTTAAGAAGAGAGAGCAGATTTGTAGAAGAGGAGAGAGCCTCTGGTGGCTGACTCCCTTTCCTCTCTTTCCAGAAAGATACCATTAAACCCAACTGACTCCTGCCTGACAGCGGTAGAACGAACGAGAAAGGGCTCTTCCTGACATTTTTGTTTTACCCACAATTTCACTGCATGTAACTGAACTAACTAGAGTGTCAGCTGAGGTCATGGGCAGTGTCTTATAAGTACAAGATACTTCTTTCAATCCCAAAAGTTTGGCACACGATTTTACATGTGGGGATTCAATAAACACACTTAATTTGGTTTGACTGCTCAGGGTGTGCCTAAGCTTAAATATCATAAATTGCTTCTGGCACTGAAGTGTGTGTTAATCCGGGCCAGAGAGAAGCCTACCAGGTATTTAAACCCTAAGCCTCAAAATTTAAAAGAGAGGAAATCCTGCTCCCTTTTCAGTACTCCTGCCCCCTTTTCTCAGGCTCTCTCCAATTCTAATCTTTGCCACCATAGAGCTGGGGGACCTTGCGTAGGTCCCCAAACTTCCTAGAGCCTTGCATACCTGGCACTGAATCAAGCAGCTTCAACAAGAAGATCTTAAGGCCCCTCGCAGCTTTGACATCCCAGAATCCCAGGATGCTGGTTGCCCAAGCAGTGAGGAGCACAAATAGAGTATGGAGGCAATGGTTGGGGGTGGGGATGGGGTGGCCAGAAAGGAGAAAATAAATATGGAGCTGGGAAGGAACGAAGCCCGGGAGACAAAGGTGCACTTGGCCTCTACTTTGGTCTTCGCTAAGACGATGGCACCTTGCCATGTGCCCCATAGGGTCCAGTTGATGCCTGCATGCACGCCTTGTTCCAGGGCCGCTCAGGAATGGGCGGATCACGAGCCTACCAGCTGAGCTCATGAGCAGTGTCTTCTAAGTGGGGTAGGATGGAATAGCTCCTCATGGAGTTTACAGAATAGATAAAAAGCAGTTGTTTAACAGCACAAAAACAAAACCACTCGATTGAGTATCAAGTGTCTATCAGTTACTCTAAAACTGTGTAACAAGTCCTCCCACCTTTTTGGGATCAGAGATGGCTTCCCAGAGGAAGCGACCTGGATGTGAGTCCCTCAGTGCCTGGATCTTTCCCAGAAGGTCTCTCCACCTCTTGATTCTCCTCACTATAATTGATCCTGATGGATCTTGTAAAACACCAATTTCTTACCATTGTTTCCTTGATGGAAGCTTTACAGTGGCCTCGTTGTATGCAAATTTGAGTAGAGACTTAGTCTCCCTTTGAAGCCTCTTCTAGGCTGTTATACCCAGGCCTAGCTGCTGCCATCTGGCACCCAGAATGCCCCGGAGGCATCCCCGACCCCTTCCTTGGCCCTTTCTGAGTACCCAGGAAAGGGATCAGGACCTGAGCCTTAGCATTTAAAAGCTGCCCTTCCCTGCGCTACCCTTGGATCAGATCTGACGCTCACATTTTCTATTGCAAACAGCAAACCGCAGAAAATTCCAATCCTGAAGCTGTTACAGAAAAAGTGAGAACAAAATTTAGAAATTTAAAGCAAAAGAGATCCATTTGATATTTAGCTCCTCATACTCTAGACATGAGGGTATCTAAGTGGTACACTAGCATTTTCTTCACTAGTTGTCTGCATCCTTTATATATTCTGACTGCCTCGTCCTCTAAGAAGGTGTTCGGAAATCCGACAGTAGTCCTCTGTGCCATCTTCATTACAGAGCCGTAATCCTAGGTATACCTGGTGGAAATCATTTGTAAAGACAGGGGTATAACGGTTTTGAGTGAAGAGAAAAGTGAGCACGTTCTGGTAATTGTAATATCTAGTCTCTGAATGAATGCTGGTTCCTCGTAGAAGACATTCAGAGAATAGGAGGTCATTTTTGAGCTGCAGAGCCTCAAGATAAAAGCTTGAATATCATCATCCCTTGCTGTTTTTAGAAACCAGATTGCTACTAATTTTTGCCTGATTTTATGTGAAGGATAATACATTACCTGCAAAGGTAAAGATGAAGTCTTTCTGCAGGAGCACGTCTTTTGTTGGGAATCTGTCTGATTCACAGAAAAAGTTGGGGAAGGGGAGTGTGTTAGTCTCCGAAATACTCTACATCACATGCCTCAGCTGTGTTCCTTGGGACCGCAAAACGGAAACTCCCAGCAATTAGGATATCTTGATTTGCATCATAAAATAATGTCCAGAATTCTAGACAAGAGAGCAGAGATTTGTGTCCTGTGTTGGGCGGTTTATTCTGTTTGAGATCACAGGAAAGTTGTGGGATAGCGCACTTCGGTAGGAGGAAGGAGGATGCAAAGGCAGGAGCGGTGGTCTTTGTAGAACTTCCATGGGGCTGCAGAAAGTACTGTCACGAAGACCCCGCTAGCCCTGCGATGGACCTTGGTCTTCGCAAGGGAGAAACACAGTCAGATCTGTGCTTTTGAAATCTCATCCTGGCAGCCGGCAGTGAGATGGATTGGGTAGACTCTGATTCCTAAAAACCCCAACGATGTCATCCCTCTGCCACCTCCTCAATCCTTTCAGGTTCAATTGCTCCAGGAGCTCCTCCCAAAGTCTTTTAACAAAATTCTTAAAGAGGACCTCTCTCTGAATTTCTCTAAGAGTAGTCCTGAGAATTTGCAGGGGAATCACCTAGAGTTTATACTTCCCTGAAGCTGCCAAGGGCTTTTGCATGCTAATATGTGAGAACCTCAAGAGACTGGTTTCCAGGCAGGCCTCCTTGCCTGTCTCAACCATTGGGAACGAGCATCTCTTCAAGCCCTGGGTCCTGTGGTAAATTCTGTGTATGTAGATGCCTGATGCAGAGTCTTAGCATATGAACACCTAAGAGATTTTAAGTGCTAACAGAATGGGTGAGATTTGGTGATTTTTTTTCTTTTGCTCAGCTATATTTTTATATTTGCATTTATAAATGATAATAATCCTTTTTTAAAAGTTAAAGAAAATAAATTTAATGAGCACCTAGTACTTGCAAGCACCGAGCAAGCTCATGTAAGAAATGAGTTGCCCCAAAAGGGTTACATGCTGCAGGGAAGTGCCCTTGTTTTCAGCAGGAAAGAGAGGCCTTGTAACAACAGGAAGCGCTGGGAGGCTGAGGAACCCAGGCTTCCAAGCAGAGCTGTTCTGGAAACAATGGCTGCCTGTGGCTCGGGAATATTGGGCAGGAAATGAAAGGATGCTGGGACAGGGGGTACAGCGAGGAGCTGATAAGCACTACCTGGCTGTTCTTCACGTGGACCTAGAGGGCCAACGATAAAGTTGTTTTTTCTAAATGCTCCTCATCTTTCATCAGCAAATTTGGTTTTAGAAAAACACAGAAATGAAGAGAACCCATGGTGCCATAGGTCTGGAAACTATTAGGAAGCTGAGCCTCTAGGGAAACCAGAAGGTACAATAAGCAAGAGAAGGTATTTCTCACCCTCAGGGCACGGTCACCTCAGGTGGGGGTGGGGGTGGGGCCTTCAGATGGACTCACACGGTTTCAAGCTAAGTCCCCAGAGGACTCTCCCATCTATAATAATATAAATAGCACTGAGCTAATAGGAGCTCAGTTATACCAAGGGAGGTACGCATAAACCTTCTGAGATTGAAGTTTATATTTATTTAACACAAATTTCCATTCATATGGGAAGGGTAAGCTCGGCAGACATTCATACAAGTAAGAAACAAAAACAAAAGTAACAAAAACGGAAGAGAGCGATTTGCCCTGGAAGACCTAGATAGAAACCAGCAGGGGTGAGGACTTGAACACTGCCGGGAAAAGTCAAGTCTGCCTTCTCAATCTCGAGCCCAGCTTCATCCAGGAAGTTCACGCGTCACAGGATGTTAGACCTGGAAGGAACTTTAGTGGTCATCTAGATCCAAAACTTGCTCCTGGTACAGATGAAAGTCTGAGGCTGGGAGTGCCTATTTTTTTACCCCCCTGGAAGAAATACAGCTGATTCATGTGGCTTTAACTGATAAGAACCCAGCCCCTAGTACCTGTGGGAGAATTCAAAAGGCGAATAGTCACTCTCCTCAAAGGTCTGACATCTGGTACCTGGGGATCCAGGCGAAAACTCAGCTTTCTTAATTCATTGTTTTACATCCTTGTCCATCATCAGGTTGCTCTTGGACAGGAAATCACCTCTGCTTCCTGCTGCTTTCTGGTCTTCCCCGTGCCTGGGCTGTGCCTCAGTTTCCCTAGCTTGGAGGTCATGTTTATAAAATGTACTGGAAAGTGCATGAACTTTGGACTTGAACAGGCTTGTGATGGCACCCTAGTTTTGCCACTAGCTGTTCGACCGTGGACAAGTCATCCAACTACACTGCATCTTAGTTGCCCATCTATAAAATAGGAATAGGAATGCCTACCAGTCAGGGTTGTAAGAATTAAATAAAATAATGATCGTTAAGCATGATACTCCACACAGCATTTGATGAGTGCATCCCATGACCACCCACTAGGCATGCAAAAAAAAAAAAAAATGTGGCCTAGATACACTCAGCTGAGAAAAAAAGTCACATTGTCCTCGTTCTTAAGATGACTGGTGTTAGTGAAGCATACCATTCAAGAAACAGGTTTATTTTCCCTGTTTATCTTTTGTTAACCTGCTCAGCAACCATCCATTCTCCCCCTGGGACTCTCCCTGGAGGCCTATGTGATCACATTCTTTATCTGTCACCAAGATAGAGCCTCTATCCATGGCATCCCTAGAAGCAGGTGGCAAGGAAGAGGAGCTGCTGGTCCAGGAACTAAAACCTTGATTAGGTGACCAAAACTGACTGTGGCCTTCATACAGTTAAATTGAGGATTTAAATGATTTCTTGGCAATGAAAAGGAAAGTGATGCTCACAAGATGGGCCTGGGAGTATACTGAAAGGTCAGCCTCCCATGGAGTGAGTGATGCCTGCCTCACAAATACCCTGGGAACAAAGTCAAACAGTAGGAAGGATGAGCATTTAAAAAGTCTACAAATGACACACAACCCAGAAGCCTCCATTTTCAGCAACAGGACAAGGTCCTTCTGTACTGTTCCTGAGTACAAGGTGAACCGGGCCACCTAAGCTCCAGGCAATGGAGGGGCTTCTGGGAGGCTTGTTTTCCCCCGAATGCAGCCTCCTCCCTCCCACCCCTTGTCTCTACTCAGCACTGTCCTTCCTCAGGGGCCAGAGCCACCTCCCTCCTCCACTCCACCACCAGCTCTTCTGAGGTTGTTTCCACTTGCCCACTAACTCGCTGACAATGTGTGGTCCCAGATATTTCTCTGCCCTGAACCAGCCTTTTACCTCTGAGTCAGAAAGGCACTAGAGAAAATTCAGGAATCAGCTAGAAAAGAGTGAGCCTTCTCCCCTTCTCTTTCATCCTCAACAAAGCATAAAAGGTCCTCTCCACTGACCTTCATCTTTTTCTTTTTGGAGCAATAGGTTTGGGGTAAGTCTTTCCCCTCATAGTATCTCCTCTCCCTGCCCAGTTTTCTCGAAGGACTATTTCTTGACAGGAAGAATTCCTGGTGAGGCAGCTAAGAGTCTGGTCCTAGAGCTGATGATGTCCAAACATCATCCTGCAGGCAACAGGGAGCCACTGAATGTTCCAGAGGAAGGGAGCTTTATCATCAAGTTAGTGTTTTAGAAAGATTTGTCTGGCAGTGGAGATCAAGATAGAACACAATCTTCCTGGGCTGTCATTAAAAACTCCCCCAATTTACCTGAACGCTTCTCCACCAGACTGGTCTGGTCAGCATTCCTGGAATTCACCACATTGTTTCTTGCTTTCCCACCTTGTTTATCCCATTCCCTGCACCAGAAAGTGGGTGGCATTTATTAAGTGCTTATTATATGCCAGGCACTTAACCAAGCGTTCTGCTTGTGTCATAGTATATGTTATATACTTTGCCTCACGTTGTACCAGTTCACATCAGAGCATCTCCCGTCACTCCCTCAAACCAGCGTCAAGAGTTCTAATGGCCTAGCCTGGATTTGTCCTTCTTTATCCACCAATGTCACGCATGTGAGCCCTTCGGGGTGAGGGTCCCGTCCCAGCAGCCTCTAGTGTGGTCCCCCTGTACCGTCAGCACCCTATAAATGCACACGATCTCCTCTTTTGTACAGCACCCCAAAGCCCTGCCTGACCTCCCCCGCTGTGTGTAATCTCTTTAGGAGGACTTCTATCACATTTTTTGTGCCGCTGTAGAGCCCTTAACATAGTTTGCTTGATATTCTCATACTGGCCAAGTTACTTAACACTGCTGAGCTTTAGCTTCCTCATTTATCAAGTAGGGATGAATACCTCCCTCATAAGGTGGCCGTGCATTGGGTACAAATAATGGATGAAAGTGTAGAGCTCAGGGATCAGCACAAAGTAGGTGCCCAGGAATTCCCATTCCTTTCTTGTCTTCCTGAGGACAAAGGTCTTACTCACCTTTTTGTCCTTGGGGCTAGATGGCTTCTCTATACATTTTACAGAGAATCATTGTGACTGGGAAGGACGGGGTGCATTGATAGCAGCTGGGGCAAGTTAGGGTATGCACCAGAGGGAGGATCTGGACACTTCTACAAGAAAGAGCTGACTTGACTTGGTATCTGAGACAGAGAAAGCGCGTAGAGGAGGGGCCTCCAGGATGCAGCCCGCCATCGCGAGCCCAGCTCTGGAACAGAGCTAGTCCTTGGCCACACCAGGCCAGCAGGTCAGGCAAATACTTGTATTTAACAAGGAATAATTATCTCAGTGGGGTCATCGGAGAGGATTTCAACGTTTAGAAATTGCCTCACTAACTTCAGCAGGCCCTCTGGCTTTTTTAATGAAACTTGTTTTGCGAAAACCTAGGTCTTTCTTTTAAAAAATTATTTCTACCCCATCCTCAGTACAGAAAATTCAGAAAAGCAAAATTTTAAATATAACAAAGCAAAAGGCTTTTTGGTTTCTACCACCTAGAGGTAACTGCTATTAACATTTCAGTGTGTGTTATTTTTTATCATTTAAGATTTGGGGAAGGGTGGTATAAAAGAGAGACCATCACTATATGGTCTTTAGATTTGTTTCTTGCTTTCCAGCTTATTTATACCATCAGGGTTTTTTTTTTTATTATTCATTAGAAATTTTTTCTAGTTTTATGGAGATACCATTGACATTACTGTATGAGTTTAAGGTGTACAGAATAATGGTGTGACTTACATATATTGTGAAATGATAACAGCAATACGTTTAGTTAGCATCCATCATCTCCTATAGTTAGGATAAAAAGAGAAAGCAAAAAAGAAAAAAAAATATTTTCTCTGTGATGAGAGCTCTTAGGATTTACTCTCTTACCAACTTTCCTCATGTCATATAACAGCTTTACTAGAGTCTTCATGCTGAACATTATATCCCTAGTACTTATTTACCTTGTAACTGGAAGTCTTTTGACCACCTTTCTCCAATTTCCTCTTCCCCTACTTTCTGCCTCTGGTAACTTCAATTCTGATCTCTCTGTGAGTTTTGTTTTGTTTCGTTTTGTTTTGTTTTTAAGATTCCACAGGTAAGTGGGATCATACAGTATTTGTCCTCTGCTGTTGACTAATTTCACTTGGCGTCATGCTTTCCAGGTCTACCTATGTTGTTGCAAATGACAGGATTTCCTTCCTTCTTATGGCTGAAAAATATTCCTCTGTGTGTGTGTGTGTGTGTACAATCCATTGATGGACACTTGGGTTGTTTTCATGTCTTGGCTATTGTAAATAATGCTGCTATGAATAGGCAGGTGCAGATATCTTTCTGAAGTTAGTATTTTCATTTCCTTTGGAAATATTCCCAAAAGTGGAATTGCTGGATCATAGGGTAGTTCTATTTTTTTAAAACCCCCCATATTGTTTTCCATAGTGGCTGTACCAATTTGCAATCCCACTAGCAGTGCACAAGTTTCTTTTTTCTCCGCATCCACACCAGCATTTGTTATCTCTTATCTTTTTCATGTTGGCCATTCTAACAAGCATGAGGTGATACTTCATTGTGGTGTTGATTTGCATTTCCTTAATGACGAGTGATGTTAAATATCTTTTCATCTGTCTGTTGGCCTTTTATATATCTTCTTGGAGAAATGTCTATTCAGGGCTTTTATCCATTTTTTAATTGAATTTTTTGGTGTTTTGGTTTTTAGTTTATTTATTTTTGGTTTTGTTTTATTTTTTGCTTTTGAGTTATTGAGTTCTTTGCATACTTTGGATATTAACCCCTAATCAGATATAAGACTGCAAATATTTTTTCCCATTCTGTTGGTTGTCTTTTCACTTGATTATTTCTTTTGCTGTGCAGAAGATTTTAGCTTTATGTAGTCCTACTTGCTTATTTTTTATGTTGTTTGTGCTTTACGTATCATCTCTAAAAACTCATTGCCAAGGCCCATGTCAAGGAACTTTTTCCCTATGTTTTCTTCTAAGAGTTTCAGGTCTTACATTTAAACTTAATTCATTTCAAGTTAATTTTTGTAAGTAATGTAAGATAGGGGTCTGGTTTCACTCTTTTACATGTGAGTATCTGATATTATCAGCACCATTTATTGAAGAAACTGTCTTTTCTCTATTCAGTATTCTTGGCTCCCCTGTCAAATATTAGTTGGCTATATGTACTTGGGCTTATTCTAGGCTCTCAATTCTGTTCCATTGATCTATCTGTTTTTATGCCAGTACCATACTGTTTTGGTTACTATTGCTTTACAGTATAGCTTAAAATCAGGAAGTGTTTTTCATTTTTTTATCAACATATATTGCCTGTGTAACTTTTTCAAGAAGAATTTTGAAATAGATATTAACCATGAGGTACTGAATGCCTAAGGCCTGCAGTAGTAGAATTTCAGGCATTTGGGCTGTTAAGGGCAAGGAACCCATCAGCTCTTCTCAAATGGATCTCCATACTTGGCCACCAACTCATGATGGGGAGGCTTTCCTTATTCCTCCCCAACTGCAATACTATGAAAAAAGCATGGGCTTTGGAGCCCAGCTCTGGCATTTACTAGCTGTGTGATGTTGGGTAGCTTACCTAACCTATCAGAATCAACTTTCACATTTTCAAAAGGGAGAATTTCACCTGTTTCATGGATTGGCTATGATTATAGAATGGAGAATGCTGTTTTTTTTTTTTTTTTAAAAAAAACAACAAACATCTAATGTGGTGCTTGACACATGATAAGTGTGGGATCCAGGTATCCATGGAGCTTGGAAAACCCATCTGGAGAAAAATGACCAATCGCCTGTTCAGCAAAATATTTGAGTGCTTGTGTTTTCAGTGCCATTCTGGATGAATGAGACACAGTACTGTCTTCAGTGCCCCCAAGGAGCTCACAACTTAGTGTTGGATAAGAGTAGGTTTGCAGTAAATATTTGTTGAATTTCATTTTTTTGTTGTTAAATTTCATTTTTTATGACATTTTTTTTCCTTATAGTTCAAAATTCAAAAGTATAAAAGAATATTTAGTGAGAAGTCTCCCTCTTACACCCCTAGCCCACCCCTTAGGTCCTTCTCCTGTAGGCAGCTAAATTTAATGACTTTATTATGTGTCCTTCCATAAATATTGAATGCATATACAAATGAATTGCATATCTATTCTTCTATTCTCTCTTTTTAAAAAACAGACGCTAGCATACTGTCATGCTTGTCTGCATCTTGTTCTTTATGCTTGACAATATACCTTGGAGACCACTCTATATCTGTACATGAAAGTTTTCTCATTCTTTTTAATAACTATATAGTATTTCATGGCATGGATGTCCTATATTTATATAAGCAGTCTCCTATTGATGGACAATCTTGTGCTATCACAAAAATTGCTGCAATGAAATAAGCTTGCCTATATGGAAATATCCTGGAATTGAGGTAATGAGAATGTTCTGAAATGTGATGGTTGCTTAACTCTGTAATATACTCAAAACCACTTAACTATATGCTTTGAAAGGGTGAGTTTTACAGCATTTGAATTATATCAGAATATTTTAAACATAAAAATTAAAAAAAACAAACAGAACTTTCTTCTGAGGAAAACATGCCAAAGCCTGAATATATTTAAATTTTTTTCCTTAGAAAATTAGAAAGCAGTTAATTTCCTTTTTTAAAGAACAGAGAACATTATACTTCTTAAAATTAATACCACACAGGTGTGCCTGGGTGGCTCAGTAGGTTGAACATCTGACTCTAGGTTTTGGCTCAGGTCATGATCTCAGGGTCGTGAGATCAAGCCCCGGTTGGTTCTGTGGTCAGGGCAGAGTCTGATGAGATTCTGTCCCTCTGTCCCTACCCCCCACCCTGAGCTCTCTTTCTCTCTCTTTCTCAAATAAATAAATAATAAAACCTTTTTTAAAAGATAAGAATAAATAAAATCAATATCGCACATTTTCAAACATTTCTTTAACTCCACACTAGGCCAGGAGGAAGAGAGTAGAAAGAAGTTACAAGAGGAGGAAGAAGAATCAGAATGGAAATGGGGCGGCGGGGAACGGCGACTTTTAGGCAAGCTGAGACTCCCAGAGGCTAGAGGGGAGCATGGGACAAAAAGCCTGAGCTGCAGGACAGAAAGGGTGGGACACAAAGAAAGAGCAGGAGTTAGCAGAGCGAGAAATTTCCAGGAGCCACTGGGACAGCTCTTAGAGTCCCCGGGGGGTGGAGGGGGGTTCTCTGCTGATAGCCAAGAATAATGGAAAAGTAATTGAATTCTTTACTCCATCTCATGAAAAAATGCCATAGGACCGCCTCATTCACAGCACAGCAATGCTGCTTAAAGACCTCACTCTCTGCCCAATGCACAGCAGCAGAGTCTCAGAGAATTTCTTCCCTGTGCAGGGGCTTGTCTCCCTTACCCTTTTACCTTCCTCCTGCAAGTATCAATTCTTCACCCACCCGTGGCCCTTGGTCCTTTCTAGCACCTCAGTCAAGATGATGAAAATATCCTTCATTCCTGAAAGTTTCCCTGACCCCTTCCCAATTCCTACCTCCTGCCTCTCCCCTGCTTTCTCCGACTATAAATTAGTGTGCATTTGCTAATGTAAATGGAAGTGTACAGTATGTACTCTTTTATAGTCTGGCTTCTGTCATGCATATGCTATATCATTCTTTTTTTTATGGCTGAGCAGGATTCCACTGTGTGTATACACCATTAGACTTCACTTTAAAGATTAGGAACGCAGGACCCAGAGAGGGGATGAAATCTGATTAGTAGAAGACCTTAACAAAAATCCAGAACAGGGAGGAAAGAGGACCATGTTTTCCTAAAACCCAAAAGCACTTTGCACTATGACATCATATGGCTGCCATGAGCACATCAGTAACCAAGCAAAACTGTGCTTGTTCCAATCTCTGTCTCCAGATCTGATCAGGTCCTGGGCCACAAGGGGAACCGGGGCAGCTTAGCAGAAATTACTTCCGGGGGGACTCAGAGAAATGATTTAACTGCTGGTCTTTTCTGTACTAAGCCCTTGAAGAGGTTAGGAATTGAGGAAAGAAGTGCCCCACATTATGTATAAGTACAAAATGTCTTTTAGTTGTACCAGGTTGGATCAAATGAGACAAAGGACTTTAAAATGTTGTGTCAACTGTAAGGCATAAATCAAAGGCAGAGTTTTCTTTTCCATCAGAAACTACTTCAAGATTTATTTTGTGCTCAGATTAAAATTTAACATCTAAGACTGCTGATCCAGGAAAAACAAAACAAACAAGGGTCTTTGAGAACCTTCAGCGAAACAGTTCAAAGAAGTTATAACATTATATCACAATCAGCAACTGTGTGGACCTCTGTGGGAGGGGACTTCAAGTTCTTTGGGTCCATGATAAATCCTACAGAACTAGCTCTGGGACTCTGACCTCTGGCATCACTCCTTCCCATGCCCAAAGTGACAGTGAAAGCTTTCTTTCCATCTATCACCATTCAGCTATTTGGTGTCCAACTTCTACCGTGTCCAGAATCCTAGGGTGTCCCCAACTTGGTTGGACTCCAGGGACAACTGTCTAAAGAAATCTGGGACTGAGACTAAACTCTTGGTGGCCCCTGCAGCGCCACGCACCAGTGTTACTCGTAGACCCTGGCTACCCTAAGTGTGGGCAGCAAGGTGGGCAGTGTTCCCATCATCCGGGAGTTTCTTAAAAATGCAAATTCTTGACACTCTTCCCCCATTGGAACCCACAAGTAACAAGATCCCGGGGATTCGTGTCACATTAAAAAGTATGTGAAGCTCATGTCTAGACTAGTGTTTCTTCAACCTTAGCACGTATCAGAATCTTCTGGATGCAGCTGCTGCTGGTGCACCTGGCCAGGGGGGCCCAAGTCTGAGAACCACTGCTCTGGCTCTAGAGCTAGATGATTACAGAGATGAAGTGGATCCTTTCCCATTTGCTGGGTTGATGGAGAATCCTTGCATGTCCAACTCAGCCTGAGAGAAGAAGCCAGGGAAGCTAACACTCCTCAGAGACTGGGACCATGGCCTCCTCCCCTGAGTTGTTTTAACATTGCCTCTTGTTTAAACAGAGCTGTGGACGAAAGGTTCTAGGGCCCCTGTATCAAAGCCAGAGTAACTTTAGGGCAGAGGCTCCATCCGGGAATGTGTTTTCTCCACCTTTAAAACAAACAGACCCGAGGTGCTACAGCTAAGAGCTATGGTCCTGGGAGGGCCCTACCTGAGAATGGGATAGGACGGGTTGGTGACCCTGCACCACCCCTTCTGTAGAGTGTTTTGTAAAGGCCCTTCAAGGCCAGGGCTTTTGTCTTGAGTCCTTCTTGGGAATGCTCAGAGCTCTTAAGTCCACTTGTGCCCTGCACGGCCCAGCAACCATATACCTCGGTACGGGGACACACTGCAGAACACACCAAGGCCAACCATAGCCGTGGGACTCTAATTCAAAGTCTGTACTGTGGGATCCTGCTGCCTTTGTGTTATGAAGACACACCTAAATGCATAGAAAAGAGACTTCAGACAAGCAAAATTATCTTCAAATAGAAATATTTAACCAAAGAAGGACACCAACGCCATTCCAAATAGTAGAGATGAGTGTCAGCTGGTAAGAGGTTGATCCACTCTACCCTAATCACCCACTGGATGAGAGGAGGCAAAATATTTTCACCAAGATTACTTCTCACAAATTATGAATTTAAATCACAAACAGGCTTCAAATAGGAATAATAACTGTCATTGTAGAATGCTTATTATATGTCAGGATCCATTATCCTCATTTTGCAGATGTAGACTCTGAGAGACAGATTATGACATATGTATTTGGCTCAAGTTTACAGAGGCAGTTTGATATCCAAACATGTATTCTCAACCATAAACCAAATGTGGCAGATTACAAAAACAACAGCTTGGTGTGGTAGGGAAAGAGTTGACCGTTATTGTGCATGATAGGGGTTAAAAACAAAAACAAAAACAAAAACAAAACGAAAAAACCCAAAACAATTTTTTTAAGCATTGGAACTCTCTTTGCCTATTTATTTATTTATTTATTTATTTATTTATTTATTTATTTATTTATTATTTAGAGGCATGGGGTGAGAGACAAAAATCTCACGAGGAACACTATCTCATACAACAGATCAAAGTAGAGCTTTTCTGGTGGAAGCCAGGCAGAGGCCCTGGACCCCTTCCCATCCTCACAACCCCTCCTCCACCGCACTCTGGTCCCGCCCTGTATTCATTCATAGTGAGCAGTACTACCATGCAGGTCTCTGCTCTCAATATTTCCAAACCCAAGTCCATTCCTTGCCTGCTACCCACCTGGGATAACGAAGAAGTTCTTCCCCAGTTCCGGTCATGAGAGCCCAGGGCCAAACATGGATGTGTCCTGGAGGGGAATGGTCCTGGGGGTGCACAGCCTTTGAAAGATGGGTGGAATACTTGAAGTAGACAAGTTTTACTGAGCATCCAAAGTTACAGTTAGTAGTTTAAAAAAAAGGTCGGAGAATTGTTTAGAAAATGTTGTAATAGGGACTCCAGGGAGAGTGTTGTGTCTAAATACCTGGTGTCTACTTACATAAAAGCCCAGCCCAACTTGGAATTGTGTGCAGGCACCATCATGTACATTAAGCATTAATGGGTTGGCATTAACTCTAAGCCGAAGGCATTCATGGATTGGGTGTATTTTAGGGGGAGGGAGCACAGTGCCAACCCAGCTCTAGCTCATGGAGTTCCTACACCCCACCGCCTCCACAACTGAAGACTTCGGTGCCCAAGGCTTTGGTAGCTCCATAAAAAACCACCATCCACAGCACTCTCTATGGAGGGACCTCAGGTGGATCTGTCCAGGGACCAAAGTGGCAAGTAACTCGCTGCTCTCTCCATGCCATCCAAAAGGCCTGCAGCTGCCATTCTATGGCACTGAATTGGCTGGGCCAATCAGGGTCAGTGTTGAGAGGTCAGCATATCCAGACTTTTCTACCTGGGCATTGAACTTCTGGAGTGGCAGGAATTCAAAGGGCTATGTTGGTCCCTTTTAGGTGGTCCATTCAATCAATGGCTGGTTTGACCCATTCAGTGGTGTTGGTGGAGAGTGGTTCTCACCTTTTTTTTTTTTTTTAAAGATTTTATTTATTTGACAGAGAGATAGAGAGAGAGCACAAGTAGGCAGAGCGGCAGGCAGAGGGAGAGGGAGAAGCAGGCTCTCCGCTGAGCAGGGAGCTAGATGTGGGGCTCGATCCCAGAACCCTGGGATCATGACCTGAGCCGAAGGCAGATGCTTAACTGACGGAGCCATCCAGGCACCCCTGGTTCTCACCCTTAAAAAAAACCACTTTAGCCTGTAATCACTTTTGACATTCTAGTAGACATCTTCAGTCTCTTTTCCTTTGCATCTTTTTTAACATAGCTAAATTCACAATGTATATTTGAATTTGTGCCTTGTTTTTCTTTACTGACTTCTATCATAAGCATTTTCCCATGTATTAATTACTTTTTATAAGCAACAGGTAATCTTGAGTGAGGTAAGTAAGCTTATCTGCACCCTTGGTTTCTTCATGTGTAGAATAGAGACAATTGTATCATGCAACAGTCACCTGGAAAGCTTTTAAAACACAGATTGCTGGGCCCCACCTCCAGAATTTCTGATTCAGTGGGTCTGGAGTAGGGCCTGGGAATTTGCACGCCCAACAGGTTCCCAGGAGATGCTGATGCTGCCAGTCAGGAGACCACACTTGGAGAACCAGTGAAATGTGGAGATCGAGTTGTGGGATTTCCAAGGTCACTGCTGGTTTCAAAATCTAAGTGTTTGCATATTTTTCAAATTCTTTGAAAAAACCCAACCAACTTTTAAAACACATGACTTTTCTAAACTTTAACAAAACCTCATGATTTTTTTTAAATACAAAAGAGTATCATCTACCATTTAAAAGTAATTGTTTCCACTTGTAACTCATATGCATTCCATACTTGCTTCTCTTTGAAGTTACCTGTATTTTTAAAAGGATATCTTTAAAGGACAGTTAGACTTATATCTAATACTTTATTGTTTTTCTTTACATAGTTCCATATGTATTGAAGAGCTGTGCAGAATTTATAGAGACTCATGGCATTGTGGATGGAATTTATCGGCTTTCAGGAGTCACCTCAAATATACAAAAGCTAAGGTAAGCTGAAAGAATAGCCCCCAAAAGAATTCTCCCGCGGTCCTTCCTCTGTGCATAACTCCGCCAGTGCTGGGACTATTAAAAACCTGAAGGGGTTGAGGGAGGGCTGGCAGAGCAGATCAGTGTGATGTTTTC
Source organism: Mirounga leonina (assembly GCF_011800145.1). NCBI lineage: Eukaryota > Metazoa > Chordata > Mammalia > Carnivora > Phocidae > Mirounga > Mirounga leonina. The sequence continues at coordinate 91,839,100 of NW_023270268.1, read as the reverse complement.
AGATGCCAAAGTGTTCTTAATCTAATCAGGAAATCCTCTAGTCTGATGTAATTCTTTCCAACAAAAGCTCCTGAGGGTTTTTAATCTGTTTCTTTGTCTTGCACCAGGTTTATCCTTCTTAGGTGGATTCAGTTGAACTCAAATGATTTAGATCACAAGTTAGAACAATGTGATTTAGTATTCACTTGCCTACCCAGAGCTCAGTTAGGTCCCTGTTCAGAACTTGGAGATGACGCGAGTTTTTCTGTTGACACAGACTCAACATTTGACAGTTCACTTGGTCAGGAAATAAAAAATCTACACGATAGTGCATTTCTCTCAATGAGGTTGATATTTTAAAAAATTATGGGTAGATGAACTATTTCCAATTCTATAGATTTATCCTAAACAATTCTAAAATATATCCTAGAATTTGGGGGAAGAAATTTCTATCACATTGAATTAAGAGTACAATAACCTTGGGGCGCCTGGGTGGCTCAGTCGCTAAGCGTCTGCCTTCGGCTCAGGTCATGATCCCAGGGTCCTGGGATCGAGCCCTGCATCCGGCTCCCTGCTCAGTGGGAAGCCTGCTTCTCCCTCTCCCACTCCCCCTGCTTGTGTCCCCTCTCTCGCTGTGTCTTTCTCTGTCAAATAAATAATTAAATCTTTAAACAATAAAAAAAAAAGAGTACAATAACCTTCACGCAAAACACAGATATGTATGTGTGTGTTTTATATGTATTATATATATAAAATAAAGGGAGTAGATATATATTATATTTACAGAGTGTTTTATCAGGTGTTATTTTTATATATTTCTATGTTTAATTATAAGTGTAGACTTTTAAAACAATAAAAACATTCATGTTACCATTAAATTGAATAGATTGTACAGTTAATTCATCTTCTGTCTTCTTCCTCTGATTGGGTTTTCGGCCCCTCCTCCCCCCATCGCAATTGTAATGACATTCCACGAAAGGAATAAGACATCCTTTTTACTCCTGGAGAAGTGGCGACTGTTAAAAACTAATTGCTTTGTTGCAACCATCAATTTTAACAGATCTATGTACTTACATAATTTCACTAATTTACCTGTGTGACGTTTTTTAGAGTTTCAACAGCAAATACTTTCTAATGTTTTACCCTTAGCTCTGAAATAGACGACACAGTAGTTGGTATGGTGGGAGAACACTTGGGCGATAGCCAAATTCTTTTTCATTAAAGGACAGACCTAAGCCTCCGCAGGGAAATTTTGGCTAAATAAATGGATAAGCTCCAAATTTGTTCTTGTTCTGCTCTTCTGCTCTCTTAAAAACAAAAACAAAAACAAAAACAACAAAAAGCCGAAGAAACAAAAAACACACTGGTGAATTTATAAGGCGCTGCAAGGTTTTCTTTTCAGGGCCCCACCCAGCTCCTTTCAGGTTCAGACAGCATCAGGGATTTCCCCACTCTTTGTTAAAGGGCCAGAACCAGGTGACAGGAAACCGGGCAGGGGGCCGTTTTTGAAATGCTGGCTCTGTGAGTCCCGTTGCGTTTGCCACTATTCGGCTGACCAGATGAATTCTCTCAAGAAACTTAACTTCTCCTCTATATGAAAGCTCCAATTTGTCACTTTTTTAAACAGGTTTTTAACTTGTAAGTATATATTATATGAAGCAGTGTATTCACATCACCTTGGTCAAGAAATATTTTTCAGTTAGAAACAAGGCCTGGAATCTGATGTTGTTCCCAAACACCTCACTGTACATTGTTCATAAGAAGATATTTATAATCTCATCTAGCCTGTGAGAGTCACTATCAGGCAGCTTGGAAGGGTTCGAGTCTCCAGATAAACAAGTTTGTTGACATGAGTATATGGAGATGAATGATAACAATCTGACTCACCCTGGTTTTGGTCTCTCCTCCAAGAAAGCGAAGTTCATTTAGAACAATCTTTTGGAAGAACTGAAATCTCAACAGGCTTTTTTTGGCAACAAAAATTCATATTTCCCCACTGTTCATAACTGAGACTGGGACATAATGCCCTGAGAAATCCATTTGTAAATGGGCATGTTTTTCCAGTGACAGCAGCTTTCACAGAGAAGATCCAGACCTGAAGTGGAAGACTTCCCGGAGCTTCCTTGTGCCGGGAAGAGAAGGTCATCTTGATGGAGGTCAAAAACAGAGTCAGATCAGCAGTTTAGGGTCTTTTTACCCTTAAGCAGCCAAGCAGCTGCTGACATGGAACACATGCTCTCGGGATTGTTATGTCTCTGTCTGTGTTGTTTCAGGCAAGAGTTTGGCTCAGATCAATGTCCAGATCTGACAAGGGAAGTGTACCTCCAGGACATCCACTGTGTGGGCTCACTCTGCAAGCTCTACTTTAGGGAGCTGCCCAACCCCCTCCTGACTTATGAGCTCTATGAGAAATTCACGGTGAGTGTTTGGATTTCCATTATGGTTATTGGGTGGGACTCCTAGATGGGCCAAGGAGAGTTTCAACACTAAAATAACAATAATAAAATTCACCAGATGGTTGACATTATCTTAGCCAGGTAATGGAAGTAGGATACTATAGTGAGGAAAGTAAGGTAGTGGGTCCATTGGCTAAATTTTTCCTTTCTTAGATTTTCAGAATCATGTTTATTTGTTTCAAGAGCTGGATTAGAATTATCTCCGTGTTTACTTAACCAAATGTGCCTCATTGTATAGGGGGAAGCTAAGCGCCAGAGATGTGAAATGACTGGCCCAAGGTCACACAGCAGGACCGGAACCTAAGACTCCAGATGTACACCTACAGCTAGTTCATTTTCATCAGGCTTCTCCTTTTGTAGTTCTTTTGGGGGTTGGGGAATGAGGTAGGCAGGTAGAGAAGGGAGAGAGAACAAACCCAAGTCAAGGGAGAGATCAGGAAGCTGGAAAGAGAAAAGAATCTGGGAAATGCAGCCAAGAGGAAGAGCAGGCTGGGCCCATGAGTTGGGTTGGTGGAGGGTGGATGGGTAGAATCCCTTACTAGCACCTGTGTGGTCACCAAATAGGGGCACCTGTAGGAAAAGTAGAAAGAATAAATGCTTACAGGATGTCTGTAGAGATAGCATTAAAAATCAGGCTTGAACGTTTGGCTGCTGGGGTGGAGGTGCAGAGTAGGTGGAGAGATGGGTTTAACCAAGATTGAGGTTCATCTAATGAAGGGGGGTGAGGAAGATGAGGGTGTATGCAGGAGAGTGATTGAAATAGTTGACCATGGAATTTTGTCTGGATAACAGGGGAAGTGAGGCCATAGGCACTGAGTGACAGTGAAAAAGTATTATCAATGGATTATTCATCCAATGAGGTCAATAGACTGTTAGAGTCGGATGGTCAGGGGGGTGCTTGCAATTAAGATTATGGAGGAATTGCAATTATTGATAAGGACCAGGTCTAGGCTCTAACATGGGAAGCAATCTTTCTCATGGCTCCTGTAATAAACTTATTCTGAGCATATAAAAGTTTGTTCACTTCCAAACGATATAGGAATAAGTGGATGCATTTTAAAAGTTGGGTTTGGACCATTAAAATATATTTAAGAGTTTTCAATAATAGAGGGAAACACTCATAATGATAACCAGAAAAGAAAAGATGCATAATTTTACATTAAAATATGATTAAAAAGAAAGATGTTCAAAGGATTAATAGCCATTTATTTCAATGATGAGATTATAGTTTTCCCTGCTTCTTCAGACTGTTACTTTCAAAATCTCATCTACTAAAAGTATGTTAATTTTTTAATGAAAAAAAAAATTAGGCCAAAACACAAAGAACTTGGGCCTAGAGGTTGACTACTGGAGAAGCCACATATGCAAGCTGATGTGAAGTGTCAGGGGTTTGTGGACCCTAAGGCTGAAGGCAAATGAGCCTCCACTCTGAGTGGCTAAGTCAAATATAATGGCAGCCTCTAGCCATTGAAACCATAGAGGAGTCTTTCCAGGGAACCAGGAGGAAAAGTTGTGGGTCTCACGTGAGTCGGCCAGATTATAATCTGTGATTATTTCCTCATTTTAAAAGTAATCATATTTGGTAACAGTTTGGAAAATGGAAGGAAGTAGTAAAGAACCCTTTGTCTCCTCTCTTAAAAACCAAGGACAGCTACTGTTAACATGTGGGTATTTCTTTCACTCTTTTATTCCTCGCTTAGTGTTTTTGTTGTATTTTGTTTTCCCAAGTCAAAATGGGATTTTATTGCAAAAATGAAAGCAATACAGGAGAGTGTAAAGGAGAAAGTATAAATCGCTGGAAATCCCACACCCCAGGCATATCCCCTGCTAACATTTCAGGAGACATCATTACAGATCTCTCTCCTTTTCCCTTTCTCTCTTTCTCTCTCCCCACTTTCCCTTCTCAGTACTATATATATCGCTGCTTTGGAATGTTAACTCAACAATGTGACCATCTTTCTGTGCTAACAAATAGAGAAACACTATTTTTACAGAGTATTTTCTCATATGCGCAATGAATTTCTGAAGCCAGTTTCCTACTGATGAACATTTTGACTTTTTGTTTCTCAACACTTTGATTTTATAATAATAAATATTTTTGTATATATATCTTTATCCTTTTCTCTGTTTATATCTTTAGGAAAAAAAATCATAGATTTGGATTTATTGAGTAAAAAGCTCTTAACTTAAAATTTTGTTATGTATTGTCAAATTGTTCTCCAGAGAGATTAAGAATGGTCTTTTCCCTGCAGCCTCACTAACACTCAGTATTTCTAATTTGTTAAATTATTTGCCAATCTGAATCAACCAAAAATATCTTATTTTTGTTTTAATTTGCGCATAAGACTTTATTGTCTTTTTCTACATAGCTTTAATCCTTTTATCAGTATAATAATACATCTTAGAATATGATAGAATAGAATAGCATCATGTTAAAGAACAGAATGAGTCTAATTTATTTTAACTAAATTTCATTTTATGATAGCTGGGAGTAGATAAGAATTCTTATCTGGAAACTTCAGAAATATGTTTTTTTGTTAAATCTTGCTTATAGGCTCAGAACAAAACCCAGATTTATCTCTTCCCACTTTTGTTCCCTAAAATTGTTAATCGTTCTCTTCTCCCACAGCAACAGAGTAATACCAAAGCAACATTATTTTCAACTTGTCATCAGATTTCCAGGAAATCTAACATGGTATTAATACTAAAAAATAAAATAAATGTTCTGCTGTGCAACTGATTTCTACATAAGTAGGACCTAGTGAAGTTAACTATGTTGAAAAATTGATCATTTAAATGATTTCTTTGGTCACAATAACAAATTATGATAATATAAGCAAACCTTCAGGAATATGGAAATAGCTCTGTTAACATTGTCACACATTCTTAAAATGATTTATTTAAACCCACTTGCACAGCTAAAGTAGAATACTATCTCAGTGGAATAACAGATAATAATGAGTTTATTTATTGAGTACTTACTATATGATAAGCTTTTTAAAATATTATTTCATTTAATCTTCAGAATAACTCTATAAAGTAGGTTTTATAGTCTCTTACAGATGAGTGTATTACAGATCAGGCTCAGAGACACTCTTGTCTGGGTTTGTACGGTTAGTAAATAGAAGGAAAGATTTAATATTCTGTCTCAAAACTACCATACTATTTTAAAACAGAGTTAACAGCTCCTAAGTAGGCCCAGGTAGTCAGTAACTTAATATGAGATAAAGAAAGCATCCCAGGCTAACAAAGAATTCAATAAACAGTATTAGGAAAATTGACTATTGGGAAAGGAGGAAAGTCAAGTTACATTCTTACCATTTAACAGATTTCAGGGGAAAGCTTTCTAACAACAAAAGCAAAAGGAAAAAGATCACCAGAGACAAATGTAACAAACTAAACTACACATAATTTTTTTCTATATAAAAACACATTAACAAAATTAAAAGGCAAATGGTCAACTATAAAAAACATTTACAATAAAGATGACAGGAGATTAATGTTCTTTAATTATACAGAACTCCTACCTATTGATAAAAAGAAAAAAGCCCCACATAACAAAAACCACCTGCTAAACAAATGAGCAAAGAACCTCAACAAACAATTCGTAGAAGAAATATAGTTTTTAAAAAATTATAAATGCACCTGAAACTGATATAACATGGTGTATAACTAATCAATTTAAAAAAGAAAAGTCAGATAGGTAGACAGGTTTTTTTAAAATTTTATTTATTTGAGAGAGAGGGAGAAAGAGAAAGAGTACGACCAGGGGAGAGGGGTAGAGGGAGAAGCAGGCTCCCCACTGAGCAGGGAGCCTGATGTGAAACTCCATCCCAGGACTCTGGGATCATGATCTGAGCCAAAGGCAGATGCTTAACTGATTGAGCCACCCAGGCACTGTAGATAGACAGTTTTGAAATGTGAAAAAATTTTTTAATTTAAAAATAAAAATTATAAATGTATTAGAAAAATATATTTGCATATTAAATAATTTTTAAACAGTATTTCATGCAGCAATCCTGTGTTGACACTGGCTCTTTTATGGTGTTTTGTTGTTACCTTTTTAAGATTTTATTTTCAAATAATCTCTACACCAGCATGGGATCTGAACTCACAACCCCTAGATCAAGAGTGGCATGATCCGGGTGCCTGGGTGGCTCAGTCGTTAAGTGTCTGCCTTCGGCTCAGATCATGGTCCTGGTGTCCTGGGATCAAGCCCCACATTAGGCTCCCTGCTCTGTGGGAAACCTGCTTCTCCCTCTCCCACTCCCCCTGCTTGTGTCCCCTCTCTCGCTGTGTCTCTCTGTCAAATAAATAAATAAAATCTAAAAACAAAAAAACATAAAACAAAACAAAAACAAAAAAGAGTGGCATGATCTACCAACTGAGCCAGCAGGTGCTCCTCTATGGTTTTCTATGTTAGAAAGTGTGAATTGGCTGGACACCTCAGAAAGTCATTTGAAATTACTACTGAGAATCCTAAAGTGCTCATATTTTTTAAATATAGTACCTCTATTTCTAGGACTACATTCTAAGATAATAATCAGGTGTGTATACAAGTAACTGACTTCTAAATGCTTCATTGCAATAGTATAATACCAAAATGTGGGGAGTATCTATGTGTCTAATGACAAGGGATATGTTAAATAAATGATAATAAATCTATTATTTTTGGTCCTGGGTAGCCATGAAAAGTTGCATTTCTGAAGAGTATTTATCGGCCACAATGTAAAGTGAAATGGAAGAAAGCAGTATATGCAACTGAATAGGAAGTGATGCATGGTCATATTTGGTGCTGGGAAGTCAGGCAGATTGCTTCTTATATGCTTCGAATGTGAGGAGGTTAATAGTGGTATGTCTGGCTGGTAGGATAGCAAGTGATTGTTAATTCCTTTGTATTTCATATTTTAATTTTGAACACACGTATTAGTTTCCTGTAGCTGCTGTAACAAATCACCACAAACTTAGTGGCTTAAACAACAGAAATTTGTACTCTCCCAGGTCAAGAGCCCTGGGGGGGGGGGGCGAGGGGCGGTCAGGGGGGGCGCTCGGAAGTGCTGCTCACCTTTTCCAGCTTCCGGTGGCTGCCCGCACTCAAGGCTTGTGGCCACATCACTCCCATCTCTGCCTCCGTGATGGCGTGGTCCTGTGGTCCTCTCGTCTTCTGTCTGTGTCAGATCTCCCTCTGCCTCCCTCTTACAAGTATAGCTCTGATTGCATTTAGGGCCCATCAAGTTAATCCAGGATCATCTCCTCTCAAAATCTTTAATTGAATCACATCTGCCAAGACTCCTTTCCCAAATAAAGTAACATTGACAGGTTCCAGAGATTTGGACCTGATATCTTCAGGAGCAATTGTTCAGCCTACTATATTACATTTTATTTTTATCAGAAAAAAGTTCATTTTAGGAAAAATTCAATTTTGATCCCATTGATTCAGCTGGAATTATTACACCCAAAAGAAAAGTTGCTGATTTGGGATTTTTAGAGAAGGCAGTTTAGAGAGGTGTTTAATTTTATACTGAGTTTATATTGAAATAACTTCTTTGTGTATCAGTCTCCCTCATTCAGTTGTAAGCTTCCTGAGGGCAGAAACAGTGTTCATTTTGTTCATTGTTGTGTTTCCTTTTCCTGCTCTCCAGCTGCTGGAAAATGTTTACCTAGTAAGCCTCTGCTGACAGGATTGTGGACCCACACATACCATTTGAAAGGTCCCTTGGGGTGGGCTACTAGTGTGTGGCAGGAGGCAAAAGCAGACTGGCTGGGAGCTCAAGATAGCTGCAAGGTTGGGGGGGGGGCAGGGGCCAGCTGCCCTTGGTTTGCCTAGGACCACCCCAGTTTTAACACTGAAAGTCCTATGTCCCAGGAAACCCTTAATCTCAGGCACACCAGGATGATGGGAAATTGCAGATGGGCCAGGTCACGTAATTCTAGCCGGGGTGCAGGGCTGCAAGAGCACCTGACTCCTGGGGTGCCACAGGGGCCAGGTTCCATCACTCGCCACTGACGAAATCCAAAGGCAGAGACGTGAGTGGTGGTGGAACAAGAAAGGAATTTATTTCAGTGAGGCCAACAATGGGGAGGCTGCGGACTAGTGTCTCCAAGACTGTCTCCAAAGTCCCGAAGGTACTTTCCAGGTTTATATAAGGAAAATGTGGGGCAAAGGTGGGTGGGAACATGCAGGTGGGCAGTGAAGGTCTTTGTCTTGGGGTCAGTCACACAGGGTCTTGCCCTTATGGCTTGAGGGGTAGTTTCATTCCCCTCAGGGGATGCTTTGCCTGTAGGGTCTTTTGCCTAAATTAAGAGATAAGCTGGAAAGAAGAACCTAATCAACTGAAAGTTTGAGGTCAAATGGAGGTAGTTCAAGTTCTCTGTCACAATCAGGCTTGTTTCACGTGTGTGACAAAGATGGAAAGGTAAGGACTGTCTGGAAGGACACACAGAGGTTGCCTCTGGAGACAACCTCCGAAGATCTGCGGTCGGCAGGAAGGCTTACTTTCCTCTGTGTACTCCTCTGAATGCTTTCGTTTTTTAAATGACAGGCATGAATTACTTTCTAGTCTAATTGCGTAAAATAATTTACTGAGTTGTAGCTGGGGCGCAACTGGAAAGGAGAGACATGGGTTGTTTGTCCCCCCTGGTGACACGGCTGCCCCGGCAGCAGGACTTGAGCTCTAAGGGTGACAGCCGTGTTCAGGTAAACAGATAAAACAAGAGCAAGGGCCCACCAGCAGGAGGGAGAGGCCAGTCTTGGACCAAGTCCTCAAAGGGCAGGCAGGAAGCCGGTCTTATTGATACGGATTGGAAGAGAACGAATAGTCAACAGATTCATCCTAGGTCTTTTAAGATTTAACTCTTAGCCAGATTAGCTGGGCAAAAGTTGAGTGAAATTCTCTCTCAGGCAAAATATTGGGGTAGGCAAAGCTTCAACTCCCCTCCCCCAACTCCCTGATGATAGGTTCAGCCAACCTAATGGGGGAACAGAGAGCTAAAAATAAGTTTGTAGGACTGGACCCCTGGAGGAGAAACTACAGGATCTAGAGGGCTTCTGAAGGTGGGGGGGCGGGGGAAGAGGCTGTGAACAATGAAATAAACAAGAATCCCAAATGGGACCTGCAGGCATTAGGGGGAGGACCCGCCCAACCTCTCAGAACAAAGATGACTAACAGCTTCCTAAAATATCAAAGAAACTTTCCATGAGGGCTATTAAATTGACCTGCACCTTTATTCCCCAGACACACTTTTAGAAAATGGGGAGCACTGTACAAAGTTTGCTGAAAGGAAGAGAGGCTTCCCACCCTTCCCCCTTTGCAGGACAGAATGTGGGAGGGTCCACACAGCATTACACAGCCCCTCCTTCCTCAGGAGCTTCTCTCCCCTGGCTCCCCTTGTGAGTTTCTCAGGAAGAAAGCAGCGGTGTTGGTGTTCCTACTCCAGGCCCGATCTTATTCCCTCCCTCCACCTCCTCCATATCTCAAAAATTGAGGGTTGCAACAGAGATCGTGCTTCTGCTGGTTCTATTCTCAGGCTTGCACCCCCACCTGAAGATTGGGACACTTGTGACCATGACCCTCCCGGTGCCTCATTTCTCCCACCAATGCTTGGGAAGCAAAATCTCAAGTTTTCCCCTGTGGAGAATTTTGACAGCCTTTGAAAAAATAGTTGGTGTCTTTGTTTTACTTCAGTTAAATTAAAAGGGGAGGGGAGAGAGGAGAGAAGGAAAGGGGGAAAAAATGGGTGGACAAAGCCCTGGCATGATGTCCCACTTAGATGGAGTATGACAAAGCCAACAGATCTGGAGGGAGCCCCTACTGGGTGCCGGGCACTGCTCTAGGCGCTAGGACTCCTCACACCTGCAGAGCTTCCATCTAGCATGGGAGACTGACAGTAAGCAACAGGCCTAATTACTAAGTACGTGCTGTAGTATCTGTAATGGTGGGGAGGGCTGTGGGAAACAATGGAGACAAGTAAGGGAGTTGGGAAGTCCAGGCTGGGGCAGCACTTAGGACCTCTCCTCCTAAGTTAAAGCAGACCAGACACCGCAAATGTGGCCTAGAACAGGGCCTGGCATAACAGAGAGTGCCCAATCAACTTCCTTCTTTTCTGTGCCTAAAAATTCTCATTACTGGGAGTCAAAGTGAAGAATGCATGTCCTGATTTGACTTTTCCTTATATACAAATGTAAAGTAAGTTTCTGGCACTGGGAGGAAATTCAAGACTGTAAGTCACATATGCCTGTGAATTCGGGGTTATTAAGGATTGACATGAGCTCAGGAACTGTCTTTAAAGTGTGTCTTGATCTAGGTGGGGTTACAACGGTATATGCATATGAAAGAAAAAAAAGAAAGATGTGATTACCATTGACCTTGCACTTAGGTACTGCTCCCACACTGCAGTTCCTGAGCGTTTGGCCACTGCACTGGAAGGGGCCACCTTGAGCCTGGGCACAGGCAGGACAGCTTCTCAGGACAGGGCACTGGCATCTGCCCAGGGACATCTACATCAGGCAGAAATTCCGGGCAAGCCTGTGATCACACTGCCTTTACAAATGCCCTTGGCTCTCCTTGAAGGACCCGGCAGACTGAAGTGATGCAGGCTGCCTGGGTCCTCCGACCCAGAGTGGGGAGTCCCATAGGACCAGCCAAGAGGGTCCTTGGCTTGTCACAGGATGGAAATCAAATGCAAGCCAAGAAGAAGAGTAGAGTTTATTGAAGACATGGAGAGAGTAGATACAGAGCATTTTCCAGAAGACTCAGAAAGGAGAAAAGAGTGAGTCTCATCTTTACTTGGGGCCTGAGGTTTTTATTGAGGTGTGGTGCATGTGTCCTCTCAGTAATCCAGGAACAAAGACTCCGTAAGTCACTTATGCCCTGGAGCCAAGGGGTCTTGATGAGTCAGTGGTCTTGGAAACTGGTCATGACAACCCAGGTCACTCCTTAGATGTCATCTATTGTGCTGGAAGCCTCCAAAGAGATCATTAACTTCTCTTCCTTTGCAAGGAGGACATATGTTATCTGTTCTGTAAGTCCTGTGTAAGGCGAGGGGTGCAGGTCCTAGCAAGAACAGAAGCAGGAAAAGAAGCAAAGAGAAAAACAGCTTTTTTTTTTTTTTTCATGGGATCCCTTTGGTTTCCCTGTCTCAGGAGAACAAATACCCACACAGGAAACAACCAGAGAGCACGTCCAGGTGAGACCATGAGGTCTCAGGGACAAGGTTCTTACTCTGCTGAGAAGGCTCGTCTTCCCTGCTTCCTCACATCAGCATCTATAACAGTAGATGAGCCACTGAATAGTGAGGTCATGGAATTGTGTCAGGCCAGGTAGGAAGCAGCTGTTTGCACCCAAGAAGACAGCTGACTGAGTAAACATGGAGCCACCCTGTCATCCCTGTCTCTCTCTGTCTCTGTCTCTTTCTCTCTCCCAGTGTGAACCTCCATCCCTCTCTCTGCCACACCACACACCCAAGATTCTACACCTGTGTCAGATACCTAACAACCTTCTGAGGACGCACAGAGACCCGAGCAATCCACATGTCCCCGTGTGCACTCACTGTTAGACGCTTCGCATCACGAACCCTCGGGTTTTAGTTGTTTGTTTTTACTAGAAAAGCATGCCTCTTGGAAGGATGATCTCTAGGCCTGGTTGGGAGGCTGGAGTACCAGAAACCTAAATAAAGCCAGGAGACAAGGTGGGCATCCACCCTTTCAAGCACTCACTGGGCTGCTTCACGTGCTTCCCCACAGGAGGCAGTGTCACCTTGCCCGGAAGAAGGCCAACTGGCCCGCATCCAGAATGTCATCCAGGAGCTTCCCCCATCCCATTATAGGTAAGAATCCTTGGTAAAAGATGTCCGCGACCTCTCAAGGTGGTATAATACCAGAGATGCAGGCTGGTGTCATAAAAGGAAACAAGTTCATAACTTTCCTGTGGTATTTTGAGGTGGGTGAACAGGTCAACTTTTCTCAGAATGCGTCGGTGCCTGCCCGGGGACATTGGCGGGAAGGGGCAGCCCATGTCCTATTCACTTGTGGGGCCCCCCTCAGAGTCTCACAGGAAGTCATTCTGATCACACAAGCCAGCCTCACTGGCTGTGGTATCCTAGGTTCTTACCCAGATTCATAGCATGAACAAATCTCTGGAATTCGGGAGGGTTTTTATTTTTATTTTTTTAATTTTATTTTTTTTTAAAGATTTTATTTATTTATTTGACAGAGAGACATAGCGAGAGAGCGAACACAAGCAGGGGGAGTGGGAGAGGGAGAAGCAGGCTTCCCTCTGAGCAGGGAGCCCGATGCGGGGCTCGATCCCAGGACCCTGGGACCATGACCTGAGCCGAAGGCAGACGCTTAACGACTGAGCCACCCAGGCGCCCCCGGGAGGGTTTTTAAGAAGAGTTTGGCTTGAGCTCTTGAGTTTCTGGCTGACTGATCTCTCTGTTGGCTCACCAATACCATCCCTCACATCTTCCCATCCTTCCATTTTGTTCTCACAGTTTAGTCCCTCATCTTACCACCTTTCCCAGGGTTCTCTAAGCCTCTTTTACAAGGGGGCAGATTTTGATGCAGTATAAGAAAGAACTTCCTACAGTAACAGATGTCATTCATCCATGAGATGAGCTCTCCAACTAACAAGGACCAGGTTATCCGCAGCTGGGATAATTCCAGAAAGAGCAGAGATAAGAACCAGTTTCAAGACTATGTGGCAGCAGCGGTGGCCTGGGTAAAAGGAGGCCCAGGGAACTGCCTCTGGCTCTCCAAGGGCCTCGACTGACTTCTGACAAAACCATTCCCCGTCTCCACCCTGGGCCAGCATGCCTAGGGCCAAGAAGATTATTTCCATCAGTCTTGATACCTTCCTGATATTCCTTCAAAATTCATGAGATAGAAATATTTAGAATCTCTTAAATCCAAACATAGAAATCATCTCCAGATGTCAGGCTTTACACAGGCACTAAAGTTTCTTTGTTAAAAAAAATTAAAAAAAAAAATGAACCATTACAGGACCTTGGAATACCTGATTCGACACCTGGCCCACATTGCCTCCTTCAGCAGCAAGACCAACATGCATGCCAGGAACCTGGCCTTGGTGTGGGCACCAAACCTGCTCAGGTAACCACCGTACCCTCACCTTCTCACCACCCCCATGGGCTCAAAGCAGCCCACCAACTGAAACGAAGGCCCGTGAAGACACACCTGTAGCTAAGTGGTCATTTGTAACACATATAAATTAGGACGATTGTAATAGCCTGAGCTGTTTGTCTGCTATCCTGGAAACTCTGGGTTCCAAAGGCGTTTTCTGGCTACAACGAGCATGTGGCTAAAGTTACGGGTCTGTATGTTATAAGTTCTTGAAAAGGCCTTTCTGGTCTTTAGGGCTCATTGGCTTTTGTTAGTTTTGGTGGGGTCACTGCTTCATAGGACTTCACAAATGATGACCTGACCCACAGAACAATTGGGTGGGGGTGGAAGGAGATCCTATGCAGAAAAAAAATCAATTCGTGTATATTCACAAATACAGTGTTTATAGTCTAGCGATGCATGGTACCTGGTCATTGCTTTCAAATTTGTTCAGGCTTCACAGCCTTTGGGGAGGCCTTTTAATAGGTCTTAAATAGTTAAAACAGTCTAGAGATTAACTATCTGTATGCATTTAGGAAATGGGGCTTGTACAAAAGGCCCACGGGCTCCCCCTGACCGCTTTCTGTTGTGGGGCAGACTCACTCACTGACTGTGTTTCATTCATGATTTAGATCCAAAGAAATCGAAGCCACTGGGTGCAATGGAGACGCGGCTTTCCTTGCAGTTCGGGTCCAGCAAGTGGTGATTGAGTTCATACTGAATCATGTGGATCAAATCTTTAACAATGGCACACCTGGGTCTTTGGAGAACAATGGTAACGGCTGCTTCTGGCATACTCCCCAGCAGGCTGTCCTTCTTCCTTGCCTTAGTGCTGGGGCCCAAGAAGAAGTTAGGGTGGGCTTGCTTCGAGCTCTGGGCGTTGGCTGTGGGCGTGTGTGCCGACTACTTCGTGTGTCAGCGTCCGGGGATCGTGCATATGTGTCCATGGGTCTGTGTGCAGCAAGATGTGTTCGTGGGCGGCTGTAGCATGTTTCTGAGCATTGTCTACATGACCTATCCCTTGAATGCAGAGTTCTGTGCTGGAGTAATCTGTTGGTTTTAGTGAGTTATTAAACTCTCTGGGTTATTATCTACAGGAAACATTCCTCCCTCACCTTTACTTTCATTGTGCTATTTCAGAAGACCCTTAGGTCTTCGTCTTGGAGTTTTATGTGAATGGGTTAAGAGGCAGCGTGGTCATACGCACGTGTATATTCAGAATGTGTTCTCTTCGCAAGCATTTCTTGAGTGCTTACTTTGTTCTACCCCGCACCAGGCACTAGGCCTACAAAAATGAGTGTGTATTGTGGGCACGCGTATGCAGAAACTGGTTAGTGCTGAAACCCTCTGTGGCCATGTTGGTGAGAACGACATAGCTCTTTGAGGCTGGATGTGATAAGATGCAAGACTATGATTTCCGATAGCTCTCATAATGATATAATGAACACTAGGAATGAATTGGTTTCTGTTGCTTGAACTCCTGTGAGCCTAATTTGTAAAAATCAAAAGTCTAGTTGGTCAAGAAGGCTTTTTTTTTTTAAAGATTTTATTTATTTATTTGAGAGAGAGAATGAGATAGAGCATGAGAGGGGGAAGGGTCAGAGGGAGAAGCAGACTCCTTGCTCAGCAGGGAGCGCAATGCGGGACTCGATCCCGAGACTCCAGGATCATGACCTGAGCCGAAGGCAGTCGCTTAACCAACTGAGCCACCCAGGCGCCCCGGTCAAGAAGCCTTATAACTACCACTTGTGTGAGTTTTCCAACAGTAGCATACGTCAAAATCACCTGGAGGGCTGTTCAAACACAGATTACTGGACCTAATCCCCAGAACTCCTGATTCAGTCTGTCTGGAATGCTGCTGAGAATTTGTATTTCTTTTTTTTTTTTTATGTTATGTTAGTCACCATACAGTACATCATTAGTTTTTGATGTAGTGTTCCATGATTCATTGTTTGCGTATAACACCCAGGGCTCCATGCAGAACGTGCCCTCCTTAATACCCATCACTGGGCTAACCCATCACCCCACCCCCCTCCCCAGAATTTGTATTTCTAATGAGTTTTCAGGTGATGTTGCTGCTGCTCGTCAGGGTCTACACTTGGAGAACCAGTGGTATATGAGAACCCTATCTGCAAAATATTTGTGTTAGCGGATTAAAGCATTCTTTTCTAGTTTAGCTAATGTATTTGGAACAAACAAGCATAACCATCAGAATAATCAATTGCAACTAACATCCAATTTTGATTCCTGGCATAATTGTGCCCACCCCTACCCTGTCCTCTATGTGGTTTATAACCTTCCTTTGAAAAAAAATTTTTATTGAAATAAATTTCACATAGCATAAAATTCACCATTTTAATCATTTTAAAGTACACAGTTCAGTGGCTTTTAGTGTTTTCACAGAATTGTGCAACCATGACCACCATCTAATTTCAGAACATTGCATCACTCCAGAAAGAAACCCCATACACATGAAGCCGTCTCCGCACATTTCGCCCTCCCCTGAGACCCTGGCAACCACAAAGCTACTTTCTATTTCTAGGGATTTGCCTCTTCTGGACATTTTATATAAATGGAATCATACAACATGTGGTCTTTTGTGACTGACTTCTTTCACTTAGCACATGTTCTCTGAGGTTGATCCGTATTGTTACATAATGTCAGTGTTTCCTCCCTTTTTATGGATGAATAATATTTCTTCTGTTGTATACCTATACGACATTTTGTTTATCCATTCATCAGTTGATGGCCATTTGGGTTGTTTCTACTTTTTGGTTATTATGAATAATGCTGCTGTGAATTCAAGTTTTTGTGTGAACACATGTTTTTATTCTCTTGGTTATATACTTAGGAGTGGCTAATGTTTCTTTTATCTTTATTTTAACTCTCCCACTAGAGATGTATTTTTTATCATAAGCTATATAAATCCTTTTTGAAGGTAGGTGAGAAGATGCATTCATTCATTCATTCATTCATTCATTCTTTTGAATCAACCAGTAAATGGTTGGGGACTTATTCTATGCCAGGAATGGGCGCTCCCCATACATCATCTCATGGACTTACCACAACAACCAATAATGTCATCAACCTTATTTTATATGTGAAGAACCGGAGAACCAGAAAAGCTTAGTAATGGCCCCAAGCCACACAACTAGTAACTTTGAGACTGAATGTTGAACCTAGTTTTTCAGCCCATTGCTCTTTCCTTAACTCTATGCTGCCTCTATGAGGAGAAAAAAATAGGAAAACAGACCAATAAACCATTGTGGAGAATAAATGACTTTTGGGAAATGTTCTACTCGACAGCAAATCCTATCCGTGACTGTTAGTGTTAAAGCCGTTCCTGATCGTAACCCGGAAATGCCTTTTCTCTTTGTGACCATTGCCTCGATCATCTTTTGTACTGTATGTTGAAATCCAGTTTACTCGTGAGACTTTAACTCTTGATTGCCTCTAATGCTTATTATACAGTGCATTTCATTTAAATGTTCTTGTCATGAATTCGTACGGACTTCGGTAAGATAGCATAGTTAATGTTTACACAAAATGGAAGAAGCCATACCCTCTGGAATTTTAGATTTGGAAATAGGGCTCTATTTCAAATTGGAAGGATTTTAGTAGTCATAGAATCCAATACTTTTGTTTAATAAATGAGAGCAATAAGGCCAGAGAGATTGTGATATACCCAAGATTCATTAAAACATAAATATGCATTGAGCAACTTCTAGGTGCCAGGCCCTATTCTACACACTGTGGACACAACAGTGTGCAAAATGGCAAAGATCCTGCCCTGCAGATAGTGATGGTTTAGTTGGGAAGGCAGGCAATATACAAGATTACAAATAAATACATTATCACTTCAAAGACAAATACTGTGAAGAAAACACAGCAGGTTAATGCAATGGTCAATGATTTGGTGGTGGTATTTTGGTACAGAGTGGCCATGGTCTCTGAGGAAGTGATCTTTGAACTGAGACCTTTTGACAAAAGGAACCAGTCATGTGAGGATCTGGGGGACGAATGTTCCAAACACAGAGAACAGAGATTATAAAAGCTCTGAAGTGGAAAGGGGCTCATAGTGGTACAGAAAGTAGGCCAATGTGGCTAGAGCCAGTGGGGTCTCCAAAGTGGGGTGCCCCACCCTGGGGGGCACCAAGGACTGAAGTACTGAACCACAGGTGTTGGAAGAAACTATTAGCATTTCTTTTTCATTTCTTTCTATTGTATATTTTGTAACTTCTATGATTTTGTATGTTTTCTGTTATATATAACAGAAATTATATATAATTATATATAATACAGTGGTATATGTGTATAATTTACACATGTGTAATTATATACATGTGTATATGTGTATAATTTATAATGAGAATATATATTCAAAAAATTTTTACTGTATATTTTTGTAGACCACTGGGTCTGTGGGCAAAGAGGAGAAGGAAAGCAAATGGAAGGTCAAGCTAGGAGTTTGGTTTGTTCTCAGTGCCATGGGAAAGCATTTGAGGATTTTGAGCAGGGAGTGCAGGGTCTGAGCATTCTGACAGTGGTGTGAGGGAGAGATGGAAAGGCAGCAAGTCTGGAAGCAGGGAGACCAGCGAAGGAGCAATGGCAGAAATCAGGTGGGCAATCATGGTGGCCTGGACTAGCATGTTAGCAGTGGGTGGAAGGAAGGTGGCTGGATTCAGGATGCATTTTGGAGGTAAGAATCCTAGGACTTGCTTATGGGCTGGATGTGGGAGGAGGTGGTACATCAAAAAAAAAAGGAATGAATGAAAAAGAACTCTTCCAGGTTTTGGCTTACAGCTGGGTGGTCCATGGTGCCATTTACTGACTTGATGAAGATGGGAGAAGGTAGCAGTTTAGAGGTGAAGAGCAGCAATCACAAGGTCTGTTATGAAATGATAAGTTAGAGATACCTGTTAAACATCTAAGCAGAGACAATGAGCAGGCCTTTTAGGATACTGCAGCCTGAAACTAGGGGTAAGTGTTATACCAACTGAGGTCTCCTGACCCCACAGTGTAGGTTCTTCCCATTGATCCAGTTGCTCCCAGAATGATTGAATTTTTTAAGTAAATAAATAATTAACAAATCATAAATAATCTAGAATGCAAATATTAAGAGTATATAAAATTTAAATATTTTAAACTCCTTGGGATTGAGTTGGAAAACTGGGTTAAAGTTGGAAACTTTACTGAAAAGATTTTAGGATCGCGGATTTACTTAATTGCAGTCCTGCCGAGTGACTGCCATGTGCTCTCCTGCCTGGAAGAACCCCAGTATTGCCCACCGTCTCTGTTTTCTACAAGGCCCTTGTTCAGTGGTTTTATTTCCCTCCTCCCAGAGAGGGTCATGCTCTGCAAAGAGAAATGGTGCCATCAAGATGCTTTCTGAAAATTAGGTGAGTCCTATACAAAAAAAGATTGCTTTAGTCTCAGTTGGTCCAAGTTATCCTTGAGTCTTTCCACACCTTCTGAAGTTACAGAACACTGGCCAGGTTGCCAGAGGCTACACAGAGCCCAACCTGGACCTCCTCTTCTTTTACTTAGATCAAGGTTTCTCAGTTTGGCACTACGGATGTTTCGTGCCAGATAGTTCTTTCTGGTTTTTTTGTTTGTGTGTGTGGTTGGGTTTTTTTCCCTTTTTCCTTTTCCACGCTGGACAGCCCCCTTCAGCGCTCACAGCCCACCAGGGAGGAGGTTGGGCGATGGTTCGGGACTGCCCACTCCTCTGGCATGGGTCCACTATGAGAGGCCCACAGAGAAGGGCCCGCCATTAGCGTATCCCCATGTGCTAGTGCCGGAGAGTTCTTGTTGTGGGTGCATTCGCGTGCTGTGCATTGTAGGATGGTTAGCAGCAACCTTGGCCTCTAGATGCCAGCAGTACTCCCACACGTGCTTATGGTAACCAGAAATGTCCTCAGACACTGCTAGGTGTCCCTGGGGAAGGGGGGAGGGTGGGGGCTGCAAAAGTGCCCCAAGTTGAGAACCAATGACTTGGAGAAAAGAGATGCCCTTGGACACCATTGATCTATCATCATCACTTCCATTTCTTTAAACAAAAAATAAAAACAAAAACAAAAAACAAAATAAAACCCAAAACCATAGAAAGAAAAGATTAGCTTGCATACACTTAACACCACTGAGTAGTGAGTAAAAAGCCAGCTAGCTATCTTTTAGGGAATAGTGGAGGCCATAAAATGTCTTTTCACTGCAGGGATATAAACCTTAGTGATCTAGGGAAAGTATAGGCTCCCACGTTAAATCGTCTTGGAGTGTGTGTTCTGTGGCAGCAGAGAGCAGGAACGGTCTCCTGCCTTGTTCTGGCCGAGTGAGGCCACGTCTGTGGCTGGACGTACATACATTCCAACCTGGCCAAAGTACTAGGCAGTAAATGCTCAGTAAATGTCCTAGGAAGGAAGGAAGGAAAGGAGGAAGAAGGGAGGGAGGGAGGGAGGGAGAGAGGGAGGGCCCCTCTCTGAAAAGTACAAGAAGTACAGGTTACCTCCTGAAGCCCTACATGCTTGCTGGCTGTCTGGCCATGAGGTGGTCAGTTTCCTATGTTCGGCCTCTGCCCCCAACCCCCAAATCCCCCAGAAGCCTCCTGTCAGGGGGTCAGGAATGGAGGCGCTGTGGATGAGGAATCTGGCTACACCCGATGCACAGGCCTCCTTCCATGACTGAGCTCTTTTCTTTTTTGTATAGAAAACCCGCCCATCACCAAGAGCCTGACCTTGCCAGCCCTCTCCTTGCCCATGAAGCTGGTAAGCCTAGAGGAAGCTCAGGCCCGGAGCCTGGCTACTAACCATCCTGCTCGGAAGGAAAGGAGGGAGAATAGCTTGCCTGAAATTGTCCCTCCCATGGGCACCCTCTTCCACACTGTTCTTGAGTTACCAGACAACAAGTAAGCAGCGTTCTCTTAAATTCTGGGGAACATTTGGGTGGAGGGGGACAGAGGAAGTAGTTATGCAGTCTCAGGGTCACAATGACAGCATGGGTTGGGGGTACTGGCTGGGTCGGGATGTGAGGGAACATTCCAGAAGAGAAGGGAGCTGTCTCCACAGCTCTCTCTCACTGGTGATTGATGTCTTCCCTCCCTGCCGCCAAGTTATCAAGACCAGCTCTCCCACCAGAGATCCCTAAGTACCATGATGGGGGTGGGGCTCATAGGGGTCAAGAGTCATGGCTAAAATCCTTTACTCCTTAGTTTAGACAAAACAGTCTTGACATTTTCAGAAGGAAGTTTGCTGCAATCAACAACTTGACCCCCTCCCACCAGCCTCCGCCTCCAGGTGACATTATAAAAGTCATAGAGACGAGTGGAAGATAAGCTAACAAGAAGTGCCACTCTAGACCAAGAGCTCTGGGCAGGTGGCTTGGGGACACACTTGCCTGGCTTCCGTTCCTCCTTCCATGCCTGTCAGGGCCCTCCTTCGCCTCCAAAACCAAACCGAACATCAGTTTTATTCATAGGATATTTTCTTTCTTCGTTGCTTTCTCTGTTGGAACCCTGGTCTCCACTCAGCCCCCTTTCCTTCTCAGCTTCACAGCCCACTCTAAAAAGTCAACAGTGATTGAGAGGAGTCCCAAACTCCAGGCAGACAGTAGGTGGTGGGGCTGGAAGGCAAACTTTTCACGGGAGACTGTCATCCTCAATGTTTGGTCAATAGAAAGAGGTATGAAAAGAGGCACCTCGGTCTTCTTGTCAGCATGATCCCCAAGATGGTGGGGCTATTTCCCTTTGGGGAGGGAGGAGGAGTGCTGCCACATTACACACCAGTAGGGGTGTCTGTCACAGTGCATATATATGCATTATGGGAATGGCACACGTAGACCTCACCTGGCAAGAAACCCCTCCGTTTCCTGAAGTACATGGATCATGCTCTCTCTAGACTGAGCCCCATTACTTCACTCCCTAAATCCCTGGAGAATAAGACTTCCACCCAGGGATCAGAAAGAAGAGTACCCCAGGAGGACCATCAAGTGCATTTTCTCTGTGCCTTAGCCACACTTGGGGTGCACCATACCCCAACGTACGCAAGCCTATAAAATACATCCAAGGCCAAGTGCTTGGAAAAAAACTGGGCCAGATTCAAAAGAAACCACCAAGTGTTGCAGATCTATCTCTGATTGATTGTAAAAACATGTTGGGCTTGAGATCTGGGTGGTCTATGAGAACCCTGTGGAGAAAAGGTCCTTCGTGGAACCCACAAGTTGGAGGGTTTCATCGTGGAACTTTATGAAGTCTGATAGCTGGGCGAGCCCGAGTGGGGCAAGGTTTCTGGTGACCTCTGGTGGCCTCAGGCCCTCCGGACCCAGTCTAGCACTCTCCTTTTCTTGCCTCCTACTGAGGCAGCCTGGCGAGAGGCATAGGGAAATGGGAGTGAAGCCAGAGACACACTAATTACCCTCTTCCTTTCTCTGCAGTGATCTTTGGCCACACCCAGCAGCCTCTGACTCTCCCAGGCCAAACTCTTTTCCATTCTCATCCACCCCTTTTTCAGTCCACAGAAGTCTTCACCAGCCCTTTCCTCACCTGTGGATGACCCAGCAGGATGGCCAAAGTGCAGGGGGCATATCGGCACTGAGTTCTTTGGTCTTTAGTGTTTACTCCTGCAAAAAAATAGGTGTCTTTGAAAACCCAGGACTCTGGTGCTTACCAGAATTCCTAGAACTGTGTGCTTGCTTGTGACCTCCGGGTCTCCCACCCATCTTGCTTCTGTCTGCCCTCACACCTGCCCTTAATAGCACACCTTTGCCCCTTCCCCTGAGGAATGTGAAAGCCTAGCTTGTCGTCCAGGGCATCCCCAGATAGGGCCAGACTCAGGCTCAAACTGAATTTTAGAGAGGAATTTCCTGAAATGTCAGAGCCATTCATAACCAAGAACATGACTGGGGTATTCCTTCTCAATGTAAAGGTCCCACTGAAATGACCAGTCACCAAACTAACCCTTTATTATGGCTTGGCTCTTTTAGAAGAAAGCTCTCCAGTAAATCGAAGAAGTGGAAATCAATATTTAACCTGGGACGTTCTGGATCAGACTCCAAATCAAAGCTGAGTAGAAACGGGAGTGTATTTGTGAGAGGACAGAGGCTCTCAGGTAAGAATTACTAGCAGTTATGTTTTATGAGATGTATATTGTATTAGAAAAACTCTGTTCAATCCACCTCCTGGTCATTTTCTGTTTCCATCATTCCTTCTACATTGATTAATTGAACTATACTATAAGGAAGATCTGTCCCTTCTCCCTCATGACTCATGCCAGGGTTATAATTTTTAAATAGGAGTGTTGCATTGTGGGAATGATATCTGAATAATTAATGGGAATTAGAGCAGGAAGGAACTGAGGTAATCACGGTACAATGGGGAATATAACCAATTCAGCTGAATACTGTCATAAAGGGAAGTCCAGAGAAATCTGCCACAATGACCTTTAGTGTGATAGACTGAAACTCTTGATTTTTTTTTTTAAATGGGGGGCAAGCATTATGAAAACAAGCTGTAAAAGGTAAATGTACAAATGCAATGAGCAAACTTTGGATCCTTTGAAAAAAGGGGCTACAAATGATAATTTTGGGGACAGGTAAGTTATTAGATGATATTAAGGAATTGTAAATTTTCATAGGGTGCTAATGGTCCTTAGGAGGTCTATGCTAAGGTTGAAGTATTTATTTATTATTTTTAATATTTATTTATTTGAGAGAGAGCACGAGCGGGGTGAGGGGCAGAGGGAGAAGCAGGCTCCCTGCTGAGCGAGGAGCCCAATGTGGGGCTCAACCCCAGGACCCCGGGATCATGACCCAAGCTGAAATCAGATGCTTAACCAACTAAGCCACCCGGCACCCCAAGGTTGAAGTATGTAAAGATGAAGGGTCAAAATACTGAAACTCACTTTCATATGATTTAGCAAAATTAAGTACATAGGTAGATACAGATACAGAAATAGAGAAAGCAAATATATGGCAAATGTCAGCCTGGGTGGTAGGGTTAGAGATCTTCAAATTTTGTGAATGGTTGAAGTTTGTTTTTTTTTTTTAAGATTTTACTTGAGAGAGAGAGAGGGAGCGCACACACGAGTAGGATGGGGGGAGGGAGAGGATCTCAAGCAGATGCAGGGAACCATCCCATGACCTGGAGATCATGACCTGAGCAGAAACCAAGAGTCCAACTCTTAACCGACTACACCACCCAGGTGCCCCTGAAGTTTTTAGTAATAAAGATTTTGGGGGAAAATGAATGCTTATAGGAAAAATGAGAGAAAATATTTTGAAGGACTTTCCTTGAAGCCAGTGATAACTGTGTGCCAAAGACAGACAGACATTAGAAACCTTCACATTTGCCTCCTGGAGTAATGAGGCATGTTATGGGTTATAGCAGGTCCAGCGACTGGAAGCAAGAGGACATCCAGTTCAACTGGCTTATGCAGCGAGGGAACTTACTGGGCTCTGTAACTGGACACCCAGACGTAGGGGAGGCTGCAGGGTTTAACACAGTGGCTCTGTCTCCAGTCCCCCATTTTCCTCAGCTGTTGGGTCATCTTCACCCCCAGTCTGGCTTCTTTGCCGCAGCAAAGTGGCTATAGTACTTCTAGGCTTTACCTTTGACTGTCACTACATCCAGAAGGAGAAAGAACATCATTTCTGGTAGCTTGCTCCTCAGAGCAGGGACTCTTCTTTCCCAGCAGCCACCCATCAGAAACACCCCCCAACCCACCCCCATCTCAGTTGCCTTCACTGAGTCATATGGATCAATCCCTATGGCCAAGGCAGTGCCCTGTGCTGACCGGCTTCGACCTGGCTTCCTAAACCAATCACTGGCATGAGGAATGGGATGCAGCCAAGAAGTACAAGGGTTCTGTGAGAAGGAGGAAGGGAACTGATCCTGGGTAGGCAGCTACAACCTTCACCGTATGAGGAAACATGGCTTTCACCAACTGGAAGTATCTCCGGTGAAAAGGGCAGGTTGCCACAGGTATGCTAGATCAGATACAAATCAGAAATTAGGATTCTCAAAGGAGAATTTGAGGGGAGGAGTACCTGGCAAGAAACTCCTGATCTAATAGTAAAGAGATTTGCTTAAGCACATCAAAGAGCATTTCAGTTACAGAATCGGTGATACAATGAAAGAAGTTTACCACATAACAAAAAGTCCAAAACAATAGAGCAAAACAATGAATAAATGATCTGCTTTGATCCTGCCTTAGGAAGATTTCCAACACCCCCCACCGCCACCCCCGCCGTGTGGTTTTCAGAAGGAAGAAGTCCAAGGTGCTGGATCAAATGCTAGTCTACTCACAGAATGCACAGGATGTCCCTGGCCAGGGGGTCTCAGCCTGGCTGCACCTCAGAGACTCACACGCATAGCACTTTTGCCTCAGGAGGTCTGTGGGGAAGCCAGAGTCTTGGTGATTTTTAGAAAGTTCCCCAGGTGATTCTGAAATGCAGCCAGCGTTGGAAGCCACTGGTCTAAGGCCTCGTGAACAAACTAATCAGAGACGGATCACTGGAATGGCTGAATTTTGATGGGCTGCAGGGGTGAAATGAAAGAGCCATCAGTGTCAGTGCAAGTGGCTCTCTGGCCTTGACCGGGGGTCCTAAGTGCCCACTTTGCACCAGAGGAGTGTTGCGGGGACCCTCAAAACTAAAGACCAGGGGTGGGGCCCGCTTGTGGTCACATCCGCCAGCATGCTGTCTGTAAGTGACACGAACTCACTATTTGTGGAAATAATGCATGTGAAAAAAGTGAGTCAGTGGATTAGCATATTTAAATAATTTTTAAAATCTTTTCTAAACTCCATAACTAAGGGAATTTTAAAAATTGATTCACCATGTATAGCTCTGGGGATTTTTTTGGAGGGGGGCAGATGAAGGGGTTGTACTGGAATTGATGCATTATCCCGCAGGGAGAGTCCAGGGAACTCTCCAAAGTAAACGCCTTTCAGCAGGGAAGTCCCAAAGCCATAGGGATAATCTAAGAGAGGGGACTTGAGGACCCCAAAGCTGCTGGAAAACTGGGAGATGTACCTCCACGAGGCCAGGACAAGGTCCCAGACAGAAAACTATGAGCTAAATATAGTCCTGGGCCAAGGAGCCCTGAGTGCTCAGTTACTTAGATGGAGCCAGGGAATCCTTGGGGACTGTTCCCAAAAGCAGCTGCTATGGCCACCAAGGCTACAAGAAGCCGCATCGTCAGAAAGAGGGTCCAACGTGAAACGTGAACACTGGTGGCCGTGCAGAGAGAACTGTCGCCCATCCTTTATCATGACACTTAGTGTCATCAGGTCACGGCCCTCAAGGCTGACACATGAGACCCAGAGAAAGTCCAGAAATACAGCCTCTGGAACACAAGGGCTCCCACTCAGCTCCCAGACTGCCCTCATTCCCCTCCTGGCAAGCTCGCTAGGAGGAACCATCTTTCAGCCACTTCAGCTCCCTGAGAAGAAGCGATATTTTGAAGTGCCTAATCCCGTGCCTGGAATAAGTGTTTACTTATTTAAGCCACACTCTTCCCCAAAGCTGCCTCGGTGGCTTATCAAGGTGCACAGAGGACACCAGGCGCATAGTAGGTGCTCAAAAAAGGTTGGTTTGGTTTGGATCTGCTCCAGGGTGAGGCCATTTGGAGGAGGAACCAGCCCACAGACCTCAGGAGCAGAGCTGCACGTGGGAGAAAGGGGCCTTCTGTCCCTGGGGCCCCCTCCCTTGCTGTGCCAAATTCCTGGATGCTGTCAGTTGGTGGCTGCAGCCACGAATCCTGCTCTCCAGCCTGCAAGATAGGGGGGATTGCCTTGAGCCTCATGGACCCTACCGCCTGGATGAATCTTTGTATCATAAAATTTGGTTCAGGACTCCTCATTTGCTAACAGCTATTTGACAAAATTGGAATTTACCTTTATCTGTAAAATATTCATGAAACTTTGATCTAGAAATGCCCTGTTTTTATAAGCTCAGTCCCATTATGAAAGTAGGAGGATCCAGGGTGGAATGGAGGAATGTTTTCCAAAGGGGAAAATTATAAATACTTGAAACACTTTACTAAAGAACGTTCTCTTGTGTCCTTACAGCCTGATTTTTGTTCTGAATGCTTCCTCTCAATATGCATTCATCAGGGATATTTTTTCTTTTGTCTTTAGTGGAAAAGGCTACTATCCGACCGGCTAAAAGCATGGACTCACTGTGCTCAGTGCCTGTGGAAGGTGAGCTCTCACAGCCGCTTTCAGACCTGGGGATTACCACTGGGAGACAGGAGCTCCTGTACCAGACCTGCCTTCACAAGCTACCTGCCTTCTGGGCTCGTCACAGTCCCCCCGGACCCTTCCTGAACCCAACGGGTTCACACCGCCCTTGCATTAACCACCTCCCTCCCCCCCCCGCCCCACATGACACCACAAGTCTTGGCCTCAAGGGCCATCCTCCTCCTCCCGCCTCCCTCTAACCACACCTGGAACCGGCAGCCATTGTTCATGCAAATCTGAACCGGGTAAAAGGGCAACACCTGAGAACCAAGGCAGACGAGGCCTCCCCATTGGGCATAAAGAAGAGCCCAGCACTGGTTTTTACCTCCTCCTTCGGTGCCTAGATTCGTATGTGTCTTGAATTTGCATGGTTCTTCACATCGATGGGCACTGGGCAGCTTCTCTGCCTCTCCCAGTCTCGGTTTCCTCGCATGTTAAAGGAGGTCATTACACTTCTCCTCCATAAGCAGCCATGGGAATTTTAAACCTAATGTTAACAGAAGATGCCCAGCAGAGCCCTTAGTATCTCGTGGGGAGTTTTTCTCCCGATCCCAGGCGACTCACGTGTTATCTCGCAGCTTGTTTATTTCCCATCGGGATTCTTCTCCTCTTTGCTTTCACTTTTAAGTCCGTTGGGAACTTTGCTCCTCACAACTGGGCTTTCTAACTTGTAGTTAATTTACATTTCTAGTTTCTCACCCCCTGAATCAGCAGCAGGAAGCCTGGGAAAAGGGAGAAAGGTCTAGCTGAGAACAGCATTTGTCTCCTTGCTGGGAAATCAAACCCCTGTTTGGGTCCATCTGCCAGAGGAGGCTTGAAACAACACATTTTAAAGTTTTAAAGTAAAACAAAATTCTGTTATTTTGCCCTTTTTGTCTTCTTCATTTTGAGCAAACATCATTCTGCCATCTGGCATCTTTTTATTTTTTCTTGATCTACATTTACTGCTGGGTGGATGACTGCTCTGCCTAGCACCCTTAGCCTTTTGGAAACTGCTCCCCCTGCAGAGTTTAAAACAAATGCATGCATACGACGGCATCCTGCCAACATTCTGTGGACATGAGAATGTTCTTACTGTCTCGCCAACCAAATGTTATCTGTCTCTCTTCAGAGGGCTATGCCCTTATGACAATGCTATGCCTTTCCAGTGCTCAGGTGTTGGGCACCGTCCCTCACTGGAAGGCTGTGTCACGGTGGGTGCGCCCAGGCTGCTGACCGTGTGTGTGTTTGCTTTTTCACTAGGGAAAGAAACCAAAGGGAATTTCAATCGAACGGTCACGACCGGTGGATTCTTCATCCCAGCGGCAAAATTGCATTCGACCAATACTGGCAGCTCATGTGACCTCAGCAAGCAGGAGGGCGAATGGGGCCAGGAGGGGATGCCGGTGGGGGCGGAGGGGGGCTTTGACACGAGCAGTGACCGAAGCCAACTTCAGGGCGCCCAGGCCCGGCCCCCACCTGAGCAGCTGAAGGTGTTCCGGCCGCTCGAGGATCCGGAGAGCGAGCAGACAGCCCCGAAGATGCTGGGTATGTTCTACACTTCGAACGACAGCCCCAGCAAATCTGTCTTTACCAGCAGTCTCTTCCAGATGGAGCCCTCTCCCCGCCACCAGCGCAAGGCCCTGAACATCTCCGAGCCCTTCGCCGTGTCGGTTCCACTGCGCGTGTCAGCGGTCATCAGCACCAACAGCACCCCGTGCAGAACACCCCCGAAGGAGCTCCAGTCGCTTTCCAGTCTGGAGGAGTTTTCTTTCCAGGGGTCAGAGAGTGGAGGTTGGCCTGAAGACGACAAGCCGCTGGGAGCTGAGACCTCTACAGGTAAAGCAGGGGAGGGAGGGTTTCTTTCCATTGCAAGTGATTAAAAAACAGACGTAAACTTGTTTAAACAGAGTTTGCAGGACAGTGCAGTGAAGTGGTTAACACTGTGGGCCCTGGAGCCAGATTGCCCCAGTCTAGTCTCAGCCATTTCACTGCCCAATCTTTAGCAGCTGTGTGCCTCAGCTGCTTGAGCTGTAAAATGGGAATGATGTTCCTAATCATATCTTCTTCATAAGTTTGCTGGGAATATTAAATTAGTTAATACACGTGAAGCTAACGGAACAGTGAGTAATACATAGTAAGTACTCAGTAAATGTTGCCTATTCTTTTATTCACTCATATAGTGAGAAGACAGGAGGAAAAGCTCAAAGAATTCAACGCTTCTAGACTCAACCTCTCTCCATCCATCCCTCCCTCCCTTCTACCTCACATCTGCAGAGAACATGGCTAGCAACCCTAGCAATGAGAAAGGGTGTCTTGCTCCCAATTTCCATATATCAAATGCAGGGAAGACTCTGATTGGGCCTCCTTGGGTCACATGCCCAGCCTTGGACCAATCATGGTTGCCAGGCACTTAGGGTTCTAAGATTGGCTAAGCCGAGTCTCTGAACCATCTCTGGAGTTAGAAGGGCTTCTATGGTCAACAGCCAACTGTGAGCCACATGAAACAGAAGTAGGGAGAACCTCAAAGGGAAGGATGACTGACAGACACACCAACAAATGCTCAGTGTGGTTTAAGCATATTTTCATTATTAATATTAGCTAACTTTTTTTTGAACAACTGTTATGGTATCAGGCACTGTCCTAAGTGTTCTATATGTATTATCTCCATTCTCCTCGCAACAGCCCTGTGAGGTGCAGGTAGTTATTATTATCCCCATTTGCTTAGAGAGGAAATCGGTTCACTTGCCAGATGACTCAGAGCAAGGAAGTGGAAGAACCAGGATTTTATTTTATTTTATTTTTTTAAAGATTTTATTTATTTATTTGACAGAGAGAGACACAGCGAGAGAGGGAACACAAGCAGGGGGAGTGGGAGAGGGAGAAGCAGGCTTCCCACGGAGCAGGGAGCCCGATGCGGGACTCGATCCCAGGACCCTGGGATCATGACCTGAGCCGAAGGCAGACACTTAATGACTGAGCCACCCAGGCGCCCCAGAACCAGGATTTTAATCCAGATTTTAAAACCCCTGCTTTAAAACACTCCACCATGCACCTTCACATGTTTACAAGGGGCTGTGGAGTTACAGAGATTGTTAGAACATGATCCTTGCGCCCAGCGAGCTCATGAATTAGGAAGAGAAACTAAAACCATACCAAAGTGCAGCAGAGGGTCAGCCTGCAGAAGTAGCATAAGACTCTCCTTGGGCTTTTTTTTTTTAAAAGAGATTTGATTTTTAATTTATTTTTAGAGAAAACAAGAGAGCACGAAGGGGAGGGGCAGAAGGAGAAGGAGCGAGAATCTCAAGCAGACTCTGAGCTCAGCATGGAGCCTGACGTGGGGCTCGATCTCACGACCCTGAGATCATGGTATGAGTCGGTCACTTAACCGACTGCATGACCCACGCGCCCCTCCTCCCTGGGCTTTTTGAATGAGGGAGGTCTTCGGTCCCTGAAACATAATGAAAGAGGTGTTCAGAAAGGATTGCAAGGGCATCAACAAGAGGCAGTACTCTCGGGAGGATTCTAGGAAGGCTTCCCAGAAGAGGTGACATTTGTGCAGGCCTTCATAAATGGGTAGGCTTTCTCCATACAGAAAAGATGGGGAAGCCATTCTGGGCTGAGAGGCAGCTGAATATTGTGGGAAGACTGTAGGTTTTGGACTTCACCTGGGCTGATTCGAATCCTAACTTCAGCACTTTGGGGCTGTGTGACGGTGGACAGTGGTTGACGTCTCTGAGCCGGGGGGGTGGGGGGGAGTTGGTGGGAATGTCCTTAAGATGCCTGTTCATGGTCTGGCTCACAGACGATGTTCAATAAGTATTTGTCCTTTTCTCCTCCCTTTCCCTTCAGGATAGGGGGCAGAAGACAAGCAAAAACTCAGGGGCGTCAAGTGATGCCTTGTGTGGAGAATGCTCTGTGGGGGGTTGGTGGGATGAAGCAGGGTGAGGGCTGGAAGAGGAAGGGAAGCCTTTGAGGAAAAAGTGTTTCCAGAGGCTTTTGTGTGATCAGTTCCTGTCCTAGGTATTTAGTCTTCACTCTACCCTGTGAAAACAGTGTTATACAATGAGGTAGGACCTTCTGCATGGAGGTAGTAGAGGTCAAACTTGGGGTCTCTGATACCTTGGTGGATGTTTAAGACCAGAGCTTAATCACTTGAGATATATCCGAATTGGTATGGAGTTAACCTGGGGGAAGAGTCACACAGGAAGCTGTCAATCATAATCCTAACACATCTTTGTAGCTTGGTGTAAATCACAGATTCTGTGAAGTAAAAGATTAGAAAAGGGTTTTTCAACTTGGTACTATTGACATTGTGGGCCAGGCAATTCTTTACTGGGGGCAGGGGCTATTTTATGCTTCGTAGGATATTTAGTAGCATCCCTGGCTTCTGCCTCACTAAAGGCCAATCGCCACCTTGTCCCCACCCGAATGTCTCCTGGGGAGGGGAAGAGCAAGTGGTCCCCAGTTGTGAGCCCCTGGACGAGAGGATCTTCAAGACCCCTCCATCTCTGACAGTCTGTGACTCTGGGAACTAAAGGCAGGACACGGCTGGGGGAAAGGGTCGAAAATGTGAGGGGCAGTGAGCTGGGAGAATTCCCTCCACCCTTGTGAATCGGGACTAGTCCAGGACAGTGGCTGTGCAGGGCAAGGCCTCTCTGCAAATGACGTCTTCAATGGCTAACTCTCATCCATTGCAGCTTCCATACCTAAGAAGGTGGTTCTCGAGGATGCCAAGCCAGGACCAGAGGCAATTAGGATGGTGGAATGCAACAAAGACCTCTCCCTGGAGTCAGGCCCCCAACAGGAGGAAAAGAAGGCCTCGGAAACCTCCCTGGGCTCTCAACATTCAAGTGAATTAGAGAAGAGGCTGGACCCGGAGAAAGCAGAGGAGGAGGGTCGAGAGGCTGACCAGGTGGAGCCCAGCACTCTGCAGAAGAGCCCCAGTGTCCAAGCGGGGCTTCTCCATGACATGGTAAGATGGACTCACTGCTGGGTTCAGCCAGTAGAGTCCTCTTTGTCCCAAGGGCTCTTGGTATAGCTGAAAGCAGGGATTTGGTGGGGGGGTTGTTTGTTTGTTTTAAGAACTAATTTCTGCCAAAGGGACTTGAGGAGGCAACCTTCACAACCATGTGCTGGGAGTTAGGCAGCACGGGGGTGCTGTAGCAGCCTCAGGAGGGCTGTTAGCAACTGTAGAAAGAGAAGGATACAGAGATTCTTACGGGGATTGAATTGGGGGGGGAGGCGGGGGGAGCCCAAGTATAAATAGTGCCACCCAGGCTCCCCTGGAATTTTGTGCTTTAAAGCTCACTATTTTGTGAGGAGAATGGCTTGGAAAAGGCAGGAGAGGAGACAGGGATACCAGTTAGAAGGCTAGTATATGACAGGCCAGGCAAGAAAACATGGTGGCTTGGAGGAGAGTGGGGGCAACAAGGATAGAAATGGAAGACTTCAAGACTATTTAGAAACTAGAATGGGGGCACCTGGGTGGCTCAGTCATGAAGCGACTGCCTTCGGCTCAGGTCATGGTCCCAGGGTCCTGGGATCGAGCCCCATGTCGGTCTCCCTGCTCGGCGGGAAGCCTGCTTCTCCCTCTCCCACTCCCCCTGCTTGTGTTCCCTCTCTCGCTGTGTCTCTCTCTGTCAAATAAATAAAAAAAATCTTAAAAAGAAACTAGAATGGTGCTTGCTTCGGCAGCACATACACTAAAATTGGAACAATACAGAGAAGATTAGCATGGCCCTGTGCAAGGATGACACACGAATTCGTGAAGCATTCCATATTTTTGGGGGGATTCCTGGCTGGCTCAGCCAGTAGGGCATGTGACTCTCAATCTCAGCGTCGTGAGTTCAAGCCCCACATTGGGCATGGAGCCCAGTAAAATGAAATGAAATGAAATGAAATGAAATGAAATAAATAAAAAGCTGTGTCTGAAATAATATTTATCACACACACAAAAAAGCTAGAATGAACAATCCTTGGTGAAGGATTGGATAAGAGAGGAAGAAGGAAGAGTCAAGACATCTCATAGATTTCTGATCTAAGCAGAAAGTAATATGTAACTGTAATATGTAATAAGTAACTGGTCCACTTACTGAGATGGTGGGGGAGGGGAGTTTACGTGCTCATTTATTTATCTAAATTTATTGATTTCTTAGTAAGAGATCAATTAGTGTAGGTGCTGAGGAGAGTAAAGAGATGAGTAAAAGGCTGCCTCTGCCCTGAAGGTGAAATGGAAATAGACACAAATAAGTGTGATACAGTAGAATCAGATCTCAAAAACATCCCTGCCTTTTGACCAAGGAATCCTGCTCCTGGAGAGTTCTCTGAAGGAAACAATCAAATAGAAATACCACAAAAGAAAACCTCTCGGTTGAGCAACCACTCACAGTATACCAGGCACCATTTGGCCTTGAGGAATCAAAGATGAACAGACACAATTCCTTACCTCAAGGAGCTCATAGTCCATTGGGAAAAATAAGCATCAAATTAATTGTAATATGAAACATGTGATCAGAGCCAGGTGGGAAGTGATGTCAGGTTGGCGGCAGGTCAGGTTTCTCATAAAGGCCTAAACCCCCCACAGGATGGATATGCCTCCTGGAACTGCGGCTCCTTGGGACAGACAGGTCTTGAGCCAAGAAATGAAGGCCACTGAAATGTTTCCCTGGCCCTGACCGGGCCTCCTTTCATCGCTTTCCTGTCTGCAGTTTGGGGCTTTGTGTAGGGGAAGGAAGGAGTCAAAGAGAAACTAGACTTGAGGAGAGACAAGGGGCAGCAAACAAGATGGAGGAGGAGGCACCCCTTTAGATCAACAGCGGTTATCTGTGGGTAGTCGGAATATAAGATGTTGCTGTTTTTGTATTCTCCTTTCTTTTAACATGTGTTAAATTTTTTTTTTCCATGGGAAATATGTATTTCTTTAGTAATAAGAAAAGCTGTATTTATTTATTTGGAAAGCAGATGTCAGGGCAAGAGTTAACACTTACATTCCACCGGGAGAATCTCATTCTTTTGCGCCATCTGGTAAACCTGAGGTTAACTGAGACCAGGGGTTGGCTCGTTTTATAAGTCAACAGTGCGCAGGGATTAAGTGTTTCTGTTCTGATGTGGACATAGCTGCATTTCAGTCCCAGGCTGCTGCTGTGTAATTTAGGTAAATTGTTTAATCTGTTTGAACATAGGTCTCCTCACCTCTAAAATGGGAGTCATTAGAATAGTATTTATCTCTTAGATCTAAGTTGTTGGGACAGTTAAACAAGAGCATGCAGTCAGAATGTGCTGGGGCATGCAGTAAGCCCTGAATAAACATCCACAATTATGAGTAATGTGGTGGCCTTTATTTGCTGGGATAATGCAGCCTGTCCCGGCGCCAGTCCCTTCACTGTCACTGGGAAATGGTGCCGTTGTCAAGGCTGCGAGTCCT
This sequence comes from Mirounga leonina, assembly GCF_011800145.1. NCBI lineage: Eukaryota > Metazoa > Chordata > Mammalia > Carnivora > Phocidae > Mirounga > Mirounga leonina. Next base: position 91,804,915 of record NW_023270268.1, on the reverse strand, counting down.
TGGCTCTAAAATAATCCATTTCTCGGTGTTTTTCAGGATGAAGATGATCTGGCCAATGCCCTGATCTGGCCCGAGATTCAACAGGAGCTGAAGATCATCGAATCTGAGGAGGAGCTCTCCTCATTGCCACCACCTGCTCTAAAGGTCAGCCCCACTCAGCCGATCCTGGAGTCCAGTCCAGGGCCTTTCGCTTCCCAGGAGCCTCCTGGGAGCTGGTCTTGCGGCCCAACACCAGGCTCCACCCCTGCGGAGGAGGGGACTACGGATCTAACCAATCAGAGCGCAGAGGGGACTTCCCCGGCAGCCAATAGGGAAAAGCTGGAGACAACAAGCATCCTCCAGAGACCGGAGCCCGAGAAGCGTCCGGACCCCACCAGCTTGGCTCCTCTGGAAATTGTTCCATTTGAGACGGCTTCCGCACAAGCAAAGGTGGACCAGGAAGGCCCAGGAAATCTGTCCCCTCTTCTCCCGCCTGCTGCCCCTCCTCCAACTCCCCTGGAGGAGGCACCTCGAGTCCAGCTATCAAAGGGCAGTCCTGAGAGAGAAGACTCATCTAGGAATTTGAGGACAAATCCATACACAGACCAGCTGAAGTCCAAGGGCAGCCCTGGGCCCCCCAGCCTGTGTCAGGAGGAGGAGGAGACCTCTCTAGGACAAAGTGAAGAGCAAAATTCAAAGAATGCTGCTCCTGAGGGAAAAGGCTCTGGTTTTCAAAGCCCAACAAGAGAGGTTGAGATCTCCCCCCAAGGAGAGGGGGATGTAGCCCATGCAGCGCAGGAGCCCTCAGACTGTGATGAAGACGAAACTGTGACAGACATTGCCCAGCAGGGCCTGGAGATGGTGGAGCCCTGGGAGGAGCCCCAGTGGGTAACGAGTCCCCTTCACTCTCCCACCCTGAAAGATGTGCAAGAGGCCCAGGTGCAGGGCCCCCAGGGCCACCGACTGGAGAAGAGGCTCCCCCACAGGCCCAGCCTTCGTCAGAGCCGTTCTCTAGATAGCAAAACCACCACGGTTGAGAGCCAGTGGACTCTTGAGGCTCCCTCCTCCAGCAGCTGTGCTAACCTTGGAGCAGAGAGGAATTCCGACCCTCTGCAGCCCCTGGCACCCAGGAAAGAGATTACTGGATGGGATGAGAAAACCCTGAGGTCCTTCAGAGAGTTCTCTGGCCCAGAAGGGACAGAGGCTGTTCCCAGCCAGAAGGGACCAGGTGGTTTGCAGCCCAAATCAGCAGAAATCAGCCCTGTCAGCCTAGCAGAGGGAAAGGAACTGGGGACACACCAAGGGCACAGCAGCCCTCAGATTGAGCAAGGTAGTGTTCCTGGGCCAGACAATAGCAAGGAGAGTTCACCTCGTGTGCAAGACAGCACCTCACGTGGAGAGCATCCCCCAAAGTTACAGCTGAAGAGCCCCGAGTGTGGGCCTCCAAAAGGGAAAAATAGGCCTTCTTCCCTCAATTTGGACTCTGCCAGTCCCATCACTGACCTCTTCCGGTTTGACAATGTGGCCTCATTTGGTTCACCTGGAATGCAGCTCTCTGAGCCAGGAGACACAAAAGTCACATGGATGACCTCATCCCACTGTAAAGGAGACCCGTGGAGCATTTGCTCCCAGGACCCTCAGGACCTGGACATTGTTGCTCATGCCCTGACAGGCCGCCGTAACTCAGCTCCTGTGAGTGTGTCAGCTGTGAGAACCTCCTTCATGGTCAAAATGTGCCAGGCTAGGGCAGTCCCAGTCATCCCACCCAAGATTCAATACACACAGATCCCACAGCCCCTGCCCTCTCAGAGCTCAGGGGACAGTGGAGTCCAGCCTCTGGAGAGGAGCCAAGAGGAACCCAGCTCAACTGGTGAGACCTCACAGAAATCTGCCAGAGATGATTCTCTCTCCTTGGAAAGCCCAAAAGAAGAGAAACCAAAGCAAGATACAGGAGCCATTGAGTCCTTGCCAATGGATACCACTACATCCCACATGTGTGAGGGACCCACCCTTCCTCCAGAACCAGTCTTGGCTAACCTGCTCTCCACCCAGGATGCAACAGTGCAATGCAGAAAGCGCACATCAGAGACAGAGCCGTCCGGAGACAACCTTCTTTCTTCAAAAATGGAGCGACCATCAGGGGGTTCTAAACCTTTCCACAGGTCAAGGCCAGGAAGACCTCAGAGCCTAATCTTATTCAGTCCTCCTTTCCCCATTATGGACCACCCGCCCCCTTCATCCACAGTGACAGATTCCAAGGTTCTCCTGTCCCCTATCAGAAGTCCCACCCAGACAGTTTCCCCTGGCCTTCTTTGTGGGGATTTGGCAGAAAACACGTGGGTCACACCAGAAGGGGTTACGCTTAGGAATAAAATGACCATCCCTAAGAATGGCCAAAGACTAGAGACCTCAACCAGCTGTTTTTACCAGCCCCAGCGCAGATCAGTGATTCTGGATGGAAGAAGTGGGAGGCAAATAGAATGACATCAGTTCACCTGCTGGTGTCAGGAAAAAAAAAAATGTCATGATTCATCGTCTGGAAGTTATTACAGGGCTGACTTGCCATTATCCCAGGCATAGGTTATCCAAGTTTGGGCTTATTTTGGCCTCTTTTATTTCTTCAGCTTTTTGACCATTTATTAATTAGTCCATTTGCCAGAAGAGAGGTCAAGGGAAGGACCAATAGATGAAATTTAGATAAGTCCATAACAGCAGGTGGGAAAAAGGTAAGGGAAGAAGCTGAAATGCCTGCTTCCAATGAGATTTGGGGTTGTTTGTGAGTTGCATTTCTCCCACATTGTCATTATCTATTACTGTTGAGAGCTGGCTAAAATAACGTCTTTTGAAAGAAAGAGAAATCCTTTGCCTGTGCTGGAAAATGTTGCTGTTGAGGTTTGAAGGCCTCCTTTTCACTTCACGCTTTTTAATGCTCCTTAAAGCATGTGTTCTTTTAGACCAGATTTCTGATAAGTTTTGTAAATGTGTACACTCCAGAATAGAAGCAGATTTGGAAGTACAAACTAATGTACGCTTAAAGATCCAAGTGGGTGAAGTTACCCGTGCTCTTTCCCTGGAATCTCTCTGCAGACCTGTCAGAGATGGTTGTGTCTATCAGCATAGAAAATCAGAATCTATACGCAAGAGCAAATTCTGAGACTGGCAAAATCTAAGAAGACTGGCTGTTGCTTTCGTTAATTTGGGACTCTACTATTATCCTGACCTCTGATTTATAAATCCAGTGGCTGGGCAGAGTGGGGGCTGAGCCGAGGGTTACCTCAATGAAATGTGCTGCATTTTCACTTAGGTATGCAATAGTGAAGTGATCTGTTTTCTTTCCAAATCAGAGCCCATGAACAGGATATCTTTGTAGAGAAAAACCTCACGCATGGGTAGAACTACGCTCCAAAGTCAAAGTGTTTAAATTGATGGGGCATTAATAGAAAACACTTCTAGCTCAGCTTCCTTGTCCTTCCACACTAGGCTGGGAGTGCAGGAGAGGATAAGGAGGGAGCCCTAGCAGGGTGGCCATCTCTACCACTTGGGGAGAGCTGCCCTTTGGAAAATATTTCATTTTAGCCAGGTGGTGCCTCCCTTTCTCCCTCTCCTTCCATTACTCAGAGCAGATTTGAGGCATCTTTCTCCCTCCCATAATCCCCCTCATCTGTCACCCACCCCAGACACTCCGACTTGCCTTTCTCCTGTCTATATGCAAGCAGAAGCAATAAACCAATCTGATTTTATTTCAGTTATTTAGAACTTCCAATGGTTCTTTCTTTTTCAGCTGGTGAGAGGAAAAAGAACTAATAGAACCTGCTGGCAGATTTTTGGTCCTCCTCCAAAAAGGGGCTTCACAGGAGCCCTTCTCAAGGCAAAACTCATTAGGGTATCTACAGTTTCAAATCTTCTAAGACAACAATCTTATTTAAAAAACAAATTAAAATAGACCTGTTTCTAGCCCTGTGCACGTCATCTCAGGTTCAAGTCTGGACGAACTCTGTCCACAAGCTCCGTCATTGCAGAAATTTCTCTAGGGGCTAGCAGTACCTCTTGGCAGACCTCACAACCAAGGCTGCTGCTGGAGTGGGTAGGGGCTGAACTGAAGTTACTTCGACCGGGGAGAAATTGGAAGCTGATGCCCTGCAACAGATCCATATTCCTCTCTCCCTTCTCCCCTGATAAACCTTACAGTTTTGAAATCTTGTGCTGGACATTTTAAGCCAGTGTCTGTGGCAGGGGTAACTGGTAGGCCAGCTGATGAGTTCTACTTTCAGAGGACATTGAGGTGAGTGAGCAAGGGGAGCGGTTAATAGGAAGTTCAGTGTCTTGCATTCTCACTAGGTGAGCGAGACCCTGGACCAATGGGATGTCAACCCATAAAAAAAGTCCTAGGGTATGGCATTTTTCCTCCTTGGCAAGCAAGGTGAAGAAATATAGTGGTGACAGATGAGAAAGGCCATGTTCAGGAGATTTGAAAAGTACATTCCTGCCTTATCAGAAAATGTGGGCAGATAGGCTTTATCCCAATCGCAGTGCACTGTGGTGTCTATGCTTTGATAAAGACCATGTTCCAGTTAGAATGTGAGAGAAGAAAAAACTGGACTTTGCTTCACCATCAGAACTCTGAGCCGAGTAATGAAATATTTAAACTATTTTATAATTATTTTGAATTTTTGTAACACTTAGAGGATAGATTTTATTTGGGGATAGACTGAGAAGCCACTTAGTACACATGAATGAGTTTGCTCAAGGCGCCTAGGCAGATTCTTAAATGGCTGCCACACTCCTTAGACTCTGACATCTTTTGTTTGTAGCATCGTCTTCAGGAGTGTGGGTGTGTGGATGCCGTCATGAGACACAATGACAACTGTCTGGAGATACTCTCTACTCTGAGCTTTCCTAAGCCAGTCAATCCGGAAGGCTGTGGAAGCTGACTCACCTTCTTGATCAGTGTCCCGTGGCTAAAGTGTGGACTTCTTCACTATAGGCCAGCCTGTCAACTGTCACAAACACATTCATAAGCTTCCTGTGGGCTAACCCAGCACTGAGGAAATTCCGTTTCATGACAAAGAGAACTCAGATTTCCCCCTGAAATTGTTCCCTCAAATGCCCCAAGATTACCTATTTGGTCATTCATTTGGGACTGAAAAATGACCCCCCTGAGAATGGCTGGATGGAAATCAAATTGCCCGCTTCCATCCAGAGGAGGGACAGGACAAGGGCTGGTGTTTTTAGGAGGATCTGCATGGTGCCCTAGAAAGGGCTGCAAAATCAAATTCTCAGGGTGCTCCTTCAAATCAGTTACCAGTCCTCAAAATGGGGATGGTCGATTTTAAACGTTAAATTTGAAATGAAATGCATGCATCTTCTAATGTTTTCTTTCAATGTTAGTGTTTGCTTAAGAAGATAATAATCTATATTTATTGGCAAAATGGCCCTCTCAGGCCAAATATTTTTTCCTTTTTTTTTTTTGCCAAAATGGACCAAATAGAGGAAATTTGGTTTTTATTCTTTGCTTCAAATGGAATGTGAAGAGATCTGACCAAGAACCCCGTTAAGACAGCCTGATCTAAGCCCTAAAATTAAAAATATTGGCCAAGTCAAAATTCTGGGTTCTGGGGAAATTAAAAATGTAAGCATCATCCTCCTCAACAATATTTATCAAGAGCTTAGTAATATTGCCCTGGGTACCTTAGTACTCTTAAATCCTTGAAGAGTCTAATGAAAAAAGGGATAGGGGTGGTAGCAAATGAAACAGTCCATAAACAAACAGGAGGAAGATTTAGAACCATTACATTACCAAATGAAAGCTGAAAGGGAAAAATGTAGCAACTAGCATCTTTTAATAGGATTTTTAATAGTGTTCAGGTTACCTACTGACTTCACTCAAACACAATTGCAAATCCAATAAAAGGTGCCAGGGAGACACTCAGGCATTGAGAATTTTGCTTTAATTGCTTAAAAAATATGAGAGTAATAATTAAGAACAAAGAGTTCTGAAGTTGTGTGTGGTCTTAATTGGTTTGGTTGTGAAGTCCTGCTGGATCGCTGCTAATGAGCCAGGTAATATCAGCATTCTATGCTCCTGGGGAGGGGGCTTTAGAGACTTCCATCATCACAAGACGGGTTAACTTGTGTTGATGATGAAGTCATAGGTCCAAGATAAGCTGTTACTTTTGTGTTTAATGTTCAGCATACTGATCACATTTTATTAAAATTGGGTGGTACAGTCATTGGTCTACACAGGTCTCGTGTTCCTGCCTGAAGACGTAGTGGGAACATAAGATTCACTGGTCTGGAATTGGAGTGGGAGAGGTTCAGGACAGGTCCAATTCCCACCATGATTGACTAGGACCACATTCTACCCCGGCTTGTCCTATCTGATGACAAAATAAATCCTGGAGTTAAATGTTGTCAGGAGTATGATTTTAGACACTTCCAGCAGAAGGTCAGCTCAAAATGTAGAATGACTAAGAATGTGTCCTCCTTTGTCAACACCTTCTCTAGCAAAGTCGGGCCAGAAGAGGGAGCAGGCAACTTTCCTAGCATGGAGAGGCATAGGAGATGGAAGAAGGGTGATTGCCTGAGATCAGTGTTGGTCCAGATAGTATAAAACTGGGGGCTACCACAGATGGAAGGGCATACAGTAGGTCATTTAGCAGCCTTGATGTTCATGAGCAGTGCAAAATCACTTCTCTGTGAGGATGAAGGAGGATGTAGCTAAGTATAAGAAACCCACGCAGTCTGTAGCCGTGTGTTTTACTGGATGGATCACAATGCTTTACAATAACTTAATGCCATACTAATACTTGGCTGATAATTCTGCAAGGTAAAGAACTTTGTCAAAGGCATCTGTTAGAAATCCACATGGTTTCAGCTTGTTTGTTGAGCTCGACAAATATGTTTCCAAAGATATAATCAAATTTTTTTCTATTGATTAAAAAAGTATAAATATTAAACCTATCCATAGAGACATTTAAGTGTAATTAAAACAGATTGTTAAGCTTTAAAAATGTATTCTAATAAATGTTATAAAGGATAATGCTTATGATGGCACTATGAACTAGAGGAGGACCTGGGGTCACCAAAATCAATAGTAGAAAAAGTAGATTATATGCATCAGGCTCATTTGTTCTAGTTCGGTGTTAGTTTTTACTTCAAGGTTTGGTCTCACAGCTAAAGTCCGGATGATTTGCTTCAGTAAATTTTTCTTTTGTTATTTTACCTCTTACTGTCAAATATTTGCAACTTCTCTCTTACTGTTGCAATCATACACATTACCTAAGATACCCCATATAAATCAATGGATATTGTCATGAAAACTAAGAAAAAACCTATTGCTTCTCAAAAGTCCGCAGCTTACGGAGTTATGTGGGTCCATCTGAACAGATGTGAAGTCAATTTTTCTATTGCATCAATCGAGGGGACTACTCTTTCATTTGAATGATTATGTTAATGATTATGTTAAAGAAGAAAAATCCTGGCATATGTAATCACAAAAAAGGGGGAGAGGGGCACTCGATGGGTCTTAATCACAGACCCTTAAAAAACAATCATGCAATGGAGGCTCACAATCTGGTGATATTTGCAGTGAGAAACACCATTGCCAAGGGGATAAAAATACTAGTATTTTGACAATAATATTCTTTTTAGAGCTTTATGCTACTCAGGCCTGCTCCTGTCATCCTCATTACTTCCCTAAATGCCTTTTCTCCTCCATACTCCCAGATCCCCATTCAGCTGTTTCTCTTTCCTCTGTCCGTGCCCACCGCCCCCCAACTGGCAGCACACAGTTGCCCTCACTCCTAATCTATCCCACAGTTCCTCTGGAGTCTTCTCTCCTCACAAACCTGGGGTCTTCCCTGAATGTTGATTCCACTTCCTGGACTCCCATAAAAGTTCCTACACAGAAGGCTACATTCCTCCCTTGTTACAGACTACAAATTGCTGAGATGTTCTCGTGTCTCACTTCTGTTTCTGCACCATTGCTTCTTCCCATCTCACACAGAAATCTCTCATTACCAAAATTCATGGAGTCCAGCTATTTTTTTACCATTCTTTGTGGCCATGATGTAGTCAATGTCCCAGATCTCCCAGTCTTTGGCACCGAGCTTCCTGTTTCCACCATTGTTCTGGATGATTTCAGTGTTTCTGAGGAAAACCCACTCCACAGTCTTGGCACAGTTGCTCACAGCTTTTACCTCTCTTCAGTTTTGGCCGTTTGCCTCCAGGGTTACACATTATGCTGTTTCACAACCTAAACTCTCATATTCCATTCTCAGAACTTCTATCCTTGCTCCTTTATTTCTCCAACCTGTTCAAGATCATTAATGCCTGGTCTACCCCTACCTTTTCTGACAGACAGTACGCCCAACCAGACTTCAGTCTTCCTTCCCTAGCCTTTCCAGACCCCAGGCTACAGGATCTCAACTATTCACACCAGCACCACTGACTCCCTTGACCACTTCAGCCGTACCTGCCTGGTGAACCTCCAACCTAGGACCAGGACTCTTGCCACCCATCTTCTCCGCCCTTTTCCTTATCTGTTGAGTTAGACCAGAGAAAAATCACAAAACCGTGGCTAAAGAGCCACTGGAAATTTATGGTTTACCACCTCAGCAGTACCCTCATTCCCAAAACTCACAAAAGCTATTCCACTATTCTAAGCCCCCTCCTAGATTGACCCCCCAAAATTGCCTCTTACTTCACCACGTTTCCGCTGTCAGATGTTTCTCCCACCCCCACTCCCCCAGCAAGCACTTCCCCTTCTCCATGTATGTGTGTATCTAACCTCCCTTCTAGCTCACAGAAATTGCTATTCCTCCTTCCCAAGGGCTCCCAAGAACACTTTCTAATTCACTTCTTCTTCATTCCAACTCACTACTCTGGACCAACCAACCTGACCTCCGTCCCCATTGCTCCATTAAAATTTCTCTTACTAAAGTCACTAATGATCTAATAACCAAATCCAACAGTTCTCAGTCTCTTGACTTCCTTATTTGATACTGTTGATCATTTCATTTTTTTTTTTAAAGATTTTATTTATTTGAGAGAGAGCACACATGCACACAGAGGGAGAGGGAGAAGCAGACTCCCCGCTGAGCAGGAAGCCCGACGGGGCTTGATCCCAGGACCCAGAGATCATGAACTGAGCCAAAGGCAGCCACCCAACTGACTGAGCCTCCCAAGCACTCCTGATCATTTCTTCCTTGCAACACTAGTTCACCTTGTCTTAGACTTCTATTTCCTTAGTCTTATTCATTTGAAAGCTTCCTCTTCCTCTGCTCCTAAATGTTATTTACCAGAATTCTGCCCATCCTCTTTTCACTCCACTTTTTCTATCACCCACACAGTGGCGACACCCACCCCACACCCTCTCACCTCTTACATAGACTTTTTAAATGGTTGGCTAACTGATCTCCCTGCTTTAAGTCTTACTAACAACTGTCCATCCTCCAGATTGTACATATTGCTGCCAAAGTTGTCTACGATAGGACAGTGGATCCCATCAAAATCACCTTGAGTATGTTAAAACAGACATCTGGGTTCTATCCAGAGTTTCTGACTCATTAGGTTTGGGGCGGGGCTTGAAATTTTCCATTTCTAACAAGTTCCCAGTTAGGTAATGCTGCTGCTGCAGACCCAGATATTGTATTTTGACAATTCCTGACTTGAGAACCCTTGGAGTCATTAATCCTAAATTGAAAATCTTTCACTAGCGGTCTTCAGTTCCTAGACTTCTGTCTGCTTAAGAAATTACTTGAGCTGGGGCGCCTGGGTGGCTCAGTCAGTTAAGCATCTGCCTTCGGATCAGGTCATGATCCCAGGGTCCCGGGACCGAGCCCCGCATCAGGCTCCCTCCCTGCTCAGTGGGAAGCCTGCCACTCACCCTGCTTGTGCTGTCAAATAAATAAATAAAACCTTAAAAAAAAAAAAATTACTTGAATTGCTTGTCGAAGGGGCACAATTTTGGGCTTTACTCTCAAGATTATGACAGTAGATCTGATGTAGTGTTCAAGGATCACACTTTTGAGAACCTGTGACCTACAAGATAATAAAAGTTCAAACCCCTTAACATGGAATTCAAGTCCTCCTATAATCTGTTCTTTGCCTACTTCTCTAGCATTATTGAACTAGTTATTTAAGAACTGGTGCAAGTCCATGCCTTGGGTTTTTGTCTATCTTGTTGCCACTACATGAACCCTCTCTCCCTAATTTATGTGGTACTCTCCCAGTCCTCCTTTAAAATGCCTATGTGTTACTGCTGCAGTGACGTCCTCCCTGACACTGCAGCTTCCAAGCAAAGTTGATGACGCTTTTCCGTGTCACCTCTGTACCTTGTATGTACTTCCTTTCTGAACACCCTTGTGTTATGATTATTGATTTACTTACCTGCCTTCTATTAATCAACTCTAAACATCACTATCTCTAGCACCCAGCAGTGTCCAGGTCATAGTAAGTGCTCAGGAAACAGAAATGGGGGAGGGGTAGTGGTGGTGATGATTTGATAGGGAGGGGAGAAGCTTAAGGAATATAACATGGAATCAGAGTAAATAGGATAATGAGGAACATTTCCATCATGCTCATGCCTGTGAACTATTTTCCTCTACTTACCTACCTTAAGCCACCCTAACAGCTGGTCAAACATCTTCCTTCCTTTTCTTGTATTCAAAGTTCACCCAACTAATCTTTTGCTATATACCATTTTTCCACACACCATTTAATTTCCCAGTATATAAACAATCACCCAAAGGCCATCCTTTACTGAGTATGCATCTCCTATCACTAAACAAAGATGATATCCTTTCTCTCACATGATCCATAATAGCATACACAGGTCACTGGTAATTTTTCTCTTCCCCATATGAATGTGGCATCTATAAAGGGCAGCTGAAATGAGTAGCAGCATGTTGAACTGCAGACTTTTATCTCCCTGATGCTGTCGTATCTGAAAAGAGAGGGGGGCACTTCCTAATTCCTTTAGCCGAAACTAGTTATTTCTTATCCTCATTAGTTTTGCCAGCCTGGCCTCTGGTCCTCCTGTACCACTCTGTTCAGGTCATGGCCGAGACAGGTCAAACTAGAAGGGGTGGGGATGGGATCAGCTTACAAGAGTAGTCTGTTATCTCTAATCAGTTATCTGGGCTGCTTTTCAGTGACAGAACCAACTTGGGAGCCATTTTGATAAGACATCTTTGTGCCAAGACCACCCATTTTGCTCTTAACTGTCAAGTAACCTCATCGAGATGTTAGTCAAGGGTGCCTCGGTGGCTCAGTGAAACGTCTGCCTTTGGCTCAAGTCATGATCCCGGGGTCCTGAGATCGAGCCCCGAGTTGGGCTACCTGCTCAGCAGGTAGTTTCTCTCTCTCCCTCTGCCCGCCCCTCCCCACCACTTGTGTATTCTCTCGCAAATAAGTGAAATCTAAAAAAAAAAAAAAAAAAGATGTTTATTAATCAAAAGAAACCCTATCTTTAAGACCCTAAGGAAAGAATACTGAAACGGCAACTTTCCTGCCCTCCTTCACTCCAGAACTACCACATTTAGGCTGAACCATTTATGAAACCAATATACTGTGGTTACCTTGCTATTTTTCCAATATATCAAAATTGTTCCCACCTTAGGCCACTGCCCTTGCTATTACTGAATACTCCCCAAAGCTATTTATATGGCTCAGTCTTGCTTCTTTGCTTTGCTCAGAAATTATCTTCTCAAAGATGCCTTCTAGCAATGCCACTCCTAGTACTTTCTATTTCCTTGCCCCAATTTCTCTTCACCACACTATTACTACCAGGAGACATTACATATAAATTTATTTATGGCACATTTTTGCACCCCCACATTGTAAGTTCTCTGAGGGTAGCGTCTTTGCGTTTCTTATTCACTGCTATCTATATCCCCAGTGCCTAACATGGTGCCTGGTGGTCAATATGCGTTTGTTGAATAGCTGAATAGATTCAGACTAATTGCCAAATTATGTAACTTAAAAAAAAAAGTATATACATCAAAATACTTAAGGAAACAATGGTTAATTTAAACACAGCATTCACCTTGGGTAGCTGTATATATACACCTACCCCTCATCATGCTGCCTTTGCTGAAAACCTGTTGGGAACTCTTCTGCAAGAATTGTTTTCAGAGCCAGTTTATGAATTACATGATTGGTCTTTTTACTTCGTAAGTCATACTGTGTTTCACCAAAAAGTTCACAGTGTAAAAAAGCCAAACCAAGCACAGAAAACATATGAGAATATATTTCAGGCTCTCAAGACAAGGCCTCAGAAGCTTAGATGACTAGTGACATCAATTGACGAAGATCACCTCTCGAGAATACGGACATGGACTGAAAAGGGTTAATGCTCACAAACATAGAGGTTCTGGAATTTGAAATTAAAAACACACATTTTAGGCACAGATCAAATTATCGGGGGACAAAGAGGTAACTTCTTCTATTTCACTTCAGCTTATAACTCCAAATACGCCGCTGTAGGTGAGCTGCTGCCCAGACTGCATCCAAGATCGTTTAGCTGAGGACTTGCCCATTCTTCTAGTCACTTGGGATCTTCAGCCTGCCCATACTCCAGCCCACATGGCATTTGCACTCATCTTCTCCCACTGGTCCAGCCATACACCTTCTTCCTGAGTGCAGGCACTCTAAAGACTTTGTCTTAAAAAGTATCACTTCAAACAGCTAATAATTAAAGGAAAATCTTAAGAGGCAAAAGAAGTGAAAGAACAGGGAAAATGACAGCAATATCCTCTGAGTTTCAGGACAGCAGCTTATTCATAGGTATTTTTAAATGTCATTCGGCAGAACAAAACACTGAGTTCCTATTTCTCAGAAATGCTTCCTTCCAGGATGCAACAAAGAGAGTCCCAGCCAGGACTATAAGCCACTCTTTGCCCCAAGTATTCCAAAACTATTAACCAGCCAAAGAGAAAGAGAATGGGTGCTGTCAGGCAACTCCACTGATCTCCCTTTCTGTAGCACAGAGGCCAACTGAGGACTGAAGATAATGAAAGGACAGGAAGGAAAGTAGACACACCAAAGATATGGTGTCAAGTGATATATGAGATGTGTTCATAAATGAATGAGTTATTCCAGAGCCATATAAACAAATCAATCTCTTTACTGGAGAGGCACACCTCTCGTCCTGTGTATTATTCAAATGTACTAACACATGAAAGATCACATCACCTTGTTTGTGGATACATTTAATATCCCTTACCCTTCCCACCTTTCAAAACATAATAGTATACAAAATATAAAATATCTTAAATATTTATAAAAATCGCAAGAAAAAAATAGAACGTATGAAAATATTTTTATCTGAGTTCTCCCTCATTGTTGAGAGGCAGCTTAGTTTGCCTTGAGTTCGTAACTGTTGAGTGGGTAGGAGTATGCCCTGCCTAATACTATTCTGTCCCGGAGAAGTTTAAATAAAACATAGTAGTTGCAGAAGAGGATGAGAGCCATGGAAAGTGTGTGGTTCCACTTCTCTGACCGCAGCAAGGAATAGAGCTGGTAGAAGACGACACTGCCCTCAATAAGGATAAGCAGATTTAACAGCCTTAATGGACGATGAAATAGGAACTGTAAGGAAGGTGAAAAGCAAAACATTATTTCATAGAAAGGTAAAGACTGTAGTTATTCTCACATTTTTCTCCTAAAACAATTTCATATTTACAGGTTCCTGTGTGCAATAACATGGATCTGCTTACTGAACATCAGGCTATTTCTTGCTGTAGAGACCCAAACCTTCTCCTTTTTGCTCAAGGAATAATGAAATGAATTTTATTTCAATGCCCTGAGATATGAGAAAGGATCCCACCTAAAAGAACTGCCTCTAAACATTTTTCTTAAAATTATATCTTGGGTATATATTTTATTTGAGATAATCAAAAGTACATTTATCTAAGATAGGGACTGGATAAAGGACTGAATGGAAAATATTTTAGACTTTGCAAGTCAAGATGCAAAAATTAAAGATATTATATAGGTACTTAAAGCCATTTAAAATGAACCATTTAAAAAAGTAAAAATCATTGTTAGTCTGTGGGCTGATCTAAGACATAAACACACAAGTCTGGGGGGGAGGGGAAGTCTTACAAGCGGAAATATCAACACAATAATTTCTTAATTTTCCCTTAAACCATTTACCCACCATCATCACTGACTCAAATCCTCTACACCATATATTTCTGCTGGGTTTTTTCTGGATATTAAGAAGTAGGGTGCACAGACAGGACAATGAGGAAGGAAAAATTAATCAGAATTAGAGTTTGGCTAAAAACAGGGCTGCTCACTGTTTTTATTCCACCAAATTCCTCACTTTAAGAGGCTAAATCCTGGTTTACTAATAAAAACATATTATGAATAGAAAGATAGAAGGCTGCAAACTGTGGCAATGGTAGTACATCAGATTTAAATAAACTAATTTAGACCTCAAGGTTCAAATCTGAGAATAAAGCCAAATCATCACGACAGCTCCAAAAGGTAGCAAGGTTCTTCGGGTCCTTCTTTGAGAGAAAGAAAATGTTTAACCTGGGTTATAGTATATGATATCCAGTAATACCATGTATAAAATTGGCTCAGAATTAATATTCCAAAAGGACTCAGGCAATGGTAGTTTCTGCGACAATTGTAACAATTAAAATTAAATGTGCCAGTAAGCTATAAAATGAATGAGTAGAAAGGTGAGGAAAAGTTTTAACTTCTAACAGCTATAGGCAGTCGGCACATTTTAAATGAGTGTTCTCAAACTTCAGTGTGCCTAAGAATCATTTCCAAATAGGTGAATGCTGCAAATTCCTGGAATCCTTCAGACATTCTGATTCAGAAGTCTGGGGTAGGGACCCTGAATTACTTTAAAGAGTGAGCCAGGTGATTTATATGCAAGTGGCCCAAGGACCACTTTGGCAAAACACTGATTTACCTGTTCGGTCATGCAAAATCAGTAATAAGTTAATTTCCCTAATCCTTATTCTTTGGATTTCACCTGATTCTTCAGCTATCCAACACACTAGCAAGGAAAATACTTATTTTTCAAGCAGAAAACTCCAGTAGAGTATCTGGTCATTACAGGTTTCTTGAGGCGACTGCAAGGGCCAACAGAAGTAGAAGTCATTAACGGCCTATGGAATACACCTGACTGAATTAAATATTCTGTGTAGAAACCAAATGCTTCTTATGTGGTGTGACTTAAGTCCGCTCCTCCCTAGTTTCCTCATTCAAGGGCCTTTCACCTGCCCCATGCTCCTCCCAGCCCCCACCCTGTCCTCCCCTACCCACCCCCATTGTATTTACAAACATCCAGCCCTGATGTGAAATTCCCAGTATTTAACTGAAAGGCCCTTAGCAGCAAACACCTGCAGAACCAGAAAGCCCATGTGCCCTCACAGGGAACTGGGAGCGAGGCAGAATGAGATGCAAGTATCTCAAAAAAAGATCTCCAATTCTTTTTTAGACTATAATCTCCATTGAAAGGCAAGGCACTGCACTATGAACAGTCCCCTGCATGCACCTTCTTTTCCCCACTGCCACTGATCAGCTAGCCTTTCCCATATAAATAAATACTTCTGCCTCCTAGAGTCAGAATTTCCAGAAAACTGAAAGATCAATAGAACATAAACCAAGGCATAAATTCAAATGAAACAGAAGCTGGGTTTAACGGATGTCTATTGCTTCTTCCTTTTTAACTGGTAAGCCTTTTTCCCTTTAATCCAGGAAAAGGTAAAAGGCCAGAGATCATGGCATTTGTCTTACTTTCAAAAGGGAAGTCAAGGTACTTTAAGGAGGTGATACAAATGACAAATAAGAAAAAAACGACAAAAAACAAAAAAACAAAAACAACCCCAAACAACAAAAAAAACCCAAACCCAATAAAAACAAACAAAACCATTACATTATTACTATATTAAATATCACTTAAGGATACATAAACACAATATAACAAGGATACCACTAAACCAAACTATTACAAATAAAAATTATAAGATGAAAAAGGGAAGTCTTAAATAACTGCCTACTTGTTTCAGGTAATACTAGACACAACAAATCCCAATATGACTTTTAAGCTGTTGGAGCTGGGACAATGCTATCTGGTATCTGATCTTCCAACTGCCTTTCAGAATATATTTCCAAGAGACAAGGGCCATTATTATAGCAGTAGTAATAATTACCATGTGCTATACACTGTGCTAGGTGCTTACACACATAGTGGCCTCCTAACACTTACCACTAAGTTTATGTTTGAAAAGAAATAAGTGGTACTTGCATAAAAGCGGGCATGGGATACGTCTGAAGGCACTGCCACGTTGTAAGGCCCCATGGCTCTATATAAGCATCTGCTGTGTCGCACCAGCACCCCTTGAGGCCATATTGTATTTTCTGACCAACTAAGGGAGAGAGAAATGCAATGTTAGCATACTGGCAATTACAGATAAGACAGTGTCTGGCAAGGCCAACTACATTTCTGTGGAAGGGATTAAGTATTCAAGGCTTCATCTGCCTGAATTCTGAGAATACAATGTATAGTCAAACTGGAAAGAGTCAGGAAGGATTTGTTATCATAACTTCATTGCTATATAGTAGAGAGGCTGCAAAGTGATACAGTTAACTCGGTGTCAAAGGACTTATGAGGCGTTGGAGAATGAGCAGAAGTTAATGTGTAAGGCATCTATGAGCCAGAAAATCGAGTGTAAGTAAGTGGACTGTCATCTCAATCCCAAGTGAGCAAAATCTATTGATGGAAATGCTAGAGAGAACAAACAAGAGAAAGTGGACTGTAGTGAGAGTAGTGGAGAAATGAACACACTGTCAAACCAGCATGACATCTACTGTAGAACAACATCCCAAAAGCTATAGAAAATCAGTCTATTTGTCACATACTTCAAATGCCTCATATATGCGTGAAGCTATACAGAACACAGAGACACACAAGGTAATGACACACAGACTTTACTTTTTACTGCTTTCTTGGTTTATTTTTATAGAAGTTTCTCTAGGAAAAAGAAGTTATGGAAGAAGCTTCATTGTTTCCAGCACCAATGTAATGGAGTTGGGGTGGGGTTGGGGATCTTCAGGTTAAGCTTTTTAAAAAATCTAAGTTAATCAATCTCTTCCTGATTTTGGAAAGGTTAGTTTCCTAGGGTAAGAACTGGGACATTTTAGGTATGTTAAAAAAAAAAAAAAAAAAAAAAGGAAAAGAAAAAAGTCTAGCACCCTGAAGCTTTCCCAGTTCAGAAAATGGTCCGTCGGCCTTGCTCACACTTACCAGCATTAAAGTGATGATACACCTCATGGCCATGTGCCATCAAGGAGCCTGAAGATGTACAGTACTAGTACTGTGGATTGTATTTTCAATTTTTATTGAAATTTGTCCTTTGCCCACAGTCGGGTTTCTTTTCAGCCTGGCCCAATCTCTTTCAGTTCCTGGGCTTGAAGGCCTGTGCTAATCTGTATCAGACATCAAGGCAGATAATTGAAGGGAGGACTCTGAGGAGGACAGGGGAAGGGAAAGTCCCCTCAATCTGTCCCACTTCATTAGGAAAGAATTTCTAGGTGATGAAATTTGTGAAATGTTCCAATTATAAAAGGGAGGAAGATGAAGATGGTCCAGGTCTGAGAGGAAGGTACGGTGAAGGGCTCAGAAGTGAGAGAACAAAAGGGTTCTAAAGTTACCCATTTTGGATCACAGGGACCATGCAGAGAAATGACTGGTAAGGGAACACAATGAGAGGAATACTCAGAGAGAACTCAATTAGGGAGAGTTTTCATTTAAGTATGGGAAAAGCAGGGAAACATTCACTAGCGAGTTTAGGAAAAAAGATAAAAAATGCAAGCAAGGAAAACTACTAGAACATATTTGCATTTATTAGAAAGAAAAGACGAGAGAAGCAAATTCTAGCTGCCTGAGTGTAAGATGATTAGCTAGCAACTATTTAGCTGTGGCAATGAGGAGGAGAAGATGAATCTTACAGGCTTCCAAAGAGAATTAAAAATATATCATGACTCTGTGAATTTGGGCAAAGGGTTAAGACTGAAAGAAAACTCCAATATTACAGCTTGGGAAACAAATTACACACTCCAGGGTGACCGGGCAGCTGAAAGGTAGGAGGCATTTAAGGAGGGACTGGGGATGGTGGTGGGAATGAGTTAATGCCCCCTGTGTTCAGTTTAGAGTGATGACAGGCATCCATGTAGACAAAAAACTAAAAATTAAATGTTCAAAAGCCAAGAACAAGAATGGCATACAAAGCAAATAAACATGATCAGCAACATGTAGAAGGTGTTATATGGTTTCACCCTCTAGGCTACTCACATGTGCTGTGGAGCATTGCTGTAGGACCCATGTTCAAGCTTCTGCCACTTGCCCAGGTGAGCAGCTGATTTATGTAGCAAATCACAGTATTTGGATGGTAGCAGTTGTGTGGTGAGCATGACAAAAGCATTGATCCACACCATAATGAGGTGCTCACATGACCAGCGCATGTCATAGTACTGGGTACTCTGGAAAAGATCAGAAAAGGGAGAAATGATCCATGCACTGTTAAGCAAGAAGGTAGGGATGGGTGCGTGTACATACGCCCTGCAGACAAATGCCACACTGAGTCACACATGCATTGGTTGTCCTGCTGTCCGTGCAGAAAGTTCAAGAGCAGAGTCCTCCAAAATCCTTCAACCTGACTTTCTGGCTGTATGAATTAGGGTTGGGAGGGAGAGGCAATTATATTTTAAGTGCTTCCTTTCTAGAAGAGGTGAGTGCCCTCTGTAAATGACCACTCCGGCTGCAGATGTGCTTCTCAGTGGGTGAAGAAAGGGTACTAAAATGTCCCAAAAGATTTTAGGCTCAAGTGACATCCAGACCATTTTTCTTTTCTACTGAAGTAAATTGAAATTTAGATAAAGGTTAGATTAAATTCAAGGAAAGTCCTGATTAACACGTTAAGATCAACTAGAGTAGGCTGAATTATATTAAAACCTCAATCCTCTTAAGCTACTATATACTGATTCTATTATAAACACAAATTTTATTTTCCCCAGAAACTGGAAAAAAAAAAAAAAAAACTTTAAAAAAGAGAAAAAAAAGAGGGGACCACCACGGGTGCATCACATATATGGAAATACCTATCCGCCAACCAGGAGCGGTATTAGTGCACTCCAGATGCAGCCGAACTCCACCATCCAGGCTGCCAAAGGGGAGACAGAGAAAAGGGGGATTAAATAAGAAATACCCAGTTTATGTCATTCACACACAAATCCAGGAAGCACATAAAAGGAACCACTTACCTTCACAAAACACAGGGGGAGAAATGCAACATAGTAGGCACTGAAGAGGGAGTTGAAGAGAACTTCCTTGATTCTGTGGTTGAAATCCGCTTTCAGACATTCAACTTCATTGCGAATGAGGTCTGGAGATAGAGGGCAGCTGTGTGTGGGGATGGGCGTGGCATTATTAAACTGTTCTTTTAGAGACTCCAACAATAAGGAGAGAAAGTCTTTGGATTTGGCCAAACCACCCACAGTTGAGGCACTTTCTTCTACTGCCTGGTGCTGAACCATATAGTTATAGTCTGTGAGAAGAAGATGAGCTCTACTATCTTGGTGGAAACAGCAGAGTGGAACATAAACACCAAACCTGTAGAAGACGGTAAATAAGAAAATGAGACCACAGATGCCACCTAAGATCAAAGCTGGTAACTATGTTAGTAAAATAGTCATGATTCACGAGAATGAACTTAAGAGAACAGGGACTCTGCTGACAAATTCATTATTGGGGAAGTTCTTTAATTTCTTCACACAAAGGCAATATACATTCACTATACAATAATAGAAGACTACAGAAAATCACAATGACAAAATAGAGACACCAAAAAATGATCACTTTTATAATTTTTACAACTGGGTGCACAGACTTCATACTTTTTTCTTTTATATGTTTAGCCTCATACAGTATAAACTGTTTTGTAACTTTGAGTGTGTATTTATGTATGGGTATCTATTTTGAGCTTTTTTTTCATGTCATTACACATTTTTTCTATAACAATTTTTAAAGATACTATAGTATTCTCACAGAGATGTACCATAATTTACTCATTTTTCTCTTATTGGAAACTTAGGTGGTTACTTACTTTGCATTACCATAAATATGAATGTATGGATAAGATCCTACATGATCTTTGTGTGCATCTGGTAATTTTCAAATGGTGTGCCCTTCCCTTCCAATTTCCCCTTCTCAGTGAGGGGCTCCCCTGCCTCCCTACTACATCACCCACCCCAATCCTACAGGCCCTTTTAGTTCCCCCTGCCTGGTTATTTTTCTTCACAGATCTTACCACTCATATATTTTACATACTTTTCAGGTTTTTTATTTGGGTGGGGGTGTTCTGTTCTTTTTTTTTGGTCTATCTTCCCCCTCACTACAATATAAGTTCCGTGTACCGGAGATTTAGGTCTACTTAATTCACTGCTATTTCCTTGATGTCTAAAATAGTGGCTGAAACATACTAGGCACTCAATAAATATTTGATGAATTAATGAAACAAATTCTAGATGTACAATAAAAAAATTTCTATAAGTAGAATAACTTGGTTAAAGGACCGAATATTTTTGAGACTCTTCATAACTTCTTACAGTTATTTCAACCTTGGTTCCTTAAAACTTTTTAAAATACTTTCCCCAGTCCTCATTAAGTAATGTCCACATTGTGACTTACATATTGTAAATAAAATGGTCATTTCACTGGCATTAATTCAGATATGAAAAACAGCAATTACAAAGATATCCTATTTAGTTATGTATTTTATAAAAATATTAACAAATTCACCTATTCCTACTTTTCTCTAGAGGGAGAAAGAATGAGCTTGTTACAAAGTAAGAGGATGGTTAGCAGCTCCGTGATCCACCATGAATGTGCCCTGGAGTAGTAGTGTGGGAAGGAGTAAATGAAGAAGCAACAGGCAGAACTCACACATGTGCAAAACTGTGAAGGCCAGAGAAACCTGTCAATATTGCCGAAACACAAGCTGCACATACAGAGGTGAGACAAGAGGCTAGGGTGTGTGGCAGATTGCAAGGATGGCCCCATTTCTTAGCCCTTCCTGTAGTCTTACTACACAGCCCTCATTCTGTGTGTGAAGTGACCCTGCCCTAGCCCCACAATGGGCTCAACAATGTGACCTGTTCTGGCCCATGGAATGTCAGCAAACACGATGTGATCAGAAGCTTAAAATGGGCTTGCACGCTGGGGCTTGCTTTCATTCCATTCGATCAATTTCATGTGTCCATACCTAGCCTGCCAGAGCATGAGACACACGTAGAGCAGAGCTGAGTTGTCCTGGTTACTTAAACTGACAGCTAGTCAATCCCACAAGGGTGACTGAACCCAGCTAAGATCAGGAGCGCTTCTTGACTTCCAGCTGACTCCAACGTATGCACAATAAATACACATTGTGGAATGCTACCATGGTTTTGCAGCTGTTTGTTACAGCATTATATGGCAATAGATAACTGACACAGGGTAGAATGAGAGAAACTAGAAAGTTAGCATCAAAGGCTTAGACTTTGGAGGGCTCTGTAAGGTAAAAGGGGGTAAAGGAAATGACTCATTAAAGAATTTTAAAGAGGGTTAGTGACATGTTTCAGTTTCCATTCTGAAAATCATTACAGCTACAATAAAAAATTGAAAGGAGGAGAGCAAGAATGGATTACCAGAAGACCAGATGGAAGTTTAGAATGTAACAGCAGAGGTTACAGAGAGCAGTGGACAGATTCAAGATAAATATAAGAGCTACAACCATTAGTCATTGGACTAACCTAAACTGAGAAGCTAGCTGAGAATCAAGTTAAAAAAAAAAAAAGGCAGTAAAGAGTCCCTTTTTTAACCTATGAATAAACAAGAAAATAAAGATGTAGTTATTGCCACTGTCTAGTATGTTAAACTTCTTATACTTATTTTTTAATTTAAGTTAGGTAAAAGATTATTCAACTTTTAAAAAGTGAAGAAGGCAAATATATTTAAACATAAAATCTGTTTAAATTACATGCTTCTTTCATTGTTTTACAGGGGCGTGGAGAACCTTCAAAAGTAAGTTTCTTTATATTCCTCAATTGAAATGAACAAGTTTGCTAGCCATTTTGACATGGTAATCCTTTTAAACCTGCCCAAAATATTCCTTGATATATCCATAATTAGCCTTTCAAATCGAATGCAGTTAAACCTGATTCAACCAGCTGTTGCTGAGAAACTGGATAATTAAATCATCTGAAGTAGGTCAAGTATTAGTCTAGACATATAGAAACAACTGATGTAAAATATATACCTTATAATAAATATGAATCATGAAAAATGATGTTTATAATATAGAGTTCATTTTGTAGGGAAAAGGGTAATACTAATGAACTGAGTTGATTTCCTTAAATAATTAAACAGTATAATTAGAAAAATAAAAAAGTAAATAGTATAATTAGACCCACCATAGGACAACCAATAGAAAGACTCTTCCTGCCATCCCTGCATAATCTCTGATTATGCTTTGATTTTATACTATGTAACTACCCATATAAATCCATGCTTACACTTCAGCACCATAAATGGTTACATAAAGCAATGATTCTCAAGCTTGAGCAAGCATCAGAATCATCTGGAGGGCCTGTTAAAAGACAAATTGCTGGGGGGAGCCTGGGTGGCTCAGTCGTTAAGCGTCTGCCTTCGGCTCAGGTCACGGTCTCAGAGTCCTGGGATCGAGCCCCGCATTGGGCTCCCTGCTCAGCAGGGAGTCTGCTTCTCCCTCTCCCTCTCCCCCTGCTTGTGTTCCCTCTCTCGCTGTGTCTCTCTCTGTCAAATAAATAAATTAAAATCTTAAAAAAAAAAAAAAGATAAATTGCTGGATCCTACCTTCTGGAGTTTCTGTTTCCTTTACCTCCTTTACCTTCCAGAGCCCTCCAAAGTCATTTCCTTTACCCCCTTTTACCTTACAGAGCACTCCAAAGATTTGGGGTGGATTCTGAGAATTTCTATTTCTAAAAAATTTCCAGGTGATGCTGATGCTGCTGTTCTGGGAACCACAATTTTGAGAACTACTGATTACAGAGTAATGGTGCAGACAAGAACTCTGGAATCAAAAAGACCTGAGTCTTTCTAATTGTCTGACCACAGGGAAGGTTTTTAGTCTCTTAATCTGTCTTTACCTGTGGCAAAGCCTGCTAATTGTCTGCCAAGAGCCACTGTTCTCCTGCTCTTCCACTGCAATAGAATTTTTAGTTGAGATACAGCTGTTCTGCTAAAGACAAATTTCCAACCTCCCTTATAGTCTATCCTGCTAGGAAGGGTGGAACAAAAAAGAGAGCAGGAGCCTGGCTCCCAGCACCTTGGAAGCTAGCTGCCACAGCTATCCAAGATGATTTACACACAGACTATACAGAAGAGAGAAATAAACTTCTAACTTTTTAAAGCCACTAGTACTTTGGAACTGTTATGTCAGACTAAATACAAGCCTCCTGGGTTATGGGATGATTTCATGAGGTGATGTTTACAAACATCTAGCCCAGCACCTAGCACATAACAGCAATAAGTGGTAGCTATCTACTAACATCCAATGAAGAAAGTATTAGCCCAAGGTATACAAGTTAAACTATGCAGAAGAGTTTAAAAGCCAGTATGTATAATAAGATACAGCTATACACTCATCACAATGGCTAGAATTTAAAAAACAGAAAACATCACATGCTGATAAAAATGTGGAGCAACCAGAATGCTTATAGAATTGATGGGAGGAGGGTGCCTGGGTGGCTCAGTCATTAAGTGTCTGCCTTTGGCTCAGGTCATGATCCCAGAGTCCTGGGATGGACTCCCACATTGGGCTCTCTGTTCAGCGCGAAGCCTGCTTCTCCCTCTCCCACTCCCCTGCTTGTGTTCCTGCTCTCGCTGTCTCTGTCAAATAAATAAATAAAATCTTTAAAAAAAAAAAAAAGAATTGATGGGAGGATAAAATGATACTTCTTTGGGGGCGCCTGGGTGGCTCAGTTGGTTAAGCGACTGCCTTCGGCTCAGGTCATGATCCTGGAGTCCCGGGATCGAGTCCCGCATCGGGCTCCCTGCTCGGCAGGGAGTCTGCTTCTCCCTCTGACCCTCCTCCCTCTCATGCTGTCTCTCATTCTCTCTGTCTCAAATAAATAAATAAAATCTTTAAAAAAAAAAAAAAAAAATGATACTTCTTTGGGAAAGGTCTGGTAGATTCTTATAAAACTAAACATACTCCTCCTACCTTATGGCTTAGCAAGGCCTCTCCTAGATATTTCTTGGAAGAAAATGAAAACATTTCTTCACAAAAAAAGATTTGTATAAGAATGTGCCTAACAGTTTTATTTTTAGTAATAGCCCCAAACTGGAAACAATCCAGATATTCAACAGGAGACTAAACAAACTGTAGTATATTCATACAATAAAACGTTACCAACATATGTAACCACATGGAGGATTCTCAAAAACAACGTGCTGAGAGAAGCCGTACACAAAAGTGTATATACCTTGTAATTCCATTTATATGAAATTCTAGAACTGGTAAACTAATCTATGGTGGAAAAAAAATCAAAACAGTGATTACCTCTGGGAAGTGGGGGGTGGGGTTTGATTGCAAAGAGGTATGAAGGAACCTCTGGAAAAATGGTCATGTTCCACACTGGGATACAGGTTTGACTTACAGGTATATGCATTTATCAAGACTCAGCAAATGGGGCGCCTGAGTGGCTCAGTTGGTTAAGTGACTGCCTTCGGCTCAGGTCGTGATCCTGGAGTCCCTGGATCGAGTCCCGCATCGGGCTCCCTGCTCAGCGGGGGGTCTGCTTCTCCCTCTGACCCTCCCCCCTCTCATGCTCTCTCTATCTCATTCTCTCAAATAAATAAATAAAATTAAAAAAAAAAAAAAAAAGACTCAGCAAATGTATACCAGATTTGTGAGTTTTATTTTATATAATGAATTTTACCTCAAAAGGAAAACTGTAAGCAAATATCAAACTCTAGTTATTGATAAGCATATGCTGACGTATTTTGGAGGAAGTGAACTGGGGTCTGCAATTTAACTTTCAAATGTACCAAAAAAAGATGGACTGATGGACAGAGGAATAGCTGGACAATTATGTGTCGTGCAATTATAGTAAAATATTAATTAATGGAATCTAGGTGGGGTAACACATAGGTGTTTGCTGAAAAATTCTTTCAATCTCATGTTGTTTAAAATTTCCATAATAAAATGCTGGTCAAAAAAAGTACTTAAGTCCACAGGGCTTGAGTATGGGGTATTTCTGTTACATGAACCCAAAGATCAAAGTAATCTGACCAAAAGACTAAGACTGATGAGCCAGTTCATTCAACTAACATTACCTACCATTTGTGCCAATATAGGCAGTACTTGGGCGCTTTATTTGATGAAGAGAGCCAATTAAAATATTCTCCATTGGTAGAAGAGCCATACCTCTCCAGTTTCTTGGGACAGTCCTGGTTTATCCCTGTTGTCCCAACTGAATCCTAGTGTAGAAAATAAATTATATGGTCACCCTACTCACTGATTTTTCCAATTTTTTGAGCTTTTGGCTTATATTTGAACAATTTCCTCTTCCTCACTTTTATAGGATTGTTTGCTTGACCCAGTAATTTCTTTAAAAACTTACTGATAAAATGGTAAAACTGGAGTACTCACGGGTAGCCAAGGAAAAGGAGATTGAGCACTGAATGGCTTCGGAAGAGATTGACGAGGGTCCAACAAAGTACCCATCCACATAAAGTGAGTAGCACCAAGCGAGCTGATATCAGAACCATGTAGTGAATCATAGATGCTGCACCCGCCTTAGTGGCCTGAAAGTTTGGAAGCACCAAAAGGAACATTTTATAAATGGCCTTATTCAAAAGCAATGTGACTCAAGGAATTAAGATTTAGTAGAAATCTGCCCCCCCCAATTAAAGGGGGGGGAGAAGAAAAACTGCCCCATCCCACCTTATCTTCATTTTTAAAGATTCAGACTTTTCCAGGCAATTTGTTGGTTCCTCCTTGTATTCTCATAGTGTCTCATACAGACGTCCCTTAAGTTCTTATGACATTGTCTAATTTGTTTACACTGGGGCTTCTCAAAGTATGGTCCATGAACCACATTCATCAGAATTACTTGGGCTGCTTACTGAACTTGCAAATTCCTACTGCCTTTCCTCACCAGATAGAGGGAACAAAACTTTAAGTCAAGGGACCTATATTTTAATAATCTACCAGGTGATTTTTATGTAAAGATACTGAGCCATTAATTTATCTGATTTCAGACTATACTGTAATAGTCTCAATAGTAGCAACAATGTTTTTTCCATTTTCCTTGGGATCCTCCCCCCAGTCTATTTGCTGAATTAATGTTTAATGAATTACTGGAGCTTCAAAAAATAATCAGAGCTTCTCTGACAAATCCCTATATAAATAAAAGTTTCTCTTTTGACTTTTGCAAACACAGAAATAATGGACAATCACTTCCACTTCTTTATATCACAGCTATTCAAATATTTTTCTTTAATCCCACATTTTAAAGACAAATTAAATATAATAAGAAAGCATACTTGTCTAAATATGAAGCTCTGCAATGTTATGTTCTTTCAGAATGAACTAGGAAGAGAATGAACAAAATGCAGGGGAAAATGGCAGATTCCTACAGCCTCAAAACAGCAGTGTCAGAATGTAGAAAGGGCAAAAAAAAATTACGTAGGGTCAATAGCAATGGGAGGGGATAAGGAGCTTTTCAGGTCCTTCATCTATCCATTTCTTAATTTACCCAACATACTACATAGCAAATATGATATACAATATATAATAGTTACACAGTTACTTATAAATGCAAAGAAGCAATTGAATTAATACTATAAGCCTCAAACCGTGGGGAAGGTTCAAACTGTCCTAACAGCAGGGCAAATAATTGTGTTATCACTCCCCTGATACATACCTCATGCCAATGTACCCTGCATGTCAAAGCCTAAGGAAGGCATTTATTTAAGTGGCTGGAATTACTCCATTGCCTCCATTTTCAAAATTAAAAAGGCTGCTCTGCCCAATGTCACCAGAGTAGCAGAGCTTGGATGTATTTATCATTTTTGTCTTATTCCAGAGCCCAAGCTCTTAACCACTATGCTATGCATGGCAGATACTATATCGGGTCCTAGGGACACAGTAGTAACCAAGACAAATAAGAATTCTGTCTTCATGAGGCTGCCCAAATAAAGACAAAAATTAAACTTATATTTACACAAGTAATTATTTTTACAATTGTGGTAAGTGCTACAGGAAAAGAGTAGGCTGTAAGGGAAAGCAAATAACAAGAGACCCCAACCTAAGGAAGCCTTTCTGAGGAAGTAGTATTTTAGCTGGGATTAAAGAATAAGCAAAAATGAGCCAGGTAAGGAGTAGAAAAATATTCCTAATATGTTAACTGAAAAGTATAGTACATATGCAAATAAAAATTTATATACCAAATATATCAAAATATGGCCCTTTCAATAATGAGGTTGTAATTTAAAATTTTTTTCTGCTTTATATGTGTTTTCCAATTTTTTTTTCCCCCCAATAAAATGTACTACCTTCCTATTTAGAAAAAAACGGTTTTTCAAAAAGGGAGTTACAGGGGGTCTCTGGGTGGCTCAGTGGGTTAAGTGACTGTCTTCGGCTCAGGTCATGATCCTGGAATCCCAGGATCGAGTCCCGCATTGGTCTCTCTGCTCAACGGGTAGTCTGCTTCTCCCTCTGACCCTACCCCCTCTCATGTTCTCTCTCTCTCTTATCCTCGCTCTCAAATACATAAATAAAATCTTTAAAAAATAATAATAATAAATTTAAAAATAAAAAGGGAGTTGCCTCAGGTTGGTAGAAGAATAGCTGAATAACTTTTTGGTCTTGTGGAGCAAGTCAAGAAGTAGAATTGGCCTGGAGGTGAATAAACAATCTTATCTAGTTGGAGGTATTCCTTTCAAATAGTATTTAGCATTCTGAATTAATTACCTCCAGCCTCTCATTAAAAATGATTGGTCTTTCTCAGGATATATAAGCTCCCCACCCCCCAAAAAAGGCAAACATTTTAATGGAAGTAAGGAAAGATGATTTATGATGGGTCTTACCATCTAATTTAGCTTTTTTAGGAAGAGAATCACTATACAGCTCTTATTTTTAATTTCTGAATAGATAATATATTCACCAATACTCAAGATACAAAATGTATAATAGTGTTTGTTGTGAAATTTCCCTTCTTCTGGTCCTGTTACCAGCCACAACTAGGCAGCCTGTTATTAGTTTGTATGTCCTTCTAAAGATAATTTATTCATACACAAGCAAATGTATTTTGTTCCTTCTACCCACCTTATTTTCAACACTATTATATACTTTGGTTTTTTTTTACTTAATATTTTAGTGGTCAGTGCATTTTCATCTTTTTAATGGCTGCATGCTATTCCATTATGTAGATATCCCATAATTATTTAAACATTCTTTCATTCTTCCTCATGGACTTTTTTTTTTTAAAGATTTTATTTATTTATTTGACAGAGAGAGACACAGCAAGAGAGGGAACACAAGCAGGGGGAGTGGGAGAGGGATAAGCAGGCTCCCTGCAGAGCAGGGAGCCCGATGCGGGACTCGATCCCAGGACCCTGGGATCATGACCTGAGCCGAAGGCTGTCGCTTAACCAACTGAGCCACCCAGGCGCCCCCTCATGGACTTTAAGGTACAGATTTCAGTCTTTGACCAGAAATCAGTTTAAATTTAGCTTAAGTATTTTGTTCTCGGTAAGAATTACAGGTTTCTTTAGAAAACAGCTAATACACTTTTCAACTAAGGTCATGCAAAAATTGTTAAACTACTGTTAAGCCATTAGCAAAAGAAAGAAATGGAGCACATCAAGTTATAGCCCTTGGAGCTCCAAGGTAGAAACTCCAGTTATGAAGGATTTACACATTTGCTGGACATACTAATTTGGCATATACAAGTACCATTTCTATGTAACTGAAGAGATGAAACAAAATCCTGTCTGTTTTCACATAGAAAAACATAAAACTCCACTGAGTTCCTCTAAAGAAAGAACATAGTATAATACATCCAAAAGTAAGGACCTATTTTCTGGACCTAAATAACGAACTCGGGAGAAAAGGTTTTTTTTGTCTTTTTTAAGATTTTATTTATTTATTTGTCACAGAGAAAGAGAGAGCACAAGCACAAGCAGAGGGAGAAGCAGGTACCCTGCTGAGCAAGGAACCCCTTGTGGGACTCCATCCCAGGACCCTGGGATCATGACCTGAGCCGGAGGCAGATGCTTAATCGACTGAGCCACCCAGGTGTCCCCCTGGGAGAAAAGATTTTATTTATTTATTTTTTAAAGATTATTTATTTATTTATTTGACAGAGAGAGGCACAGCGAGAGAGGGAACACAAGCAGGGGGAGCGGGAGGGGGAGAAGCAGGCTTCCCGCTGAGCAGGGAGCCCGACGTGGGGCTCGACCCCAGGACCCTGGGATCATGAACTGAGCCGAAGGCAGACGCTTAACGACTGAGCCACCCAGGCGCCCCGAGAAAAGATTTTAGACAGACTTTCCCTTTGTGAAAAACAGGTAATCCTACTACCAGTGTTTTTCAGTTAACTTCAAATGGCTTTCAGGTTATGACTTAATATGTTCAATTACCCCTTGCTCACAAGAAATAAGGTTCCTGAAAATTAGGGCTTACAGATACAAAGACTTTCCATGCATGTTTTAGAAGGAAAAAAATCGACTCTCAGTTATCTCTGATTACAGTAACTATTAATTTAAAATTATACACTGAATTATAAACTCCAAGATTATAATTATTAGCCATTTTAGTTAACAATTTTGGTTTTGTTTTTATAATCACTTATAGGGCATAAGATAATAAAATCCTAAGAGAACACATTTACCTCCTCCAATGGAGTTTACAAATAGATTAAAGAATCTTACCAATGGCCAGTTCTATCAACATTTAATTTTAAAAAGATCATATTAATGTCCCAAGTCTTTCCTCTACTGTCCACTAAGATTCTAATCTTCAAGATTAGTCTTATGCAAATTTGATGTTGTCATTTTAAAATTCCAAGTTTTAACAAACTCAAATGTCTCTTGCTAGTAACCCCACAAATGGTATATTACATCAAGCAAATATTACCTGAAACAAAGTTTTAGATGCAACTGTGCATTTATATATAACTCTTCATATCAACAGTTATTAAAATTCATTCTATTTTTACTATAACCATCAAAATTAGAAAAATTATACAGAAGAACTCGGAAGCTAGAAATAAGCTCCTATCAAACAAATGAGATTTCTAACAGTTCTCTTGAATTCCAGTACAATGAATTTTAAATACATAGCAGGAAAATCTTTTAAAAAGAACTAGCACATGGGGGCACCTGGGTGGCTCAGTCGGTTAAGCGTCTGACTTTGGCTCAGGTCATGATCTCAGGGTCCTGGGATTGGCTGGAGTAGGGCTCCCCGCTCAGCGGGGAGTTGGCTTGTCCCTCTCCTTTTGCCCCTCCCCCCAACTCGTGCTCTAATAAATAAAATCTTAAAAAAAACTAGCATAACTCATGTGGAAGTAAAGAAATTAATTTGTAATTGTTTTCAAATTATATTTGGGCACTTCACGTACTCAGCTTGAACCCATTCTAGTAACTAACTCTAGCTATTTTATCAGTGAATGAGCTATTACCTCTGAGATAAGGGCCCACACCAGCCTCCTTGCAAGCATCACCGTGATGAATGCTGCCAGGTGGTAATCAATGAGATGGAAATTCTGTAAGAAAAACAAATCACTGCATCAGAAAGAAATACGCGTATGTAGCTGGAACAACTACATCAAGAGGTTTGCCCCCTCAGATCTTCCTTACATCACCTTATATGTACAGACCACAAGAATCTGAACGATCTTAGAGAGACTATCTACCTTCTACTTTCTACCTAATTCTACTCCTTTCATGAAAGATTGCTTTAACTTTTCAAATACTATTTTAAACTATCTGGAGTGTACTCTACTTTTTTTGAAAGTTTACTGTGTTGAAAGGAAAATACAGCTTTGAGTTAAAAAGTGATAGTTTGCAGAACTATGGCAAGAATAATTTATTTAAGGGGTGCCTGGTGGCTCAGTCAGTTAAGTGTCTGCCTTCGGCTTAGGTCATGATCCCGGGGTCCTGGGATCTAGCCCCCGGTAGGGCTCCCTGCTCAGCGGGGAGCCTGCTTTTCCCTCTCCCCACCCCCACTTGTGCTCTCTCTCAAATAAATAAGAATCTTTAAAAAATAAGAGAGTAATTTACTTAAAATGCCATATTTATAATGTGTCAAATTCAATGGATCAGATGGAACTCCCAGTGTTGAGGAGTTCCTATTTTTGGTCTCTCTATGCAAGTTTATGTTAATCTAATTGGGCATCTACTGACCTAAACTCCCTACTGGCTGACATGTCTATTACCTTCAATTTAGTCTTTCTTCTTAACTTGATTTAAAAACATGTCTTGGGTGCCTGGGTGGCTCAGTTGGTTAAGCCTCTCTGCCTTCCACTAAGGTCATGATCCCAGGGTCCTGGGATCCAGTTCTGCATCAGGCTCCCTGCTCAGTGGGGAGTCTGCTTCTCCCTCTGCCCCTCCGCCTGGCTTGTGCTTGCGCTCTCTCGCTCTCTCTCGCAAAAAATAAATATAATCTTTAAAAAAAAAAAAAGTCTTATATTTGATCTTTTCTTCCTAAGAAATGATAGTATTACCTAGATGCTGCATATGGTTCCTTCTAGTTCTAAGCCTATATAAATAACAAGCACAATGAAAAATCATTAGCAACAAACAAAATTGGGATATATTTTAATTTTGATGGTCAAAAGGTCTGTAGGTTTCCAGAGTCCTCCTTCCAGACTCAAAAGCTCTATTTCTCAATTTATTCAGTAAATATGTACGGGGCATCCACAATGTGTGCCAAGTACTCTTCTTGATACTGAGGATACAGTGCTGAAGAATAACAGACAAGCTTCCTGCTCTCTTGGATCTTATTTTTTACTGCAGTGTGAGAGGGAAAGGGGATGGCAAGGATGACTAGTTGTCTCTTCTGCCATCATAGTCAAATTTAACTGGACACTGACTCCTTGCTAACTAGAGGTTCATTTCCCTGCCTCCTTTGCAAAAACTACTTGTAGCTAAGGGATGTGAGGGGAAATGACATGCCCTTAAAGGAAGGAGCTATCTTTCTCCTTTCCTCCTTCCTGCTGGCCAGATGTGCTGACAGGAGTTGGAGCAGCTATCTTGGACCATGGTTTGGAAGAAGCATGTGGGGGGTGGGAGAGCAATGGAAACAAAGAGCATACCACCTGCCTAACTCTTATTTAATAAGGAACTAAGGTTCTACTCTATTTTAGCCATCCTGTTACAGCAGCTAAAGCCGTATCTTTAATAAATTTAAGTGTAAAGTCAATGACAAACAAGCTGACAAGCAAAAGCATTTTAGCTAGTTACAACTGCTGGTAAGAAACAAAACAATAATAGTAATTGGAAAGGGAGTTGCAGAGCCAATTTAAATTGTTGGTTACAGAGGACATCTCTGAGATTTGGGCTGAGAGCTGAATGACAACATTTGGGCTGAGAGCTGAATGACAACAAAGTAACACCCATGGCAAGATCTGAGGGCAGAGAGCCCCAGGCAGAGAGAAAAGGATCACAAAGGCCCTTAAGACAGGAAAATATATGCCTGGTGTGTCTGAAAATCAGCAAGAGGGCTGGAATGACGTAATGAGTAACAAAAGATTGAGTTTATAGATATTTTTTCCTAATGAAAAGTCATGGAACTGTTTCATGCAAAGGGTGCCAGGTTCTATTTTAAAACAATCACAGTGACTGCTGTGTGGAGAATATACTGTAACAGGGCAAGATCGGTTAGGAAGTTACTGCTTTTAATGCAAGTAAGAAATGAAGATGGATTGAACAGGGTCAGTAGCAAGGGCAATGGAGTGGCCAGATTTGGGACACATTTTAAAGGTAGAGTAGCCAGAATGTCAAGAGAGTGCTTACCTCAGATCATTTCCTTTTGTCTTTCTCTAAGTGTTTTGGATTCTAATGATATTTATCCCCTCTTAGCTTTGAGACTCCTTGTTCACCCCACTCTTCCAAACTAATGCAAGCAATTCACTAGACCCCCTACCTAATGTTTGAGGGTCTTATTTATGTATCACCAATCTCAGACATTTTTGTATCAAAAAATTTAACTGCCTAACATATCTTATTGTTAAGTAAATTTTGTTATATGCTAAATCACTGAAAACTGGTAATCTACTTATGATTAATTCTATAAACCAGAATATTTGATTAATCACTCTCCACTCCTGACTATTCTGAATAATATACTATGCTACTTCTAGCTTTTATGTTTCTTAGGGTTAAGACTCACTCAGCTAATTGCTTGATGGCTACAATAACACTATATATTCGGAGGTCCACATTTTCTTTTTGATAATTATTAAGATCTTGAAATGGAAAAAGAAAAACCTAATATATAAATCTGACAAATTTCTAAGTCAGACACACAAAATAGAAGAAAACTTAAAAGAGACAGACCACTAGTTGATATCTAAGTCCCTTCTAGAGCATCTCAGGCATGCAGCCATCTCCCATGTTCGAATACCTTCAGTGATAGGAAACAACTAGGTCTCTGGCAGCCCATTCATCTTTGAACAGCTCACCAATTCAGGCCCCTTTCAGACTGATGGGCTAAAATCTTATTTGCTATTCCACAGATGTTACTCTTAGGTTCACAATTAAATGCTAAGGTTTGTGTGAGCCAGGACCCTATGTGGCAGGTAAGTGAGCCAGGCCACAGGATAACCTGCTTCAAGTGTGCCTTCCTCTATTGCACAGACTGAAAAACTAAAAACTATGTTTCCAGACTTTCTTGCAACTGAAGTTCTAGATTTGACTTAGTTTCTGTCAACCATAACCAATACATAAAACCTGAATTCAGAACTGAAATGGGGAGAGGGGCAGGGTAAAAGGCACCCATGTTTGGTGGTATGAGTCAGAGCAAAGGAAGCATAATTCTGGACTCAGCAGCTCTAGCAGCAGTTTCCTGATTATGACAGGAGCACTGGCTCCCTTTGTTGCAAGGCAACATTTGTAGGGGACTCTTAAAAGAACTCTTGTCAGAAATGGCTGACTGAGAGAAGAGCTCTTTGATTAGCCTGAAAATTCAACAACTGAGAAGTTTCCATGGAATGTCAAAGTGAAAACTGAATGATGAACTACCCAACAAGCTCTTATGGAGTAAATACAGAATAAATAATAGGAAGTAGAGCACAGCAGTGAGTGAGAGTACTCACTCTGTCACTTTGCGATTTTGAGCCAGTTTTATAATCTCTAGGTTTCGTATTTCTAATTTATAAAATGGGACAGTAGTACCTACCTGTTTTTAAAAGAAGGAGTAAATGAGATAATACTTGCAAAAAATAGTAAATACTTTAATGTTTGCCAGTGTCATTGTTAAGATAGTGAGGAATTTATGTATAGAGCTACATAGCTGGAAGAAGCCTTAAAGATCATCTAATCCAACCTCTTCATTTTATAACACCATGGCCAAAGAAGGATGGATGAAGTACAGTGCCTACATTCATAAATTCATAATCCAGGAAAAAAGACTATTAAGAAAAAAAAGCACACAAAATGGCAATGAATCATTACAGGATTACAGGGGGTTTTTTTTGTTTTTGTTTTTTGATTAACACAAGCTGGAAAGTGTTAAACCGAAAAGTACACTCTTGATATATGAACGCAGGTGAGCTCAAGAGACAGAGCTGCACCAAATCATTACAATTCTTAAATAAAGAAACTGAAATTCTCTTTACTTGGTATTAAGTAGGTACACTGTCAATATGGAAAAAAAAAACTTAATAGTTAATTCCAGGAACAACCAAGTGATACGAGTGTTTTTTTATTTCTTTCCCATATTATTTTGAAGATTTTGGTCCACATTTGATTCCTACGTTCATCAGGCCAAGGAAGTCTTCTAATCATTGATAAGCTCCAAACACACACGTAAACTACCCAGCACAACAATCTTCTTTCTCCTAGAGCATATCTCCATCCAAATCTGCCATTGCCAACCACTTACCTACCAAGTAACCTGAGTAGCCTTACTCGTTATTTTACATACCCATCTATGGAGAACTTCCCTGCATCAAGATTATCTCTGCTCTCCTAAATAAATGGAAAGAGGGTAGAAGAAACCTACAATATACTTTGATGTACTTCAGCGAAGACAGCCAGTCCTTGTTTCAATTTTATTTTTGTAACAGAGCCCAATTTTATTCATGGTAACAATAAATCCTATGAAAGAAATATAGTTTCCAGTCTCCTTGTAGTTAGGAGTGGACATATGCGAACATGATGTGAGCCTGGCCCATAAGAAACTCTCCTATACTTCCCTATGCTCTTTCCCCTTTCTAGCTGAAAGAGGTGGACCACAGCCAACTTGGAGGCCATGTACTGGGAAGACAGCAGAGTCTCCATCAGTCTAGGTCCCCTGTTGACCACATGGAAGCATGCTACTCCTGCAAACCAAAACAACTGCCTCAGACTATTATGCGTTTGAAGCATTACACAATTTTGGGTTTATCTGTTATAGAAGCAACCATTATCCTAAGATAGCCATTATAAGGGTAAATTTCCTGGAATTTAGTCATACAGGCACCTTAAGTCCAACAAATTTAAT
This sequence comes from Mirounga leonina, assembly GCF_011800145.1. NCBI lineage: Eukaryota > Metazoa > Chordata > Mammalia > Carnivora > Phocidae > Mirounga > Mirounga leonina. Next base: position 91,769,183 of record NW_023270268.1, on the reverse strand, counting down.
ATAGTGCAAAGAAAGCTAAGCATCAAAACTCTTGATATTATGATAAATTACTTAAAGGCTTTCTGCATTTTCATTTGTATTTTAACTTTCCAGATATTTATATTTTAACAATCTTATGAGATTACAGTTCTGAAAGTAATCTGTGGTTTAACGGAAAAACATTTTAGAAGAAAATTTGTACACATAGGCTTTCCAACTAGTTTCTTGGTTAAGTAACATACAGAAGTTAAAGGCCTATTAAGACTTACCAGTGAAGTACAAGAAGCAGGATGATTATAAGGATACCACCACACTGTTTTATAGATATTGATGTATTGAATAAACAGAGCAACCAGCAGGTAGATGAAAAAGAGAAATTCAAAGAGCAGGCTTCCATCCACAGGCAAATCAGGAATTTGGCAATGACGAACAGGACCTGGGGTGATTAAGGCTGTGATAGGTGGGACCGGAAGGCCAATAGCACTACCATTCCTGAAAGAGAAAACTATGGTTAACTCAAATGGTGATAATCTTTCAGTGTTATAGAGCATAAAGAGCCCCTGGTTCCTTCTCCACTTACTGCTTAACTGTTGGCCTTCCCTCAAGACTCTATCCTAGGATCTCCTGCTCTTGTCTTCTCCCTCTACACACACTCTCTTAGTGATCGAACATGGGGCCACAGCTTCCATTATCTCTAACATGCTGAAAACCAAAATCTGAGTTTCAGACCCATGTTATCAAGCTGTCTACTGGACATTGCTGTGTTCTTCCTCCTACAATCCTGACCCTAGTTCATGGCCCACTCAGTAGCTGCCCAAAGCAGAAAACTGGGAGTCATATTAGAACTTTCCTCTGCCTCTCCTTATCCAATCACTCCCTAGATCTTAAATATTCCACTTTGTAAAGCTTTTTCCACACTGCACCCTCCTCTCTAAACCCACTGCCTTAGTTCAAGCAGTTACCATTTTTCACCTAAACTACTAAAGTAATCTCCCCAGAATTAATTCCATCAAATTCTCCAACCTGCCTTCAGAGATCTAAAGTGAAACAAATAGTGCTACTGTCTTGCCTAAAACCCTTTAATGACTCTCGACCGCCAACAGGATACCATCCAGAAATTTTTAGTATGTCCTATGAGGCTCTCAGCTTAACAGATTAGTCCCATCTCTTGTCACTCCTCCACATGCAACCTATAGAATATCCATGCTATTTGCTATCTGTGAATATATATGCTATTCTTTTGTACATACTATGCCTTCCATCAGCAATACCACTCAAAACCACCTTCCTGAACCCCTCACTTACACATTTACTGACAAAATCCTTCAAGACTTTTAAAATGATCAAGCATATCCTCCATGAAGCTTACTGACTCACTCAATCTAAACCAATTCACCTCACCCCTGTGTTCCCATTACACCTAAATTATGCCTTTATTATTGTACTTTTCATTACTGTTACATAATTTCTTGTATATATCTATGTTTTGTCTATCAGATCATAATCTTAAGGACAGAGACTGTACTTTTCCTAGTTCAATTCACATATATACCTTTATGTTGAAAAGACAGCAGAGTAATGTGGTCACAAAAGAGAGACCTATTAAAATATAGAGATTTTACTCCCCATCTTCTGGCTGTTCTTTCTTCCAGGCTTTTTTTTATAGGTCAGAAATAGCGGGGCCATCTAAAATGGTAAGACAGGGTGGATAGGGAATAAACTTTCCCACTGTTTATATACCTGGGAATAGTTACAGATATCTAAGGGTCTACTATTGTTTCAGAACAAGGAAAAGAGGCTTGGTTCGGATATTTCCAAAGCAGATTCCAGAGAAGGAACAATATCAGCATTACTATTCTACTCTAAGATTTCCAAATATAAAATTGTAGCATTAGTATGTGACATTTATAGTACTTTAAGTGACTCATGGGACTATGAACTCTGCTCATTCTAAACATTTAAGAATACCATGGCAGAGGGGAGCCTGGGTGGCTCAGTCAGTTGAGCGTCCGACTCTTGATCTCAGGTCTTGATCTCAGGGTTGTGAATTCAAACCCCATGTTAGGCTCCACGTTGGGCGAGGAGCCTACTTTAAAAAAAAAAAAAAAAAAGAATACCATGGCAGAATCTCAGAAAAGCTGGAAGGGAAGAAAAGGGTTGGGTGGGGATACGGTGGGAAAAAAAACTGTAAAAATTTCTTCCTCTTATTTCCAAAGAATACTCCAACAGAACAAGCTTACCAAGGAGTCGGTTGTGAACTACCTCACTGGCTCAATCATAAACCAATCATTAACACATCAGAGCCCTCTGATCTGTTCTGGGACATGGGCCACTGCACAATTCCAGGAGCTATCACACACATAGAACACAACATGAAAGGTACTCTGTGGAGTCATACAAGTCAGTGGATCTGAATGTAGGGGATTAATGCCAATAGCCAATCTATACCCTCTCCCCAGTTAATCATGAGATAAGGAAATGCAAAATTCTGGTGAAAAGTTATAAGGTTAGGAGCCTCTACTCTAGAACAAACTGAAAATTCTTATACCTTTTCAGTCAAAAATACATGAAGGGAGAAAGCATGCTAAATTATTTGTTATTATTTAAAGGTTAAAAAGGTTCTTATAGAATTTTTCCCAAGTAAAGCAAACTAATGTGCTTCTGCCGTTAACAAAGTCAATGAAATGCTGGGGTTCAAGAAATATTCAAAACAAAGTGCAGAAGATCTACATTTGTGATACTTTATACAGCCTTGGCCATGACACTTCAAGCCAAAAAACAAAGGGACAAAGATCAAATAAAATGATGCAGAGCATCTGAGGGAAAAAGGAACATTTTCTTTTAATTTGAAAGCTTAACAGATAAGGTCAAAGTTCTTAAAACCAAAAAAATTAGACAGCTAAAATAAACAGACTTGGTCTATACAACTCAGAAAATTAGTTAGAGGGGCACCTGGGTGGCTCAGGTGGTTAAGCAACTGCCTTCGGCTCAGGTCATGATCCCAGGACCCTGGGATTGAGCCCCACATCTGGTTCCTTGCTCAGTGGGGAGCCTGCTTCTCCCTCTCCCTCTACTTGCTACTCCTCCTGCTTGTGTTCTCTCTCTGTCAAATAAATAAATAAAAATTCTTAAAAAAAAAAAAAAGGATTATGATCTGATAGACAAAACAGAGATATATACAAGAATTTATTATTTAGGAAAAATAAAAGTATTTCTCTATCAGGATATAAAAATAGATGCAAAAAAAAAGCAAAATGGCACAAATACAGTTGAGATACAATGTGGGATAATCTTGGTCTATCTAGGACTAGACCAGGACTATCTACAGTCTTTGTAGAAAGTAACTTTAAAGGTTAGTCTTTGTGAAAGTAGTCTTTGAGAAAGTAACTATATCCTTGAGCCTCAGTTTCTTCACCTATAATACATGAGTTAGAATAGATTCTCTTTAAAGAATTCTTTTCAATGTTAACATAGAATATTCTCTTTCAAACTGTACTACAGGTCCCCAAGATCGTGCCCGGGCTTGAAGGTTCACTAGGAGATTCACAGGACTTGGCATACAGTTGTGTTCATTATAGCAAAAGGATAGAAATCAAAATCAGCAGAGGGAATACGTACATGCAGCAAACTTTGGAGGAAACCAGGTGCAAACTTCCAAGAATCTTTTTCAGTAGAGTCACAAAGGACCCACTTAAATCCTTCAGCAACTACCTGTGACAACACACGTGAAAAGCTGTCTACTAGAAAGCCTCATTAGAGACTCAGCACCCAAGGTTTTACCAAGGCTAAGCATGTGGATAAAGCAAGAAAGATTCAAAGGAATAAAAAAGAATTAGGAGGGATAGAGAAAGCAGTGATCATTTGGACATGCTCAGGTCATATTATTAACAAAGTATGTGCAAGGACAAAACAGAGAAAAAAAATCACTTAGTCCTTCTCAAATAAGATTCTCCCTCAACTAAAAGCTCTCTAGGAAACTCAGAAATTCACAGCATATCCTCCTGCTTTAGAAGGTAATCATCTAAGCACATTATCCTGTGAACAAATCCCTGCTCCCCATAGGAAAAAAAAAAAAAGGACAGGGAACTATGGATTTCAATCTTTACTGTGTCACCAAACTAGCTTTCTGACATTCCCAAGTTGACCTTCACCAATCACGCCACAAACATGTACCAAACACGGGCAAATGCTCTCTTTTCCAGCTGACCTATGTCTTGCAGAATCAAATATATCATCCAAAATTCTATCACTTAAGCAATTAATCTATTTCTCTCTTCAGTACTCTACAGACACTCCAGAAGTTAAGCTCTCATCTAGACCTTGTCTTTCTTTGTACATATCCTTCTTAAAACTGTTTTCTAGGCCATCTACCACTGGTTTTATCATATTTCTTATAACCCTTCCTAGGTGTTATATAATAACCTATTCCAGGCTTTTTCTTTCCCATCAAGAAACAAATATAGAACCATCTTCTTCCAAAATAACCTCTCTAGGTAAAAGTGTCACAAAAATAATCACTCAATTAATAGTTTTAGTGATTTTTTAAGCCATGAATAACTATGATCTTTCACTTTATTCAAATATGTTAAGAAATGCATTCTTCTTCTTACTACCCCCAATGAATTGCTAAAGAAATATATATTAAAGAGGCAGAGTGCGTGGAGAAGTAGATCAAGGCAACCACGACTGGAACCCTGAAAGTCAGGATAGAAGAGCTACAAAGAAGATAAGAGAAAAGAATACATGATCATAGCTACATCCATTCAAGAGCACAGGTATTTTCCAAAAGTTCCTAGTTCTTCCTGGTATTCTATCTGCAAACTTGAAGGAAGATTTTGGTTCACGTTTGATTCCTATGCTCACCAGGCCAAGGAAGAAGCATCTAGAAATGTGATTTTCAATTCTTTTTTTTTTTTTTAAGATTTTATTTATTTATATGACAGAAGGAGACACAGTGGGAGAGAGAACACAAGCAGGGGGAGTGGGAGAGGGAGAAGCAGGCTTCCCACTGAGCAGGGAGCCCGATGCAGGGCTCGATCCCAGGACCCTGGGATCATGACCTGAGCCGAAGGCAGATGCTCAACGACTGAGCCACCCAGGCGCCCCTTCAATTCTTTTTTTACTAGCAGAACACTTCATTTTCCCTCCCCCAAAGGACATTTCACATGATATCCTGATATCTGAACACACAGAGGAGTTAAGTCTGATTAAGAAAGGACTAGTAAACCTGAAGCCTGGACTAGGCCTCCTCCTCCCTTTGAAACCCTCCTACAGCAGTCCCTGAAACCCTCCTACTCCTCCGCCATCTTGCTCCTTCCCCCTGTCCCTGAAACCCTGAGGAGGGATTCCATGGGAGAGTCTGAGAACATAATTATCTAGGGGAATCCACAAAGCCAAAGTAAAGGAAAATGAACAAACAACTGCCAGAGTTAATACAGAGAGAGAGTTAGAATTTTTTAGCTAGCTACAATCCTAGCAAGGCACAGCTACAATTTCCTATTGCAATTTAAAAGAACTAAATCACTAAATTGATGGTATATATTAGTAAAATTAAGGCATGTACTCAAATACAAAACATCCTCTACCTCAAAATCTGTGTTATAAAATATTCTTTTTTTATTTTTAAAAATATAAAGTAATACATGTTATTGTAGAAATTTTGGAAAATTTAAACTTTTCAAAAGTTACTGCAATTTACTATTTCATTTATTTTCAACATCCTGCTATGAAGCAGATAGTATCACTGTTTTTAAGAGGAAATCCAAAAACCAGCAGAGTAAAAAAATAATACTCTAGAGTAAGTTATAAGTGCTCTGTATACATACATAAATATAAAATTTGGATTGAAAATTAGTATAATGAGAATCAGAGACTAGAAAAATCCCTTCAAACAGGAATTTCAGGGAGAGCCCCACTGAAACAACAAGATCAGAACTGATTTTGAAGATTGAGTAGAACTTGGGTTGGAAAGTCAGAAAGAAAGGAGGAAGGCAGGCCAGGAAGAGAGAAGTGCACAAATAACATCAGGAGGGCCTAAAAAGGCAACAATTGTACTGATTGCTAGTAGTACTGAAAACTAGAATCCAAGCAAGAGAAAACTCTATTCAGAAAGGAAGCAAAAATTAGGTGACAAAAATTATCTTGACCAAACACTTGATATAAAGTAAAAGCCATCTCTTTCCACTGCCACATTACTGAAACTCCTTATGAAGTGAGTTATCCTGGCTAAGATTAGAAATAATTCATCCTAACTTTTGAAAATTAGGAACAAAGATAAATTTCCATTAAAAAGACCACATTCTTTATTCTCATATACAAGTCTTATAATGTTTGGGTTACAAATGACAGTTTATTTAGTCATTTCAAACAATTCTTTGAACAAAATAATTTTTAAGACCCTTGATAGAATATGACTTCTAATTTTAGAATTTCATGTTACCTGTCAGTTTTAATTTGTCCTCCCGCACTCCAAAGAAAGAATGCTAGTAAGTAGTTAAACCACAGCATTTCTCGTATACTTTAATTCAGGTCTCCCTTCTTTTAATAGCTAAAAAAGTGATGACTAGAATTTGGATTATCAGCCATAAGTAAGAATGGGACTGCTTTCACTTTGTGGACCCCATATCACAACTTCCCACTCCAAAAGTATTCTGAAATATTGAGCTTTCAATCTTCAAGGGCAGGATCCCCACTTCACTGTCAAGAAATAACCTTGATAAGCAAGTATCTGAATAGCACGATGACTACTATGTTAGTCGTACCGATCATAGGGTATTACAAATTATGCATTGTCTTATTTCTTCTTTACCTGTTTCTCAGGCCTGTTCCATTGCCACAGCCCCCACCAACCAATGTCTGTAAAGACGGTAAAGCTGAACGGCTTAGCTGCTGCCGACTAGGGCCCCTCCTTCCACCGGGCATGTCCGGGAACCAGTCTGCTTCCAGTGCCACCTGTAGTTGCAACCCAGGTTAATGGCTGTCAACCTGTTTCAACTCTGAACAAAAGAAAAGACATTTAAATATCAGTTTACTATTTCTAAATTAGGCAATGTAACAAAACAACAGAAAAACTGAATGAGTAGGCCTCCTGAAACCAGATTTTCAAATAAATGCTCCCCCAGTGTCTATTACCTACTTTATTCTAAGGAAAGGCCTAGTCAGACTCTAATGGGTTAGAAGCCTAAGTTTTGATCTAAGCTTTGTTCAGCGTTAGGTAAGTCACAATTTGTGTCTTTTGTCAGTCAACTTGTGTCATATGAATGATATTACAATCAGGTAGAAGTTAACAAGAAATGCCTAACGTATGCATTTCCAACTCATATGTAGTATTTCACAGTAAACCACTGGAAATACAGGAGAATCAGCACTGTCCAAAATGTTAGGTTTGTTACCAAGGGATCTGGGTTCTGAGATTACATGTGCCACATGTTATCTGACTGTAACTGAGGCATTAAACCTCTGAGTTTGTTTCTTCAAAAGTATTCCTTGTCCTACAGAGGTTGTTGTGAGGACTGACAAGATGGACAAAAATACACCAGTTGGCCTTTAACTCTTTTAAAAGTAAAACTGTTCAAGTGGTAACTCCATATATTAGAGTGAAAATATCAGAAGGAGCTATAGTGGATGCCCCCTACAGAAAAACTGGTATGAAATCATTTAGAAATTACTGAAACTGCGGGACTAAAAGACAAGTAACAGATGAAGACACTCGCCGAAAGGAGGGTCCGCCCGTATGTACGCCAAAACCTGCTTCCTAAACAAAACTTAAAGACTGAAAAATGGCATCCGGGAAAAACCCTGGTTTTCAAATGTTACTGCAGAATGATCCAATGTTCCCTATTCCTAACAGCCTTTGGCGGTAGACTAAAAAATGCCAGGTGAGACAAAACATTCAAACCGTTGGATGTAGGGCCTGCTGGTTCTTGCTCAATTAACGAGGGAAATAAAAGTGTGGAGCAAAAAATTGGGATAGAAGAGGCGAGAGGATGAGGTGGGGAAGGCGGATGACAAGAGACCACAAACTTCAACAGGCTGGCCCCTAAAAGGGGACAAACGACAAAGCGGTTCCCGCGGCGCAACCCGAAGACCTGAAGCAGGCCGGGACAATCACACAGCGAGGAGGCTCGATAATACTCACGCATGGAGGAGGCCCAGCCGGTGTGGCGGGATCCTTAGGAGAAGGTGGCGGCTTTACAGACTGGACCCCAGGCAAGAGAATTCCCTCCCTGCGTTGAAGCGCTCCAAACCAGCTGGTTGTCTGCAGGCCGTCCCCGCCCGGAAAGTCGAGAAAAGGTGTCCAGGCTTCGGGCTGCCAGCCCCCGCCCCAGCCCCAGGTCAGTACCAGAGTCAGAGCCAGAGCTAAAGTTAAAGGCAGAGCCCGGCCGGGTCAGCACTCATCCGCAGCCTCCATTACCGCGGAGCTGAGGAGACGTGGCAGCGCACGGAGATGACGTCAGTTCCGCGACTGCCGGGCGCTCCAGCCTCAAGCTGGCGTCCGGAACTACACACTCGGTTTGGGAGAGGGCTCCCCACCCCCTCCCGCATGCACCTGCGCAGTGGGACTCGCCTGCTCTGTTGGTTCATGGTCCCGCCTTCCCCGCCAGCGCTGGCCAACGTATTTCCTCGCTGGTCGTCTAAGATGCCCTGGCACCATGCTGGCGCTTCTTTGCTATCTCATGGACTCCCCTTAACAACCACGTACAAATTATCGCCCCAGTTTTACAGATAGGGGAGGTTGGGAGACGTCGCCTACGGCCATGTCACTGCTGGGTAAAGGAGTTCAAGTCGTGATGTCATGCTTTAGCATCCAGTCGTGCGCCTATTATATGTAAAGGACTGGATGGATGCTGGAGTTAAACAAGTGAATACCACAGTTTGCTCAGTCTATTGAAAGAGACGAGACACCAGGAAAACACAGTAATTACAATATAGTAAATGCAACAAAAGTATGCCCAAGGTCCAGAGGTTAGCAAGCAATTCATTGTAATTTATTCAGTGTAATAAATTCTGTGGAATAGTGGTGGTGGCAATACCAAGAAAAACTTGTGAGCCTGGAGTTTAAAGCCAAGACTCCAAGAATGATTAGGCTGTTCGTGGGAGAATGGCATTCTAGTGAAGGAAGTGGCAGATAAAAAGGTAAAATGGTGGGAAACATCATGATGAATTCAGAAACTGCCAATAGTTTAGTATTAGAAGAACAGTAAAAGTGTCAAGAAGAGCATGTGTTTGAGATCTCTGGCTCCAGAGATTTTAAACACCTTGAGAGAATGCCCTTTGTATGTAGTATCACACAGTTATAGATTAGTTAACCTTTATGAGAGTTATTGCCGTGTACGACACTAGACTAGTACCTTTACACGTTTCATTTACATCTTATATTGCTTTGATACTATCATTGTTCCTATTTTACAGAGGACACAAGTTTTAAGAGAAGTTAAGTAACTTGTTGAAAATAACCCAGCTAATAAGTGGCAGAGCCAGAATTTGGAGCAGAATGACCAATATAAAAACTACGAAAGTTAGTAATATTCCAAATATTCTTAGTGCCCTAATGTACTACAGAACTTTCATTCATGAATATATAAAACCCAACATAGATCATTACGTATTTCCGTAATTTTGTACATTTATTTTCATATATGCTCTGCTAACTGCTTCCTAGCTTGCTACATTGAAACTCCTTTGCCACTTTTCTTTTGGCTCACCAGCGTCCTTCATTCATTCAGCAATTATTTATAATTGCTACTGTGTACCAGGCACTGTCTTACTGCACAAGACAGATATGTTCCTGATCTCCTGGAGTTTATATTCTAATGGGAAGATTTGATAAATAAAATAATTACACATTATAAGTGTTATGGAGACAAACGGGCTAAGGTAGAAAATAAGGGAGGTTTTGTTTTGAGGGGATATGAATATGAGGGAATAGTATTTCAGCAGAAACCTGAATGTTGGGAAGGAACCAGAGAGGCAAAGATGGGAGGGAAAAGATAGAAAACAAAATTTATGCAGAGATTCTATGTTGTGCAAGAGCTTGTTATGTTTGAGAAAAAACACAAAGCTCTATAGCTAGGTCATCGTGAGCAAAGGAAAATGTGGCATGAAATGAATTTGAAAACACAGGAAGAGCTTAAACATGGAAGATCTTTTAAACCAGAGTGTTTGCAATTTAAGTTAGTGGCTGGCATAGGACCCAGAAATCTGTGATTTTCATAGCTCCAGGATTCTGGCACTTATTTACATATGGGACCCACTGGAATAAACCACCTCATCTGTTAAGGAAATGAAACAATTATTGTTGGGGTTCACATGAAGCTCATTAATGTGTACAGGGCCCACTTATCTCCCAATCTCTTGATGTTCTTCCACATAGATAAACATTGTAAAGTCGCAGAAAATACTGATTTATTTTCATTTCAAAGACATAACACAAGGTGATTTCCATTTTCTTCTGATTACAGAAAACTTGAATTACAGAAAATAAAAACTCCTTTAATTATTAAGTTTTAAAAATTATTCTCGGCTATATTCATTTTAGACTAACTTTGAAGCCAAGGTTACTGTGGTGTTTGTCTATGTAACACACTGTTTTAGTTATGTGCTTTTGATGAACCATTCATTTTGAAGTACTGCACGCCTTCCAGAAGTAGAAGAAATGGATTTCAAGTTTTCATTTGGATTCCTGAAGAAGTCTTGTATAATATAGTGTTGACGATCCATTTTCTCTTCTTGCCTATGCACCCAAAGTGAGTGATATAACCCATTCCTAATTGATCAGCCTTATTTTATCTTTCACCATTCCTCAGTGTATATCCTAAACCTCCCCTACCATCAATCTATGCTCTACTCCCACTTTCTACAAATTATGTTTCCCCATTTTTAGTGTCTCCAGCACAATATTCCTTAATTGCAATATTTCATTTTCATTTCAGTAGACTCCTCCCACTCCTTTTCCAAATTTGCATCTCATCTTGATCTTTCTTTCTCTCCACATGAAGCAGCTAACTGATAGCAATTGCATACTGCCTTATGTTGTAAATAATCTCTGGGGAAGTATATTTGTCTTCCCACTAGTTCTAAACTCGAGGACACAGATCTCATCTCGTACTTTCATATATTTCCACAGAGCCTAGGAGGTTACCTTGCACATTTTAGACAGTGAGTAAATACTTGTATGATTACTATATATACCTATGTATAGCTATAAACCTATTCTGTCCAGTATAATGTTACCCACAGATTTTTCCCATGTCTATTTCACCTCAATTGTTATAAAATCCTATTATAAAGAGATTTGTGCTATATTATTTTCCACTTCTTGGTTTTTTTGTTTTGTTTTAAGATTTTATTTATTTATTTGACAGAAACACAGAGAGAGAGGGGGAGTAGGAGAGGGAGAATCAGGCTTCCCACAGAGCAGGGAGCCGGGTGCGGAGCTGGATCCCAGGACCCTGGGATCATGACCTGAGCGGAGGACAGACGCTTTAACAACTGAGCCACCCAGGCGCCCCACACCTCTTGGGTTCTTACAGTGCTGTATATATTCAGGTACTCAACAAATCTATATTATTTAATCTAATCTATCTTATTAATAAGAAGCAGTTTGATGTGCAAACAACTTCTAGCCTACGTTGTTCCACTAACTGTGGGCAAAAAACATCCTCTCTGATCTTCAGTTTTCTGGCCGCAGAGAATAAGGTGTTTTAAATATGCTACAGAGTGTAAGGAATTACCATTATTAGACATATTTTCCCAGGGGATGCCTTTTATTCATTCTCTCCTGGGCTTCGATTTTCTGAGAGACCGAGAGATGCATTTTGAACCTTTCACTACACCTGGCGACATGAAGCAGCTAACTCTACAGTCTGGTTCCAAACCAACGAGCGAGACTCGCCACGCGCTGCGGGCCGGCACTCGGCTGACATCCCGGCGCCGCCCTCCCAGAGAAACTCGGCCGCCGGCCGGGGCTCGGAGGCGGGGAGGCGGGGAGGCGGAGGGGCGCGCGGCCATCTCTGTGCGGGGCGGCCCTCCGCCCACGTGGCCCGGCGCCCACGGCCATCTTTGTGCGGGGCTGCGCTTCCGCCGGCGCGGCAGCGGGGACTCCGCAGTGGGTTGCGGGCCATGGAGCGGTGGGTGCGCCCGCAGCTCCGGCTGTGGCTGCTGTTCCTATTACTGCCCCCAGTGCCGGGCCGCCAGAAGGAGTCAGGTGGGCTCCGGGCAGGGCAGAGCCTGCCGCTGGGGCTCCGGGTCGGGTCGGGTCCGTAGGCGCTCTCCCGCCCCGCTTGGTTTCCTGGTGCGGCCGGCGGCCAGCTGATGCTGTGGCCGCTGGAGCGCAAAGCTGGGCAGAGGGCACGGGGAGCCTTGGAGCGGAGAGTGAGAGCGTCTGGGTGCCTGGCGCTGCTTTTACTGCCCAGGACCCTGGAGAGTAATCCGACTTTCAGGATTGGGATAGTGGGGAAGAGAGGGAATTGTGTTCACCCACAGCGGGTTTCGCCTGCGCTTGGTTACACTGCTCCTCCCAAAAACACACTGGGGGATAACTATCGTGTGCGTGCATGTGCGCGCGCGCGCGCGTGTGGTTCTTAGTGAATTGCCAGAGAGATGAAGGGAGGATTAAAGTCTGTGGCTTTTAACTGATCCTCTTTATAGGGTTCACTTTGATTAGTAAAAGGTGAGAATATGTGTCACCAGTTTATTCATAGCTTTCTGAGTGCCAGGCTTGGACATTTTCCAATTTCTCGGACACCTGACAGCCCGAGTAGAGGAGCAGACTTGACATGAGTGCTGGAGAGTTACAGAATGACTCCTTCCTGGCATTTCGTTTCCACCAGTGGAATGGGAAGGGGTGTCTAAAAGTTTTGGCCTTCTGTTGGTTCTGCATGCTTGCTGCTAGCAAATGAGAATGCCCAGGGTATTTTGTTAACTCTCATTTACTTCTTGAAGGTTCAAAATGGAAAGTATTTATTGACCAAATTAACAGGTCTTTGGAGAATTATGAACCATGTTCAAGTCAAAATTGCAGCTGCTACCATGGGTGAGTTCTTTTCTTTGATGTGTCTTTGAGAGTTTAGTGCTTGTCACAAGAAGTCCCCTAAAATCCTCAAGAGACCTGGGTTACAGTGATCAGAGGGCCAAGCATGCCTTGATAAAAGACAAGGTTCCTGCAGTGGGTTTCCTATTTCTCGGGAACAAAAATCTACTAGGGTAGGAGAGGCCCAGGTGGTCTCAACAAGGCTACTTACTCCTTGGAGTTAGCTACACATACTTGTCTGTGTTCCCCACTGGACTGAAAGCTTCTTGAGGTCAAGGCCTATGTCTTTTTTTTTTTTTAAAGATTTTATTTATTTCAGAGAGAGAATGAGAGAGAGAGCACATGAGAGGGGGGAGGGTCAGAGGGAGAAACAGACTCCCTGCCGAGCAGGGAGCCCGATGCGGGACTCGATCCAGGGACTCCAGGATCATGACCTGAGCCGAAGGCAGTCGCTTAACCAACTGAGCCACCCAGGCGCCCTTTTTTTTTTTTTAAAAGACTTTATTTGACAGACAGCAAGAGGGAACACAAGCAGGGGGAGTGGGAGAGGGAGAAGCAGGCTTCCCGCTGAGCGGGGAGCCCCATGTGGGGCTCGATCCCAGGACTCTGGGATCATGACCTGAGCCGAAGGCAGACGCTTAATGACTGAGCCACCCAGGCGCCCCTCAAGGCCTATGTCTTAATCAGTGTTGCATCCTGGTGCTGGCCCTCAGTAAGTACTCAGTAAATATTGTTAGGGGCATGAACATATTTATAAATGAACCTGATCATAATTTCTTGTTGGTTCTTTTTAAAGTTGCGAATTGTGGCTGAGAGGGTAGTATGGTAGAAAGGTTACTTTGAAAGCAGCCTTGGGTTCTAGGATCTGCAGAACTCCCACTAATTATCGCTGTGGCAAGTCACTTAACTTCTCTGGGTCTCAGATTCCTCATCAGCTAAATAACAGGGTCCTCATTGTGTTATTCTATGACTCCTCAAAAAATTCACCTAATGCTTATGGTACTTATTGAAAACTATATACTGAACTTTAAAAGGGATACAAAATAGTGTAATTTCTGGTTACTGCTGTCAGGCTGTGAGAATATGTGAGGTGAGTGGGGGCCAGACAGACCAGAACAAGGGAGTCAGTCTGAGACCAAGGACATCAGACAGTGTCAGACTGTAAGGCATAGATCATACCTTCTGTGGGAATCAGAGAAGGGGAGGTCAGTGGGACTGCAGTGACTGGGAGGACATGGGTGTTGTGTATCGAAGGAGGAATGTGCATCAAGCAGAGGAGGGGCAATCCAGATGGAGAGAGGAAGAAGAGAAACTGACTTGCTTTTTCCTCTTTGTGGCTTTGTCGTTTGGGTTTAGATTACCTGTGTGCTTCTGGGGGAAACTCATTCCTGCCCTTTATTCTTTCCCTGGTTTACTGTGTCTTCTAATACTAAATCTAAACCCACAGATAGGAAGTAGGTGGAATGGTACCACTTTCTTGACCTGACTTCCCTGACGATTCACATTCTTTCCCAGGGTCATAGAAGAGGATCTGACTCCTTTCCGAGGAGGCATCTCCAGGAAGATGATGGCGGAGGTAGTCAGACGGAAACTAGGGACCCACTATCAGATCATTAAGAACAGATTATACCGAGAGAATGACTGCATGTTCCCTTCAAGGTAAGAATTATGAGGTAGATATATCTTCCGATCTTCTTATATATGGGCTTACTTGATATTGTTCTTTTTAATTAAAGGGACCCACAGGTGAATCTCTCCTCACGTTTCAGAGGGACTAGAAAATAGTGACAAGCTCTTCTTACCTGGGGATTTTTCTTGCCAACTCCTGCCCCCCTTTCTCCTATATTAAAGTCTGTCTCCTCTCTCTTCTTGAGGCTTGGCACATCACTAGTTGTACTGGCTATGGCTCTGCCCTCATCTTTCCCCAGATATAGAAGCTGCAGGGCACAAGCTGATTGAGACCTGGTAGGAGTGAGCTGGGCTCAAGGAGGAGAAGCATTGAGTGTTTATCATGGGTTGTTCTAGATACTGAATATTTGAAGAAGGGTGGCTGAAAGACAAGAGTAACTGGGGCTGCAGATTACGCAGGCTACACTAGCCAGGAATTCAGATGTGAAAGTTGAGGTAACATATCAGTGGGCTGAGGGCTGGGGGTGATCCGGGAGGGTCATGTACTGAGCCTGGAAGTTGGGTTTAGGTAGCATTATATGTTTATACAACAAACGAGAAACTTCCCTTTTAGGAGTCTTTTTTTTTAAAACTCAAATCTTTATAAAATTACGAAGTACAAAATTCAGAGGCCATGGTATTCCCCTGCCTAAGATCTTCTTTCTAAACAATCTCTATTCTGTCATTAAAAGTAAAGTGAGTGAGTGACACCTGGGTGGCTCAGTCAGTTAACTGTCTGCCTTCAGCTCAGGTCATAATCCTGGCATTGAGCCCCGGGTCAGGCTTCCCACCTCAGTGGGGAGTCTGCTTCTTCCTCTCCCTCTCCCCCTCCTCCTGCTCGTGCTCTCTCTCTCTCAAATAAATAAATAAAATCTTTAAAAAAAAAAAAGTAAATGAGCAGTATTGCAAGTAACATCCATCCATATGGACATAAGGAATTTTTCTTTTTTTTTTTAAGTTTTTTTTTTTTTTTTAAGATTTTATTTATTTGAGAGAGAGAATGAGAGAGAGAGAGAGAGCACATGAGAGGGGGGAGGGTCAGAGGGAGAAGCAGACTCCCTGCTGAGCAGGGAGCCCGATGTGGGACTTGATCCCGGGACTCCAGGATCATGACCTGAGCTGAAGGCAGTCGCTCAACCAACTGAGCCACCCAGGCGCCCAAGGAATTTTTCTTAATAACAACTTTATTACAAATTACTACATTTTCATTGTCAAAAATATGTAAAAACAACAACAAAAAAGAAAATAAAGATCACTTAATATCTTACTACCTTGAAGTAATCACAATTACATTTTTGTTATCAAGTGTCAGGGGTAAATAAGGTGGTAGTGAGCAAAATTATTGAGGTATTTTATTTTTATTTTTTTTTAAGATTTTATTTATTTGAGAGTGAGAGAGCATGTGAGCATGAGTGGGGGGAGGGACAGAGGGAGAGGGAGAAGCAGACTTCCTGCTGAGCAGGGAGTCCTGTCCAGGGGCTCGATCCCAGGACCCTGAGATCCTGACCTGAGCCAAAGGCAGACGCTTAACCAACTGAGCCACCTAGGCACCCCTATTGAGGTATTTTAAACAGACATTTGTTTCATTATTTGGGATAATAATAGAAACTTTATAGATTATGAGTGTAGAGGAATTTCTAATTTCTGCAAATGAAAAAGAAAATAGGAGTATAGACATTGTTAGACTTTGATAGCTTACCTAATGTTTAATAGTTAGCCGAACAATTTCCAGATGAAATTAAATACTTTCAAAGTTTCTGAAAGGCACATACCTCTCATTCCAGACCTCAAAACATTTTGGTCAGAATCATGAGCTCTTAGAAATATTCTTAAGGAAGCACAGGACCTTTCATTGACAATAAAATAGTCTCTATCTCTAAGGCATGGAAAGTTCCCTATCTCAACTACATACACAACTAAGGAAACAGAGTTGAGCAAAAAAGAAACAAAATGAAATATTCAGAACCAGTGTCCTTAATGAAATGGATACAGTTGAATAATATCTCAGATTCCCATCTAGCCAAAACAGTATCTTTCTAGGTCTAGATACTTCTAATTCATCCAGTGGGAGAAGCTTATATGGCATTTAGAAAATTTTATTCTGAACAAAGTAAAACGTAAATTCAGCAGTTCAAAAATGAGCTGAGAGATTTTGCTGAGGAACCAGAGCACCATCTAATTAAATGACTGGAGACATGTCATTTCAAAGATGGAGAATAATGGTATTTTTAAAATAATAATTTTAGTGAGGTATGGCTGACATAAACTGCACATACTTAAAGTATACAACTTGGTAAGTTTCTTGATGTTCATTATCTTTTTAACATTAATTTATTCTTAATTGAAGTGTAGTTAATATACAATATTATATTAGTTTCAAGTGTACAACATAGTGATTCAACATGTATATGAATTACAAAATGCTCACCATGATACATGTAGTTACCACCTGTCACCATACAAAGTGATTATAGCGTTATTGAGTATATTCCCTATGACTTCTTTTTATTGAAGTGTAGTGACACACAACGTTAAACTTAGTTTCAGGTGTTCAACATAGTGATTCTGGACAACTCTGTATACTCTGCTGTGCTCACCACAAGTGTAGTTACTGTCTTTAACCATACAACACTATTATAGTACCATTGATTGTATTCCCTATGCTGTCCTTTTTATCCTCATGACTTATTCATTCCATAATTGGAAGCCCGTATCTCCCATTCTCCTTCATCCATTTTGCCCCATCCTCTCACCCCCTTTCGCTTTGGCAACCATCAGTTTGTTCTCTGTATTTATGGGTCTGTTTCTGCGTTTTGTTTATTTTGTTTTGTTTTCTGGTTCCACATATAAGTGAAATCATATGGATTTATTTATTTATTAAGTCTTTTTGGTGTATGGTATTTGTCTTTCTCTGTCTGACTTATTTCAGTTAGCATTAATACCCTCTGGGTCCATCCATGTTGTCACAAATGCCAAGATTTCTTTCGTTCTTATGGCTGATTAATATTCTATTATATTATCTAATAATAATATCTATTATATATATGATATATATATCATATATTATCTATTGATGGACACTTAGGTTGCTTCCATATGTGGACTATTGTAAATAATGCTGCAGTAAACATTGGGATGTATATATCTTTTCAAATTAGTATTTTTGTTTTCTTTGGATAAATACCCCCTAAAAGCAGAATTACCAAATCATAAGGTATTTCTATTTTTAATTTTTTTGAGGTACCTCCATACTGTTTTCCACAGTGGCTGCACCAATTTGCATTCCCAGCAATAGTGCACGAAGGTTCTCTTCTCTTCACATCCTTGCCAACATTTGTTATTTCTTGTCTTTTTCATAATAGCCATTCTGACTGGTGTGAGGTGATGATGTCTCATTATGGTTTTGATTTGCATTTCCCTGATGATTAGTGATGCTGAATATTTTTTCACATGTCTGTTGGCCATCTGTACATCTTCTTTGGAATATATTTATTCATGTCCTCTGCCCATTTTTTTATTGGATTGTTTTTTGGTGTTGAGTTATATGAGTTCTTTATTTACCCTTTACCAGATATATCATTTGCAAATATCTTCTTCCATTTAGTATGTTGTCTTTTTGTTTTGTTGTTTCCTTCACTGTACAAAAACTTTTTAGTTTGATGTAGTCCCAATTGTTTATTTTTGCTTTTGTTGCCATTGCCTGAAGAGACAGCTCTAAAAAGATATTGCTAAGACTAACGTCCAAGAGTTTACTGCCTGTTTTCTTTTAGGAGTTTTATGGTTTCAAGCCTTGCACTTAGGTCTTTAATCCATTTTGAGTTTGTTTTTGTATATGGTGTAAGAAAGTGGTCCAGTTTCATTCTTTTGCATGTAGCTGTCCAGGTTTCCCAACATTTATTGAAGAAGGTATTTTTTCTCTATTGTATATTCTTGCCTCCTCTATCATAGATTAATTGACCATACAATTGTGGGTTTATTTCTGGATTCTCTATTCTGTTCTAGTGATCTATGTGTCCATTTTTGTGCCAGTGCCATACTATTTTGATTATTATTGCTTTGTAGTATAGTTCAAAACCTGGGATTATGATACCTCCAGCTTTGTTCTTCTTTCTCAAGTTGCTCTGGCTATCCAGAGTAGTTTGTGATTCCATACAAATTTTAGGATTATTTGTGCTAGTTCTGTGGAAAATGCTATTGGTATTTTGATAGAAGCATTGAATATACAGATTGCTTTCAGGAGCATGGACATTTTATCAGTATTAATTCTGCCAATCCACGAGTATGGTATGTCTTTCCATTTATTTGTATCATCTTAAATTTCTTCCATCAAGTACAGTTTTCAGAGTACAGGTCTTCTACCTCATTGGTTAAATTTATTACTAGGTATTTTGTTCACTATACTGTGCATGAGATCTCTAGGGCTTATTTACTACTTGTTGTAAGTTTGTACCTTTAAACACCATCTATCCTGTCCCCCTATCCCCTCTACCCTCTGGCAACCACCATTTCTTTCTCTCTTTTTACAAGTTTGGCTTTTGGGGTGTCTCTTTAATATGGTTGAGCATCTTTTCTTTTGCTTATGAATCCCTGATATTTTTTGCAGTAACCTCCCTATATATAAGTCAGTATTTTAAATCAGTCATTTCTATGCTGCTGAAAAATTTTGGTTGAACCTTGGAATGCTGCCCCCAGGATAGTGCTGGTCAGGACCTCAAAGAATGGGGCAGAAGAGCTAAGCTGTCAGTGTATCTTCTCTTTCCAGAAATCCTCTGAGGATACCTGGAGAGGCTAATCGGAAAGCTATACAGGCATACCTTGTTCTATTGTTGCTTCGCTTTTATTGCATTTTGCAGATACTGCATTTTTTCTTTTTTTACAAATTGAAGGTTTGTGGCAACCCTGTGTCAAACAAATCTATTGGTGCCATTTTTCTAACAGCATTTGTTCACTTCGTGTCTCTCTATCACATTTTGGTGATTCTTTCAATATTTCAAATTTTATTATTATTACTATATTTGTTATGGTGATCTGTGATCAGTGATTACAGCTCACTGAAAGCTCAGATGATTGTTAGCATTTTTTATTTTATTTATTTAAGATTTTATTTTATTCATTTGACAGAGAGAGAGACAGCGAGAGAGGGAACACAAGCATGGGGAGTGGGAGAGGGAGAAGGAGGCTTTGCGCTGAGCAGGGAGCCCGATGCGGGGCTTGATCCCAGGACCCTGAGATCATGACCTGAGCCGAAGGCAGACACTTAACGACTGAGCCACCCAGGCAGCCCTTGTTAGCATTTTTTAGCAATAAAGTGTCTTTAGTTAAGATATACACGTTGTTTTTTTTTAGATATAATACTATTATTGAATACTTAATAGACCCCAGTATAGTATAAACATAATTGTGTACATAACACTCCTTTTCTGGCTTGCAAAACTGATTTTGATAGTGTTCTGTACTCAAGTTGAAGACAATAAAAGTTTTCCTATCTTTCTTCCTAAATTATGAGACTTAATTTTGGTAGAAATAAAAATCTTTGTGAGAAGCAAAGCCCAACGGGCACAATTAGAAAATTAGCTTTCTCGGGGCGCCTGGGTGGCTCAGTCGGTTAAGCGTCTGCCTTCGGCTCAGGTCATGATCCCAGGGTCCTGGGATCGAGCCCCACATGGGGCTCCTGGCTCAGCGAGGAGCCTGCTTCTCCCTCTCCCTCTGCCTCTCTCCCTGCTCATGCTTTCTCTCTCTCTCTCTCTCTCTCTGTATCTCTGTGTCTCAAATGAATAAATAAAATCTTAAAAAAAAAAAAAAGAAAATTAGCTTTCTCCAGTTCTTAACAAATTTGTATCTTGCTTACTAATTAAACAAAAGGGGAAATTAAAAAAAAACTAGGAGTAGATAGAGAAGAGGTGGTAGGAGTAGCAATAATACAGCCTCCAAACTTATGACCTAGTTGGAAAATTTCATTAAGTATTGCAAGCTGGAGGAGGTTAGCTAGGAAAGATAACTTGCACAATATAAAAGAATAGGAAAGTCTTTTTAGAAGAAGCATTGCTTTCAGGAGACTTTGCAGTAGGCTGATGATCTGAACACTGGCTTTCAAAGTGGGAATGGGACCCTGTTTTGTCCTATGGCAGACACTAGTCTGGTGAATATGTGGTATTTCTGGTTGGCAGATGTAGTGGTGTTGAACACTTTATTTTGGAAGTTATCGGGCGGCTTCCAGACATGGAAATGGTGATCAATGTACGAGATTATCCTCAGGTTCCTAAGTGGATGGAGCCGGCCATTCCAGTCTTCTCCTTCAGTAAGGTAAGTATGGGAAGAACTGTATGGGGAGATGGAGGGTGGTCCTCTAGAGTATGAGTAGGAGATGATTGTCCTGTGACAGAGTCTGATGGGTAATGGTGAGGATGAGACCTGGGTTCCAGGAATTGGTCTGTGTCCCTCTTAGCTTCACAGTGGCTGAGCAATAAGACTGAGGAGATGGTAATGTGAGTAAGATTGCTTAAGTGTCTATAGGGGTAGGGATGAAGGGTAGGGAATAATGGAGGCCTGAAGAGCCACTGAAGGCAAGATTCAGAGATCCTATAGAGCATGGGAGAAAGTGGCTCAAGATAGCTCATGGGCTTGGAGTTAGGAAACACCTTTGTTCAAAAAATATTTGTTGAGCTCCTATATATATGGTCCTATCTGTCCTATCTGTCAGTCTGTCCCAGGGGCTCAGCATAGCTAACAGTGAAACTGAAGGTGGTAGATAACTCCACACAGTTTGTGCCTTAACAGTGCGTTGAGGGGATAGGCCTGGGATATCCAAGAGGGATATGTGAGAGAGTAATCTTTGGGTCTAGTTATGGAGGAATAGGAGTACTAGCTCACACCTGTGGACTTGGAGAACTTGGGACAATTAATATCTTCTCAGTGCTCAGGTTCTTGCAAATATTTATTGGCAGGGATGGGCCTTGGTTCCCTAGAGATTAGGCATGAACACATTTAGGGGGAGGCCTTGAAGAGAATGGATAGAAGATTCTATGGGGGAAGAGTGGGTTTAGGAAAATGCTATGGACTTTGAGAAAAGGAACACCATCTCTGATTTGGTTTCTCCAAAGAGGGACCTTTTATCCATACTTTTTCTTTATCACAGTTTACTTTCTCTCTAGACTTATTTCCTGTGTTGCAAGTGGGCTGAGGCCACATTGGTGTTGTGTTTCCCATGGTTTAGCCTCATTTATCAAAAGTGCTTGGTCTCGCTGTTTATCATAAAACCCTCCCAGAAGAACAGATAGTGGCTCCCATATACATCAGTAAGGACTTCATGTTTGTTATTTATTTGTTGTTTTGGTGGATGGTAAAGTATGACCATCAGTATACTTTCTTTTCATCTTTACTTTTCTTTTCTTTTTTTTTTAAACCAGTGACTCCTAGTCCCTAGAGAAGGATTTTAGTCTTTCAACTTTGTAGGAATTGTTCAGCTTCTCTTGAGCAGCTGTTATGCCTGAGCTGCTTGATGAATCACATACCATTTTTTAAAAGTATTTGAGAAAAGGTGAATAGCATATTGCATGTGTAATTCCAATGAAGAAACCAAAGAGTTAGAGGTCTGTCAGTGGCCAGAATTTTAATAGAAGTAACCATAAAAAGGGGAACAAATGGTTTTAAACTTTTTTCAAAAGATGTGGGATAATATCCCTTTCCCCCATCCTGCCCATCAGCACTTCTGGTCCTGATCAACAAATAACCAAGAGTTTACTGACCAACCGGTGTGAGCTCCACAATACCACAGTATTAGGTAATACTAATTAACACTTATTGAGTACTTACCATGTACCAAGCAGTGGTCTAAGCTTTTCATTAATCATTTAATATTCATTTAATATTCAAACCAAGCCCATTAGATAGATAACATTATTGGTATTATTATTTCTCCCACCATAAAGATAAGGAAACTGAGGCATAGAAAAATTAAGTAACTTGTCTGGAGTTGGAAAGAGGTAGAATCAGCATTCAGACTCAGATGATCTGTTTCAAGAGCCCACGCTCTTAACCATTGCACTGTGATTCTTGCTCTCAAAAGACCCATTTAGGAAATAATCAGGAACTGGTAACACAGTATATACTATAAGTGTATTAGCAGTTAAAAGATGAGAGAGCTATATAAAAGATGAGAGAGTTCCTTAAACTAAAAACCCTAACAGTGTAATAATGTCCTCTAGAAAAACAGAACTTTGGGTAACTGGAAAAGTTGACTTTTAATGAGATTTCAAATTCTGGGATTCAGTGAGCCCATGAATTTTAACCCATGGTCATTTTTCCCTTTTAATGTCTAGAGTGTAGACTTTGCGGACTAGGGAAAATAGATGTATGGCAATGTTAACACTTGAGCAAGACCTCTGTCCAGATCCTGTGGCATGACAGTAGTTTGCTGCTTCTCTCTCTGTTCTGAGACTGATTTTGAACAACCCTTCTGTTTCTGTTGAAGACATCAGAGTACCATGATATCATGTATCCTGCTTGGACATTTTGGGAAGGGGGACCTGCTGTTTGGCCAATTTATCCTACAGGTCTTGGACGGTGGGACCTCTTCAGAGAAGATCTGGTAAGGTAGGTCCTTTAGAGAGGTTTTCTTTGTCCTTTGTGGGTCTTCTTGAAATAAACAGTAGGGTATACATAATTATTTACTTTAAAATGACTAACTTTTAAGTTAAAAACAAAAGAAAAACTGCTTACAGCATAAGCAATTTTGTATGTGTATAAAATACTTACATATCCACAAGAAAAGAGCAGAAGAACCTACCCTAAAGTATCAGCAGTGCCTTTGTGGAAAGGATTATTGGGGCCCTTTCTTTTCTTCTTTAAATTTTTCTGTATTTTTAAGATTCTCTAAATAAGAGTGAATTCCTTTTATAATTAGAAAAAAAATGATTGACCATGTTGTGGAGGAGAATAGAGAATGACTTGGAGGAACATAAATGCACTTTCTAATTTAGAGCTAAGTCCTCTGGGTGGGGATGAGGAGGGCATACATGTCCCAGAGATATCTCAAGTACAAGCTTATTCCGGATCCTCCTGATTCACGACGGAGACGTGCCTGGGCCAGTTGACTTGATCTGCTCTCATTTCAGGATTTAGTTTGTCCAGGTCATCCAAGCTGTAGGTATTTCTTACCTGGCTACGTTTCGCATTAATGATTCAATCAACATTGGTACCTAATTAGCATACTTCTAGAAATATGGTCTTTATAGGTCTTAGGTAATGGGAAAGCAAAAATTTAATTCAACTTTATTTCCACAAATATCTGTCACCTGTACCACATGTGGCTGGAGATTCACTGGGGGTGAAAAGAATGTCCCTTTCCTAGAGAAACAGGTAGGGCTGCAGTCCTTAGTGGCAGTTAGAGCCACCAGGTAAAGAATGAGTCTATTATCCAGTAGATGTTATTTTGAGAATTATTTTCTTTAAGATTTTATTTATTTATTTGAGAGAGCAAAAGAGAGCGAGCGCATGAGCTGGGGGGAGGAGCAGAGAGGGAGGGAGCGGGACAAGCAGCCTCTCCTCTGAGCACGGAGCTCAATGTGGCAGACCTTGATCCCAGGACCCTGAGATCATGACCTGAGCCAAAGTCAGACGCTTAATCAACTGAGCCACCCAGGAGCCCCCAAAATTATTATTATTATTTTTTTTTTTAAGATATTATTTATTTATTTGAAAGAGAGAGAAAGAGAGAGAGAGAGCACATGAGAGGGGGGAGGGTCAGAGGGAGAAGCAGACTCCCCGTTGAGCAGGGAGCCCGATGCGGGACTCGATCCCGGGACTCCAGGATCATGACCTGAGCCGAAGGCAGTCACTTAACCAACTGAGCCACCCAGGCACCCCCCCAAAAATTATTTTTTAAGATACCTTGGTCTTATACGTCATTGAACTAGGACTGGAAATTGTCCTTTTCAACTCTTTATTTCAGGGATGAGGGAAGGAAGGCCCAGAGAAATTGAGTGACTTGGTTAAGGTCAGGAACCAATCTAGGCCTGAAGTCCAGGCGTCCACACCACCAGTTAACCTTACCTATGCTCTCCAGACATTGAGACCATCATTTCCTATGTAGCTTTTGGTTTTGACCATAAGTTTAAAAGGGAAAAATAAAAAGATCTTAATTTTTTTTTTTTTTTAAGATTTTATTTATTTATTTGACAGACAGAGACAGTGAGAGAGGGAACACAGCAGGGAGAGTAGGAGAGGGAGAAGCAGGCTTCCCGCTGAGCAGGGAGCCCGATGCCGGGCTTGATTCCAGGACCCTGTGATCAGGACCTGAGCCGAAGGCAGACATTTAACAACTGAGCCACCCAGGCGCCCCTACAAAGGTCTTTAACCAGTTTTTCTTTAAGTTATTCTTGGCCTTAATTATCTAATCCTTTTTTTTTTCCCCAGGTAATTGCAAATACTCTTTTCACATTCTTCCTTCTTTTTACAGCTCTTTTTTGACCTGCTATACATCTACTTTGTTTTGTTTTGTTTTTAAAAGAGAGAGAGTGTGAGCTGGGGCCGCTGGGGCCGGAGGGGTGGGGGGAGCAGCAGAAGGAGAGGGAAAGAATCTTAAGCAGGTCTTGTGCTGAGTGTGGAGCCTGACAAGGGGATCAGTCTCACAACCCTGAGATCATGACTCAAACCAAAATCAAGAGTTGGATGCTCAACCGACTGAGCCACCCAGGCACCCCCTACTTTGTCTCTTAAATCCTTAAAAACAAGCTGTTTTTCTGATTATGAAACCTATACATGCTCAGAAAAATGTATGTCTAACATCAGCAACTTTCCCACTGACTTGTCAGTGTGTCTTAGAAATCTTTCCATGTCAGTACATATGAAACTACCTCATTATTTTTATCAGTTGCATGATATTCCATTGTGTGGATAATAATTTACCTCATTATTTTCTATAATAGACTTCTAGGCCACATAGGTAACATATGCACAATTTCTTTTTTTCTGGACTATTTGAGAGTATGTTGCACACCTTATGACCCTGTACATCTTAATATGTGAGTGTGTATTTCCTTTTTTTTTTTTAAAGATTTTATTTATTTATTTGACAGAGAGATCACAAGTAGGCAGACAGGCAGGCAGAGGGAGAGGGAGAATCAGGCTCCCTGCTGAGCACAGAGCCCGATGTGGGGCTCCATCCCAGGACCCTGGGATCATGACCTGAGCCGAAGGCAGGTGCTTAACCATCTGAGCCACCCAGGCATCCCTTAGTGTGTATTTCCTAAGAGCAAGGGTATTCTCTTTTATAACCATGCTGCAATGATCAAATTCAGGGAACAATATTGGCACAACATTTAATTATGCCAATAATGTCCTATATGGCACATTCTGCCTCCAGTACATGATACAATCCAGGCCTGTGTGTTGCATTTAGTGGTCATGTCTGTTTAGTCTCCTGTGATCGGGAACAGCTTCTTAGTCTGTCTTTCTCTTTCATAACATGGACATTTTAAAGAATGCAGGCTGTGCGTTTTATAGAATGTTCTTCAATTTGGTTTTGTCTGTTTTTCATGATTAGATTCAACTCATGCATCCCTGGCCCGAATACTTACCTAAGTGATTTGCATCCATCCACGCCTCTTTAGAGCTGTTAATTTTGATCACCTGGTCAAGGTGTTGCCAATTCCTCCACTGTGTAGTTACTGTGCCCCCCCACCTTGTAAACTACTAAGCAATTTTTAGGGAGATAGATTATCTTTTAAAATCTAAGCTTATAAGAACATATTTTTCTTTTGATATCTTCCCCTCTTATTCTTCAATTGAATTTATTTATGGGGCACCTGGATGGCTCAGTCAGTTAAGCATCTGCCTTCAGCTCAAGTCTTGATCTCTGGGTCTAGGGTCAAGCCCTGAGTTGGGCTCTCTGCTCAGTGGGGAGTCTGCTTCTCCCTCTCCCTTTGCCCCTCCCCCACCCCACCCTCTCTCTCTCAAATAAATAAATAAAATCTTTTTAAAAAGTATATGATCATAGAATTACAATTTTATTTTTTAGAGCCTTCCATTCAGAAGCTCTAGCCATGTGATTTCATTTCCTAATTTGAAACTTTAATAATCTGCTTGTTTATCTGCATTGATGCCTGCCTGCTCTTTTTCTATTTTTCTAATCTTTTGGGAGTTCGTCCCCATTGACTTACTTTTCACTCTGTAGAAGAATTAAGTGTTTCTGTAGATTTAAAGATTTCTGTCTCTACTGTCACGGGGTAGTTATAAAAGAGGTCTGACTCAGCACCAGGGTGCCACTTTTAACACTTGCCTGGGGAAAAAAAGTCCTAACATAGGTCTTTTGAGGGGTAGGTAGGTGGATAGAAAGAATGAGGGCGAGGGAAACAGAGATGGTACAAGTCTGTGTATATTAAATGCAGCTTTCCCAGGGACCGAGGACATTTATACTCAAAATTTCAGTGTAAATTGATACTTTTTGTTAGGTAGTTTGGCAATATATATCAAAATATAAAATGTGTATGTCTTTGACCCAGCCATTTCACTTCTAGAATTTATGCTGAAGAGTTAATTAGACAAGTATGTAAAGATGTGTACACAAAGATGTTCACTACAGTGTTGTTTCTTAAAGCAGAAAGTTGGAAACTTCTTAAAAGCCCATGAATAAGTAATGAAGTGAATTATGACATGGCTGTAAAATGGAATATTGTGCATGAGTGCAAAGTAAAGGGACTCCGGATTCAAACTCTGGCTCTTATTAGCTGTGTGACTCTGGGCAAACTGCTTAGCCTCTCAAGAACCTCAACTATAAAGTAGGGATAATAAAGCCCACTTCAAGAGTTTGTGAGAATGATTATATATATGTATATGTATGTGTGTGATCTCTGTTATATAGAGCAAGGTTTCTCAATATTGGTAGTACTGAATTTCGGGCTGGATCATTCTTTGTTGTAGGGGGCTTCCCTGTGCATTGCAGGATATTTAGCATTCTTGGTCTTAATGTCACTAAATGCCACTAGCAGTCCCCCAGTAGTGACAATCAAAAATGTCTATAGTCATGGCCAAATTCTGGGAGAAAGGGGCAAAATCACCACCAGCTGAGAACTACTGATATGGAGAAATGACTGGAAGGAAATTCTTCGTGGAAATGTTAAATTGCTAAAAGTGGGATTGGGAAGGTTCCAGGTGATTTTTTTCTACTTTTACTTTATGCTTTTCCATTAGAATTTTCTATAATGAGGATATATCATTTTTTCCACTAAAAAAATCTAATAAAACAAAAATAACCCAGGGTTATGGTATTTCTTTTTTGGTGGGAGGGCGTATGGAGCACAGTGATAGATAGTTCTGGCCTTGGATTGGAGAATCCGGTAAAGATGGTCCAGCAAGGAAGAGCTATAAGATAGGCCAGGAAAATGAGTGATGCTCTCAGCTGAGACTGAGAGAAAATGAGAAATGTGACATTTATGTATCTAAAAGTATCTCTACCTAACAAGTTTATATCCTCAGTCTCTCCATTATGGTATACAGCCCCCCAGTCCCTCATTAACTCCAGTTCAGCCCTTCCCCTCTTTTTTCAGAGGAAGACACTGTGCAACCTCTGTGCAGGGTTCCTACAAAGGAAGTTAAGAATGATGCATCTGTGAGCTAGCAGTTTCAGCAAGGAAAGCTGGTCATGGTAATGTGTACTGAGACCTGAGTTTCAGGGACTTTGACGGAGCACTTAGTACAGTCTCAAGAATATCAGGATGCTTTGCAACATCAGACAAATTTCTGGTGATACTGCCTGTGCATCCAAAAAATGAAGTCAAGGAGTGATTTGTTTTCTTACCCTTAATTCAATTTCTGATATTTTCTGCAGTTGTCTTTGCCTATTAAATTTATCAATAGCAGCACTCTAGTTAAAGTAGAGAAGAAATCCTCATTGTATTGCATTTAACAGCTCTAAACATGTCATTTAGAACTTGGGAATTTTTTTTTTTTTTAGATTTTATTTATTTATTTAGAGAGAGAGTGCGTGTGCACGTTCCTGAGCAGGGGAAGGGACAGAGGGAGAGAGAATCTCAAGCCGACTCCCTGCTGAATGAGGAGCCTGATGCGGGGCTCAGTCTCAGGACCCTGAGATCATGACCTAAGCTGAAATCAAGAGTCAGATGCTTAACTGACTGAGCCACCTAGGTACCCTGGGAACTTTTCTTTCAGTGTTGTTAACTTATTAATGGAGCAATGGATTGTAGATATTATTGGCTAGCACCTCCAAAGGAGTGAAGTAACAACAAAAGGGAATATAATGTCATTGAGGGCTTTTTCTTTTGAGAGCCTGGGTCAGACTTATTTAAAAATGTGAAATTCTGAACTAATCTTCAGAACTGGTTAAAACACATCCTCATATAGTTCAGAGAAAAACATAGAAACTAACTGAAATCTAATTTTAGGTCAGCAGCACAGTGGCCATGGAAAAAGAAAAATTCTACAGCATATTTCCGAGGATCAAGGTGACTATATTTTCTGTTTTTTATGAAGATATTTGTAAGATGCAAGTAATTTTGAGGGTAGTTGTAGTTCAAGGAAAAAGCTAGGATAACTAAGAAGTAAATGTAGAATCATAGAATTTTAGACTAGAGAAGAACTCAAATTATTTGCCCAAATCACTCTTTTTTTTTTTTGGAAGAGAGCGCATGCGTGTGAGCAGGGGAGGAGAGAGTGAATCTTAAGGCTTCATGCCCAGCCTGGAGCCTGACTCAGGGCTTGATCTCACGACACTGACATCATGACCTGAGCCGAAATCAAGAGTCAGATGCTTAACTGACTGAGCCACCCAGGCGCCCCTTGCCCAAATCACTCTTAATTGAACTGAAATTGAAAGAAGTAAAGTTCATTCATCTAGTCATTCAACAGGTATTAACAGAGTGCCTTGAGTGTGTTAGGCATTGAGTATATGTTGAAGAGAACAGCTGACTTGTCCTCTTGCCTAAGAGATTATAGTTTTCTACAGGGAGCTTCTGACCTGGCTCTCTGCTAGTCACTGCTAGTTAATGGCAGAGCAGCATCCATTACCAGATATCCTGACTGCCTTTTTCATGAGGCCATGTGGCTGCCAAATAGTGGTGGAAAGCACAGACTGAGACTGGTGGAAATGGAAAGGGAGGCAGGGAAGAAGAAGAAGAGGAGGGAGAGGGAAATGCTAGGCAAGGACCCTCTCTCTCCATGTTGCTCAGACCTACATCCCCAGTGCCAGGAACAGTACCTAGCATGCAGATACATGATGAATATTTGCTGTACAGATGAACAGAATAGGGAGAAGGGTTTAGTTGTTTTCCTGGTCAGTTCTTGTCGGAGATCACACCTTCTATTTACTTGGGCCGTGAACTTGAGAATGCAGACAGGCCCAGCAGCCACTGCTTACTGGTCCTTACCAACTTCTCTGATTCTCAGATCTGGAGATCACAGCTTCTTAACTGTGTGTGGACTTGAAGAGTT
This sequence comes from Mirounga leonina, assembly GCF_011800145.1. Taxonomy (NCBI): domain Eukaryota; kingdom Metazoa; phylum Chordata; class Mammalia; order Carnivora; family Phocidae; genus Mirounga; species Mirounga leonina. The sequence goes on along the minus strand of NW_023270268.1, from coordinate 91,739,062 downwards.
CTAGGACTTCCTATAAATTATATGGGGATATGGGCACTTTTCTAGAGAGCGGTCCACAGGGAGTCTAGGACCCCTCAAATGTCAAGACCATCTGCTACTTGGACCATAACTAGGACTTTTTCTACATATAATCTTCAGGTTTTTAAGCCCTTTAGTTTTCTTTTTAATTTAAATATTGTGTTGGACTGTACAGAACACAGACAACAAAGTTCATGTAGCTATTTTGGGGAGGGGTGATTACCTAGTCACAGAGCTGTGAGTACTAATGATTATAGAGGCTCCATGAACCCTGCTAAAAGGGAACTCATTACTTGGGATATGTCTGTAGTGCCCAGAACAACATAATCTTAAAGATTAGATGCAAGCACAAAAGGGCCCAATATTCCCCATCCCTGAAGGGTAGAGTAGGGAACAGCTGGGAACACCTATATGCCTCAGGGCCCAGTAACCCCCTCCTCTGCTGTGAAAATAACCAATAAGTTATCCGTCTCTGTGTATGGTCATTGCACTGCTTACCTTTCAGATATTGGGAACAGTATTATGGTGTGGGACACATTGTTTTATGTCACATGTTTCTTTTATAGGACAAGTCCAGAACGAGATCCTCTCATTCTTCTATCTCGGAAAAATCCAAAACTTGTTGATGCAGAATACACCAAAAACCAGGCCTGGAAATCTATGAAAGTAATCACCAATCATCTGACTAGAACCATAGCAGTGAACATTCTCATTCAAAGAACATTGCCACCTGGGTAGAATTCCAGATTGTTTCCTCTCAGTGGTAGATGGATGTAGAGAAAGTTCCACAAACTAGTATTAGCATATATGTAAATTATTCTTTTTCAAACTCAACGTTGCTTTTCTGGGCCATATTATGAGTAGTATTTTTTATCACTTTGAAGGTTTAAATCAGAGGACACCAACTTTTATGGAAAGGGCCAAATGGTAAATATTTTAGGCTTTGTGGATTGTATGGTCTTGTTGTAGTTACTCAACTCTGCCATCACAGGGGAAAGCAGTCACAGACAATATGTAAATGAATGAGCCTGGCTGTGTTCTAATAAAACTTTATTTATGGCACAGAAATTTGAATTTCATGTAATTTCCACATGTCATAAATATTCTTCTTTGGATATTTTTCAAGCATTTGAAACATAAAATATTCTTAGTTTGTGGGTTGTATACAGAAACAAGCAGTGGTCCAGATTTGGCCTATGGGCTGTAATTTGCCAACCCCTGGTTTAAACCAGTGGTTCTTAACTCTAACTATACAATCCAATCAGAGAGCTTAAAAAAAATGAATCAAATGAATCAGAATCTCTGGGGATGGGGTCCAGGCATCTTCATTTGTTTGAAAATAAGGATTTGTGTTTCAAAATGAATAAAGCATATGTAACTGAAATATTATAATTGAATGCCGGAACTAAGGATTAGGTGAACAGGTAAAACCAAGTGGGAGGAGGAAGTGTGGGATTCAGAAAGGTGAACTGTAAGGTGAAGTGAGCAATGACTGGCTCGTTCAGGTTGGTGTTTATCTCTGTCTTTTTTTTTTTTTCATCTCTGTCTTCTTAACTGTATGACTTCTTGCCGTATTCAAAGAACTTTAAGCCCTAAATATCCTCATTTGAAATTTCCATATACCATATGAGGATGATAAGAAAAAAAGGTTTAAACTTCTTGTGGGAAAACTAAGTGTATCTGAGATGCATTATTTGATAGTTTTAATCGAACAGGAGCAAAAGTTTAAGAAACTTTGTTGAAAAATAAAAATACGAAAAATACATCCATTCAGCACAGCCTATACTGTGGGAAGCTATGAAAGCAAACCAGACTTATTTCCCTCATTAAGATGTTTACCATCTGGCAGGGTAGCTGGAATATAGATGGGGGTCTCCAAACTCAAATGCCCCTGGGGGCCACAAGCATGAGCAAGAAAGAGCGCTAAAGGTCCGGTCATTTCTACCAAGGGAATAGAAGCCGAGTTTACCAGACCTTCCTTTTTCTTTATAAGAAAACTTGGAAATCTGGATTTTTGTAAGAAATATCTTACCACCTGTGAATGTTGGCAATGGTTTGAATTTTTATATTTAAATACTTTGCATCCCCAACAAAATCTGTGTGTGGGTTACACCTCTAAGCCTACCAGGCACCACCTCTAACATCCTCTATGTATAATTTACACAGAGTGAAACATGCTGTAGGTTAGGACCTCTAAGTTCAGAGAAGGATCCACATGGTCTTGGGAGCTTAAACTCTAAAATCAGACAGGCCCTTGCTCCTCTCCTTAGGCCCACATGCCCCTGAGCAAGTCTCCCAACTTTTCAAGGTCATGGCTTCTTCATCTATAAAATGAGATAATAACATCTCTGAATGGATTTATTCAGGACACTGAAATGAGGTCATGTTGATGGAATGCTTAATAATGCTTGCTGCACAGTGGTCTTCAATAAATACTACCACTCTCAGTACTAATAGCTTCCTTTTCGCTTAAAGGATACTTTGGGGAAGCCAGCTGCTAAGGATGTCCATCTTGTGGATCACTGCAAATACAAGTAAGGCTTCCAGGATTCCTGACTCTTGGCTTCCCTGTTGCATTCAGAATAGCTTGACATTGGGGCAGAACTTCAATACTAGGGCCCCACTGGGGTTTATGAAAGTCCTGTTCATTCATTTGGTGGTTGTTTACCGAGACCATGCTGTGTGCACGAGGCTCTTGCCTGAGTTCTGTGGGAACTGCAGAGACAATAATGGTCCCTGCCTCCATAGACCTTGCTGCTAGTAAGCAAAGTGGTGGGACTCCCTCTCTCCACATCCCATCCAGCCAAGAGCTGAAGTTAGATGAAGTATTTATCAGGTTAAGAAGGGTTTATGTTTCAAAATGAATAAAGCATATGTAACTGAAGTATTATAATTCAATGCTAGGACTAAGGATTAGGTAAACAGGTAAAACTAGGTCAGGAGGAGGAAGTAGGGGGATTCAGAGAGGTGAATACTGATTACACTGCACAGTGGGAAGTAGAGGGTAGAAGCAACTCTAGTTGGAGACAGAAGTGCATAAGAAATGCTGAAAAGAAAATGTTCTAACATAGCTTTTTTTCAGAGGGTATTTCTTTGAAGATTGATTATGTATGCCTGGTTCTCTTCTCCCAACTTCAGAAGAAGAGGGAACAGGGACCAACGGAGGCTTTGGTGGGGTACCTTATGGGAAAAACAAGATTTTGGGGAGCCATGGCTCAGAGACATTAGGCCCAGGAAAGCTTATAGGAAAGCATAAGCTACTGTCTCCATCTGAGCCTTGTATCTCTGTCTAGCACCCAGCTCGTGGCCCTATCTAGCTCTGTCTGGGCAAAGAATCCTCCTTCCCCCCTCACCCTGACATTCCCTGGAACAGTCAGTAGCCCCTGGAATCCCACAGGGATATGTGGCTGTGTCCTGGAAAGCTGAAAATAGAAAGGGAGGGGAGAGGGGTCATAAAAGGAGAAGAGGGAATAAGAAGAAAAAGATATTTGTGGCAGCAGACCTATAGTATCAAGTATATTTTGCTCTTTCTTTCCCAGGTATCTGTTTAATTTTCGAGGTGTAGCTGCAAGTTTCCGGTTCAAACACCTCTTCCTGTGTGGTTCACTTGTTTTCCATGTTGGTGATGAGTGGCTGGAATTCTTCTATCCACAACTGAAGCCGTGGGTTCACTATATCCCAGTCAAAACAGATCTCTCCAATGTCCAGTGAGTGGCTCTCCCCCAAGCAGAGTGCCTAATGATTCCCACAATCTGCCTCTAAGACCCCAGCCATTTAACACATTTACTGCTGATGGCTTTCTCCCTTGACAGCTTTTTCTCCTTACATGGTTTGCATATATAGTGTCACTATTCAACTAGGCTGTAAGTGAGATTTAATTTGAAAAAGTGCTTTAAAGCTAGTTTAAAATGTAACATTCAGAAAAAAAAAATGTAACATTCAGATAATACACAGTAGAAAAGGTCTTATCCCTCAAAGACTAAAGATAAGGATATTAGATGTTGTTATATTGTCAAAGGGACTTTCAGATACAACGTGAGAACTGACCCCACTGAAGCTGAGGCAAATTTTCTCACATGGTAGGAGAAACTAAGAAGAGATATGGAAAGGGGCCAGAAACATAAGCCCAGTGCCCTTTTCTGTGGGCGGGAGCAGGAGATAGAAGGGAAATTTTTCTTCACTATTGATATTTGATGTGTATCATTGAACATTTCTCTATTTTCTCACGTATGTCCCAAATCTACAACAGGTTGCCTTTAGCCTGTGTGTGGGCTTTTGTTGTTGTTGTTGTTGTTGTTTTGGTCTTGTGAGGACTCTAATATCTGTGCTTTAAAAAAGAAATAATCCATTATCCACCTATCTAGAGATTAACCATAGATCTCAGTCTATGGTCTTTCTTTTTTCTTTTCAAATTTAAGGAACCGTTTTTATTTTATTTTTTTTTTTATTTAAATTTTATTAGTTAACAAATTAGGGCAATATTGGTTTCTGGAGTAGAAGTCAGTGATTCATCACTTAGATACAACACCCGATGCTTATCACAACAAGTGCCCTCCTTAATACACATCACCTGTCTAGCCCATCCCCCACCTACCTCCCTCCATCAACCCTGTTCTCTGTTGTTAAGAGTCTCTTATGGTTTGTTTCCCTCTCTCCTTTTTTACTTTTCCCCCTTCCCATATGTTCATCTGTTTTCTTTTTAAATTCTACATATGAGTGAGATCATATGATGTTTGTCTTTGTCTGACTGACTTATTTCACTTAGCATAATACAGTCTAGCTCCATCCACATTGTTATAAATGGCAAGATTTCATTCTTTTTGATGGCTGAATAATATTCCATTGTGTATACATACCACTTCTTTATCCATTCATCAGTTGATGGACATTTGGGCTGTCTCCATAGTTTGGCTATTGTGGATAATGCTGCTATAAACATCAGGGTGCATGTACCCCTTTGAATCTGTATTTTTTTATCCTTTGGGTAAATATCTAGTAATGCAATTGCTAGGATATAGGGTAGTTCTGTTTTTAACTTTTTGAAGAACCTCCAGACTGTTCTCCAGAGTGGCTGCACCAGTTTGCATTCCCACCAGCAGTACAAGAGGATTCCCCTTTCTCCACATCTTCACCAATACCTAGTGTTTCTTGTGTTGTTAATTTTACCCATTCTGACAGGTGTGAGGTGGCATCTTATCATGGGTTTGATTTGTATTTCCCTGATGATGAGTGATGTTGAACATCTTTGCATGTGTCTGTTAGCCATCTGGATGTCTTCTTTGGAAAAGTGTCTTATTTGTGTCTTCTGCCCATTTCTAAATTGGATTATTTGTTTTTTGGGTGTTGAGTTTGGTTCTTTATAGATTTTGGATAGTAACCCTTTATCAGATATGTCATTTGCAAATATCTTCTCCCATTCCATAGGCTGCCTTTTATTTTTGTTAATGGTTTCCTTTGCTGTGCACATGCTTTTTATCTTGATGAAGACAAAATAGTTCATTTTTGCTTTTGTTTCCCTTGCCTCTGGCGACATGTCTAATAATATGGCTGTCGCTACAGCCAAGGTCAGAGGTTACTGCCTGTGTTCCCCTCTAGGATTTTGATAGATTCCTGTCTCAGATTTAAGTCTTTCATCCATTTTGAATTTATTTTTGTGTCTGGTGTAAGGAAGTGGTCCAGTTTCATTCTTCTGCATGTTGCTGTCCACTTTTCCCAACACCATTTGTTGAAGAGACTGTCTTTTTTCCATTAGATATTCTTTCCTGCTTTGTTGAAGATTAGTTGATTATATAGTTGTGAGTCCATTTCTGGGTTCTCTATTCTGTTCCGTTGATCTATTTGTCTATTTTTGTGCCAGTATATATATGGTTTTTCTTTCTTAGTTTGGTCTGTATTTTAGAGTCTAATAATTCTTTCAATTTTAGGGAGTTGCTGCATTTTGTAAAGGCAAATGATGATGTGGCTCAAGAAATTGCTGAAAGGTAAGCTCTGTTCATTTTTCCTTATCATCCCTGTTTTGCCCCAGCTAAAGGTATATGAATATTGTTATCATGGTGATATCTGGATTTCATCCTCACTATACAGAGATAATCAGAATTAAAGCTGCCCAGGAGGAAAACACACATTTACATATGTCCCAGGCCCATCCTTTATAGAAGTAGACTGAAATCCTTGAGGTAATTAAACATGTACAGAATTTCTGAGCATTCACTGCTTATGTGTTTGTTTTTTAAGAAAAAAATACTAAGTTTTGGGCACCTTGGTGGCTCAGTCGTTAAGCGTCTGCCTTCGGCTCAGGTCATGGTCCCAGGGTCCTGGGATCGAGTCCCACATTGGGCTCCCTGCTCCGCGGGGAGCCTGCTTCTCCTTCTCCCACTCCCCCTGTTTGTGTTTCCTCTCTCGCTGTGTCTCTCTGTCAAATAAGATTTAAAAAAAGAAAAAAATATTAAGTTTTATTGCTAAGTGCATGTGTGTGGATAGGATGGCTATAGGGTTGGCTCTGAGAATCAAGAGTTAATTCATATAAAGCATAAGCATTCTGAACAGTGCTTACCACAAGGTAAACAGTCACATGTAAGCTATTAGTATTATTAAATGCTGTGCTTTAAATGTTCTTGTTAATCTTGTCTCTAGGGGAAGCCAGTTTATTATGAACCACTTGCAGATGGAAGACGTCACCTGTTACTGGGAGAGCCTGTTGACTGAATACTCTAAATTCCTATCCTATAATGTAACAAGAAGGAAAAGCTATGATCAGATTATTCCCAAAATTTTGAAAACTGAACTCTAGTCATCATCGCGGACCACAGTCCTCTTTGGCAGCAGCTCTCAGATATCCTGTGGTGAGAGCTTACCATGAGTGCGGCACGTATACCTTGAATACTGTTATCAAGCCAAATACCTGGTTTTCCTTATCATGCTGCACCCAGAGCAACTCCCAAGAAAGATCCAAAATGTGTGTAATACAGACCTGAAGCAGCAGCTCAACGCTTTGGCTGGATAAGGACCAGAAATCATGAGATGTGGGCTTTTAACCCAGTTCTACTTTTTATTTTCTTAAGACCAATCACAGCTTGTGCCTCAGATCATCCATACATGTATGTCCATCACCGTGAAACTGACTGTGTCTGTGGGATGATACTTTGTCCCATTATTTGGAGCAGAAAATTAATCATTTGGAACTAGTACAGCTCATCACCGCAGTTCTGCAGTTATTCTAGGTTTGATCTCTGTCACTGTATTTTACTGTAGGAAGCCCTATAGGGTTTATGAAAAATACTTGGGGATCATTTCCTGAAAGGTCTAAGGAAGCAGTAGTTGTACCATGCAATGATGGGGCAGTTCTCTTTTGTAAAAGCATAAGCTTTTTGGTACTCAGGAGGTTTCTGTAATGCTACAGAGAAAGGGGCCAATTGCCTGAATCATTATTGCAATTGGATTTCAAGTTCCCCTTTTGTGCCTTCACACACTTGTTTTTATTGTCTCTATTTAAAAAAAAAAGAAAAAACCTCTTAATAAATGTAGGAAGTAGTCCTCATTCTTGAAAGGAACTGTGCATAAAACAGCAGTCCTTCCTCACTCCTTGCACACCCTTAATATTTTTCCTCTTTAAATTGGCAGCAGTCCATATCCTCAAAGGTTTGCAGGGACCTCAAGGAGTCTTCACCTGTGAAATGTTACACTGGGAGTTTAGACCATCCAACTTGAGCACTTACGTCGGAGATACTTCAGTGCAAATCCGTGTTGGAGTTCCTCCTTTCCCCTTTTTTCCCTTTTTGAAAAACACATTGGGATAGTAGTTTAATCTCTCAGGATGCGCTCCCTAGCACAGTCAAAAATGAAGAAAAATTTTTAGATGAAAACTCACAGAGTCTGGTGACGCAGAACCAACCTTGTCCCTTAGGCCCAACTTTTTCACATTGAAGTCAACTCTTTTCCTTTGCTTAAGAACTGTTCAGTATTAGTTGATTTCAAAATTAGTAAATATAAGGTTCAGTCATATAAAATCAGGAATTTTATTCCATTAGTGAGAAATGTATTTGGCTTTTTAAACTTCTTTCCACAAAAATTTAAGTCTAAGGACTTTTTAGAGGAGTTGAATATCCTTGGTAAGATCATTGCATAGAATAAGGCAGACATTGAAAGTTAGATGTTTTGTTTCTGAATATTAAAAATTAATGGGGACCATGTCTTTAGGTGCTAGAAGTCTAGCAGTAAGCAGTCTGGATTTCTGAGTTGTACTGTAGTTTTGCCTTGTCAGTGTGAGGCCCCAGTAGATGTTCTCTTTCTGTGTTTTAATTTTCCTGTCACTAAACTAGAAACAGAATTTTCTATCATTTGGATTAAGAGCTGAAACTGCATTTCCCTGGGAATTTCCCATTTTGCTTCAAGTTCCAGCTCAAGCTTCCCATCTCTGAATCTTTTCTTTCATTCCTCTGGGCAGTTAGGGGCTATCATAAAACTTTGCTCATGCCTGTTATATAACATCACATTGCACTGTAGTTATTTGACTATTTCTGCCACTGTTCTGTGGGCTTCTTGATGGGTGGGAATCATGTCTTACACATCTTGATGTCTCTATCATCCAGTACAGTACCTCGCACAGAGTAGATACAAAGAATTATTGGAAGATTGGTTGGGTGGATGGATGGATGGATGGAGGCAGTTGACTTGACTAGATCCTCTTTATAGATAGACTAGCCATTGGCTCCTAAGGGGGACTGGACAAGACTGTAAAAGTGGAATCAATGCAGATTCTTATCTGCTCTTTGAATAGTCAATAAGGGCATCTTTGTATTTAAATTCAGGAAATGTTATTCAGATTTTATACTTACCTGTTTACCTCAGTGTAGGCGGTATGAGGATGGTGTGTAACAACATGAAAAATATATGTTTTTGGAAATAATTTTTATCCCCATAACTTTTGAAGGTTGTTGTTGTTGTTAACACTGGCTAGGTCCTGGGGTACCTGAGTGGCTCAGTCATTTGAGTGTCTTGCTCTTGGTTTCGGCTCAGGTCACGATCTCAGGATCATGAGATTGAGCCCCACTTGGTCTCTGTGCTCACTGTGGAGTCTGCTTGAGATTCTCTGCCTCTCCCTCTTCTTAAGCATGCCCCCCCCCCCACTTACATACTCTGTCTCTCTCAAATAAATGAACAAATAAAATCTTTTAAAACAAAACAAAAAACCAAAAAAACACTAGCTAGGTCCCACACTTACCTTTCCTCCTCAAAGCGCTAAAGGCCATACTTAGAAAAAAAGAAAAGAATAGGTTTTTTTTTTTTTTAAAGATTTTATTTATTTATTTGAGAGAGGAAGACACAGCGAGAGAGGAAATACAAGCAGGGGGAGTGGGAGAGGGAGAAGCAGGCTTCCCGCCGAGCAGGGAGCCCGATGTGGGGCTCGATCCCAGGACCCTGGGACCGTGACCTGAGCCGAAGGCAGACGCTTAATGACTGAGCCACCCAGGTGCCCTGAAAAGAATAGTTTATTTGAATGAAGTGGGATACATGGGTAGCACAAGTAATGCTTTTCCTTTCTTTATTTTATTTTTTTTAAGTTTTTTTATTTATTTATTAGAGAGAATGAGAGAGAGAGAGAGCACATGAGAGGGGGGAGGGTCAGAGGGAGAAGCAGACCCCTGCCGAGCAAGGAGCCCGATATGGGACTCGATCCCGGGACTCCAGGATCATGACCTGAGCCGAAGGCAGTCGCTTAACCAACTGAGCCACCCAGGCGCCCGCTTTTCCTTTCTTTATCTTGAGAGTATTCTCTGTGTGACGTCATCAGTGTCCCACCTTATTTTACTGTGGTAGTCAGGTTCTCCTAGTTGCCAAGAACAGAAACTTCTAGTTAGTTTAAGCAAAAGAACTTATTAGAAGCATATGAGGGCATCTTGAAGAATCTAAACAAATTTCCTAGCAGTTAGAGGGATAGAAAGTAGGGCAACTCCAGGAACCTCAACAAGAATTTTGGACTGCTCTGGAGTGCTATGTGCATTTCCAGAGACTGTCAGGCTCTGTCTCTCAGCCTGAGATTCCCAAGAGAAAAACAATTTAATGGGCTCCTTTGGTTCAGCTCCAAAGAGGATAGTTCCCTACCCTTGACCCCTACACTGACCATAAACAAGAATACCCAGAAGTACACAAAAATCCATCTTCCCATGCATCTAAATATGCCATCAGTTAAGATAATCCTACTGCATCCAGAGATAAGGTGCTGTGGGTAAGGCAGAGGGATACAACTACAAATCATTTAATATTTATCAAATACTTCTTGAGTATCTACTGTGCACAAACGGTGGGAGATAAGAAAATGTTTACAACAGACTCTCTAGCCTCAAGGGGCTCTGTAGTTGAGATGATAAAGTAAATAACAATATGAGAGGCATCATAGGCAGAAGGTGATTAAGGTGACATGAGGCCTTAATCATAAGGCCAATTACTCCTACAGACAATGTAAAGTTGGGAATTCAGAAGAGGAAGAAATTTCCATCTAATGCAAATGGGAATCTTCATGGAGATAAAATTTGAGTTATGCTTTGTGGGATGAGTAGTTCTTAAGAGTTCTAAAAATTCATTCTACCTATGAAAACAGTTTGTCATATATAATACAAGAAACTGTAATATATGTAGCAAGGGCAGTATCTGGTGAACGTAGCAGGGAAAGGGAAACTTTTGGCTCCTGAGAAAGTTCACGATGGAGGAAAAAGTTATTGAGTTCTATGAGCAGAACTCAGCAACAAGGGCTGAGGGTAGGAGAATGGTGTTTCCAGGTAGTGTGGTGACTATACTGAAATCCTTCCTTGATGCCTTTACTCTGGTGGCAAAGGTACATGCTGGGAAAGAGAGCTGTATTTAAACAGAATAATCCAAGCAAACCTCATAACACCTTTTGGCTTGGCATTGTTCTGAGACCCCTCAAAAAGGTCAGATCACAGGAGAGTATTTCCCTAGTGATAAGAAAAAGTAAGACCTGGGGCCTTGGAGAAGCAGGAGTGTGACAGAAGGTAGAGTCTGGGGAGCTGAGATGGAATAGCAGCAACAGTGTGAGCATCACCAAAGGTCTGGGGACTTCCTGAGGTACTACTAGATGGCAAAGGGAACCTTACAAATGAGTCTCCCAAAATTAGCAAGAAGCAAAGAAGGCAGCTATAGAGTCAGTGAAATTTGCCTGTTAATAAGACATCATTTGTATCTACAGGGTAGTGAGTCCTGGGGACATTTGAGTTGTATACAGATGACTTTAGCAACTGCCCAACATCCCTGCTCCACAATTCCAAGTCCTCCCTCATCCCAGAATGATTCTGGAATCATCACAAGCATTTAACTTTTCCTACATGTAGACTGCAGACTTCACAGCCATTCTCTTGGATTTTCAGGCCTTGGGACTTTATCCTGGTGCCCACCCATATCTATATGGGATAAGCAGGAACCTGGACTCAAAGCCAGGAGTAAGGGGATCTGAATTCTTCATTCAACAACCTACATGCTAGACACAATGCTAGGACCTGGACATACAGAGATGAATATACCTGGTCTCTGAACTCAGAATGAGTCTACTGAGACACATCAGTAAATAGGAAGTTGTGATGCAATGTAGTAAGTGCTATGATGGGGGTTAATCTAATCCTGTCTCCCAGATGACTGTCACTAATTAAGGTAGTCCCTGTGGTCAGTCACTCTTCTGGGCCTTATCAAATTCCAAAATTCTATTTGTTGTATTCTACTAAAGAGTGTAGCAGTTTTGAATTACATCTAGAAAGGAATAAAGGAGGGTTAGGGATTGGCAAAAAATAAGAGACTATGGTTACCAGTAAAAGGAAATTACACAAACCAGGTTGGGAATATTTTAAATGCGTGCATTTTAATAAAAACTATACCTCGAAGCATATGTTAGCAGAGACTGTACTGAAGGGAAATTATTGCCGGAATATCAAAGAAAAACACCTGATGGAAATTCCGGAAGTTGTCTTGCCTTTTGAGAAACAGTAGGCATATCAACTAAGGGGGGTAAAATCCATCTTGTGAAGAACCGCCCAAAGCTGATTCTTCAAAAAAGCGTTCTGGAAATCCCGGTGTATATGGCACCAAGACCCATCTTCAGTGCCACGGTTCTTTCCAGAAACGAGAACTGAAGAGTATGGGTGGACCCCGCCCAGCCCGGGAGACTTCTGCACGTCGGTGACAGGTAGGTTGGACTTGTATTTGTGCAAATTGTCCTTCCCTTTCCCACTCCACTTGTATTGAGTACTGCACTTTCTTTTTCATCTGTGTGGAATTTCCGGAGTTTTAAATACGCTAAACTACTTCAGCCTGTGACAACATCTGGTCGCCCGGAACCTGCCCAAGACCCAGCTTGTGTAGCCCAGAAAGCCGAGTGAGACCCCTAGAAACCGGGCGGGAGGTGGGGCTGCACGCTGCTGGCGGTGGCTACTCACTCTCAATTCGCTTCCGGGGGCGGGCCTGACACCGCTGGGGTTCGTCCCGCCTCCAACCGGAAGTGTTTTGACTAGGGCTCCGCCGTCGCCCCGCCCGTTGGCTTTTGCCCCGGTGGGGGTGGAACTTCCTGTCTCGTGTAGCCAAGGTCCTCCAAAGTGAGGCCCGGCACGGAGGGCGAGGGTGTTAAGAGCTGTGACGGCGAGTCTGGCAGCAGGTTAGCTGGGGCCTAGTGCCCGGGTACTCACCCACTCATTACTGCAGTTATCCTTACTGCCCTCCTACGGCGTCTCCGGGAGGCCTTGGAGCCCTGAGAACCTAAGCGTGTGTCTGTCCACAGGTTCGGAGAGGGCCATGGAGGTGCGGCCCCCGGCGCCACAGAGCTTCCTCTGCAGGCAGCGGAGTCCTTTCCCTCGGGTTTTTGCTGCGGGAGCTGTGGCCGCCGATTCGGAGGCTCTTGCGGAGAGAGAGAAGCTGTCTTCCTACGTCCGGGAGCCCGATTACTCGGAATCCGGATGGGACCGCCTCCGGGACCTGTTTGTCAAAGAGTAAAAGTGCCTAGGGTCTGTGGGGAGGGGACTGCGAAGAGCTGTCCCCAAACCTGGGTCATCTTGGGGTGAAGGACCCCTGGATGTGGTTTATTTTTAAATAAGATTTGGCGTTCTAGTATCTGTATCCCAAGCTTGTGTCCTGACATTTGGTAGTTGTGTTGATTGACAGGACAGATTTCAGATGGTAAGGGTGAAACTCATTACATGTTCCAGCTCTTAGGAATACTTAGAGAATATAGTTTTAGTGTAATCCCCTGGTTTTACAAATTAGAAGAATCGTACCGAGCTAATTAGTGTCAGAATTGACCCTAGAATCCACATCTGCAAGATTCCGCTCCAGTATTCTTTTTCGTATTTCACTTTATCCCAAACTGATATTTTGTGACCATAACCCCTGCTCCTCTCCAAAAAATGAAGGTTGAAGAGATGGCAGAGAGACCTGTAAAATTTTTATTCTGTCAAATAAGGAATATATAAAAAATAGTAGCAAATATTGTCTCATTTTATGAAACAAGATACTAGCTGGATTAACGGATAAGGTTATTTCAGAATAAAGGATCACTCTTCAAATTGAATTAACTGTAATGAAAAACTCAGGATATTTCATTCATTCATTCATTTCATCATTTATTCATTTATCAATTACTGGTGAAAAATTTGTCCTTTCATCGAGTACATTACCATACTACACTGTTACCCAGTGGTTAAATTAACTTTGAAGCTTTATGATGTTGCTGAGATTGTGAAATTGTTGGCAGAATCGTATTTAATTGCTTTATTGAGATTTCATCATCTTTTTTAAAAAGGTTTTATTTATTTATTTGAGAGAGCAAGTGAGAAAGAGCATGAACTAGGAGGAGGGACAGAAGGAGAGGGAGAAACAGACTCCCCACTGAGCAGGGAGCCCAGCATGGACATCCATCCCAGGACAGATCATGACCTGAGTCAAAGGCACACGCTTAACCCACTGAGGCACCCAGGCGCCCCTCATGTTTATTTTAAAGATAAGGAGGCACCCTTTCTCATTGGTCCTTCCAATGAGATAACTGGTGAAAGATGCTATGTAGTATATAACAGAGGAGGGTTATTTTGACCAGCTTTATTAACCACAGAATGTTGGAACTGAAATAAACTTGAAGGTAATGTAGTGTAATTTCCATGCTCCCCTTCATCATAGATGAGGAAACTAAGGTTTATAGAATTGTGATCTGGCTGCAGGTCGCTTAACAGTAGGTGACAGAACCAGAACCACAACCGTGTTGCCATTTGTGGTTTAGGTCCTTTTCACCACTGTGCCGTTTCTTCACTTTAATGCTGTTTGGGCCAACCATAGAATTTCTTTGAGCCTGTATTTCCGTATCAATAAAATGGAGATAAATATCACCTATGTCATGGAATTTTTCAGAGAACAAAAAGGCAAAGCATATACATCTGGCTTGTTAAGTTTTAAGCTCTTACATTTTCTCTTCTGAGTTCTGCCATAGACCAGTTTTTAGGTAAATGTTTTTGATTTTCTTCACTGTAAAAGATAAATACAGGGTTCAAATTATAGGAGTTTTTCTTATTGACATAAGTATAAGAATTACAGTTTTCTAAGAAATTAGATTTCTCTTTAGATGCAGGAACTGTAAAAACTCATTGATTCTGATTTGAGAAATGTTATTGATGGGGCACCTCGGTGGCTCAGTGATTTTGGCTCAAGTCATGATCTCAGGGAACAAGCCCCAGGGTCCGGCTCTGCACCCAGTGGGGTGTCTGCTTGAGATTCTTCCACACCCACTTCTCCTCCCTCCACTCATGCTCACACACTCTGTCTCGTGCTCATAAATAAATAAATAAACAAACAAACAAATAAATAAATAAAATCTTTATAAAAAATTTCAAAAAGGGAAATACTGATCTTTGCATTCAGCTTACGAATTGTTCCTGCTTCCAGAGATGTGGTTGAGTTGTAATAGTCATCACATAAAAGCACCTTAGAAAAAAAACTTCGTAGGAATATAATACGCATCTAGAAAAATATACATAAGTATATTGATCAATGAATTTTCACAAACTAAACATAGCTCTGTAAACAACACTGAGAGACTTAGCAGCATTTCAAAAGCTCCCCTTGTGCCCCTTCTAATCGCTGTATTTCCAAGAGTATTCAACCAATAACCTAATTTCTAACAGCATAGATTAATTCTGGCTGAGATTTGAAGTACTTGTAATATAACTGTGCTATTTAATTCATCAGAAGATTTAATTTATCAGAAGATTCTGCCCATAATGAAAAATGCGGTGATGTTAGTATTGGGATAATTTTGAACATACTGTCTTTCAGAGAGCAGTATCCATAAACTAATCCCAAACAACGTTGTCTTTCTTATGTCTTAGTGAACAACAGAGAACTTCAAAGGAACTTGAGAATATTTATAAGGCGGCAGTTTCAGCAGGCATCATTGGCTGGGCATATGGGGGAATACCAGCTTTTATTCATGCTAAACAGCACTATATTGAGCAGAGCCAAGCAGAAATTTATCATAACCGGTTTGATGCTGTGGTAAGTACTGATACTCTAAAAGTATTTGAGGGCACAGCAGTTTAGCAGTTCATTTTACACTTAGTTACTCAGGTAGGAGGGTTGGGAGGGTTTAGGATGTCAGAGTAAAGGAACAAAGTCTATACTTAATAACAGTGGAAGTACTAATGCTAAAGTGCATACACATGGCTTGTCAGACCATGTTTCTTACCTGCAGAGGGATTACCACAATGGCTCTACTTTCTGAAATAAATTTCTAATCCCTAGCTAAATCATCAAGGTTAGCTATAGCATATTAACCCCATTCACAGAGCCACCATGGAGGACACTAGTTCACACTAAAACAATAATTAGCATTTATAACTACAGTTTATAGAGTGCTAACTCATTTGTTAGATTTGTATATCAGTTCTGTTGTATAAGCGAGGAAGTGATAGCTCAGAATTGTTTTGGGGTTTTTTTGAAATTATGTCAGACTCAAAGACAAGTTGTAAAAGTAGTGCAAAGAATTCCTATATACCTTCCACCCAAATTCTCCAAATGTTAACATTTTACCACATTTACTATATCATTCTCTGTATAATGCATGCTATTATTTTTTTGTGACTGCTAGAGAGTAAGGTGTAGTCATGATGAATGCTTCAGCATATATTTCCCTGAAAACAAAGACATTCTCTTACATAACCACAATATAATTATACAGATAGGGAAATTAACACTGATATAGTACTTTTATTTATGTATTTATGTAAATTTTGCTAGTCATCCCACTAATATAAAAGTAAATAAAAATTTTTTTTCGGTCCAGGATCTATTTTTGGATCAGATGTTGAATTTGCTTCTCATGCCTCTTTAGTCTCTTTTAATCTAGAACAGTTTCTTTCTTTAACTTTCTTGATTGTGACATTTTTGAAGATTGTGGGCTATATATTTGGTAGAATGTTTCTCAATTTGGATTTGCTTAACGTTTTTTCATGATTAGATTCAGGGTCTGAGTTTTAGCAGGACTATCCTAGAATTGATGTTTCCTTTTTAGTACATTATATCAGGAGCACATATCTTTCTTTTTTTTTTTTTTTTTAAAGATTTTATTTATTTATTTGAGACAGAATGAGAGAGAGAGAGCACATGAGAGGGGGGAGGGTCAGAGGCAGAAGCAGGCTCCCTGCCGAGCAGGGAGCCCGATGCGGGACTCGATCCCGGGACTCCAGGATCATGACCTGAGCCGAAGGCAGTCGCTTAACCAACTGAGCCACCCAGGCGCCCCTGGAGCACATATCTTTTGTCTCTTTACTGATGATGTTTATTTTAGACACTTGGTTGAGATGGACTCTACCAGACTTATCCGCTGTAAAATTACTACTTTTTCCCTTTGTAACTAGTGTCTTATGGATACTTATAAGATATTTTGAGACTATGTAAATATCCTATTTTTCCACAAATTTCTGTGCTCTAGTTTTAGCATTCAGTGATGACTCTTACCTGAAAGAGTTAGTACTGTGGTGGTTGCCGAATGGTTATTTTCTAATTCCATCTTTCCTGTATTTATTTGTTAGTAGTCAGCTTTAAGGAAGAGCTTTCCCTCCTCTTGTATTTGTTTCTTTATAATTTATTTATATCAGTGTGGACTCAAGGATTCTTATTTTATTCTGTAGGCTCATAATCCATTATTATCATTATTTATCTTGAAGCTCAAATTGACCTAGATTTGGACAGTTGGGGACCTTCAAACTAGGTCCTTTGTCCTTTTGATCTGTTCCCATCATTCTTTGAGCGTATCTTTACTTTTGGGCATAGCAGAATGCTCCTGACTCACCTTTTACTTTTCTAGCACCAGCCCCAGAATTAGTTACCACCAAAGAATTCTAGTTTCTTTTAGTGGAAAAATGGTATTTAAAAGCTAAGATTTGATGCTAGGTATGCTCATTGCTTACAGGGTTATCATGGCTTCTAGGCCCTAGGTAGACAAAATTAGGACATGTGTGTGTTCATGTCTACTTCTATACACATATTCATACACACTTTTATATTTATTTATTTGTCCACCTATTTATTAAAAGCTATGAGTCCAGGGGCACCTGGGTGGCTTAGTTGGTTGAGTGTCTGGCTCTTGGTTTTTGCTCAGGCCATGATCTCGGGGTCATGGGATCGGAGCCCGAGTTGGGCTCTGCCCTAGGCAGGGAGTCTGCTTGGGGATTCTCTCTCTCCCTCTGCTTCTGCCCCTCCCCCTGCCCACATGTTCTCTCTCTCTCAAATAAATGAATAAATCTTAAAAAAATAAAAAATAAAAAAAAAAAGCCATGAATCCATACTGATACTCTTCAGAGAGTTTTAACTTGCCCAATATCGTATAGTAGTTAAGGATACACTTAGGAATTCTCTCAAAATCTAGACTATATCCTCAGGATATTATACTAGACTTGCTCCATGGTGATGTGGTGAAAAAATACTGTGGAGACCAACAACCTATCTTCCAATTCTGACTTTATTCCTTATTGGCTGAGTGATCTTGGTTAGAAACTTCTGTCTAACCTTTAGTAAAAACCGAAGCACCTACCTGAAAAAAATATTATAAGGATTAAATGAGTAATATGTTAACACAACTTTTATGTAGAAGGTGGATGGTAAATTTATCAGTTCTCTTCTCTTTCTCTGTTCCTTTTCTACATATCTGTGTTACTATCATCCTTCCCCTTTAATTTACCATTTAGTCGGTTGTTCTTTTTTATTTTATGGTTTCTTTTCCCCAAGATATAAAAAGCATGTCTAACACTGACTTTATATCTGCCATGGCATTTGCCGTATAGATTCTCAGTTTATGCCTCATTGATAGATTACTTGGTTGACACGGCGATTCTTAGTTCCTTTTCCATCTCCAGATAGAATAGGATGCACATGGGACTTTTGCTTTAGCTTCACTACTTAAACAATGGTATTTCTAGAGATTGTATGGTGTTTCTGTTTAGGTGTCCCTGCCTAATCCATAGCCAACATCCCTCTGCCACAGTTTCAGAATAAAGAAGGTATCAAGGTATTTTGGAACCTCACAGACTTTTCATTAACTTTAGCAATCTGCACATCGTGCTGCCACACGAGGCTTCATCCGGTACGGCTGGCGCTGGAGTTGGAGAACTACAGTGTTTGTGACTATATTCAAGTAAGTTCTTTCTGAATTGTGACAGAGGGTCTTGGTATTCTTTCAGGAGCACATCTTTTGAGCAAGTGAGATTTTTAAAAACTAAATACCCACATGAAAGTGATTCATAATACCCTTTTCCTCAAGATCTTTTATCTATCTGTGTGACAGATTGGTCCAAATGTGGTTTTGCATCCATGGGTGGAAGTCTGCTAACTATTATCCAAATACATACAAGGTTTTCTAAGTAAGAGAAATTCTGCAAAACTCTTCTTTACGTTTCTTTTTCTAAGTGAATATTTTTTCCAGAAATTTGACTGCTCTTTGGTTCATTCTTCAGCAGAAGAAGGCCCACCTAGAAAACCGATAAGCATGTTAGTATTGTGGAACACATTGACGGGGCCTAGACTAAGACCTGGAATGGACATAGTAGGCACTTCTAAACTAATACCTATCACTTCAGTGAAAATTATGATCAAGAAAGTAAAGGGGATATACTTTTTAAATTTTATGTTTTCTTCTTTCCCCCTTCTTCCCAGCACAGTCAACACTGGTCTAAATGTGTACCGAAATAAAAATGCCCTAAGCCATTTTGTCATTGCAGGAGGTAAGACATTTTTGTTCTTGTTTATGTTTTTTCAGTCTTCTCAAGTATAGTTTGGAAAATATTTATGGACTTATAAATCAGAGCTGCTGAATTCTTTAGTTGACTTCTCATCACATCTCATTCAACATTCATGCAAAATGTATGAAGAGCATTGTGCTTGGCCCTTGGTGTACTTGGTGAACAAAACAGAAAAAGTCTTCGCTTTCATGGAGTTTTACCATCTAATGTGGTTGGGGAAAAAAGGTTGCTGTGATAGAAGGTAGCAAATAGGGGAGGCAATGGGATGGTCAGGGTGATCGGAGAAGGTTTTTTTTTTAATGTTCATTTAACCAACATATAATACATCATTAATTTTGCTGTAGTGTTCAACGATTTCATTAGTTGCGTATAACACCCAGTGCTCATCACCTCCAGAGAAGGCTGACATTGAAGCTGATACCTGAAAAATGGGAAGAAGTAAGCCTTGTAAAAAAGAGTAGCCTAGGCAGAGCGAACATTGAGGGTGAAGGCTCTAAGGCAAGAAAAGTTCCTCAAAAGCAGGATAATATGACTGGAACATAGTGAGTGAGGGGAAGAGTGGCTTGAGGTAAGATTGGTGAAGTGAAGTAGAAAGGGACCAGATTTTTCATGGTAAGAGCTTGGATTTTATTTTAAAGCTTTATGCCTCTGGTAAATGTGACCTTTTTAAAATGAACATTAAAAATAGTATTGAAATACTATTTCCAGAAATGTGAATTATGTGCCACATATACCCAAGCACTCACTGACTCATCTACATTCTCTCTCTCAGCAACATTCTGATAGTAATTAACTAATTTACAAGCTCTATTAACACAGCAGCTCTGTCCTACCAATCTAATGTGGTCAATCTTTGCAACATAATAGTTACGAAACAAGCTATTCTTCAGCAGGCTTCTCATGAAAAATTGCAGAGATTATACAGGAAAGCCTAAGAACTGGACTTCTTTTGTCTCATTAAAATGTGAATTAACTTTAAACATACAGTTTGCAATGTAACTCTAGGAGGCAAAATATACAGAGAAAAAATTTAACAAAATATATACACATATATTTAACGCAGATACTAGTATGACCATCTCTCACATACAAAAACATACATATAATGCACATAACATTTAAAAAATGTTTAATTTGGAAATAATTTCAAGCTTACAAAGAGCTTTAGGGGTGCCTAGGTGGCTCAGTCGTTAAGCATCTGCCTTCGGCTCAGGTCGTGATCCCAGGGTCCTGGGATCGAGCCCCACACCAGGCTCCCTGCTCCGTGGGAAGCCTACTTCTCCCTCTCCCACTCCCCCTGCTTGTGTTCCCTCTCATGCTGTGTCTCTCTGTCAAATAAATAAATAAATAAAATCTTTAAAGAAAAAAAAAAGCTTTAAAAATAAAAGTAATACAAGGAACGCCATATAGCCTTTATATACAGAGATTGAACTGTTAACATTTTAGTCCATTTGCTTTATCACTTGTGCTCTCTTTTGGGTGCATGCTCTCTTTCTCTCTCTATATGTATATACACACAAAGGCAAATACACATACACATGATTTGAATTTAACAATTTAATGGAAACATTTTAAAATATAAAACTAGAAGTAGGCATTAATAGCATTGGAGCAGCTGAAATTTGCCCTTTTTTAACTTGCAATCATTTTTCCATAGTATTCTGTGGGCTTTTATCCAAACCAAACTCTGTTTTCCTCCTCCAGCTTCCATACTTGTTCCTGCTTTTATGTTCTCTAGCATCTACCCTGTTAAATTAAAAACAACAACAACGAAGTGAAGCAATGATACGGTTCTGCCCTTTATGCACCTCTTTCCAAAGTTCTAGACCTATCAATTATATTCCTTTAATATATATGGACTCTCAGCTCTTCTTTCTTCCCACTGCTGCTGTGCGGCCTTCCCTGTTTGTAGTCTTGGTGTGCTCCACTTCCAGTGTTGCCTTACTTTTTTGAAATACGAATGTGATTGTAACACTTTTTTGCTTGAGGTTCTTCCATAGTTTTCCATCATTTTAATGTTGAGTCTTTATCTGGCCCCCATATACCGCTCTTGCTCCACCGTTATGACTCTACTTTGATTTCCCAAACCCAACATAATCTTGCTTTACATGTATTGGTCCCTCTTCTTGAACCTGCCTTTGCACTCCCACAGACAATTTTGTTCAGCTCTTATTGGACCTGTCTTTCAAGGTTCAGCTCATCTGTCAGCTTCAGTTTCCCTAGAGATCCTTCCTAGCCCCTATTCTTATCTTTGGGTCTTTTTAGGTGTCTTCCCCTATGTTCCCGCAATTTACTATAAATACTTTAATTGAAGCACTTACAACACTATGTTGTAGCTGTTAACTTGTTTTGCTTCTCGATGACTTACTTGATATCAGAGAAAGCCTTTGCCTTTTATATCACAAGTCTTTGACGCATGGTAGAGTAGAATAAATGTTTCTTGAATGTAAATTGAGTGTAAAAATTAGTAAAAATAGTCCCACATCAGGCTCCTTGCTCAGCGAGGAGCCTGCTTCTCTGTCTGCCTGCTGATCCCCCTGCTTGTGTTTGCTCTCTCTCTGACAAATAAAAAATAAAATCTTTTAAAAAATTAGTAAAAAATGATAAGAATAGAAAAATACATCTGATAC
Source organism: Mirounga leonina (assembly GCF_011800145.1). NCBI lineage: Eukaryota > Metazoa > Chordata > Mammalia > Carnivora > Phocidae > Mirounga > Mirounga leonina. The sequence goes on along the minus strand of NW_023270268.1, from coordinate 91,717,140 downwards.
AATGTAAGTTTTTATTCTCAAACCAGCAACCAATATTGAACTTAATGGTGTAACATAAAGTAATTTCCCCTGAAGTCAAAATCAGGTCAAGGATGTCTCCTCTCATTATTATTTGGCATTCATCTGGACATTTATAAATGTATATTTGACATCTGGAATGGCTGAGTGAGGAGCTTGTAAATCCTCTCCACAGAAAGCAACAATAGAATTGGACAGAATTATCAAAAACAACCATTTAAAGATGCTGGAAGTTGACCACAAGCACCCAAAAAATCAGTAAGCATTTATCCATAATTTCTACTGAGTCTCAGTAAGAACATTGAGAGTCTATTCTCAGCCTAGGGCTGCTCCTGCCCCCTAACCCACAGCTCCATGATGTAGAAATTTCACAAGGACAGGCTGGAGGACCAAATTTCTGCTGCTTAAGGTGGCTGACTTTATTTGGAGCAGAGATCAGAAAATTCGAAGCCAAGGGGTATTGCTGAAAATAATTGCAACAGGGAAGGATATTATCACACAGCTAACCTGAGGTTTTGATACTATTTGGGGTAAGGAATAGACTGGCAGAGGAGGTGGAATCTTAACAGGGATAGCTAGGGAACAAGACAGCCAAAGAGGGCTTTAATAAGATCCTACTTATTCCTAGAACTCTGGAAAGTTGCACAGCACACATGTGTAAGTATTCATGCACATTCAGGAGAGACTGGTAAGGGCTCTAGCAAGCTACTTATCTTTGGTTCATTGTGAGGCTTAATTGTGAGGGTTAATTGCGAACACCAAAAGAAAAAGCCAGAAAAGATTCATAAACTATCTAAACTTTGAATGCATTCTTCAACCACAGATACATTGGCAAAGGATAGAAGCCTTACTGCCTTGAGATGTTTAAGCATAACCTCTGATGAATCATTGGCTGACTGCTTATACCAGTGTGATGCCTAGGAAGCCAGGCATAAAGATAAAAATTAAGCAATGACATTAGTGGCTGTAGCCTGCAGAAAAAAGACTCCACAGAATTGGTCCAGGCAAGTTACTACATAAACAAAGAATTATAGCCATTCCCCTGTGGAGGCTGTGCTAACTCCAGAGATGCTGTAATTTATTACCTACAGTGTGCAGTTTTCAACAACAAAAATATCGTAAGACATGCAAAAATGGGGTTAAAAAAAGCAATCATTGGGAATGTCTCTGACAGGACCCATCTATTGAACATATCAGACAAAAAGACTTCATACCATTTTTAAAGTAATAAAAGTAGGATGACACTGACTTATCAATAGAGAAGGTCAATATTTTTTGACAAAAAATTTTTTTATAATTATAAAAGATTATAAATTATAAAAAGAATTATATGATTATAAAAATTATATTAGAATTATAGAATTATAAAAAAGAATTATAAAAAAGGATCAAATGAAAATTCTGGAGTTGATAAATACAACAATAGAAATTAAAAGTTCACTGGAGAGGAGAGCTCAACACCATATTTGAAATAGCAGAAAAGAATTGGTGAACCTGAAGATGCATCAATATAGGTTGTTTCTTATGAAGGATAGAATTTTTTTTTAAAAGATTTTATTTGAGAGAGAGCGCATGAGTGGGGGGTAGGGGTAGAGGGAGAGGGAGAACCAGACTACCCACTGACCAAGGAACCCAGTGCAGGACTCGATCCCAGGACCCCGAGTTCATGACCTGAGCCTAAGGCAGATGCTTAACCGACTAAGCCACCCAGGTGCCCATGAAGGACAGAATTTTTTAAAATGAAGAGAAGTGATCTGAGCCTCAGCAATCTATAGGACACCATCAGAAATACCAACAGGTATGTGATGGAAATGCTAGATGGAGAGAAAAGAGAAAGAGGCAGAAAAAAGTGTTTTAAGAAATAAAGCTACAAACTTTCCAAATTTGATGAAAAAACATTAATCCATACATCGAAGAGGCTCAACAAACTCTAAGAAAAATAAACATGCACCTAGACACATAAAAGCAGCAAGAAAAAAACAACTCATACAAGGAACGCCCCAATAAAATTAACAGCCGATTGCTTATCAGAATAATGGAAGCCAGAAGACGGTAGAATGGCATTCAAAGGCCTGAAAAGAATAAGTTATCAACCAAGAATTCTCTATCTAGCAAACCATTCTCCAAAATTGAAGGCAAAAATAAAGACATTGGCAGATAAGCAAAGAAAGAAAATTTGTTGCTAGCAGATATCTTACAAAATACTATAAAAGCTCTTCAGGCTAAAAGGAAGTGATACCAGATGGTAACCTGAATCTACATGAAGCATTAAAGAGCACTGGTAAAGAGGTGCCTGGGTGGCTCGGTCTTTAAGCGTCTGCCTTCGGCTCAGGTCATGGTCCCAGGGTCCTGGGATTGAGCCCCACATCAGGCTCCTTGCTCAGTGGGAAGCCTGCTGCTTCCTCTCCCACTCCCCCTGCTTGTGTTCCCTCTTTCGCTGTGTCTCTCTCTGTCAAATAAATAAATAAAATCTTAAAAAAAAAAAAAAAGCCCTGGTAAAGATAATTGTATAAGTAATTATTAAAGGTTGTCTAAATATATATTTTCTCTTAACTGATCTAAATGACAATACATAAATAATAATAAAAGATAATACATAAAATAATAAAATTGAAGTGTTAGACATATAGCATGTTTAAAACTCTATATGGCATTAATAGCACAAATGAGAGGGAAGGAATGGAAGTATGCTGGAGCAAGATGATATCAAATAGTAACTTGACAGGAAGAAATGAAAAGTACTAGAAATGGTAAATATGTAGGTTAATATAAAAGACATCATAAGCCTATTGTTTTTTCTTTCTTAATTTTTTTGCTTCTTTAAAATACAGTGATTGTATAAAATCATAATATTGTATTGCTGTGTTTTAACATATATACATAACATAAGTGACAATAATAGCACAAAGATGGGAGAGGAGTGGAGCTGTATTGGAAGAGTCTGTGTACATCTTACTGGAATAATATTGGTACTGATCTGAAGTAGACTGTGGTAAATTAAGATGCATAGGGTAGCCCCTAAAGCAAGTAATAGCAAAGTAACTTTTTTTTTTTAAGATTTCTTTTCTTTTTTTTTTTTTTAAAGATTTTATTTATTTTGGGGCGCCTGGGTGGCTCAGTTGGTTAAGCGACTGCCTTCGGCTCAGGTCATGATCCCGGAGTCCCGGGATCGAGTCCCACATCGGGCTCCCTGCTCGGCGGGGAGTCTGGTTCTCCCTCTAACCCTACCCCCTCTTGCACTCTCTCACTCTCTCTCTCAAATAAATAAATAAATAAAATCTTAAAAAAAAAAAGTTTAAAGATTTTATTTATTTTTTAGAGAGCGAGCGAGAGAGAAACAGCATGAGAGGGGAGAGGGTCAGGGGAGAAGCAGGCTCCCCGCTGAGCCGGGAGCCCGATGTGGGACTCAATCCCAGGACCCTGGGATCATGACCTGAGCCGAAGGCAGATGCTTAACCATCTGAGCCACCCAGGCGCCCAACTTTTTAAAGTAGTAACAAGGCCAAAGGAAATTAAATAAGATATATAAAAACAAATAGTAAGATGGCAGGCCTAAATCTAGCTGTATCAGTAATAACATTAAATATGAGTGGATTAAACACTGCAATCAATAGTCAGAGATTGACTCTATTAAAAAAAGTTCCAACTATATGCTGTGTACAGGAGACATATTTTAGTTCAAAGAAACAAATAAGTTGAAAGTAAAACGAGGGAAAAAGATAAACTATGCAAACAGTAAGGAAAAGAGCTTGAGTGGCTCTTCTAGTATCAGACAAGATAGACTATAATATAAAAATGCTAGAGACAAAGACATTTCATAATGTTAAAAGAACCAATCCATCAAGAAATATAACATTTATAAACATACATGCATCTAACAACAGAGCTCCTAAATACATGAAACAAACACTGACTTGAGAGGAGAAATAGACAACTCAATAATAGTTGTTGGAGGCTTTAATATGCCACTTTTAATAATGGATAGAACAACTAGAGGAAATACCAGCAAGGATATAGAATACTTGAACAACACTATCAACCTGTGTGACCTAACATCAATAGAACACTCTACCCAACAACAGCAAGAATACACATTCTTTTCAAGTGCACATGGGATATTCTTCAGGCTAGACCATATATAAAGCCACAAAACAAGTCTCAATAAATTTAAAAGTATTGAAATCATACAAAGAATGTTCTCTGACTTCAGTGGAATTAAATTGAAAAAAATGGGGGATCCACAACTATTTGTAAATTAAACAACATATTTATAAATAACCCGTAGACCACAAGGAATCACAAGGTAAATTAGAAATATTTTTAGTTGAATGAAAATGAAAGCACATGTCAAAATTTCTAAGATTCACCCAAATTAGTACTTAGTGGGAAATTTATAGTTATAAAACCCTACATTATGAAAGAAGAAAGATCTCAAATTAACACTATAAGCTTCGACCTTTAAAAACTAGAAAATGAGGAGCAAAATAAACCCAAAGTAGGCAGACAGAAGGAAATAATAAAATTAGAGCAAAACTCAGTGAAATGGAAAGAAAAAGAGAAAATCAGTGGAACTAAAAGTTGGTTTTTTTGAAAAGATAACAAAATAGACAACCTTTAGCAAGACTGACCAAGAAAAAACGAAAGACACAAATTACCAAGATTTACTCAAGAAGAACTAGAAAATCTGGATAACCCCATAATAAGTTAATAAACTAAATTATTAAAAAATTTTTTTCACAAAAGCCCAGGACCGGATGGCTTCAATGGCTATTTGGGAAATTTCTCTCACAAACTCTTCCAGAAAACAGAGGAAGAAGGAACACTTTCAAACTCATTCTGTTAGACTAGTATTATCCTGGTACCAAAGCCAGATGAAGACAACAAAGAAAACTACAGATCACTATCACTCAAGAGTATATACACAGGGGTACCTGGCTGGCTCAGTTGGCAGAGCATGTGACTCTTGATCTAAGGGTTGTGGGTTCAAGTCCCATGTTGGGTGTAGAGATTACTTTAAAAGAAAAAGTATATACACAAAAATCTTTAACAAAATCATGACCCAATGATTTTATCCAAGGAATTTAAGGTTAGCTTAGAAAAAGCATTTGACAAAAATCCAACATTCATGATAAAAACTCTCAACAAACTAGGAATAAAAGGGAACTTCTTTAACCCGATGAAGGTCATCTATGAAAAAACCTGCAGCAAACATCATATTTAATGGTGAAAGACTGAATGATTTTCCCCTAAGACTGAGAACACAGCACAGATGTATACACTTGTAATTCAGGTATTTGATATGAATACAGTTGTATTCAGCATTATACTGGAGACTTTAACCAGTGCGTTCAGGTAAGAAAAAGAAATAAAAAGTACCAAGAATGAAAAAAAAGTAAACTGTCTTTATTCATAGAAAACATAGTTATGTGTAATAGAGTCTTACTCCATTTTTGGTGTTTGGCTGCTGACAGCTTATAAGCCTCAATACTCCCTCCCCCGCCCTTTAATAGTTATAGGTTCACAGTAAAATTGGACAGAAGATACAAAGATTTTGCATATCCTCCCTCCCACACTTACATGTAGCCTCCCCAACTATCAACATTTCACACCAGAGTGGGATATTAGTTACAATTGAAGAACCTACAGTGATGCATCATTATCAACCAAAGTCCATAGTTTTCTTTAGGGTTCACTCTTGGTGTACATTCTGTGGATTTGGACAAATATATGATGACATGTATCCATCATTGTGGTATCATAAAGAGTATTTTCATTGCCCTAAAAATTTGCTCTACCTATGCATCCCACCTACCAACCTCTGATAACCACTGATTTTTTTCTTTACTGTTTACATCGTTTTGCCTTTTCCAGAATGTTATATAATATTACATAGCTTTTTCAGATTGACTTCTTTCACTGAATAATATGCATTCAAGTTTGCTCTAGTGTCTTTTATTGATAGCTCATTTCTTTTTAGTGCTTTGTCTGAATATACCAGTTTATGCATTACCTACTGAAGGACATCTTGCTTGCTTCCAAGTATTGACAGTTATGAACAAAGCTGCTTTTTATATAAATGTCTGTGTGCAGGTTTTGTTGTGGACATAAATTTGCAGCTCCTTTGGGTAAATACCAGGGAGCATGATTACTGGATCATATGGTAAGAAACTGTCAGACTGTCTTCAAAAGTGGCTGTACCATTTTGGGTTCCAACCAGCAATGAATGAGAGTTTCTTTTGCTCCACATCCTTGCCAGCATTTAGCGTTGTCAGTGTTCTAAATTTTGGCTATTCTAATGGGTTTAAAAAAAAAATTCTTATTTTTTAAAAATGCTTTGTTTGGAAAAGAAGACTAGGAAGAAAAAGACCAAATTTATTACTACCTCTGGGTAATAGAATTAAATATAATTTTGTTCTTGTTAATTTTAAAACTTAGAAAATTAAAAAATGATGAATAGTACTTAAATAAGACAAATAAATCTCAAATGTTTTTTTAAAAATGTTACTGCCTGAGATGGCATTAGTTGTGTTGTACCTGGTGAGGGAGGAAAATGAATGACATCGTGGATATGCCCTTCCAGTGGGAAGGAAAGAGGACCTGTGCACCGACCACCAGGTGGCACTGTAAGCCAAATGCCCACTTGCAGGCCTGCCTGAGGTGTGTAGCAGTACAGGAAAGGTGAGGCTGGGGGAAGGTATAAACGGCAGGGGTTTTTGTTTATTTGGGGAAAGTTTTTCTGGAAGAATGCAGAAATGGAAGAGGTGGAAGTGAATAACAGATTTTTAAGAGGAGGTGGGCAAAAATGAAGCTGAATGAGAAGAGATTGGACCCTAGAACAGATGGAGTAAGTAGGTTTGCAAAAGGAATGTTTTCCTTTGAACCTGCAGTGTGGAAGAGATTGTGGTGGTATATTAATGTTGGGTTCAGAAAACTTAGGGGTTTATGTCATTTTTATAGAAGGAACATTATAAAGATAGATTCTAGTGTTTAAAGATAATTTAATATTGGGATTTTTTTGTTTTAAAATAGCTGTCACAGGAGGTCTTTTTAGAATAAATTTGGGCCTGCATGGTCTGGTGGCTGGTGGCATAATTGGAGCCTTGCTGGGGTAAGTGTTAACACAGTTTTATTCCAAATTAACACAACTTTCATTAATGCCTTACTTGTTAAAAATCTCATTCATTTCTAAACAAATTTAAATCTTAAAGCCTATAAAAGGTCTTTAGTCTTGTCTTGGCAGTGGCTTTGACTGTCAAATTCTAAGTCTACCCCGATGGTTGATTTTACTTCCAACTGTCACTGAGTAAAAACTGTTTAGATATCACTAACACCTGAAACTATTTGTGGTTTGAACAATGGTATTTACAAGGAGCAGGAAAAAAAGAGTAAGAAACAATTAACAAGCACATTCTATTAAAATTGTTTTTGTTTGGGTTTTGTTTAATTGTAAAAATTTTCTTCTTCAGCTTTTTACTTTGAAACATTTTGAACCTACAGAAAAGTTGAATGACTTAGTACATTGAACACCCATGTATTCTTCTTCACTTACATTCACCAATTGTTAACATTTTGCCATATTCATTTTTATATCTATGTGTGGAATGTATATACAGTTCTTTTTCTCTTTTTTCTTTTTGGTTAAATCTTTTGAGACCTCATAATTCTTCACCTCTGAATACATCAGCATGTATCTCCCAGGATGAAATGAAGAATATTTGCCAATGATATCACAGTGTACTCATCACAATAAATAGTTTAGCATTAAGTGAAAAGAAGCCAGCCACAAGAGGTTACAAATGTATGATTTCATTTATATGATATGCCCAAAATATACAAACCCTTTGAGACAGAAAGGAGATTAGTGGTAACCAGAATCTGAAGGGAGAGGAATGAAAGGGTTTACTAATAGGTATGGGGTTTCTTTTGGGGATGATGAAAATATTCTAGGCTTAGTAGTGATGGTTGATGGATTTATAAATCTACTGAAAACCACTAAATTCAATACTTTAAAGGTGACTTTTATGGTGTATGAATTACAAAGGTCAATAAAAAAGGTAACAAAAAAATAGTTTAGCATTGATTCAATATAGCTATCTAAAATAGGGTCCATATTCAAAATTTTTCAATTATTATAATAATGCCATATATATGTGTGTATGTATATATATATTTTTAAGATTTTATTTATTTATTTGACAGAGACACAGCGAGAGAGGGAACACAAGCAGGGGGAGTGGGAGAGGTTGAGAAGCAGGCTCCCCGCAGAACGGGGAGCCCAATGTGGGACTCGATCCCAGAACCCTGGGATTGTGACCTGAGCTGAAGGCAGTCGCTTAACCGACTGAGCCACCCAGGCGTCCTGTATATATATTTTTAACCCAGGATCCAATTGTATATCATTTTTATGGTTTTGATTCCTTTATTAAAAAAAAAAAGATGTATTTATTAGAGAGAGAGTGCACACAGCAGGAGGGGCAGAGGGAGAGGAAGAGTGAATCCGAAGCAGACTCCGAACTGAGCATGGAGCCTGACGTGGGGCTCAATCACAGGACCCTGAGATCACAGCCTGAGCTGAAACCAAGAATCCAGTGCTTAACTGCCTGCGCCCCCTAGGTGCCCCTTGATTCCTTTAAACTAGAACAGTTCCACCACCTTTCTTCCCCCAGAAAATTTCTCAATTTCTTTTGATTATCCCCTCATGATTAGATTTAGGTTAAATGTTTTCATCAGGAATACAATATAGGTGAAGTTGTTTCTTTCTCAGTGTATCACATCAACAGGCATAGTGTATCACTGATTATAAGTGATGTTAATTTTAATTACTTGGTGCAATAGTTTTCTATTGCTGTGTGACAGATTACCACAAACTTCAGCAACTTGAAACACTACCCATTTATTGTATCACAGTTCTGTAGGTCAGAAGTCTGAGTAGGTTCAGATGGGCTCTCTCTGTTCAGGGTTTTACCAGGCCAAAATCAAAGTGTTGGTCAGGCAGGCTCTTATTGGAGGCTCTGGGGAAGAATCTGTTCCTAAACCATTCAGGTTGTGGACAGGATCCTTTTGGCTGTAGGACTGAAGTCATTGTTCCCTGGCTGGTTGTCAGCCAGGCACCACCGTTCCTAGAGGCATCCCCATTCCTTCTCACAGTGACCCCCCCCCCATGTTCAAACCAGCAACCAGCATGTTGAATCCTTTCCATACTTTGAATCTCTCTGACTTCTACTCTGCCACCAGAGAAAACTCTCTGCTTTTAAAGGATTTATCCAGATAATTTACTTTTTGATTGACTCAAAATCAACTGATTATTAACCTTTATTACATCTGTAAAATTTTGCCATGTAACATAATCATGGGTATAATATATTTATAGTTGAAGGATTAGGGCAGGACAATTTGGGGCACCATTTTAGAATTCTGCCTACTGCATTTGGTGGTATCTAGTAAATTTCTCCACTGTAAGGGTATCTTTTTCACATTGTGATTAATAATCTGTGGGATAAGATTGAATTGCCTGTTCTCCAGCTATCTTTTTTCTTGTGGCTTTAATGATCTATTATAATTGTTGCTGTAATCAGTTATTACAAAGATGGTTGCAAAATGATTTGGTAGTTCTGTCTTTTCTTCTGTTTTTATTAGTTGGCGTTCACCGGAATAGAGGAGTTCTCCCTTTCCCTCCACCTATACCCTCCCTTTTTCTATCCCCTTTTTAGGAGGAAGTTAACACTGTAGATTTATGCATTCTTTTTTAAAATTCTTTTTAAAAATTCAGCATGTCATAATCTATTGCTGAACATGATTTTTATTGTGTTTTTTTGTTTGTTTTTTAGCAAAGTCTACCCCCAACATGGGGCTTGAACTCGGGACCCTGAGATCAGGAGTTACATGCTCAACTGACTGAGCCAGCCAGGTGCCCCTTGTTATGTTGTTAACATACCAGCTTAGTTTTGGAGGGAAAAATTGTTGAAATTAGAAGCAAGAACAATTTCTTTTTCTTTGTCATTAAAAACACATTAACATAAATTTTATCATCTTAACCATTTTTAAGTGTACAGTTTAGGAATGTTAGGTATATCCACATTGTTGTACAAAAGATCTCAAGCACTTTCTCATCTTGCAAAACTGAAAACTCTTTACCCATTAAACATTAATTTTCCCCTCCCCCTGTCCCCTAGCCTTTGGCAACCACCTGTCTACTTACTTTGTTTCTATGATTTTGACTACTTTAGATACTTCATATTAATGGAATCATATAATAGTTGTCTTTTTATAACTGGCTTATTTCACTTAGCATAACATCCTCAAGGTTGATCCATGTTGTAGCATGTGACAGGATCTTCTTTTTAAAGGCTGCATAATGCTCCATTGTATATAACACATTTTCTTTATCTGTTTGTCCATGGACATTTCCACTTAGCAAAAATAATTTTTTGAATGAGCTTCAAATGAGCTTGTAGTCAGAGGAAATTTAAGTTATATCAGAGTCAAAAACTCCTTCTCTTTGATAACACAAGAACGAAACCCTGTTCTGTTACTGTAATGATTGTTATCTAAATCAGTTTCTCGGTGGGTATCTATTGACGTTATGGGTGAGACTCTTGTGCCAGACTTTGGAATTTGAGGATGTTTTGGTGGTCCCGTCCCCAGAAGCTAGTAGTATCCTTCCTCCAACCAGAATGCCCTCCACAGTTCCTGCCCCTTGTTACCATTCCTGGTATTAATTTCACTTCTGAGAAATCTTCGGTGTAAAGCTACTTACTAGAACTTGTCATAAATATATATATTCCCAGTTTATCATTCATGATAAAACACAGAGCCAATTTATAGACCTGTTGTTTTTATACCAGTTAATTTGAGGAAGTTGCAGTGATTGTTTTTCTCTACTGTTTAGAAGACCAGGAAGGAAATTGCCTTAATAATTTTTCTTCATTCGACAAGGACACTTTGTCAGAGTCCCTGTACCTGGCAGGGACCAAGTGCCAAGTCAGTGTTTCCTGGGCCTCAGCAGCACGGTGGCGTGCTCCAGTGGCCCCTTCATCCTAAGCTTGCTCTCTGCTTCCCCCTCAGCACTCCTGTAGGAAGTCTGTTGATGGCATTTCAGAAGTTCTGCGGTGAAACTGTCCAAGAGAGAACACAGAAGGATCGCAAAGCACTCCATGAGCTGAGACTGGAAGAGAGGTAAGGAGTGTGTGAAGATGAGGGTATCTGACTTTCTTAGCCATCGTGGTGCTCTGTTAACCCAGGTCCTCCAAACTGCCCCTCAACTCGAAGATGAGTTTCTGGTGCACCCGGCTGGCTCAGTCAGTGGAGCACTTTTGATCTCAGGTTTGTGAGTGCAGGTCCCATGTTGGGTGTAGAGATTACTTTAAAAAATAAATAAATAAAATCTCAAAGAAGAGTTTCCTTTTCTTCAACTTGTACCCTACCTGATCTTTTAATCTTTTTAATGAAGGAAAAATGAAAGACACTAATTTTATTTTTAATCTGATGAGGATCATTCTTTAGATACACTTTTTTTTAAAGTTAAGATATTGTTAATCTCGCTTGGGTGCATATTTTTTCTTTTTCTATATTCTTGACTGCACAGGAAATTACCTAAAGGAAGTGGACAGCAATGAGTGAGTTTCACATGGCGTTATTTAAAAGGCAATATCCCCAGTTACACATGCATCTATGAACAATACAGAGCATGTTAGGTCTCTACATTCAAAGATTCCACTTCTTGCTGTGGATGCATATGATTTAGGTAGTTATAGTGGCTGTTCATGGACTGGATGCCACTGAGGAGGAGGAAAACTTTGACGTGTGCCATCTAGTCGTTCCCTGGGGTCCAGTTATCAGACTGAGAGTGGACTTTGTGCTGATTCTTTGTAAGATCACCGTAACAGGCTGCTAGCTAGCACTCCTGGTACAAAGGATTCTCGTAGCTCGGCTTCCTGCATACAGACGAAAGCTGCTGCTGTTTTAAAGTCTTTTTTTTTTCCATGTTTTTACTTGAAACTTCCATTGGTGCTAAACACACGTATGCACTTGGAAATTCTTAATATCTGTAGATCAGTTGTTCAGGGACTTGGGTTCTAGAGAAAAAGCATTGATTTTGCAGCCAATGAGACCTTGAAAGCAAACCTTAAATCCCAGTTAGGCTATTGATTAGTTCCATGACCTTGGATATTTTACTTAACTTCAAGCCCTCTTGTTTTCTCAGCCATTCTGAGGGCAGAATCACACCAAAATGCTCAATATATGTTTGTTTCATTCATTCCTCTTCTCCAGAGTAAGAGGATAGGTGGGATATGTAGTTATCTAAGTTCTAGGATAAAGCACTTAAAATTCTAAATGACAGAATAAAATGTGATGTAGAGAATTAAAAGCATGAAAGCGTTAGCTTATTTCTAGTTCTTTAGGTGTCATAAGAAACTTTTTTTTTTTTAAGAAAAGGAAGCTTTGAGAAAGGAATTGGAAAGGTAAGGAAAGTATATTGGTATTTAAATTTGATACAGAAAGTTGCAGAAGAGTTAACAGTTGGAAAAATATGAACAGATAATAATTGTATCCTCCCCAAAAAAGGAAACCAGAAAAATAACTGGGGGATGTTGATCAGTTATTTAGAGATGGAAATCTCAAAAATGGTTAAAAACAATAAATTGAATTGAATTATAGTAATGAAATACTTTAGAAGGAAATAGGGTCAAAAATTTATAGGATATTTATATGTCTATGATATATATGTGATATTCCTGAGGAGTTAATTTAATACCTAGTTAAGAACTTATTATATGCCTGCTTCTTTGTTTGAAAATAACTATAGAGAAGTCAAACAGAGTGTGAGTATAAAAAATTGCCTTAGCAGAAAATGTAGAAAACTGGCTATGGAGATATGGAAGAAGAAATGGTCAAACCTGGTTATGAAGAGTTGAGAAAAAAGTCATGGATGACCTTGATAATCACTTAAAGAAAGGAAGACACTAATACGAGATTTAGAAAAAGAACTGCTCCGTTATTTGGAAATTGGATTTTAATTTTTTGTAAATATACATCTATAGCGTTGTCCCATCTGACTTTTCCATATTGAATTTACCATTGTTACAGCCTTTGCGCAGTTCCTGTAAGGTCTGGCAACAGGGAGGTAATGGAGTGGCAGGGGGTTCACACCAGCTCCCCACCCCCACCCCTAGCCCTGAGGGCAAGAGGACAGCCAGTTTGCAAGGCTCACACTTAAGCTCAGGGTGCTTTTCGTTCTTGCACGATACCCCCGCAGGAACTCTGGAACATTTTAGGGATCAGAGCTGCAGTGTCCATTTTGGTGATGTGAGAATTGTAGTCGGCCCTTGAGTGGAACAGGTTAGGAGAGCGTAGAAAGTCATTGTTTTTGAAGTTCAAGGAGCAATGTTTGCTCATAAGGCACAGGGAGAATGGATAAATACTATCTTTTTAAAAAAGATCTCTCTAAGAACTAAGAAACAGAGCAGTACATGATATATTCTTTTCATTCTTTTATTACAGCAAAGCCAGACTACAATTTACTGAGCTCCTCCCTGAAGAAATTGAAAATAGCTTACAGAAAAATCGATCCAAAGATGATGTTAAGAAAATTGAAGCACTGCTAAATCTTCCTAGAAACCCTTCATCAACAAATAAACAAGACAAAGACTGAAAATGTTCTGGACTTAACATTCAATTGGTGAATCGAAGGGATCTGTGTCCGTTGAATGCCAATGGCTAGGCTTCTCCTTGGTCGGCCTGCTGACAGGTTAAGTGCTGGCACATCTAGTGGCAGTGACTTGCTCTTATCTTTTTTTAACCAAGAATTGGGCTATTGTGCGCTCACTTTACTTATCCTTAAATCTAAATACACACTTATGTCTTTCCTGATTGGTCTTTATATTTGACATTATATCTGTAGTGATCAATCAATACATAATTCTTTCCCCTGGATTTTACGACACTAGATTTAAAATTTCCCAAGATTGGAGTTGAATTCTGTAGGTTATATGTTTATTCTTGCAGCCCTTTAAAAGGATACTCTAGGGGCGCCTGGGTGGCTCAGTCGGTTAAGCGGCTGCCTTCGGCTCAGGTCATGATCCCAGGGTCCTGGGATCAAGCCCCGCATTGGGCTCCCTGCTCAGCAGAGAGCCTGCTTCTCCCTTTCCCTCTGCCTGCCGCTCTGCCTACTTGTGCTATCTCTCTGTCAAATAAATAAATTTAAAAAAATCTTTAAAAAAAAAAAATAAAAGGATATTCTAGGAATCACTAGGAAGAGGAGAGGAAAGAACCAGGTGAGGCAAATGGTCTGTGATAAAACCCTTGTGCCTTTGGGTCCTGGAAACATCACAGGCCTAAGTGTGTAGGGGTGCCTGGGCGGCTGTTGATTGAGTGTCCGACTCTTGATTTAGGCTCAGGTCATGATCTCAGGGTTGTGGACTGAGCCCTGAATGGGGCTCCGTGCTCAGTGTGGAGTCTGCTTATCCCTCTCCTTCCCTCTCTGCGCCTCCCTCCTCACGCATGCCGTCTCTCAAATAAATAAATAAAATCTTTAAAAATAAAATAAGGTAATTCCTATACTATTTGAAATACAATATAAATTTAACAAACAATAAGTAGATAAGCATTACTAAAAAAAGGAGCCTTTGTTTCCTCTCTTAGTGTTGATGACAAAGTGTCTATGCTGTAATATGCAGAAGTTACTTAGAATAGATACACAGTCTCTACACTCCAGGAGCTTGCTCCTTAGGAAGGAATCTGCAATCCTGCAGATTTTAACTTTTACTAAGGGCAGGGCGGGGGAGGGGTGGAATGAACTGCGTTAAGTGTACTAAGGGGGAAAAACTGCTAGTGCTTTGTTTTGGTGTTAGATCTCTGTTTTTAGTTCCTGCTCTGAAAGTAACTGTTTTCAGGAGCTGGTTTTGTGTAGCCGAGTAATACAGTGGCTGAAATCATGGGCTCTGGAGGCAGATCGCTGGCTTAGCATCCCAGCCATGTGGCTTTGCTGCCATGTGACCTATAGCAAAGCCATTTTACTAGGTCTCAGTTTTCCCCTCTGTCAAATGAAATAGTATCTGCCTCAGAATGGGTATTAAGTGAAATGATGCATGTGGAGCATAGCACGATGCCCTGGAGCACAGGGGATGAGAGATAGAAGAACAGATATTAGTAATTATAAGGATAGAAGAACCTCTGCACAAGTATATTATTAACATGATTTACATGTTATCACCACACTCCATAAAGCATGTTTTTCTTAATTATCCCATTCATAAACTGCTGACAAGTTGGCAGTTAGTCAGTCTGTTTATTGTTTTATTCACATCCACATATAGATTAAATTCTCCAACTAGAAATTAGAAAACTAGATGGTTGGTTTTAAAAATAATTTTATTCATATCACAGAAATATCAGAAGTACAACTGTTTGAAAAAATAGTACTAACACATTTATCAAATGTAATAAGTAATGTAATATAATTTAAGTATAAATAAGCTATCTCTTAAGTGTGTACTATTTCATGACTTGAGGTCTCCTTTTGATGTCTAAGGATTATTAATTTAACTAAATGCAGCAATTCCCTTTTTTTTTTTTGTTCTTTGCTTTAAGTTCTTGTCAGTTTCCTACTTTTATTTCCTTCAGTGATTTTATTCTGAGAGCAACCATTTAAAAGTGTACTTCTGCTCCTTAGACTATGTAGCATAATCTGGTCCCTTTATAGCTACCAAAATTAAATGTTTTAGACCCAGCCACATGTGAGAAACTTGGTCAACTTGCTGTCCATTGTGAAATTTTCAAATGAGAATGTCTGATTGCTCCTGCTTAAGTCAGGTCCACCTCCTGGTCCGTTGAGTTGTGGAAGACAACTTCAGAGAAAGAGGAGTCATGAGCAAGTAACACAGGAACAGCAGTTGGCCACCTTCTTTTCAATTCTCTGCTGGTGTCAGAAGGATCAGAAATACCAAGGAGGAAAAGCCACTTTAGGGATCTAAGGAAGGCCTATGGAATGCTGTTTCCATTACCTCGATAGATTTCTAAGGACAGCTTACTGTTTAATAATACACCATAAAAACCTATCTCATTTTAAATGAGAACCTTCTCATATTTTATAAATGAGGTTAAACTAGCATAAAGCCATTTAAGGAGATTATTAGTCCAATATGAACCAGTAGGATATGACTCTTTAAACCAACCTATCCCTCTCCATCCTGACTATTGCTTTGAGGTGTATAAGTCATTCATCTTACATGTCACAGGATATCAGTTTTGGATAGATCTACTTTCTCCAGAACCTGATGGAGAAGTGGGAGAGCAACAGAGGAGAGCACAATGAAAAATGAAATACTGGCTAACACCACTAATGTTTCCATCATTCTCACATCGGTATACATACCAGCATACTACCCACACATGAACATCAGATTCCCTTTTACAACAACACAAAATCTTCCAGCGTTGCATCAGATCAAGTCTCAAAAGTTGACCTGACATTGGACAAATTCTTTTTCCAGAAGCATTTTGACTGGTGTGTGTGTATATATATATATACACACCAGTTAATAGCACAGAGCCAGACTAATGGAAAAGAGCACCAGAGACAGGAAATCTGAGTTCTGGCTCAGGCCTTTATCATTCAGGTCACCCCCTGGGCCTTGATGTCCTTGTCAGTAATGAGACAAGTGTTTTCAAATGTCTCTTCCAGGCCTGAACAATTCTTTGTTTCTAAATTCTTTGACCAAGGTTACCAGAGCTACTTATGTCCCCACCATATTCCTCTGGTCACTTTTTGCAGGGCCACTGAAATGAAGAGGCTCCTAGAAAACATACTTGAAGTACAAGGTGGGATAATCCTGGCCATCTGAGGAAATTCAAAGAAGAGGTCAATCTAAGATGGAGGTGGGACCTGAGAAAACAAAAAATTAAACGAATACTTCAAACCCTAAATTCTCAAAGGAGGAAACCATTTTAAAATTTTATATTTTTTATCACAAAGGTGCTCCCAAATTGAGGTGACATTTGTAGATATTAATCTTGATGGCCAAAGAATATAAAGGGAAGTCCAAATTATGGGAGAATTTAGGACAAATCTGACAATTTTTATTACATGAAATATTAGGCAAATATTAAGCACCAGCTATCATCAAACAACCAAACGTTAGTGATCAAGGTAATATTCTATCTGTGAGGCAAACAGATCTATCAGGCATGGTTGTTCTCAATAAGCCTACAACTCAGTAAAGAATATAAGACATGCACGTGAGAATAAACCCAGGATGGAATGTGATGTGCTAGAGAGCACCGCTCCAGCAGCTCAAAGGCAGAGTTGCTTGAACTGGACAAGATGGCCACTAGGAGACTGGACCCCTGGCTTCAGTATGACATATCAGCTGGCTGAGCAGAAGACTGTTAACAAGCAAAGGCAAGGAAGTTCAAGGTAATCACCGAACTGAGGGGGACATCCTGGAAAGGGCATCCTGAAGAAGTTGAAAACAGGAAATAGAGACTGCTGTGGGGAAATGTGCATAGGCCTGCTATGATGAAAGGAACCTGAGCTTCATACCCAGTTTGAGTCCTGCTCTGCTCCTTGCCTGCCTGACCCGAGGCAAATCACAGCCTCTGGGAGGGAGCCTCGGGTTTCTCTCATATAAAATGGAGATAAAGATCTTGCTCACAGAGACTTTTATAAGACTAAATGAAATAATAAAATAATGCTTTTGTAAAACATAACCTATTAAGTCTCAGGTGTTATATTTCATTTCCTTTTTTTTTTTTTTTTTTTTTTTTAAGGTAACTCTGCAGACTCTCATTTCTGTGCTTTCTCACCCTAACTTCATAAGTCAAAAAGGACTGTTTATGGAGGCTATAAACCACCCTGGACCTGGTATGAGTCTCTTGGATTCCAATGTTTCTCTTACATGAAAAGGCCTGGGTAGTTTAGGATAACACAAAATTGATGTAAGTTAATAGTGTGACTCAAAAACCCTGCTGCTGTGTAAGGCTTTCTTAACAGAAAAAACATTCTAGATCCCAGATACTAATTGTCCCATTGTATGTTGAATTAGACCATATTTAAAGTCTTGGACTCCATTTGTTGACATCTAGTGTATTCACATGAAGCTTCTGGAAAACTACTATGTGGAGAACAGTTCAAAGAACTGAGAATGTTTATACTGAAGAGATCAATTGAAATGTGGAAAGTTAAAGTCTTAAAACTTTTCCTATAGGCATTGGGGGTCTCTTCTGAGTTTCTGAGTGGGAAAATGACATGGAGAAATGACTCTTTATAAAATCTGGCTCTGTTACTGGGTTAGTAGGATGACTCTGTTAGAGGCAGAGAGACCAATGAGGACGTTACTGAGGTGGTATAGAGTGACCAGTAAGTGACCCTAATCTGCATCCATCAGTAGTGAGGGATATAGGCAAAAAGGAATGATCAGAATAAGCAGCTGGGCCAGGAATATTACTTCAAGATGAACTTAAGGTATTTTACAGATAATGAAACACTGAGTTGACTGACAAGAGGGTGACATGTCAATGTGGCAGAATGGCACAGCAAAGAAAGGGGTAACAATAAGCAAGTCATGTGGGGAGAAAGAGATTCCAACCATCTGTTTAGAGTAACCTGAATTAGGTTTTTGAGAAGGTGAGGTAGGGTTTAAATCTGGAGTACCAGACAGGAAGAAAACACTGTGCCTTCTAATATCTCACATATTCCACCCTGGTAGAGAAGAGCTAGAGGAGCTACCTCCAGATGTTCTGCTCATACGGATGCTTGGGCAGATCCTATGTAGATAGGAGTGATCTTTTCCATGTCCACGCCCTCCTCATTCGTCTTTCCCCTTCTCCATCTTGCAGCAAGTCCTTGACGATAAGCACAAACAATAAAGATTTAGATAGGTGAGTTTCCCCTAAATTGTGTCCGTATATTTCAGGAAGCCTTCACTGGCTAAGAACTAGATCAGTGGTTCTTAAACCAGGGAGATTTCCCAGCACCCCCCACCCCCACCCTGCCCTGGGACATTTGTAATGTAATAGAGACATTTTTGGTTGTCACAACGGGGGCAGGGGTGCTATTGGCATATAGTGAATAGAGCCTAGAGATACTGCTAAATACACTACAATGCACTGAATGAACCCTAAAACAAAGAATTATTTGGCCCTAAATGTCAGTAGTGTTAATAAGAGATCCTCAACTAGAGGGGTAAGGCTGGGCAGTCTCTATCAAAAACATCCTTGAGCCCACCAGACTTCTTCACCCTATCTGTGGGTTGAGTTGTTGGTTGCAAAGAGTCTTAGTGACTTCCCTGCGCTTTGACAATTTTTGTGCTGAAGTTTGGGAAAATCATCAGATGTTGGTCTTCCAATTTTCTTTGCTCAATATACATGGTTTCTACTCCAAGAAAGGTTGGTGCTCCTTCATGGTGACTATGGCCTCAGCTCTAGCCTAGCAGTTCCTCTTCATTTAATTACAGAGTTGGAAGGTAGCATATGTATAAGGCCAAAAATTTGAACTCCTAGGGAAAAACATCCTAGATATTTCTTCTTTCCTCAACCACTCCTTACCTTTCAACCAAAAAATGTATTCAAAGGAATTGAGAATTGGCAAAAATCACCTGTGACTATGTAATTTCTCAGTGTCATTAGTGCATCTTACCCTCCTTTAAGAAAACGTTTCTTGACCCCAAATCTTGTCCTTCTGACTTTCCTCCACTTGAAAATCAAAGATTAGAATATCACTTTGCATCAGAAATATTTTCAAATTAGTTAGCAAGCCTCAGTGTCTCCAAGAAAATAAAAAGTTAGGGGAAAAAATAAATGGAGTAAACTAGAGCGTGTCTTGAGGTCACTAATTCCTCATGTTTGTAACGGCAGCGCCTAGTAGAGAACCGGACACAGAGTAGGTGTCCAAGAAATGTCTGTCCAGTGAATGAATAGAACTTGGTGAGACAAGTAAAGAATGCACTAAGGTTTCCATAAAACGAGAAGAGGCTATAACCTAGGCTAAAACCTCGGAAGGTTGCTGACACATACCGATAGAGTTTGGGCTTCCAGGAATTGAGGTCAGAATGATAGTACGATAGTACTTACTGTGGGCTAGGCAGCTTCTTATAATGACAGTGATCAGAACAATCCCACTTACTACTGAGATTAGGATGACCCAGAACTGGAGTGAATTATCAGGAGGGGGTGGCTCAACTGTGGAGGGAAAAGAATAGTGTCAGCTCTAATGTGTTTCCAGCTGCAGGATTCTATACCTCTTATATCTACACAACTGTAGAGAGTATTTTTCACTTCTTTCTCTGCTCAGCTCTCCACTAAGTAGCTGCTAGCATTTTTCTTGAATAACTCTTTGATCAGACACGTATTTGTGGGCAACTAATATCCAGATGTCAGATATCAAATGTGAAAAAAAGATTTTGAACTTTCGCATTTACTGAATTAAGTTGGCATAAAAAAGATTCTAAGGAGATACTTTAAAAGTATTCTTGTCTTGGGTTGCCTGGGTGGCTCAGTCAGTTAAGCAGCTGGCTCTTGGTTTTGGCTCAGGTTGTGACCTCGGAGACCTGGGACTGGGCCCCACATGGGGCTCTGCATTCAGTGGGGAGTCTGCTTGAGGATTCTCTCTCTCTCCCCCTCTGCCCCTCCCCCAGCTCATGCACATACTCTCTATTTCTTTTTTCTTTTTTTTTTTTTAAAGATTTTATTTATTTATTTGACAGAGAGAGACACAGCAAGAGAGGGAACACAAGCAGGGGGAGGGGGAGAGAGAGAAGCAGGCTTCCCGCAGAGCAGGGAGCCCGATGCGGGGCTCGATCCCAGGACCCTGAGATCATGACCTGAGCCGAAGGCAGACGCTTAACAACTGAGCCATCCAGGCACCCCAACACACTCTCTATTTCTAAAATAAAAATAATAAATAAATCTTTAAAAAAATAAAGTGTTCTTGTCTTTATATCTAATTTTTATAGCTGATATTTCTATGTATTACTAATAATTAGTTGACATCATGTTCTAGATATACCTTAGTTTTCTCTTTCTAGATCTGTCATGCCTTTTCCTTTTCTCTCATCCACACCCTAGGTTTAAAATACCATCTGATTTCTAAATCTGTATATCATATTTCTGATCTCATTTTTTTTCCTTACAGCACATTTTATTTAAAATGCAAATTTTATTTACAGATTGATTTACTTTAAGTATTACACAGGCATTGTCACAAAAAAATTACTGGGTTGTTTATTTTTAAATTCTAGTTAGTTGACATACAGTTCAACACTGGAGTAGAGTTCAGTGGTTCATCATTTACATAAAATACCCAGTACTCATCAAAACAAATGCCCTCCTTAATACCCATCACCCATCTAGCCCACCCCCCACCCACTTCCATCCATCAACCCTTAGTTTGTTCTCTATAGTTAAGTCTCTCATGATTTGTTTTCCTCTCTTTCTCTTCCCTCCTCCCATATGTTCATCCATTTTGTTCCTTAAATTCCACATGAGTGAAATCATATGGTATTTGTCTTTTTCTGACTTACTTCGCTTAGCATAATACATTCTAGCTCCATCCACGTCATTGCAAATGGCAAGATTTCATTCTTTTTGATGGCTGAGTAGTAGTCTACTATATATACATATGTGTACACCACATCTTCTTTATTCACTTATCAGTGGATGGCATTTGGGCTGTTTCCATAGTTTTGCTATTGTTGATAATGTTGCTATAAACATCGGGATGCATGTACTCCTTAGAATGTGTATTTTTGTATCCTTTGGGTAAATACCTAGCAGTGCAATTGCTAGATCATAGGGTAGTTCTATTTTTAGCTTTTTGAGGACCCTCCATACTGTTCTCTAGAGTGGCTGCACCAGTTTGCATTCCCACCAACAGTGCAAGAGGGTTCCCCTTTCTTTGCATCCTCACCAACACCTGTTGTCCTCCTGTATTTCTGAACTTCAAATTTCAATTTCCAACTGCCGACTACATGGCTGGATGCCAGAATTTCCACCTGATTTAAACTGAACTCACTATAATCTTTCCAAAGCATATCTTCCAACCATATTCTCCCATTTCAGCGAAGAGCAACACTATAGTTACCCAAATGAGAATGAAGCCTTCTTTTTGTGCTCACTTCCCAGTAGGTTCCCATGGACTTTCTATTCTGTATTCAGGATACCTCTGCAGTTGGTTCCTTTTCCCAAAATCCCATGCAGCAACTGCCTTAGTTTGGGTTTTTCTTCTCTCCCACCTAGTCATCTCCATACTGGTCCCTTTGCCTCTGGTTTCCAAGGCTCTAATAATTCCTACATATTCTGCCACAGTGATTATTCTAAAATGCACATTTGACTTTAGTGCACCTACCACTTAGAGACTAGGGAAAGTTGGGTTTTGTTTTGTTTCTTCTTTTCCTCTAAAACACCGGATTGCATGAAGATGAGTGATTACCAGAATTGGCCTCTACAGACCAGAATGACAGGGAGGCTCTTGCTCTTATCCTGGGAATCTAAAAGTTCCACAGGTTCTGACTCACTCCTGGCTTCCTCTCAGAGCCCACTCCTCACTCATCCTCAAGCCTCACTCAGCCTAGAAAGAGGATGTACGTTTGAGAAAAAGAAGGAGGAACTAGTAGCAGCAAACTGGCTCTGTCATGATGCCACGTAGGAATCTAGTAATGCACCACAGAACAGACCCAGAATCCTAATTACAGAGGCAAGTGTGGACATCGGCACATATAGCTTGTGAGCTACACCATGAGTGGGACTCCCTGATTTACCTCCTTCCACACACATATGTGCCTTCCAGTATATCAAGGGTTAACCAGTTTGGCAGGCCCAGGCTAAAAGAATCATGGACCCAATCTGTTTAATTAATAAATTGGGGGATTTTTTTAGAGTGGGTATTTACATAAAGCTTTACATAAATATATTTTTTAAAGACTTTATTGATTTATTTTAGAGAGGGAGAGAGAGTGTGTGTGTGTGAGTAGGGGGAGAGGCAGAGGGAGAGGGAGAGAGAATCTTAAGCAGGCTCCACACTCAGCATGGAGCCCGACATGGGGCTTGATCTCTCAACCCTGAGATCATGACCTGAACTGAAATCAAGAGTCAAACGCTTAACTAACTGAGCCACCCAGGTGCCCCTATATAAATATTTTTACGTAAATACATTTATATAAAGCTTTACATAAATATTTTTACATAAGATAAATTATAAAAATATTTATGTAAAGCTTTGCTCACGTTGACTTGTAACATTTTTAGGAACTGTACACCTAATTTTTGTTTGTTTATGCAGTCAGCCCTTGACCACCCATAAATGCATTATTTGCTTTAGAGTCTAAATGATGCCTGCAGTTCAGGGGCACCTCTTTGGCTCAGGCAGTTAAGCGTCTGACTCTTCATTTCGGCTCAGGTCAGGATATCAGGGTCGTGAGATCTGAGATCAAGCCCTGTGTAGTGCTCCGTGATGGGTGTAGAGCCTGTCTTAGATTCTCTCTCTTTCTCTCCCTCTGCCCCTCCTTGCCCTTAAAAAAAATGGGGGGAAAAAAAGATACCTGCAGTTCAATTAATAGATTTGAAGTATTTATACACTAAAGCTCTCTGACAATCAAGACAACACTAGTACTTAGCAAGATGCTTGGTATCTGATAACTACTTTAATAAAGATTGAATGAACAAAGAAATGAATAAACCCATACACTTAATCATCTTTCCATTAATTGTTGTAAATGTAGGGCAAAGAGCTAGTATTTTTCATTAGACCGAAAAGGGATACTGTTCATCCTTAGCATGAGGGAAGAATTGAGAGAAGGCATATCAGAGAAAAGATTAAAGCTGGACAGTCTAAATCATCTTTAAATAAGAGCTCCCTCCTTTTATTTAAATGGGCTACATTCTGTTTCCTGCAAGTTAGCAAACTACAGTACACAGACCAAACCTGGCCTACTGCCTCTTTAAAATTTTGCTGGAACACAGCCATATCCCTCATTTATGTCTTGTTTATGGCAGCTTCCAGGTTATAACAGCAAAACTGAGTTGTTGCCAATGATCATCTGACCTACAAAAACTAAAATATTTACTACCTGGCCCTTTTCTGAAAGTATTTGCCAATTCCTGTCCTAAAATATCATATACACTCATATTCCAAATATAATGTCCAAAATAAGATGATTGAAGCTGCTCTTACTGCTTTGTGTGCTAATCTCTACCTTAGTCACAATAAATTAATAAACTATATAACTCAAACCTCATTTTTATGAAATCTTAGAACACAAAAGATGACTGAAAGAAATTAATTTGGACTATTAATAAAATCATGTCAAAATTTTGTTTGTATTTGAACTAATGTTCCCAGGAAATTTTATCTCATTACCTATTGAAGAAAATAATGAACGAGTCCACTTCAAGATGGAAAGATCTAGAGTAAATCATTCACTAGAATGAGCTACTAAACCATCTAAAATACCTCCTCTACTACAAGAGGAAGACATGCTATACATTCTGTATTATACTATATATCCATGTGCCATTATATATCAAATTCAGTATATTGCTTATTACCACACAGCCATAAAATGTGCTGTTAAAAGCGGGCCTGGGGCATGAGAGAGAGGCCTGATTATCTTCCATACAATCAGCCATACAAGTTAGACACTTATTTTAAGTATCTGAGTTCTGTAATAACCCATTATGGGTTTAACATGCATAAATTTATAGAAGCCCAACTTATTCCATTTTACATTTTCAAATGATTTCACCTCTTGGGGACAAAATTCTGTAAGTTTACGAGCTAAAGGGTAAAGTATTTGAAGGTCATCGTATTTGGGCAAAAACGACCTCTATTTTCAGGCATTGTCTTCAAGTAGTTTGTCATTTACCTTCTTTACCAGACTTAGTTGTGAATGAACCAGTAGCTCTTAAAAGGCACATTCACCCACAAAAGGCAATGATTTGATGCCACGGGACAATGGGAAGGAGGTGCCCAAAAAAGAAAGTACCAAAGCCCCAAGGGTAAGTCCAAAGAAGGACAAATTTTAGTGCTTTCAATATCAACAATATTGTTACAGTAACTTCCCAAGATGACTACTTGAGGGACAGCACTTATTTGAATGTCTCAATTTTAGAAAATTTATTAAAGAAAATAAAATTAGGGCGCCTGGGTGGCTCAGTCATTAAGCGGCTGCCTTCGGCTCAGGGCATGATCCCGGGGTCCTGGGATCGAGCCCCACATCGGGCTCCCTGCTCTGTGGGAAGCCTGCTTCTCCCTCTCCCACTCCCCCTGCTTGTGTTCCCTCTGTCGCTGTGTCTCTCTCTGTCAAATAAATAAATAAAAATCTTAAAAAAAAAAAGAAAATAAGTCTAGTAACATGCTCACACCTTGTACAGTGATCTTAACAAGTCACAATATCACTTCATCATCATTTGTGGGTCTAAAAATACAAGAAATGCTATCAAAGTCAATATACACGATTCTAAAATGGATCTGGCTGAGTTACTTTCTTTTTAGATTTTACACAGTAGAAACTCCCCAGAAGAATGTTACTTACATTTTTGCCAGTTGAAGATCTGTGATACTGCTAAGTCTCCATACTTGACAAGGCACACAAAGCTATGGTTGTTTGTTATATTGAAATCCAGTTCACTGCTGATAGTGTAGAGCTCAGTTCCAGGATCTTGGGAAACTGTTGTGTTGATGGCATTTAATTCTTCTTCATTTTCTAACCAGGAGAGGTGAGGCTTTGGAAAACCTCCAGAGGTTGAACACATTATCCTTTTGATGTTACGGGATGGATTTCCAAGGTCAGTTATACTAGGGACAGGAAAGTCAGCTGAAAAAAGAACAAAGATATAAGTACATATCATTATGTATTTGTGCGGTGGGGGGGGGTGAGGTTTTTTTTTTTTTTAATAAATTAGCTTTAATAAGAATAATAAAATGAGATATAATTTGCAATGTCTCATAAATCATTAATAGTTATGTATAATCCAAAGATCAACTTTGGTTTGAATTGGGTATATCAATTCTTCATTACTTTTTTTTTTTAAGATTTTTATTTATTTAAGTAATCTCTACACCCAATGTGGGGCTCCAACTCATGGCCCTGAGATCAGGAGCCACATGCTCTTCTTCCAACTGAGCCAGCCGGGCACCCCGATTCTTCATCACTTTTGATGGAGGTAGGAGGACACTTATAGAAAGAAGTAGATCTATGTGAATAAATACTGACATAGTATTTTGCATTTGTAAGAGATGAAGAGAAAAATAATAGACAACATTTACTGAGCTCTTTTTTTTTTTAAGATTTTATTTATTTATTTGAGCGAGAGAATGAGAGAGAGAGAGAGCATGAGAGGGGGGAGCATCAGAGGGAGAAGCAGACTCCCCACTGAGCAGGGAGCCTGATGTGGGACTCGATCCTGGGACTCCAGGATCATGACCTGAGCCGAAGGCAGTCGCTTAACCAACTGAGCCACCCAGGTGCCCCCATTTACTGAGCTCTTAATGTTTGTTAGGTCTTAGATACTACCTCATTTAATCTTTACAACAACCCTATGAGGCAGGTGTATGTCAAGAAAGGTCAAATATCAGCAATTTCATTTGACTTAACCTAATATGATTTCCATTTTATAAATAATCAAATTGAGGTCGAGAGAAATCATGAGTAAGTGACAAAACTGGGATGTGAATTCAAGGTTTTCTGATACCAGAACCTTCTCTTTCCTTCTCTTTTCTTCCCTTGCCTGCTTTTTTTTTCCTTTCCTTTCCTGCCTTTCTTTTCTTCCCTTTCTTCCTAATATTTGAGGTATACAAAGTGGCTCTCTTATGTATCTATTTATGAGTTAATACTACAAAAAACACCTGTGAAACCACCATCCAACTTGAGAGCCAGCACATTGACTGTAACTTATGTAAATCTACTTGTATGGTCTCACCTTTGTTGTCTCCCCATTTCCCACACTTGAGATAACCACTACTCTAAATTTTCTTTAGCATTCCCTTACTGAATTTTCAAAAGTAGTCTTTAATAAGATAAACCTCTGTCCAAATTGTACAATATTGAGTCTGTAATCTCAACCACTTTACTTTACTGACTCCCTTGCTATTCTGATATGCATCACAAGGACACAGGGACCTTCCTAGCATTCCTCCAAGATGCTTGAGGCATTCCTGCATTTGTATAGTTGACCCCCAATAAGATACTAAAGTATATACAAAGCAAAGCATAGTGTAATGACTGCAGAGAACACAGGACAAAGCTCTCTAACCCATATTCTCCCTTTGTCTTAGGCCTAAAGAAATGTATACTTCTCAGCCTGAGTGTGGGAACCAAGCCCCGCATACTTCATCCCATACAGTTAGATTTCTTTTCACAATTCGGGGTTCCACAGAGAGACATAGTATAGCATAATGGTCATCAACAGCAGGTTGTTGTTGTTGTTGTTGTTGTTTTTAAGAGTTTATTTAGAAAGCATCATAGTGTAAACAAATTGTACCACTTGGATTTTCTTTTAATACAAAATGTATGATGTAAAGCTGAAGCCACTCATGAGGATTGTGCTTCTCTAGAAAGTTGGAGTTTTTTAAAAGAACATTTGGGAACCATACATACATAATTAATAAAGATTTCCTTTAAGGAACAGGCTGGCCAAGATCCAACAGCAGGTTTTAAAACCAGTTTTGCCTTTTAGCCCTGGGGCCAATTACTTCACCACTTTCTGTTTTAGTTGGCTCATCTCTAAGATGGGGATAATAATACCGGCATTCCAGGGTTCTAAGAATTAAATGACATCATTAATATAAATCATGAAGCACAGGGCCTGACACATAGCATATCAGTTAATAGATGGAGTTATGTGGGTCTTAAATTTGTACTCTCTTGGATGAGCTCCCTCATTTAAATCAAGTTGCCCAGTGAAAACTTCCAAAACCACCCAGTAGCGCCCCCGAGAAAGGGGAAGTTATGACAAGTGATTATAACTGCTAGGAAAAGGAAAAACTTGCATTTGGTAGGAGGTGAAGTCTTCTTTTTTGCATCAACCCTGTTTCTAAATTAAGTTTGACATTTTCCTGAGCCATTTTTAGTTGACATTTCCTACTCCTGCAATTTATCTTATAAGATCAGAAAATTATAACAGTAGCCGACATCAAGAATATTCCTTTTGTAGGGCTCCTGGCTGGCTCAGTCAGTGGAGCGTGCAACTCTTGATCTCGGGGTTGTGAGTTCAAGGCCCACAAAATAAAATCTTAAAAATAACAACGAATATTCCCTTTGTTTCTTACAACATCAATGTTATGTGTTATAACCTGGAATAACAAATCCAAGTAACCCATATCCCAAATTATGATTCATGTTCATTTCTGTGCTCTGCTTTTCTGAGAGATACTTAACCACAAGAACATTGACAATATTCTGTATATTAGAAACCATCTTTGCAAGGTCTGGCTAGCCTTAGCACAGACTCAGCTGTCTTCTATCCCTTCAGTGAGGTGATCCATCTCAAGTAACAGCACCTAAGTCCTTGCAAGACTGTGAACCATCAAAAAATTATTCCTTTAGGATAATAACTGGGTGGCTTAGTCCTTAGGCATCTGCCTTCGGCTCGGGTCATGATCCCAGGGTCCTGGGATCAAGCCCCGCATCGGGCTCTCTGCTCAGCGGGAAGCCTGCCTCTCCCTCTCCCACTCCCCCTGCTTGTGTTCCCTCTCTTGCTGTGTCTCTCTCTGTCAAATTAAAAAAAAAAAAAAACTTAAAAAAAAGTATTCCTTTGTATCTCGTTTTAATGCATTAACCCACGTTTTCACCATTCTGAATGGGTAGGGTAAAAATAATCTCATTAGGAAAGGAAGAGGTGCACATGTGTTAGAAAGGTAAACATCCATTACCCTAGTTAATCTGTTAACTAGTATAGCTAGTTCCCCAAATGCTGGTTAATGGAGAGGCTTTTAGATACTGCGATGCCAATATTATATCATCTTGCAATCATAGGCAAATGTAGAGAGACCAGGGCGCCTGGGTGGCTCAGTTGGTTAAGCGACTGCCTTCGGCTCAGGTCATGATCCTGGAGTCCCTGGATCGAGTCCCGCGTCGTGCTCCCTGTTCGGCGGGGAGTCTGCTTCTCCCTCTGACCCTACCCCCTCTCATGTGCTCCCTCTCATTCTCTGTCTCTCAAATAAATAAATAAAATCTTAAAAAAAAAAAAATGTAGAGAGACCAACTTGTTCAGTGCCAAACCTGGGAAAGTCTCAGGTGTCTGAGGAAACCTCTAAGTCCTGGGCAAAATGGGACAGCTAGTCATCCTAGTCAAATAAATGATTTAATGTCTTGTTTCTCAAACTGTGGTCCTCAGCAGCCGTACGTACAGGAATCACCTGGTGATCTGTTAGTTCCAAATCGAAGATCCAACCCCACACCTACTGAATCTGAATCTGCATTTTAACAAGATCCTCTAGTGATTCATAGGAACCTTAATATAAGAGAAGCACTGTTGTAACTGATGCAAATGGAAAAATCAGAATTGATTGGTTCTGAGTCAAATGAAAAGTTTCCCTTTTTGTCTTCACTCATCTGACTTTGGTGCCCTGCCCCTCCGGGCCCTTTTGAGGCCCCCAGCACTCTTGTGTTGCCTTTTGAGCTGTCCCTGGTCTCCTGCTGTGGTCTGCTACTAGGGCTTGCCCTTCCTGAAATTCTGCCTCTTCTCCCTCTTGGGTTTTATTATCTTCCTATCAAAATGTATATAGTCCTGCATCTACTTCCCTTCGGGCATTCTGTGACAGGACTGACTATATCTAACGTAATTAACTACTACAAGTTAATATGTTTGTGGTGCCACCTCCCCCAGGTAACACATTTTCATTTTTAACAGAGATCTTGTAGGGAGAACAGTGCTGAAACTGGCAGGAGAAGCAATAATGGTGGGAATTCTAGGAATCAGTGCAGGTCAGAACTTCGGAGAAAGTGGGCCTGGTAGAACCCCTAAAACCACCATATAATCATTGCTCTCTCCATGAGAAGGGAATACACAGAGGGAGGTTTAAGGTAATCCCATGTAACTGGCTTACCTCCTAAGCTTTAGGTGTGATTTGGATGCTGAAGTGGAAGATTCAACACAGCTGGAGAACAGAGCAGGGAAGAATAGTGAAGAATTCACCAAGGATCCACTTACATTATTTGTTAGCAGGGTGAATGATTATCTCTTATTAAGTAATAGGTTCGGTTTCCACTAAAGGCCCAAGTGTCCAGGAAGAAATAAAAACGTGGCTGAATTTCAAGTATGGCGGAAAGGTCAAGGGCTATCATTTCTCAGCAAGGAGCTCAGGCTATATTAGTATCTTCTAGTACTGTCACCTGTGATAAATGCAAGCCTCCTTCCTACCCAAGAAATGCTTGCCTTCACAGGATATGTAGAAGTAGAGCTTTGATTTATGAATTAATTTTCTTCCCTGTTACATAAATTATGCATCCAGTCCTCTAACATCTAACTTTGTAGGAATGCCCATTAGATGAGAGCTTCAAATATAATAATAAATATAAATCGTACAATAGCCATAGTAATAGGCATTCAAATACTACTTGAAAAATATCTCTGCCTGCATTGTTCTTATACCTTTCAATATACTTTCACAAGAATATATTATTGGATCAAGTGCAGTTAATAGTTCAGCTACATCAAATCAAGTGTGTCCCCTTATGATTCAGAAGGCACGTTAGGTCATTCTAGTGCCTCAGGATGACTGTCATGAATCTGGATTGTCAAAATGCAAGAAACGCACACTAATAGATATTTCCAGGATGTCTTGAGAAATCAATTAGGGTTTATTGTAAAACTACAGACTTACTTAACCCTAAATGAAGATACATCCCTCTTTGGTAAAATTTTCAACTAAATCAATAGGAGTAGTCTTTAAGGGCATCAAGAGTCTGCCAGCTTATGGTAAATCAGAAAAATCCCACTGACCTCTGACCAATAACATCACTGAAGTCATGTGTTTCACTTTGTAAGAGCCTTTTTCAATCTTTTGAACGATACAGGTGTATTTGCCATTGTCCGACAGGCGCAGAGCCAGGATCACAATGGAGAGGTTCTTGGTGAAGTCAGTGAAGGTGCGATTCTCATACTTGGACCACACTTGCTCTTTTCCAGACATGATGGCCAACACCATTTCATCATCCTTTTGCCAATAGATTCGAACTTGCATCAGTTCTTCAGTGGAAATGTTGTAATCACAGGATAGTACTGCTACTTCTTTCACTGTCTTGTTCACCTGGATGATGCCTAAGGAGAGGCAAACAGAAGATTTTCTATTAAATATAGCCTCCTGCAGAAGCAGGAATTCAGAGTCACTTATAATTTTGGTCCCCAGTGCTTTTCTCTCTCTTTTTTTCTATGGTGGTTAAAAAAATGTAAAAATATACCATCTTAACCATTTTTAAGTGTACAGTTCAGTAGTGTTAAGTATATTCACATTGTTGGGAAATAGATCTCCAGAACTTTTTATCTTGCAAATCTGGAACTCTGTATGCATTACACAACTCTCCTTTCTTTACCCCCCTACCTCCTTGGTAACCACCACTCAATGTTCTGTTTCTATGAGTCTGACTACTTTAGATACTGCATATAATGAATCATAGAGTGTTTTCTTCTTGTGATTGGCTTATTTCACTTAGCATGGTGTCCTCAAGGTTCATCCATGTCTCAGCATGTGCCAGAATCTCCTTCCTTTTTAAGGAATAATAAGATAATGATAATAATATTCCATTGTATGTATATACCACATTTTCTTTTCAATTCATCTGTCGATTGCCAGTGAGGGAGAAGGTCCACTAGTCCCACAAGCAGGAGGACTTTAGGAGACCTAGCATATGAATGCCAACTATGGGTAGACAATGTACTCAGCCTGATGGGGATATGAAAGTCATCGGAATGTGAGATCTTGAAGGGACTTCCATGTTCATTCATTTTGGTGTTCTTATTTATAGATGAGGAAACTAAGCCCAGGAAAAGAAGTTGTCCCAGCTCTACACTTTCTGGGGCAGACCTTTCAAGCCACTCTCCTTGTTTACTGGTTTCCCCAACTTTAGGCCCCAGTTACAGGGTAAGTGGGCCAACACTGCCCACACCCCAGCTGGACCCCACTGTTGAGCTTTTTTGCTTTGCGAAACAGAGTCCTTTTCTTTCCAGGCCTGGACTGACCTCATAACTTCAGGCTGAATTGACTCCCCTCATCCTCACCAGACAAAGTGTAGTTTACACCTCCAGACTATTTCTCTTCAGCGACCCTAAATGATCTATATCCGGTCCCCATCTCTTTCAGCTATCTGCAATCCATGCAACAGCAGCCCTATAAAAGGGTCCCATTTAAAACATTCTGCCCATTTTCCCATCAGTGTATTCCAGGATTAGCAACATTTCAGTATCCAAGCTCCATCTTTTTGTTAGCTCCTAAGCATTTATCAGTAGCACCAAATTCCCCTGTCAGGCTGTGTTTTCTGATTTTTTTTTTTTATCATTCCTCCTATGCTGGGCTTGACCTACAAGCAGATCCCCTAAGCCCAAGCTCTTTCACAACTAGCCACTGCCTCCCCCACCAATGCTATTATGCATTATCTCCCAGAGCCACACAGCCTCCCCTGGGCGGGAGGCGGGGGTTGCTATCTAAGGATCGAGTCTCTAGTCTCTCTCTCTCTCCTCAGACAACAGGATCATGGAGCACTAACACCTCTCTATTTCAAGAGCCACTCTTCAGGCCTTCATTAGACTGGATATGGGCCCCCCACAGCATTAGGAAGAGAGTTTTGTGATGGCAGGTATCTTCATAGCAGGGTGAAGTAACTCAGAATGATCTAAGGAACCCCTTTTGGCAATTGTGCTGAACACTGCCAACCCCAGCTTTAAGGAACATATCTGAAAAAGGGGGAAGAAATGAAAAGATACACTTGAGGGGAGCATATAATAGCTAAATAACCTGAGCTCTCTTTAAAAAGATACAGCAGAAGCAAACTCATAGGTGTAAGGAGCATAAACTATGGGTTCCTATTGACTTGGATTCTAGTCCCAGCTCAGCCACCTGCTAATAAATCCATTTCCTCATCTGTAAAAAGGGTATGATACCTGCCTCCCAGGATCATTGTAAAATTAAATTCAATTAAATGATATACATGGAAAGTCCCTAATACATAGCAAGTCTTCTCTGAGACTTTCCTTTCCTCTCTTTCCCAACTCTTGCTCCCAACTTTTACCCTCTGGTCCTTCCATTGCACTCAGGGGTTATGTCAGGTACTCAGGACTCTGGTCTTGCCACGGGCCAGATACCACGACAGAAAGCAGCTCATTCATCTGGGATTCCAAATAGGATCTTTCCCTATGATCTGTTTGTTCCCACCCAAAAAGAATCCAGGATTTCTAACCGAGTTTGACATGTGACATTAGCAAAAGAGGAATCTGAACTGAAAATGAGCTACTTTCAATGATGACTCTTAAGGAGTTTTTGTCCAGCCGTCTGAGGAGAAGCGTGGGTGTCCCTCTAAAGGTCAGTAACCATCAATGGGATCCTTAATGTTCCTATGTGAAATCCTCTCGCCACACACTCATGCTGAAGAAGAACCGGACTGAAAAGAGGAACCAAAAATCTTCTGAGCAATTTGGAAATTCCAGAGACGTGGCTTCCATACTCGGGCCTGCTGCATGCAGACAACTGAAAGGTCTGAAGTGCTTTGTCTGCTTCAATGGCTTTGGAGGGGAGAGTCGGGTACCTGAGTTCTGAGCATTACTGCCTAAAACCTAGTTGAACTTTGACCTTGCTTAACCATTTTACAGATGAGCAGAGCACACTTACCTAACAAAGTGGGCATGAGGATTCTGTGAGGTGACGCACATGAGA
This sequence comes from Mirounga leonina, assembly GCF_011800145.1. NCBI lineage: Eukaryota > Metazoa > Chordata > Mammalia > Carnivora > Phocidae > Mirounga > Mirounga leonina. Next base: position 91,683,266 of record NW_023270268.1, on the reverse strand, counting down.
CGCCCCCACAGACCTTGGCAGGTGCCAGGTACCAATGCCTTCCCCAGACAGCCACACAGCTCAGTTCCTTGCTTCTCTCGGGTTTCTGCTCTGGTCCCCCTTTGTCAGAGATCTCTTCTCCAACTCTCCCTAACCAGCACCTTCCTCCCAGACCCCATCCATCCTGCTGCTCATTAGTCCCTTGCCCTGATTTATTTCTCTTCAAGTTTGTTTCCAGCTTACTTTTGAGGCTATGAGAGCTGGGGCTTTATCTGTTTAGTTCATTGCTGTATCTGCAGAATCTAGGACAGGGACTGGCCCGTAGTAGGTCCTCAGTAACTATTGGCTGAATGCATGGCTAGGCATTAGGAGATGAGATCTGGCTCCATCTGCTGCACATTAGAATCATAACCTTGAACAAGTTGGTTCCTTGGGAATTTCTGCAAAATAGGCATAATACATTCTCCCCTAAAATTTCACAAATTATCACGGGGATTGTATGATACCCAGATGTAAAAGTGCTTAGTTAACTGTAAAACACTATACAGATTTTTAAATGGGGCTGTTCCTGTCATTCATAGCACGTGATTTGTTGAACCACACCCAGGAGAGGCCAGAATCACCGTGGTAACTGGCTGACATCCGGACTGAGCCAAGTATCCAGAGCTGGGCAGAATAGCTTAAGTCCCCACGTGCTGTGATGTATGCAATCTCACTGGGACTTAAGTATGCTTTTTAAATAAAGGTGTTCTCGGGGCGCCTGGGTAGGTCAGGTGGTTAAGCATCTGCCTTCAGCTCAGGTCATGATCTCAGGGTCCTGGGATCTCCCCACATCTGGCCCCCTGCTCAGCGGGGAGTCTGCTTCTCCCTCTGCCCTTCCCCCTCCCACTTGTGCTCTCTCTCATGTGCACGTGCTCTCTCTCTCAAATAAACAAATAAAAATCTTTAGAAAAATACTAAGAATAAATAAATAAAGGGGTTTCCTGACTCTAAAGGAGACATACATTAAATTTATAGAAAGAATGGTAAATACAGAAAAGCATAAAAGTCATCTATAATCCCACCATCTAGAGATTTACTGTTAATGGTCTGTGTATATCCTTCCAAAGGCAGTGACCCTTTGGGACACTGCTAAGTGCTCTTCATGAGGTGAACCAGCCAGCCATGGGGCTTGTGTCGGCCTTGGGCTTGGTGCCAGGAACACAAGCAGGGTAAGTGTCTGCTCTCCAGCGGCTGACAGATTTGAGACCTGTCACCTGATTTTTGCATCACTCCTGACTTTCTCTCCTCTTGAGACCCAGCCTGTACGCTCTGTATAAATCTGATCCTTTGCATCTCCAAATGGTACTTAAATCTTGAAAAGGCTCAGGGACTTTGAATATCAGCGTTGTCCCAGCCAGAACCGCGGCTCATAGGAGCCCTTGGCCAGCAGCGTTCAGATAGTACCCGACGACAGGAAGAGTCCCTGTGGCACTCTGAGGGCATTCTTTTCCCTCTGGCTCAGTCTTCCTCATGCCATAGACTTACAGGCAACACCGCTTCTGTGTCCCTGGCCCACTCCTACCAAAGGCCTCTCCCCTCCCTTGGAGCTGTGCTTCCCGGAAAACACCCCACCTCTGAGAGAAAGCTGCCCGTGCCGGCCCCTCTGAGAGCCACCCGGTTAGACCCTCTCCGCCTTATAACTGCCAGTTTCTGGAGTCCACGAGTCCAGTGTTTTGCCTCCACAGACCCAACCAGAAGTGGACAGGGGTTTGGCCAGCCCCTCCCGTCTCAGGACAAAGTGGTCCCCTGTCCTGGGCAGCAATGGCCAACCTGCGGATGGGGGCGGGCTAGGCATTAGGAGATGAGATCTGGCTCCATCTGCTGCACATTAGAATCATAACCTTGAACAAGTTGGTTATGCAGCTTCCTGGCCGGAACCAGGAGAGCAGGGTGTGTGGCAAATGCCTTTCCCGGAAGCCAGGGCCTCCGTGATCGCACTCAGCCTTGCCTCCTGCGGGCCATCCACAGCTCCCAGCCGCTCCCTGACGCCACAGCACACACACTCTCCAATCCCCCGGCCCCGCCCCGACTCCAGTCTCTTCATCAAAGCTGTCCGACACAGCCTGCTGACACGTTCTACACCATCACTCCGGCAGCCCTACAAGCCGCTCTTCGTGCTTTAGCAACACTTCTTTTTTAAAACATCATTTCGGAGCTTTGCTACCCAAACGGAAGGCCTGTGGCCCAAGAGCATCGGCATCACCTGAGTCCTTGTTAGAAATGCAGAATCCTAGGCCCCTCCCTGGCCCACCTCAGCCGAAACTGTATTTTTCAAAAATATACAGACTTTATTTTGGAGCATTTTAGGTTCACAGCAAAATGAATGGAAAGTACAGAGAGTTCCCATATACTCCATCCCCTCCACGCACACAGCTTCCCTTACCATCCACATCCTATGCCAGAGGGTACATTTGTGACAATCAATGAATCTACATTAACACCTCATTACCACCCAAAGTCTGCAGTTTCCTTTAGGGATCATTCTTGACACTATACATTCAGTGGGTTTTCACAAACATAAAATGACATGTATCCATCATTGTAGCATCATACGGAGTCTTTTCACTGCTCTGAAAATCCCCTGTGCTAAAAACTGCTTTGGACAAGGCCCCCAGGTGATTGGTACAGACCACGTCACTCCTTAAAACCCTTCCGTGGCTTCCCAGTCCCTCCAAATACATTCAGATTCCTGACCATGGCCTTGGAGCCCTGTGGAGTCTGGTCCCTCCCTCCGCCTGCCCCAACACGCTGTCTCCACTTCCTTGCTCCTCTGTTTCTTTCACGTGCTGCTCTTCTGCCTTCACCCAGCTCACTCGTACCACTCTCCCCTCTGGCACAGAAAGACAGTGTTTGTTGTTCGTACATTCATTTGAGGGATTCTTTGATTGAGTTTCACGTTCTTCCTAATGATCGTAAATGCCATGAAGGCAAAAGCCATGTCAATCTTTCTTTTTTTTTTTTTTTAAGATTTTATTTATTTATTTGAGAGAGAGAGAATGAGAGAGAGCAAGCACATGAGAGCGGGGAGGGCCAGAGGGAGAAGCAGACTCCCCGCCGAGCAGGGAGCCCGATGCGGGACTCGAGCCAGGGACTCCAGGATCATGACCTGAGCCGAAGGCAGTCGCTTAACCAACTGAGCCACCCAGGCGCCCGAAAAGCCATGTCAATCTTGCTCACAACTTGTCCCCAGGACCAAGAAAAGTATCCTATACAGAGGAGATGCTCAATATTTGTTGAATTAATAGATGAGTACACAAAAGAAAGAACCCTTGTGCCAGACTCATCCTTACCTTTAGCCTTTGTCTGCACTGCGGCCCCACCCAGAATTCTGCCGCCATCACCCGGCGTCTGCCATAAAGTTGGCCCGGCTGCCCCAGCTCGCCATGGTCCCACCTTTCCCAGGTCTCGGGCTCTTAGGATCGGGACCAGGCACTCTACTGCTCTTCACTAGCTTGGGGGTTAGTTTTGCCTTCTTCAACTAACACACTCGAATCTCTTAGAGGACAGGAATCCCAGGTTCAGTTTTTGAGTACATAGTAAGTATTCACACATAAGATGCTCAGGGATTTGTTTGTTGACTCAGTGCAGCAATAGTAAAATCTGAATATAGCTGTAGGACAAAGTGCTTTCCTAAATATTTTTCTTTAGCTCAAAGATCATCTCCTTCCACTTGCTTAATTGCTAAAACCCTGGTCCTCATTTTATATTTTCTTTCTCTTTTTCATTGGTTTCCCCCCAACACACACACACATATTTCTAGGAAGCCTGTATAAATTTCCTTCTAAATATTTTAAAACTCTTTAGACTCCCCCAGAAGACTCATTAGGGAGTGCTCCCCCACACAATATCTGATGCATAAATTGTGAAACTTAGGTCGCGGTTCTCTTGGTTCGGCAAGCATGTAAAATAGCAAGTTTTCCAGCCCAGGACAGAAAATGCACGACTACCATCATGGCAGGCGCGTAATCCGTGCGCCCAAACTCCTCTCCCATCCCCTCCTCCTCCCTCCCTCACACTTAGACATTCTGATGCCTGCAGTGAACACATGCTTTAAGTGAGCGGCTCTTAAGACAAGGACCTTTGACATTGGGCTCTTTGCAAACTGGCAGACCGTGTTGAAGCCAAAGCCTTCTCTTTACTTTGGGGAAACCAGGTGGTATGCTGTTCAGCAGAAAGAATATCTTTTGTTTTGACTTTAAAAATAAAGTCAGAACCAGTCTTCAGCAGGATGAGCCCCACTCTTCTCAACAGCCCCCCAAATCCAGCCCTTGAAGGTCAACTTGCAGGGTGACAGAAGGGGGCAGCACAGAAAACCCCGCCTCCTAAACCTTGAGGCAGCAAACTCAGTCAAGCTCCTGAGAGTTCCTTACCTGAACAGAAGTAAAAAAGACTAGTTAGCATCAAGAACTGAAATTCAAGCTTGAGATACGGATGCTCGAGTAGTGGTGTTCTCCACTTCACTGGGTGATCCATGGCTTCTGCTGCTTAGAGAGCGAAAACAATTTCGAACCAAGTGAGACCTGGGTACCTTCCAGCAAGCACCAGGCAGGAGGAGAAGACAATTCAGCTGTCTCACACAGAGGGTTCTCTTGTGATGTTTGCAAAAACACCGTGGATGGTGTACCTGGGTCTCCAAACTCCTGAATATAAAAGATTGTGGATTTATTTTCACAACCTGAAAAGGAAAAAAAAAAAAAAATTGAAGTCACCCAGGAAGGAAGGTTGGCCTAGTATGGGTCATAAAACTCCCTAGTTGCCTGCCTGAAATGAGTCGGGAACCTTAATCTGAGCAATGTCTAAACCACACACAATCTCAAGGGTAAATAAAGCAAAGGTCAGGGGAACTCCGAGGTGATCTTGCCTTGTACATGTTTCCAAAACGAACCACAGCTCCCATGGAATAGTTCTGCTTAATGGGGACAATGAGACATCGGTCAAAGCACAGAGAACTATCAGGGCCCTCAATATCCGCTGGCCAAAATTCAGATCCTCTTCAAAATATACCAAGAAACACAGAGCACCAATGAGGTCCTATTTTGTCCAAGGCAGGACTTAAATTATGAAACTACTTCCTTCTCAATACATTTACATAAAAAAGTGTCTCCATTCTTAAACGCCCTGCACAAAGAACATGTCTTAAACCAGCAGAAGTTCTGAATCAACAGAAAAAGCTGCTAGTAAAAAGGGAAAAGACGTTCTACAAAAATTACTTATTTATATTATGTATTACCATGGGAGGAAATTTTTTCAGGAAATTTATCAAAATTTAGAACTGAAAATGAATGTTGTGCTCCAGTGTGATCTTCTGAGCTTGTCACCACAGACACAGTCCAATGCTACTCAGAAGACATTTGGGACCCCTCTTGGGAACCATCCCAGAGCTCATTTTCTAGCCTCACTTGACTGTTTTATTAGCCACACTCCATTTTAACCAGGATTAGCTCGGATCCACTTCTTCACCAGAATTTTATGAGCCGTAACTCTGTTGATGACTCACCAGCCATGCTGGGACCCCAGGGAGGCTCCTTTGGAAGTAAGTATGCATCTTGGAGATAGGAGTGATGGTATGTTTATTTAAAAGGCAGTCACGGGCGCCTGGGTGGCTCAGTTGGTTAAGCGACTGCCTTCGGCTCAGGTCATGATCCTGGAGTCCCAGGATCGAGTCCCGCATCGGGCTCCCTGCTCAGCGGGGGGTCTGCTTCTCCCTCTGCCCTCTTCCCTCTCGTGCTCTCTGTCTCTCATTCTCTCTCAAATAAATAAATAAATAAATAAAATCTATAAAAGGCAGTCAGGTTGTTGGTAACTATTCCTACTGAGCTATCCCATATTAAGATAGTAGTAAATGTACTTACTTGCTGAAGAACAATTTCTCTTTTTTTCTCGTGTTTAAAAAAATAAAAAAAAAATCAAAGGATGAGGCCCCACTTCTGAGATGTTCTTTTCTTGCCGTCTCCAAAATAATGGCAGGTTGCTCAGCTTTTCTTTGGGTGATATACCAGAGGTGGCAATGCCCCTTCCAACTTCCTTTTACTCACTAGAAGATCTAGCTGATGTTCTTTCACCAGAAGCATGTAAGTCAAAGCAGGGGATGGGTAGCGTGTTATGTATGATTTGAGGAAGCTTGCTCTTGCTGTCCCTTTTTGTCAGCCACCTCCTCAGAGGGTGTGGCCAAGACAAATCACACAGCACCTCCCTCACCACCTCGCACAAACCAAAAGTCTCAAGGGGAGAGAAGACTGTAGAGGGCAGCCTGGGGGTGAGTGGGAGGCCAGGGTAGGGGGTTGGCTTTGGCAGTAGATAGACTGTGAGCTTTGTGGGCCAGTAGTTTCTGAGTCTCAAGTTCTGTTTTAACACCCAGTTACCCCTCTCTCCTCAACAGTCATGCCAATGCAGGAGTGGGCTGTCTACCTCATATGTCGTGGTCACTTTTTGGAGAGTGCTGGGCTCACTAGGCTGCCCTTAACTGCACTCCCACCCCCACTATCTTCACAGACGGGACTTCCAGCAGCCATGTTGGACAGGATCCCAGGCACCTCAGGTGAGCACAATGACAGACCGAGGGGCAGGGTGAAGAAGACTTTAGTACCACCCCCTTACCCCTCACCCCACCCCCAGACTCGCTCTGTTTTCAACTAGCCTGTGTAGAATTCTGGAGCATTGTGTGGGTAAACAGCTGACATGCTGGTGCAGCTGACTGGTTTTGTACAAATAGAACCTGACAGCACTTTGCCTGGGCCTGCACCTTTTGCAGTCGGCTCCTGGCCCTGGGGCTTCTCTTTTGCTTTGACATGGGTTACCCTTGCAAGTTCTGTACTTAAACATGTGCAGCCTGGGAATATGGGGGTAGTTAGTGCCCATGGGGCTACTCTTGACCAGAGGAGGTTGGAAGCTGACAGCTTCCAGGTGGGGAGGTCTGAGAGACATTTCATGAGGGTTTCCAGAAGGCCCTAGTGGGACTGAGTACCAGCTGCCTGCAGCAGAAGCCAGCGTGGTAAAGCACACTTCTACTGGCTTTTCTTTCTTCCCTGTCTCAATCCTCCCGTTCTGCACCGCTGGACTACATTCCCAATAAACTTTGTTTCCAACTTTGCTTTCTGGATACTCTAGGCTGAGACAGGAGGGATGCTCTTATGGTAGAGATAAAATAGTTTTCTATCTAAATTTGTAAAAGTAGAAAGGTAAGTCAATTCAGAGGAAAAAAAGGAAATGTAGATATGATAGATGAATATGGTAAACATTGTGAATATGGTAGAGAAGTGTCTGAACTATCGACTTCAGGCTATTAGAAAGTAGCTTCTCCTGGCAAAAATCACAGTGTAAGCTGCCATATATCCTAATATTTTTCAGTGTTAAGGAAGGCACTGAGGTCCCTTTAAATTAAAAGCTGATAGGGAAGGATGACTGTTGAGGCCCCTGGATGTCCACAGGGTGGGGAGGAGTGACAATCATCCTGAAGGAAGAGAAGGAAAGAATAAAGGCTTTTCCACTTCATGATTGTGCTTAGGCTCTGACAAGGCCTGTGGTATGGCAGATACAGGACCTCACTAGGGGGAATATGACCCAAGGCTCAGCTCAGGCCTCAAAAAATTGCTGACTGCATTTGAGACAAATCTTATGCACGAAGTGAGTGGCAGCTTCTCTGATGTGATCTGCCAGGTCCGCTCCCACACCGGCCCTCCTGGTATAGCATCCACAGTGCTGTGCTTCCCTGCCACCCACAAGGTGCAGCTGTTTGGGCTACGGCAACATCTTCAAACTGAGATAAACCCCCAAGGGCACCTGTAGATTTTCAAAGGGTATGCAGGCCCAGTAATTTTAAGAGACTCCATTTCCAGATTTCCAGTTTCTTTATGGATGCTTTTGTAAAACTTACCTGCAGTGGGAAGGACCTTGTCTTTCTCCCTATTAGAAGAGAAAGGCTCTGACCTGACTTGAATATTACTAGGGTGCCATGTTCTGGAAAGTGAAAAAACTTTAGGGTGCCAAAGAAAGAAACAATTTGAAATAGTGGTGTTTTAATCAATGCTGCCTCCTTAAATCAAGACAATCTAAGCCCAAGGGAGGGTCTCACATCCTCCCATCTTGTACACATTTCTGTAGAGGTAGAAATGTGGCATTAGACACAGATGTACTGTAGAGTGGGGTGGCAGGAGTGGTGGCAGCGTTTACTAAATAAACGTGGCCTCTTCTACTTCCCATCTCTTGGCAAAGACACCATCTCTCCAGAGGCAGCCAGAAACAGCAGAGAGTGTGGGTAGGAGACAGGGAAAGCACAGGCACCTTGCGTCGCCCCAGCGACAAGTCTGTGGCAAGGTTCAGTGGGTGGCTGCTGTCTATCTCAGATCTGGAATATTCAAGCTCTATAAAGCATGCTAGGCAAGACTTTCTATGACAGGGGCCCACTGCGTTTTCATGTTCTCTGCAAGGAAAAAAAAAAGCTTGGTGAGCATTTACATACATCTGTGTCTTGGTCTGAGTGTCAGCTGCATATTTTGAATAATGATGAGGAAAGATGTAGCAACTTCTACCTTACAGTCACAGCGACCTTCAGCCTCTCAGTGGAGGGGCTGAGATGCTCGTCTGGCTCCTCGCCCTGCTTCATTCGAACTGGCTTATAACCTGCACCCAGCAGCAAATGGCAACCATTACTTCACTTTTCAGAAAAATATTCCACAAGGAAGAAAGAGAAGAAGGGGGAGGAAGGGAAGAGAGAGGAGGAGGAAGAGGAAAAACTTGAAGGAGAAAGAAGGAAGAAAGTGAAGGAGGGCAATTACTCCATTTTAGGGGTGGATAAATAGCTTGGTGTGTTTAAGCAGAAAATAACACACTCCTGTTAAATCTCTAATTCCCACGATCTTTAATTCATTGAAGTTTGCTTTCATGGCACCGCACTGTCCTGTTTTGAAAGCACCTAGATCATTTCTGGCTTTTTTTTTCTGCCTGGTGGTTGGCTCCTTATTATGTTTCTCACGGGACAAAGAAAATGAAATAGAAAACTGAAAAGAGTGACTTTTGCAAATTTGTTAAGGGCTCTGGTGGACATTGTGGCTGGGGGAGTGGCAGCCAATGGCTGTCTTAATTCCGCCCCCCCCCCGAATCCTTAATTCCCCCCATCCTTAATCCCCCAATCCTTAATCTCCCCCAATTCTTAATCACCCCCAATCCTAGAATAGGGACTGGCCAGGATCTGGGGGCAGGTCCCTACCTTCAGGCACAGAACCTCAAGTCTTCAGGACACAGTGTTTGTTTCTTCCTTTCTTGAAGGATTGAGCAATAAAATGCTGCAAGCTCCTTTGAAAGGTATCCTTTCTAGTTTTGTTCAAAAAAGAATTCTTCCCTAAACACAACCAAACTATCTCCTGCTTTACTTTAAGCTTATTTTCTCTCATTCAGTCATCCACAGAAGGGGGGGGGGGGCATTTATATCCATTACAAGCTCAAAAGAAACAGAAACACTTTAGGGTGATAGAGAATCATTACCCAGCTCCACAAAACCACTCGGTCTGTGTGAAAAAAATCTCAGCTCTGCATTGCTCTTTTCTCTGAGTTACCAGGTTAGCATCCTTTTTCTTATTGTTTGTTACTTATCTCTGGATCCATTTTCTACATTTAGTTTGAACCTGAATGTAATAATATTATCAATAAGGATTTGGGCTTATTTAGAAAGAATCCACATAAATAATTCCTGGCCATGGTATGTCATATTTCCACCCATAATTTCCACAATTTCCACTCAATATTTCCACGAATATTTTGTTGGCATTTTCATCATTCTGCAGATGCATATTTAGCCAGTTACTCCAGGCCGAGCAACTGTGCATCATTTGGGGAGAAAATGCCAACCTAAACTTGCATTTTTGGTTTGCCTTTTTTTTTTTTTTTTTTTTTTTGCTTCTCCTGTGTGCTGTTTGGGCTATTTTTGGGCTTCTGGCAACTTTAGTTTACCTTTATCTTAATTATGCTTCAAAAATCAGCCCAAGTGTAATTTTCTCTGGATGCCTTTTCTGAACATTCTAAGCTGGCTATGTCTCTCTCATATCTGCTGACCTTGTACCTTGAACATTCCCTCTTGTCATAGTCTCATGGGCTAATGTCATTATATCTACCAAGTCTCCACTATTAGTGTGATTTTTGCCTTACCTCTGTAACTGCAAGGAGGACCTAGCAAAGTGCCTGGCACATCTTATATGCTATATTAGTAAGTGTTCTCCAAAGAAACAGAACCAGTATGTATACACATGGAGAGAAAGAGGTTTATTCTAAGGAACTGACTCACCTGACTGTGGAGTTTGGCAAGTTTAAATCTGCAAAGTAGGCCAGCAGGCTGGAGACCCAGGGAGGAGCAGATGCTGTAGCTCAAGTCTGTGGATGCAAAATGAATAACCCTTTTAGAATATCTAAAAAAGAAAAGGAAGAGAGTTTTATCTGAGCCCAAGTTAGGACAGCTGCCTGGGATACAGTCTTCACAAAGAAGAGAGGGAACATTTGGTGTAGGGTTATGTACATTTTTACATAAAAAGTTACAAATTATTAGACAAAGAACACTTCAGAAAGTTGCAGACCTTAAGTTTCTAATATATGCAGGGCTGTAGGACTTTAACCCTATGGGAAGGAGGGAAATCTCTTGCTTTTTCTTGTCTTTTGTGTTGAGAAGACACCTTTGTGGTGATTTTCTTTAATGAAGCAGATGTACAATGTGTGTTCTGGTCAGAAATAGAGCCCATGCTTTGAGGTCTTGCGGAATCAATTTGACTTGGTAAATGTTGAAGTATAGCTTCCCCGGGAGCCCAGGAGCAGGGTGTACAAACATGAAAAGTTGAAAACTTCCTTTACATCAAGCCTGGAGACAGTCTGCTGGTAGAATTCCTCCTTCCGTGGTGGTCAGTCTTCTTTCCTATTAAGGCCTTCAACTGAATTGGTCAGGCCTGCTAATATCATGGAAAATCATTGGCTTTCCTTAATATCCATTGATTTCAGTGTTCATCTCATCTAAAAAATACCTTCACAGAAACATCTAGAAAAATGTTTGGCCCAATATCTGGGTATTACTGCCTTGCCCAAGGTGATGTGCTCACCGAGTCTTCTGGATTGAATTGCTGATACAGCACAATGTGAGCAGCTGCTTTGGGCTCTTCCAATTTCTCTTGTACTAGCTTTTTTCTGTTTTCTTCTAAAAAGCCTCTACTTCATTTTTTCCCCCACTTTAAGTCATTTTAACAGATGTTTATTGAAGTCCTCTTCTGTGGTATGTTTTCCTTTGAATCTTTTTGTTATTTTGTGCCTGGCTGAGAGTTCAAGGGGCCCTGCCTTTTAACCATTTCCTGTTAGCTAGTGCATGAGCTTGCTTACTCTCGCTCTCTTTTTTAAGTTCTCATGCTTTAACTAGATGTGGTATTACGCATTCAGGACCATGAAGTGGCAAAGATTTAATACACTGTTTTTCAGTTATCTGTGCTTCTGTTTTCCTTCAAATGAACCAGCTCTGACCTACTTTGGTTGGAGAACAACTGAATGTCAGGGCCTATTTTCTTTGTATCAATATGAAAGGGAGTTTTTTTCCAGAGGCATTATCTTATCTGAGCATTTGGAATCAATTATGTATCACTATTATGTATCACAATTATGTATTACTATAGTATAGTATTAGAAACAGGATATAAAGTTGTATATACAAAATGATCCAATTTTTTTCAAAAAACATGTGCATAAAATAAAGACTATATACAGTATGAGTGACAAAATGTGAGTGGTTCTGTAAAATTTCTTTATACACATAATATATAAAAATTCTAATTGTGGAAGATTAAAAGTTTCTACTTACTCCTGGCAAACTCTCCCATTACCGTACTCTTGAGAGATAATCATAATCATTATTAACAACTTGATACATATCTCTTCAGTCATTTCACACACACACACACAGCTCTTTTTTTTCTACCTAAGACCGTATATATTCTTCATTCTAAAATTTGATTTTTTTTACCTAACAAAATTATCTCTCAGCTCTTTCTAGGTGAGCTTGATTATTTACCCATAGTCTACTGATTTAAATGTCTACCTCATGGTTTTGAACAGTTCCATAATTACGCCATGATTTAGGAGAAGGAAATGCATACTCCCATGTAAACAGATATTGAGGTTATTTTTAACTTTCTGCTATTAGAAACAATTCTGCAAAGAACATTCAGGAACATTTATCTTCATGAACATGTGTGGTTATTTTTTTAGGAGAAATTTTTGGAAGCTTTCCCAACATTTCTGCTGGAAATATGCTTTACTTTTATCATTTAAAAAATGTAAACATTTTATTAAAAAATATTTTAAAAATATCATGAGTCAGCAGCCTAAAATGAGGTTACATGGCTAGGTCCATTCCACGAGAGAGGGTCCTGGGTCAGGGCCTAGCATATACCTGGTACACAGTATGCGTTTAACGTCTGTAGGATATATGAAGATCACTCCTGGACATTGTTAACAACTCTTTATGAAAAGTACCATTATTTCCACCATACAGATGAAACATCTGAGAGATCAGGTCTGAGTCCCACAAGTTTGTTTCTCAATAAAAGCCTCTAAATGGCGGTGGTGCCTGGGTGGCTCAGTCGTTAAGCGTCTGCCTTCGGCTTGGGTCATGATCCCAGAGTCCTGGGATCGAGCCCCACATCGGGCTCCCTGCTCTGCGGGAAGCCTGCTTCTCCCTCTCCCACTCCCCCTGCTTGTGTTCTCTCTCTCCCTGTGTATCTCTCTCTGTCAAATAAATTAAAAAAAAAAAAAAGCCTCTAAATGGCAAATACTACTGGATTGGTGAGTAATGAAATACTTGCAGTACGTCTCCTTCAGTGAAACTGGGGGCGAAGAACTAAATCTTCAACACCTCTCTTTCCAGCATCTACACTAATGCTTAGCATTAGTAAAATGCCAGATAAATATTAGTTCTTCTTGGCAGAACAGCATTCACTCTTTCCTTTATGAACAAAAGCTTGGTTTTTGTGTAAGTATCTACCTCTAGGGGAAGATGTTATATCCTTGATCAACGGGGAACTCATAATCTAACTTGCCTGCCAGTGATTGGTTTAGTCTTGGATGGCTTTCTTAACAGTTTCTTCATCCTTGAAAGAAGAGACACAGCCTTTCCCATTAGACATTGTCTGTAATTGTAATTGGATTTTGTACCTCTCAGAGAAATCAGCCTGGAGATAAAGCTAACGCAGTGAGAACAGCAGGGCAGGAAAATGGAAGGAACTCGGTCCTGGATGATGACAAATAATTAACCCTGGGGATTTCTGCTTTCTAAGATATTTTTTTGTAAGCTGATCTAGATATGTCTAGACATTTTGTTATATTAGATGGTAAGTGTCTTTATTATTTAAGCCTGGTGAGTATGGGGAGTGGTGGGAGGGGGGAGGGTAATGGTTATTTGCAGGTATTTGGAGCTGACAAATTGTTCTTTCGGTTTGCATGACCATGTCCTTGATGTCCCAGAAATATTTTCTAATTCTTGACCAAGGAGAAAAAAATGTCAGTAGGTCAAACTTAAAAATAAAATAGCCAGTTATTTTAGCAGCAAAATGAGTTTATTCAAGAATAGCAGAGGAATTGCAATTTGGGACACATAAACTTCAATAAAACATAGTCAAGACCCAGAGAACAAATGAGAGGGGACTGCTTTTATGGAGGAAAGGAGAAAGTTGGGCAGGGTGGTTTTGAATGAAAGCTTACTGGAGGAGAGCCAGAGTTCAAGGTTGTGGCTACTTCTCAGTGGTTGAGATGTGGCCGTTTCTCATTGGCTGGGTTGTTGCTGGGCAAAGGGAAAATCTTCACTCCTCCTGCTGGGGTAGTGAAGTAAGCTTCTTTCTGTCTGGGTATATAAAATAAACTGCAGTGTGTGGTACGTGCACGAGAGCTTCCTTCTTCAGGGCTGCCTGACTCTGTTTTGAACGAAGCCTTCTTTTATTTTCACATTTCCCCCTTTTGTTCAAGATGTTTCCTTGAAAACATCACTGATCAGGACTCAGGTTTTCTGCATTTAGTGGTTTTGTCCCTTGGTGCCAGGAAGGACCTTTCCTGGTTGTCATGACTCATGTCAGAGGGAAAGTGCACAGGTTGGAAAACATTGAGGTCACATTTGAGTAACAAGGAAGGGTAGGAGGGAGAACTCTTAGGCATCTCCCACCTAAAGTTTATATCTTATCAGGGTAATAAATAACCATTGGATATCATCTTGAAGTATTGAGTTAGCATCACCCTATTGGGCATGTTGCTTCTATAAATGCTTGACAGGCAATAGGTACAAAGTTTAAAAATGATTATACAAAACAAAAAGTAATGTGACAAATCTAGTTTGTGTGATGGCTCTAACCCAGGAGCCCAGACCTGAAGGTAACCAGAGAAAGAGGCCAAAGGACCATGGATCATTACATGAAATTTAGTGTAGCCAATGTGTTTGTTCCCTAATTTTGTGCAGTTGGGGGTCTAATTCCCCAGAAGAATTTACCCATATGGGACAGGTGGTATTGCCTATTCAAACACCTCCTTGTTCAGCAAGTAAATAATCGAGGGCTATTCAATTATCCAAAACTACTTTAGGCAGCAAGTCAAGTGATTAGTTCTGGGCTGCTATTGCCTTGGCTGGGGTTGGCTAACTCTCCAGTATTAGGGAGAGATTCCTGATCATCTCTCCCTCAGCAAACCCAGAGTCCTGTATGCCTCCTAGAAGTTTCTGTTTAAGATGGCCATGGGGGCTTAGTGGAGTGGACCAGTGGTAGGCTTCTGATCTGTTATGTAGAGAAAACAGAACGGTAAATACAGGAAGAGCACATTGCCCTTTCATCCTCCAGCTGTCAAGATGGTGAGGTGCCCAAGTATAGCGGCCATTGCAAAACCTCCTCATGTAAAGTAGCCAAGTTGTGTACATAGGGCTCCCTCATAAGTATTAGCATTGATGGACCCTGTGTTGCTAATAGAGGCATTAGCCTCATTCAGCCAAGACTCAAACACTGTTATCATTACTTATTGAAAGACTACCCTAATACATGGATTTGATAGCAAGCCTACAAATAGTCTGATTTATGCTGACTGCTCTGCAGTATCTTTTATATGTATTTTTGATGCATCTCGTTCTCCCACCCCAGGATTGGGTTAAATTGAGGCAAGGAACGGGGGTATGTGGATTTTGTATTCTGACTTTATAAAAGGGACCTGTGGAACAATTTAGGAATACAGTGGCATCTGGGATTTCAGCAAAATTCCTTACAGGGTAAACGAAGGAGTCCCTGCTGTCAGGACAGACTGAGGTTTCTGATGACAAATCTGACAGTTGGAGAGGTTCCCCCCGGTTTTACAAGCGATTGCAGACAAGGGCATTGTCTCCCCATGGAAGAGAGGGTGAAGAAAGAGAGAGTGAACAAGGGAAGGAAGGTTTATAGGCCTGGTCCGGTCATCGTAGGAAAGTGGACTTCTTCAGCTGCCATCTGCTTCAACTCCTGGAAATTTTCAGGTCTCCAGTTGATGTGCAGGCCCAAGTTGGGGTTTGTTCAGTCTTTAGTGTGACACATGGATTATTCCCAGGGGTTACTCTCTGGGGTTTAGCAGCACTGGGGTTGGTTAACAGTACCTGATGGGGGTCCTTCCAATGAGATTGAAGAGAGTCTTTCTAGATCTGTCTTTTCCATGAGACAAAATCTCTGGGTTATAAGGAGTGATGCTTGAGGCCTTCATCCCCTGGGAGTGTACTGTGGAAGGACTCTTCTACTAGAGCATGGTTATTTTCAACAGAAGCAATTAGGCCTTTACAGTATTGAAATGTATCTCCTTTTATCAGCTGTAGATCAATGGAAACAGGAGCCATGAGCAGTGGGAACCCTGTGATTATCTCAAAGGGTGAGAGTTTGTGGGTTCCAGAAGGTGTGGATCTGAGACTTAGAAGGACTGATGGCATTGCCTTTGGCCAGGATATTTGAAGAGTCTCTACAAATTTTGCCAACTGAGTCTTTAACGATGCTGCTAGTGCATTTAATTAGACGTGAGGATCGAGGGTGGTAAGCACAAAGTGTCATAGAACTATCCAAATAGCACAGGCCCTTTGAAGCACTTGACCAATGAAGTGAGCTCCCCAGTCACTATGAAGTTCGAGGGGGGTTCCCCAGGTAGGCATAACACTAATAGGATTTTAGCCATAGAAGAGATAGTAGCCTGCCTACAGGGAAAAGCTTCAGTCCAGTGAGAAAACATACAAACCATGACTAAAACGTAATTTTATCCCTGAGGTGGGAAAAGCTGAATGAAATCCATTTACCAAACTTCAAATGCCCATTGGGGAATTTAAAGTGTCCAAGAGCGGTTGTATTTTGGACAGGCGGGGCAAGCAAAATAGGCACTTTTTGCAGTTCTTCGTTATTTCCCCACTAGTGTGGGTTCACAAGAGTTATAATCTTATCAGTGAACCAATGATTCAATGCATGTACAGTAGTCAGTAATGGGAATTTTAAGGCCTCCGGTAGGACTGGGTTTCTATTTGGGCCAAACCAAAGTGCTCTTTTTATTGAACAAACAGTTATTAGGTTTCCAGTTTTGTTTTCCTTTTTCTGGGGCCAATTTTGAACATCTCTAGTAAATTTTTCTAGATTATCATTGGGGGAACATCCCCATGGACCATGACAGAGGCTTGGTTGTTGGTTCTTCTGAGCACAGTGTTCTTGGTGGAAACATCAGTGAGGTGTTTGGAATGCCCAGAGACCTGAAAGTAGCCAAAGTGGCCAGTAGAAGTATGGCATCTAATAATATGGCATTTTGAAGGTGAGAACCATTTAAAATTTTATCTTTGTTGGAAATAAGGAAGCCTCGCTGTTTCCACAGCATTCCAAAGTCATGAGCTACTCCAAAGGTCTATCTCCTATCACTATAGATATTTGCAGTGTGGCCCTTGGCTAAATGCAGGCCTAAGGGAGAGCATACAATTTGGCCTGTTGGGCTGAGGTAGCCAAAGGCAATGGTGCCACCTCAAGAACTTCAAAAAGGAGTTGCAGTTGTATAGCTCACACAATATTTATCATTTTCACCTTTTAAATAAGAAACATCAATAAACCGTGAAAGGTCAGCACGATAAAGCAGTTTCCTGTAAGTCATTATGGAAGTCAGAAGGTGATTTGTTAGTATTAAGCAGTAGTGAGAGGTTTTTTCAGGGGAGGAAGGGAGAAGAATCGCAGGGTTAAGGTTATTACAGTGAGGAAGAATCTGAGAAGTGGTTAGCAAGATTTTGTAGGAGGTGAGGCGACTAGATGAAAGGTGTTGAGTATGGTGAGAATTTAGAAAGGCTTCTACCACATGGAGTGCAAGAATAATTGGGGCGGGGGGGATCTTATGATTATTTCTTCAGTGGCCTTGACTAAAAGGACTGTGGCAGGAATGGTCTGAGACAAGGGAGGGTACCCTTGTACAGTAGGGCCCTCGCTGGTGGCTATAATAAATATCCTTTGGGTAAGTGTGGTCCCCATGTTTTTGGGTGAGTACCATAAGAGCATTCCATTCTTTTTAACATACAAAAAGGAAAAAAGAGAAATTGATCATTGGGATATCCAAGGGCAGAGGGATTTATTAAGCTTTCCTTTAAGGCTTTAAAGGCTAAGTCATGTTGATCTTCCTAAATAATAAGGTCAAGTTTGTAGTTTTTTTAGTAAAACATCTAGGGGGATGGGCCATAAGAGAGAGATTTGGACAATTTCCACACTCAGCTAGCTAGCCCCCCAAAAACTTCATAGCTGGTACTTAGTTCTGAATTTTGGGAAATTCAAGATGTCATGAAGCCTATTCGGATCTAAATGTAGTCCTTGTGCCAAAATCAGGTGCCCTAGATACCAAACCTGAGCTTGAACAAAGCACAATTTTTCCTTAGAGACTTTATGTCCCTTTAAAGCTAAAAGTTTTAACAGATGGATGCTGTCCACCTGTGAAGAGGCTTGGGAAAGGGATCAGAGAAGGAAGTCATCTACATATTGTAATAGGGCAGAACCTCCAGGAAATTTTATATCATCTAGATCAGCCTTTAAAATTTGTGAGAAGTAAGAAGAGCCTTCAGTAAAACCCTGGGGCATTACTGTTCAGGTGCACTGTTGTTCTTCCCAAGTAAAGGCAGAGCCTTTGGCTAGCTTTATGCACTAGGATACTAAAGAAGGCAGTAGATAAACTAACCACAGTAAAAAAAAAAAAAAAAGTGCTTTCAGTGGGGATGGAGGCTAATAAAGTATGGGAACTGGTAAAACAAGGTGAAGGATGACAACAGTTTATGGCTCAGAGGTCCTGTACAAACCTCTATCTGCAGCCATTCAGTAGCATGAATGAGTCAGGAGTCCAAGTGATAGCAAGGTTCACAGGCACCATAAAGTAAAAGAAAACTAATGGCTAAGAACAACCCTAGTTATTATTTATATTCAAGCCAAAGAAACACTTTTTCCATGGATTCTTGTGGAAGGAGCACTATGTAATATGAACAATATCCTCAACAGACATTTTAAACTGAAACGGTTATGAGTTTGATAGGAATGCTTATTAAAAATGTCCCTCACCAGGGAACTTTTACTACATCCTCAGAGGTGGACAGTGATTTGATTTTTGCAAACAATTAAAAATCACTTTGGCTAAGGTTTAAGGTGGAGGTGGGGGCTTACTGGAAAAGAGCACAAGGGAACATTTTGGAGTAATGAAAATATTCTGTATCTTGACTATGGTTACTCAGGTATATATACTTATTAAAACTCATTGAACAGAACACCAAAGGAGTGCATTTGCATCTCAATTAAAAACAAAATTCTCAAGCCAGGTCTGGGTAATTACAGTCAGAAAGATAGGCATAGCAAATTACAATTTTGGACAAGTATAAAGAATACTTACATATGGTGATTCTCATTCTTTTCAAGGGTGACATAATTAATTTAGCCAAACAAAAATACTGTTAGTTTTTCTTTGCTTTTATTTACTATCAGGGTGCAAAAATTCTAAACTGCTACCAAACAAATTATGAGTTAAAATTAATCCTTACAACCACCGTTTAGAAGTAGGTGCTATTATTTTCCCATTTCTTCTGAAAGGCCCAGGCGTCTGCAAAAGGCTACAAGTGAGTCACCGTCACTCAGTCTGAGAGTCCGGTTCTCTGAGCCGCGACGTTCCGAAATGGCAGGCGCTGCCCGGCGCTGTGGCCAGCCCAGGTGGCCGGTGACGCAGATCCTCTCGGCCCTGCCCGTAAGCAGAAGGCCACGCCGCTGCCGGGAAGGCGCGCAGCTCTCACTCGTCCACGGTCCGTCGAACCTGGGCCCCCGAACGCGGCTGCGCGGCTCCGCCCTCTCCCCGTGCGCTCCGCTCGCGGCGGGGTGGCTCTGCGCCTCCACACGCCGGATGCAGCCAGACCTCTCCGCGCACCCTGAACTCCCGGCGCTCGGCCCCGCCCTCGCCTCGCGCGCGCTCTAGGACCGGCCAGCAGGTACTCCTCCTCGCCGTCCTCCCACACCCCCGCGGGCGCCCGGCTCCCGGCAGTGCCCGGGGTTCCGCCTGCCCTCCTTCCCCCGACTCTTGCTCGGCCCTGCCCTCGCGCGCGCCTCCGCCGGAGACCCGCGCATTCAGCCTCGCGTCCCCCCGCGCGCGCGCAAGCGCTCGCCTACCAGGCGGTGCACCCAGTCCCTGTGCAGGCGTGCTTCCCCACCACCACTACCAAAAAAAAAAAAAAAGAAAGGAGAGGACCGCCAGGAAGCCGCTGCCCAGACCTTAGTTTTGAAGTTTTGAATTTGTATGAATATATAGTTATAGTTCGGGGCCAAGAATGTAAACGGTAGAAGAGGAGTTTAAGGAATAATGGTGTTCTGAAAGCGGGAGGCTGAGAGCAGTACGTGTAAATGTTAAAAGAGAATTTCCGAGGAAAGAAATGGTCATCGTCCCCCACCTCTGCTTGCCCTTCACAAAAACACACTTTCGGGTAGAGCCAGAAGGAATGGCAGACTAGAAGCTGAGGACATTGGGAGAGGGGATACAGGGGGTTAAAAGTTGGTGCTTAAAAGCCAGCTAAGCTTGGACTGCGAAGGTCTCAGCGCACGGTGGGAGCCCCCACTCTCCTATTCATAGATGGGACAGTCAAGGTCCAGAGTGGGGGGCTTGTCCACAGTCATACACCTGACTCTTGGCAGAGCCAGGTCTAGTAGCCCGGAACTCCAGTTCCTAGGTATCGTTTGTAAATAATAAAATACGTAAACAACGTTTTACAGATAGCCTTTGTGAATCAAGAAACGCAGTAAGGTCAGTACCTCTGGTTTGGTATGCTCAGCTGGTCTTCATCATTTACTCTTCTCCAGGTGCTTGCCAGCCTGCACTCTCTGGCCCGCAGCAGCGGGTCGTTTAAAAGCGCCTGGCCCCTGCAGGTGAAGGAGGTGGGTAGAGGTGGGGCAGACGGTGGAGGGCTGAACATGAATGCTGCAGGCGGTAGGGCACAATGGAGAATTGGAAATGCACCTCCAGGGAAACCAGCACTTCACCAGGGACTAGATTTGTGGAGGGAATATTAGCTGAGATCCTAAGACTCTAGAAGGCAAATCATTTAGCAGGAAGACAAAATTAAAATGTTGATGTTGAAAGGAAGGTTGTGGGGAGAAAGTATTCTAGTTCAATAACAGAAAAATCTTTTCCCCTGGTTGTGTATGAATAAAAATGGTGCTTACTATGTGCTAAGCACTGTTGTAAGTGCTTTACAAAAATTAATTTATTTACTTCTCACAACAAACCAATGAGGTTGTTACTATTTTGTCACCATTTTAGAGATGTAGAGGCTGAGGCACAAAGAGGTTGCCCAAGGTAAGTAGATCTGTGCTGAGGAGGAGTGGCCTGGAGTCAGAAGATTTGGATCTCAAGTGCCTCCATCACTGGTTGTGTGAATTTACCCTCTCTAAGCCTCAGTTTTCTTATCTGTGAAATGCGTATTGTCATCCCTGCCTACTACTGAGACAGAATGTGCAGGTGCTTTGTAAATTGTGCATTGTGATGCCAATGGAAAGTACTACTATTTAATAAAGGAGGGGTATACTTCCAAGGCCAAATCCCAACTAAAAAGAGAAAATGATGAGCTTGGTTTGACTCGCAGAATTTAATGGGCTTGCTACTCACAGAGAGGCAAAGATGGAGTCATAGTTAAAATCGTTGGCTGTGGAGTCAGATGGACCTAAGCTGGAATCCCAGCCCTGCCACTTAGTAGCTCTGTGACCTAAGATAAGGCACATCATGTTTCTAATACTGTGTTCTCTTGGTGATCCTCAATGTACTCACCCCTAAAATGGGTCTAATACATTCCTTATAGAGCAGTTGTGAGGATTAAATGAGACGCACTTAATACAATGCCCTACAAGTAGTGAGTGCTCAGTAACATGTAGGTAGGGTCGTTATTTTTTCTGATTCTTCTTTTTCCTCATCCTCTGTATATCTTAATATTCCCGCAGAGACAGCCTCACCATGTGTGAGGGACTGATGGAGAGATATGTGGCTGCCATGGTGCTGAGTGCAGCTGGAGATGCCTTGGGGTACTTCAACGGGAAGTGGGAGTTTCTCCGGGATGGGGAAAAGATTCACCAGCAGCTGGCCCAGCATGGTGGGTTGGACGCCATCGATGTGGAGAGGTGGAGAGTCAGCGATGACACGGTGATGCACCTGGCCACGGCTGAAGCTCTTGTGGAAGCCGGCAAAGTCTTGGATTTGGCTCACCTCTATGCCCTACTTGCTAAGCATTACCAAGACTGCATGGAAGACATGGATGGCCGGGCACCAGGTGAGTGTGGCCAGTGGAGGTCACGGGCAGGTGGAGAATAAAACAGGCCCAAGGCACTTATTAAAAATGTTGACTGAGATTTAAATATCAAGAAGACAGTTGTTTTTTGTAGTTGTGATAAAAATAGAAACAACCTAAATGTTCTCTAATTTTTAAAATTATGGTAATGTGTTCACAGCCATTTAAAATTATGCAGATAAATATTGACTGATATGGAAAGATATTATATATTAAGTAAAAAAAGAGGCTTACAAAACATAGGGTACCCAAAGGCACGTTGTTGCTCTGAACCCATTGCTCCTTTTATGAGCCTGGTATTCCTCACTCTAGAACCTGCAGCCACTTTCTAGCATTCAGATCTCCATTGGTCAGGTTCTCATTGGGTTATCTAAGGGCTTGGGCTCTGAGTCTGATGGTTTTGATGGGGCCACTAGCTAGCTGGTTAAGTGATTTTGAGCAAGGTTCTTAAGCTCTGAGCCTTACCTTAGTCATTTAAGAAAAGACAATAATATGTTAAACCTATCTTTTGGAGTTATTATGATGTCTCAGTAATAACTGATAAAGATTCCAAGACACACTATATGAGTCTGATTCTTGTATCATCAATCTTCTCATGCTAGGGGTTATATACAAAGTAAGGAACAGGGGCGCCTGGGTGGCTCAGTTGGTTAAGCAACTGCCTTCAGCTCAGGTCATGATCCTGGAGTCCCAGGATCAAGTCCCACATCGGGCTCCCCGCTTAGCAGGGAGTTTGCTTCTCCCTCTGACCCTCCCTGCTCTCATGCTCTCTCTCTCTCTCTGCCATTCTCTCTCTCAAATAAATTAAAAAAAAAAAAAAAAGTGGGGCGCCTGGGTGGCTCAGTTGGTTAAGCGACTGCCTTCGGCTCAGGTCATGATCCTGGAGTCCCGGGATCGAGTCCCGCATCGGGCTCCCTGCTCAGCGGGGAGTCTGCTTCTCCCTCTGACCCTCCTCCCTCTCATGCTCTCTGTCTTTCGTTCTCTCTCTCTCAAATAAATAAATAAAATCTTTAAAAAAAAAAAAAATTTAAAAAAAAAGTAAGGAACAGTGTTGGCTTGGGGTTTGGAGTCTGGGGGCATTCATCATATTTTGGGGGATTTCCCTGTCCATCAAAGAAACTTTAGAGACCGAGCTTGGTTGTTTCCTCCTGCAGGGGCCTTTGCTTTGGTTACACTGACCCTCTGCTCTCCCCGACTCTTCCCAGGGGGTGCTTCAGTGCAGAATGCCTTGCTGCTGAAGCCAGATGAGGCTGATGGCTGGAGGATTCCCTTTAACAGCCACGAGGGTGGCTGCGGGGCTGCCATGCGTGCCATGTGCATCGGCCTCCGGTTCCCTCACTGCAGCCAGCTGGACACACTGATCCAGGTGAGCATCGAGAGCGGCAGGATGACCCACCACCACCCCACAGGCTACCTGGGAGCCCTTGTTTCTGCTCTTTTTACAGCCTTTGCTGTGAACGGCAAGCCTCCCAGGCAATGGGGAAAAGAACTGATGGAGGTGCTACCAGAAGCTAAAAAGTACATTATCCAATCAGGCTACTTTTTGGAGAAGAATCTTCAACACTGGTAAGTTGGTAGATGCATGCTCCTGCGGGAAAATGATTGAATCTGGGGGGTGCCTTTGTGGCTCAGTCGTTTCACTGTCTGCCTTCAGCTCAGGTCATTGTCTCAGGGTCCTGGGATCGAGCCCCACATTGGGCTCCTTGCTCAGCAGGGAGCCTGCTTCTCCCTCTGCCTTTGACCCCCCCCATACCCCCCCCTCATGTGCTCTATCTAATATAAATAAATAAAATCTTTAAAAAAAAATGATTGAATCTTACTGCACGTGCATGCATATGTATGCTTAGAATTCATAGATCAAAGCAACCATCCTGGTTTTCACCATCCATTTTTGTTATCTGCTGCATCCAGCACCGCCCTCTCCCCCCGCCACCTGCTAAGGGTTTCAAGTTCAGTGCCTGCAGTGGTTGCCACCAAGTAGCCAGTGAAGACCTCAATGAGTGGTACACCTGCAGCGCTTCTCTGTTGTGTAGGGATCCTGTTCTGTATCCCAGCCTTCTGTCGGTTTTGTGGCTGTCCTGTACTGCAAAGTTCATACTGCTGTGAACTTTCCTGCTTATTCCTGGAACTTGTTTCTTCAGTGTTGTCATGACACAGTGTTTTGAAATCCTTGGTTACAGTGCCCAAGAGATAGGTTTTTTTCACTAGTTAGTTCGTAAGTAGTAAAGCCACGGTTCCCCTTTTTAGTGAGTTCGCATCACATCACCTTTCTTAGAATAAAAAGGTCTAGAAGCTTTCTGCTGAAATCACCTGTGGTCATGATGTTCCAAAGTTCTGTCTTGAAAAAGCAATATAAGTGTATAAGGAGATGATGTGTTAATTAGCTTATCATAATCTTTTTACTATGTATTTGTATATTATATCATGTTGTATGCCTTAAATTTATACAAGTTTTAATAAAATAAAGTGGGTGCCTAGGTGGCTCAGTCGGTTAAGCGTCTGCCTTCATCTCAAGTCATGACCTCAGGGTCCTGGGATCAAGCCCCTCGACAGGGCTCCCTGCTCAGTGGGGAACCTGCTGCTCCCTCTCCCTCTGCCTGCCGCTCCCCGTGCCTGTGTGCGCGCGCACTCTCTCTCTGTCAAATAAATAAATAAAATTTTAAAAATAAATAAAGGGGCACCTGGGGGGCTCAGTCAGTTAAGCTTCCAACTGTTGATCTCAGTTCCAGTCTTGATCTCAGGGTTGTGAATTCAGGACCCGCACATTGGGCTCCACACTGGGCGTGGAGCCTACTTAAAAAAAGAAAGAGAGAGAAAGAGCAAGAAAGAGAAGAGGAGAGGAGAGGGAAAGGGAAAGGAAAAGGAAAAAAGTTAAATAAATTTCACCCTTGGCAGGTGCCATTTGACACTATTCTCAATTCAGGAAAAATAGACCTTCATTTCTCACCTTTAACTTCCTATGTATCTTCTTTATTTAGCAACAGGTATCAGTGCCTTGTTTATATTAATCTTTGGCAAAAATTTATTGAACAAATTCTGCTTAGAGCTCATTTTGAGTTTCTAATTACAATTTTGATATTAGCACAAGAAGTTGAAGTCATCTTGGAATTTTCCCTGTTCACACATCTATCTGGTACCTTTCCTTATGGCTCTCAAATTTGTTTTTTCAATTGACTGTAGAATTTTTCCTTCCTACAGGTCCTACTTCCAAGACCAATGGGAAAAATACCTAAAACTTAGAGGGATTTTGGATGGCAAGTCAGCCCCTATCTTCCCCAAGCCCTTTGATGTGAAGGAGAGGGATCAGTTCTATGCCTCGGTGAGCTACTCTGGCTGGGGTGGCAGCAGTGGGCACGACGCCCCCATGATTGCCTACGATGCCATCCTGGGTGCGGGAGACTCCTGGAAGGAGCTTGCCCACCGAGCCTTTTTCCACGGGGGAGACAGCGATTCTACAGCTGCTATTGCTGGCTGCTGGTGGGGAGTTATGTATGGTCTGAAAGGAGTGAGCCGCTCCAACTATGAGAAACTGGAATACAGAAACCGGCTGGAGAAGACAGCCAGGGCTTTGTATGCTCTGGGGTCAAAGGAAGACACTATAATCACCCTTTAGGGAGATGTGACATCATTTCTTATGGTTTTTTCCCTCTTGTGTGGTCCAGTTTCTTTTCACTTTTCCCCAAGTCAAGAGTTTTAACCTTGTACTCCAGGAATTTTGAGATGACAAGTCCCTTGAATGAAGCTCATCTTTCCAAATTCATCCTGTTCCCCCCCCAAATCTGTCCCTCTTTCTATCCTGAAGAATCTTTATCTCAGTTGACAGGGTCAGCATCTCCCCAAGGTAGAAGTCTCCAAGCCTCATATTTGAGTCTTCATGTTCATTGTCTAAACTTTGAATAAGTTTTTTCTGTTTGTTTTAGGTTGAGTTCCTCAAAATTGGACTCTGAGACAAGGATTTAAGTACAAGTCATTTACTGGGGAGGGGATTCCAGGAAGCGATAGGAGAATGGGGAAGTGAGACAGGGAGGGGAGGGAGGCCAGTAGAAGGTATGTAACTGAGCACGTTACCACTGTGGGCAGTTGGGACTTAGTCCATCTGGGTTCTCTGTGTAAGCCACTGCTCAAAGGTGTCCCACCTGAGGCACAAGCAAACCTGAGGTGTTTATCCGCCCCTTTCCATCTGACAGTGGTTGAGGACCTATCCTCGGGATGCTAACTCCCTGGTACTCCTTGGCTTGCCTCTTGTGCCAGCCAAACCCAGATGTCTTCAGGCAGAAGACTCAGAGATGGTTGCAGTGGCAGGCTGTACAATGCATGGGAACAGTGAGGGTGATATGTGGGGTCCCAACAGCATCTGCCAGGTGGTTCTGCCTCCTCAGTATCCTTCACATCTACTATCTCTTTTACCTTTTTGCACCAACCATCTTTCAGCTGGATTTCTGCAGTCCAAGCTACTCAGGTCTGGGGAGGTGCTACTCCTAGCTGTACCCTGTGCATCACTGGCCGTGACACTTCACGTATTGCCAGTTTTGTTGTTGTCCATCTGCTTGTCTTTATTCTCCTCCACACACAACCTAGCATGGTACCTGGGAACACGGGAGTTACTGAGTCCGAATATATGAAATGAATGTTGTTCATTAACCTGCCTGGTGCCTTAATCCAGTCTTCCTTTCCTCCTTGCCCTCCAGAGTTCTCTTTACAAATAACAAATCAGTCATGCCGAACTTCTGCTCATGTTCCAGTGAATGCACACCCCCTTTCTTCATTTCTTGTTGCCCTTCCCTCTCCTTTTTCACCTGGTAGGTTTTTTCCTTTTTTTAATTTAATTTTATTATCTTATGTTAGTCACCATACATTACATCATTAGTTTTTGATGTAGTGTTCTATGATTCATTGTTTGCATATAACACCCAGTGCTCCATTCATCCCCTGGTAGGTTCTTAATCATCCTTCAAGTCCCAGCTCAGGTAGAACCTTCTAGGTGAAACCTGCTCTGATTGTTCGGATACTTGGCCATTTTCTCCTCATATGCCCACAGCCTTCTGTCTCCAGCCCTGTCATCACACTGATCCTGTTGTGTGGTCATTGGGTGTCTTCTGAGGACAACCTCAGGTTCCTTGTGAGGAATTGTCTTGTTCTCTTTGTGGCCTCCCTGCCTGGCCCATGAGAGACGTTCAATAAATATTTACTTGGGAAGTTCGTCATGTTGTGTGGATGTGAATGCTTTCAACATGCAGTTCCACATCTGTTTCAGACACCTGCTGCTTCACGGTTGCCCGGAGCAGCCTGTGATGCACTGGGAGAGATGGAGAGTCTGATGCTTTAACCATGCACCTGTGCCGACTTGCATGCGACAAAGCTCTCAGCTCCATATTTGCAGCAGGACTCCAGCAAAGGCATGGGACTTATAAGTCTTCTACACATAAAGGGAGAAGGGAATTCCAAAGTTCATTTTCTGCCTCAAAAAACTCTCCTATGTATTTAAATATTTCAGAAAACAAACATGTTTTAAATATTACGAGTACAGGGGCGCCTGGGTGGCTCAGTTGTTTAAGCGTCTGCCTTCGGCTCAGGTCATGATCCCAGGGTCCTGGGATCGAGTCCCGCATCGGGCTCCCTGCTCACCGGGGAGCCTGCTTCTTCCCTCTGCCTCTCTCTCTGTGTCTCTCATGAATAAATAAATAAAATCTTAAAAAAAAAAAAAATATTACGAGTACAAAAACAGATTCTTCAGTAAGACAACCAACTGGAGTTGCAGAATTTCAAGGATGCTGGGCTACAAGTCACAGAACAATGTAATAACTTCTTAAATTCCTGTGTCTTAAAAGACTCCTTTGTATAAATATTCTGAGGACAGTTTAGAATCATAGAAAACACATAGTGTATACATTTTTATGCAAGATTCCTGAGCAGAAGATTAATAAGTTGGAGACCCTCTTGACTGCTTTCGATTTCCCACTTGATAAGATCTCACTTTATAGCACAGAACAGTGAGTGCTTTTCTGGAGATGTAAGAAAAGAGGAAACATTTCTCCTTGTCTTTCTGAGGTTTCTTTTCCCAGTAGTTAGGAGCCTCCACTTTCAAGGTGGAACACTAGAATTCTCTTAGCACTAACCAAAGAGCAGACCTGGGATGCTTATATCAATCTTACAGTATAGGAAAGAGCAGGAGAGAATTTTAACAAGTGGAATCTGAGGCATGACCTGTTTTACCTCTGTACCTGGTTTGGTCAATCGTCTGAATTTAGTGAGAAACAAACATGAAATGATTTTATTTTTCCTCCATTACTGCCTTCAGAGTACCCTGTTGAAGCTGCTTCTCCTATCCCTTAGCAGATCACGTAATTTTTGGTCTTTTGGTGGGGGGTGGGGAGCGTATAAAACCCAATCCAGTTGATCCCAGTCCAGTGTTTTTTTTTAATTTCAGTTTTATTGAGGCGTAATTGACACATATAAGGTATTTAAAGTACATCGTGGTGATTTGATGTACATACACATTGTGACTAGACTCCCCCCATCTAGTTAACACATCTATCACTGCACATATTTATCTTTTTGGGGGGGGGTTTGGTGAGAACATTTTAAGTTCTACTCTCAGGAAATTTCAGTTCTACAATAGAGTGTTATCAACTGTTGCCACCATGTTTTACCTCAGATCCTTGGGCCTTATTCATCTTCCAGCTGAAAGTTTGTACCCTTTTACCAACCTCTCCCTATTTTCCCACCTCCCAGCCCCTGGCAACCACTTTCCTCCTCTGTTTCTATGAGTTTGACTTTTTTTTTTTTTTTTTTTTTTTTAAGATTCCACATATAAGGGCGCCTGGGTGGCTCAGTCGGTTGGGCGGCTGCCTTCGGCTCAGGTCATGATCCTGGAGTCCCAGGATCGAGTCCCGCATCGGGCTCCCTGCTCAGCGGGGAGTCTGCTTCTCCCTCTGACCCTCCCCACTCTCATGTGCTCTCTGACTCTCAGAGAAGAGAGGGAGAGAGCACAAGCAGGGAGAGTGGGAAAGGGAGAAACAGACTTCCCACTGAGCAAGGAGCCTGACGCGGGGCTCAATCCCAGGACACTGGTATCATGACCTGAGCTGAAGGCAGACGCTTAACTGACTGAGCCATGCACGTGTCCTTATATGCATGTTAAAGTAAATTAAGTAACGATCTGATGCACATATGAATTTATCATGCTTATCACGTTAATACATGTTTACTAAAACAGAATAGATCATGTGTAACATTACAGGATTAATGAAATATTTTCGACCTGCTATATGATGGTGCTTCATTTGCTTTCTTTGTTATCTAAGATTGCTAGATCTTAGATTGCTAAGATTGCTAGATGTTGTCTAGAAGTCTTGGCAATATTTTTTTTAAGATCTGAAAAACTAGCATTGGGTTCAGCCACCCTTCTTCAAGCTTCTTCAGCCACCATATTCTCCATTTACTCCTCTCTCTACTTCTCCAGGGTAAAAGTGTATCTTTTTTGAGATAGCCACAGAACTACAGCGAGTGTCGGGGAAGGAATGGAGACTCTGATGATTTCACAACCAACCAGCCTACTGAATCAGCTCCTCAAGGAATGGCTGCTGGGATCTGGTTAGGAATCCAGGGATCATCCAGATAGGGCATAGTGGGGAGCCCTGCCATCATTTTTCACCCTTAGGGTTTGGGGATTGGGAGAAGTGACACCTGGGGAGTAGGGTAGACTCTTCCCATTTAGAGAAGGAAAAAGAAGAGGAAGAAAGTGCTGCCCATCACGACCCGTTAACAGATGAAGTAATTGGGCTCCGAGAAGCCGCCATCTGTCCAAGGTCACACATCTAGGTGAGAAGGAGCTGTAGTTTAAACCCAGGCCATGTGTCTTTAGTCCTATCACACTACAACTGTTAGCTGTAGTTAGAAAGTTTTCCTTAGACAAGGCCAAAATGAAATCCAAGAGTTCCATGGTGATGGCAGAAGCCTGTGTCCTCTGTTCACCTCTCCACAACTATGAGGTGAAGTCAGGGCTTCAAATGTGGATTTGGGTGCAGCCATAGGGAGGGGCAGAACGGAGGCCAGGTCAGACTGTGAAATGGACAGAATCTTCACTCTCCTCTCAGCAGCCCTCCCCTCCTCAGAGAGCCTCCTCTTCCTCTGACACAAAGGCACCCCACCCAATCCCTGGGCCACGACTGGGACTTCTCTCTCCATACTGTGCTTGGTTACACCTGCCCCTCTTAAGGGTCCTACTTAACCTTTTGTTTTTCCATATCATCATCTGTACAGGCAGGGCGGTCTCAGGCAAGCGTCCACTCTCAGAGTCTCTGGGCTTGGCGCCCATGGATTTTCAACTCTAACATCCAAAGAACATGAGTCAAAAATGAGGTTGTCTGAAGATTGGGACAGAGTCCAATAAAGAACGTTATGGTTTCTCCTGAGCTACAGAGCTGTGGATAGAGGTTTGTGCTTTGAATAGAGGGCCATGCTTCAAACCATGCTGTCGCCTCATTTTGGATGGTATATGGACAACCATCTCCCATTGCTAATGCCACCAAGCGGAGGTGACACAGTCTGCTTGTCAGACCACTTCAGGGGCTAGTCTTATGTCTTCTCTTTGATATAAACTGCCCTACTAAAGTACATTTATGAAAGCTTATTTAAATGAAAACTTGAAAGACATGTAAGCACAGGTGGTAAGTGGACATGGCAAGAATAGGGAAGGTGGCAGTGAATGAATGAAACTGGGAAACATGACTTTAAGCAAACAAATGAATCTCCAGCAGGATGATGTCTACTGGAGCCTGCTCTAGTGAAGGTGACATTTTGAGTTGAGATGTGCTTTCTGGTGTCCCTTATTTCACACCAGTCCTGAATCCAGGAAACTGGGAGGAAGGCACTCTCTGAAGGCATGCATGTTTTCCTTCTTGCAGGAATGGGGTAATTAGACCTAAGGAAAGGCACATTCTGTGCAATTTTGCAAAAAGACCTGCCACTGACACCCGGCACTGCTCCTGGGCATGATGGTTACCCCTCTGAGCCTCAGGTTATTGAGGGCTAGTGTACTTTGGAGCCAACAATGCCTACCTTGAAGGCTGTGGTGAGGATGAGACTAGGTGTGAGATAGTAGAAAATATATATAGTGGTCTCTGTCCTTGGTTCTTGTCCCAGAGCTCCCTGTAATTTCCTACATTATAAGAGCGCTAGGAGCATCTTTAGTTCTAATATTTGGTCTTTGGCCTCAGTTCCCGACACAGGGCTCCTGAAACCCTTGTAAATTCTTGGGTGATAAGAGTGTCTTGTGTTCTAATGAGGTCACTCTGGGTGGGTTCCTGGATGACTCCTGGATGAGGGCTGGTCACCAAGAAGGCCAAGCCGTGATTGGATGCTTGGATTTTTCAGCCCTGCCCCCCATTCTCTTGAAGGGAGAGGGGCTAAAAAATGGAGTTAATGATTGATCATGCCTACATGATGAAACTTCCATAAAATCTCAAAAGAACAGGCTTAGAGAGCTTCTGAGTTGGTGAACCCATGGAGTCACACTTTAAAAATTAATGTGACCTCATTTTGTAGTCCTAAGCTGGTGAGGCCTAGAATTATTTCCTAGAATTGGTTCATACTGGTTATTACACTAGTTTATATGCCCACGCCCCCACCCCCACAGTGAATGCAGTGATTCCACAGACACACATGGACACACACACAGAAATAAATAAAGGCATATTCACTTATGGAGCTGTTAGCTAGGGATCCTGACAGAGGGCAAGGGAGCAGGGAATCTGAGCTGGGAATAGGCAGACAGGGAGAGCTGTAGGGGGATTCAGTGGGCATGATGGTTACCCCTCAGGGTGGTAGCCTAGAAGTCTCCCTCTCTTCCCCCCCAGCCTCTCCCTTCACTTCCTCTTCTCTCTCTCTCTTTTTTAAGGGTTTTATTTATTTGAGAGAGAGATGGAGAGTACAGAGGGAAAGGGAGAGGGAGAAGCAGATACCCACTGAGCAGGGAGCCTGATGTGGGACTTGATCCCAGGACCCCAAGATCATGACCTGAGCCAAAGGCAGATGCTTAACCATCTGAGCCACCCAGGCACCCTCTCTCTTTCTTTTTTTTTCCAAACAAATATTTTGTGTGCACTTATTGTATGCCAGACACTGTTCCAAGCACTGAGCACACAGCAGGGAACTCTGAGCACTGGATACTGAACACCCATCCTTGGTCTCTTGCTTGCCTCCTCGTGTTTTCAGATCCTTGGCAAATAAAGCCATCTGACTGCACATGACAATGGGGGCCTAAGTGTTATCTCAGATCCGGCCCCTTGCCACTGTCCTCTCCAGACGAGCACACTCTATCAGACGTACCATGCCTTCCCTTGGCAAATATTGAGCACCAGCTGTGTGGCAGGCACTGCACTAGGCTCTAGGGATACCTCATTGAGCAAAAGAGACCCAAATTTTGTCCTGAGGCTGACATTCTCCTTGGAGGAGACAGACCATATACACTGAATATAACTGGTGCTCTTCAGTGTCTCCTGACCTCACTTTCTAAAATCTACCACCTCGCTTTCCAGGAGGCCCCCCGTTCCTTGGCCCTTTGCAGCTGGGCTCCCCACGTGCTGGGCTCTTTGAGCTTCAGTCTCCTCCCTGGTAAAATGGAGATGACTGTAGTAAAATTAACAGAAAACTAGTGGTTCTAGCATGTGTACAAACATCTAAGGAACATGCCGGAACTGCAGAATCCTGGGCCCAACCCCAGAGATTCTCATTCGGTGCTTCTGGGCTCAGGTCCCCTGGATGATGCTAAGGCAGGAGGTCCTGCATGGGAGCACTCCAGCCCCACCTGGAGAGCACTGTTCCAGATGATGAAGGGCAAAGGGAAGGTGCTCTCTAAATGTCAGCTGTGTTAATAATGCCCACAAGGAATACCATGCTGGGATAATTGGAGTAACTGGTGTGACGTGCCCGCTCTGAAGGTGGTGTAAGTGGCTGTGAAAATGCAGCCTTCGGTCTGCTGCCACGGGGAACCTAATCGATGATGGTCCCAGTTGTCACCTTTCTGGATCTCCCCTCGTCTTTGTGCAGAGACTGACCCCAGCTAGTGACAGAGCAGGATGGAGAGCTAATCCCCAGGTTCATGCATAGAAGACACAGGACTGCATTAACGAGAAACTTCAGCTTGAGGATTCCCCATTTCCCTTGCCAGAACATTCCAGGAACCGTGAGGAAGTCCAAGACTTTTCAATGTCTTCCTCTTTCCTGCCCGCTCTCCTTCACAGGTGTCTGACCTGCATCTCTGTCTAAGGGCTGTCTCTAACTTCTTTAGCACCCCTCATTCTTTGCAGATGTTATCACCAGTAAATCTCTTTCACATCTAGTCCCATCTTGGCATCTCTTCCCTGAGGACCTGGACTACCACCCCTGGCGTGGTCTGTGACAGCAGAACAGCCTTTGGTCGTGCCCTGTTTATTGCCCCTCGCCTTCCTGGTGGCAGCTGCGCTTGAGCAGTGGGATCACGTGCACGAGGGAAAGCCAGGGCTGGCCCTTCCCAAACCATTTATCCTCAGCCTGGCCAGGTCTGGCACAGCCATGCTGACATGCCACCAGTGCCTCTTTGGGGGCTGTTCCTGCCTGGTATGGACACTGGGGTTAGCTTGTTCCAATGTTACATGGCCTGGTGCAAGTTACTTAACCTCTCTAGGCCCTAAAGCTGTACCCACCTCCCGGAGCTATCATCCGAAACGTTTAGTATTGCCCTGCTGGCAGGTTCCCTGCCCCCTAGCAGCGTGCTACAGTTTCAGGGGTGCTGGGCAAGTACCTTGCCTTCCCCTTGCCCCTGACCTGCCCAGACTAAGCTCTCTGTGGTTTCTGCCACTCCTTCGGGTGGAGAGGCCATGTGGCACACTGGAAACGCCCTGGTTCCAGGCCAGCTCAGCCACTTCTAGCAACAGGGTTTCTATAGGTCACTTTTGTTCTCTACCGTTCAGTTTCTGTTTTCACGAATTCAAGAAGGTGAACGTCTCTTTTTAGAGGCTGGGCTTTACTTCTAGCTCCAAGAGTCTATGACAGGATAGTACTCTCAGAGGCAAACTTCGAATTCTTCTACTCTTTCTGTTAAATGTACACTAGACACATCGGTTCAGTTCTGTTCTAGGCCATGGGGGTTCAAAACTGAAAGGAGGACGCCTGGGTGGCTCCATGGCTTGGGCGTCTGCCTTCGGCTCAGGTCATGGTCCCGGGGTCCTGGGGCTGACCCTGCATCAGGCTCCCTAATCAATGATGGTCCCAGTTGTTGCCTGGCTCCCCATCAGTGGGGGGTCTGCTTCTTCCTCTGCCTCTAACCACCGCCCCCCCCCCCCAGCTCATGTTCTTTCTCACTCAAGAAAACAAAAACAAAAACTGAAAGGAGAATGAAAGGAGAAAGTCTTTGCCCTCAAGCTGCTCAGAGTCTTCCTAGAGAGACAAACATGTCCACAGATGATTCCAGGACAATGAGGATTTTGTCATCACCTCGAGATGAAAGACTCCTGCCTTGGCTTTTACTAACATTTTGCAATGGGAAGTGGGAGAGGTGCAGGAAATCACTTCCTGTTGATGTTTGGCTCAGAGAGGAAGGACAATGTGTTTCAACATCCCTTGCTTTAAAAAAAGAAAAGAAAAGTGTATTTATTTTCATTGAGAAGAAGAAACCAACTAACTTTGGAGGTTAACAGATAGGGAGAGTTCATTTTTCTTCTACAGGTCAAGAGGCCAGTTAATGATTAGTGCCACCCAAGCGGGTATTTGGTGTCCAAAACTTTGAGAGGCTGGCTTGTAGGAGTCAGCTTCACCCCAGCTCTGAGACTTGCAGCTCAGCGATGCCCCCAGGTCTCAGGAAGATACAGTTCTGCTCATGGGGACTCCTTTTGTGGCTCAGCATTGGAAGTGCAGGTAATTTGGGGACTCGGCTAATTGGGTGGAATTTCCAAATTAGCTTGGCTAATTTGGGAGGTTCTAGTTCTTAAGCCATCTATTTATGCAGTGTTAACCTTTGGAAGGTCCCCTAAAAGCCCTCTCTTGAGATGAATTTAGAAGAGGGATGAAAAAAACCCTACAATCATAAAGGGACTGATGGTGACCAGGACACTCTCTCAAGCCCCCTAGTTCTTGTACTCTTTTCTCTAAAAGCTGCATTAATCCTCTTCACCTGGCACAAGCCAGGATGACTCTAAAAAAATAAGACTTGATTAATTCCAAAATATGATTTACATTCCCCCTGTAAATATCCAGTGTACCATTTTCCATGGGGCGCCTGGGGGCTCAGTCGTTAAGCGTCTGCCTTCGGCTCAGGTCATAATCTCAGGGTCCTGGAATCGAGCCCCCTCATCGGGCTCCCCGCTCACTGGGGAGCCTGCTTCTCCCTCTCCAGCTCCCTCTGCTTGTGCTCTCTCCCCCTCTCTCTGTCAAATAAATAAATAAATCTTAAAAAAAAATTTTTTTTTTTACTTTTCCAGACTAACAGAGATTTTGGCATTGTGAATGGTAGATGTCCTTGCTAATCCACTGACTCAACTCAAATTTAGGTTTGTCGTCCTTCTTGGTGGGACTATGCTAGCAAGCCCCTGCTAACTGCAGATGACAGGATGACCTTTAGAAAAAACTCCCGCAGGTGCTACTTGCATTCTACCTTTCCCCAGGTAAAAACCCCACCCACCACGCCTGCTGTCTTAATGTAGCAAATCTAAACACTCCTAAACACTCCCGTGGCCTGGAGGTTCTCTGGCTGGTGAAGATCCCTCTCTTCTGAGCACTGGTCCTTCCCCTTGGAAAACTGCTCCCCGCCCCCAACCCTATTCCCCATAGCAGGTCCCTATTCAGTCGTGTTCACAAGACATTTAATTGTCGGTCCCCAGCTTTAGAATGTGTCAGTCCTTGTGTCTGGAGCTGCTCATACCTTTTTGTTGATGTATGCTCTTCCCATCTTCCAGGAGGCCTGCTGCAATTCTTCCCTCTCTTGCAACACCTCATGCCTCTCTCAGCACCCCTTCCTGCTCCAAAGTTCAGAGTGCATGAGTGCATTCACCCCCTGCATTAGTGGATGGCTTTTAAAAGGTGCTGCTAGCTTCATGTGTGCTTTCTCTCAAGCACTTATTTGTGTGTGTGTATAGAATGGCCTCCTTATATGTATATAAAATTTGTGTGTTCGTGTGAAATTCTGCCATATGAACACACAGAGCTATCTTGTTACTCTAAATGGCCGTTTATACATGATATACTAGATCTGAAAGGATTTCTGTCTTATGGATTTTTTTTTTTTGAAGATTTTATTTGTTTGACAGAGAGAGACACAGAGAGAGAGGGAACACAAGCAGGGGGAGTGGGAGAGGGAGAAGCAGGCTTCCCGCCGAGCAGGGAGCCCGATGCGGGGCTCGATCCCAGGACCCTGGGATCATGGCCTGAGCTGAAGGCAGACGCTTAACGACTGAGCCACCCAGGCGTCCCTGTCTTATGGATTTTGATAGATGTGGGAAATACTGCCCTGCAAAGAAGTTGTAGCAATTTATTAGTATGTGAGCATGGCTGTTTCCCTGCCTGTCTGCCGATAGTTTGTAGTATCAACGTTTTTCATATTGTCAACTTGATAGAAAAAATAGTCATTACATTGTTGTCTTAATTCTTAGTTCTTATTATGATTTGTGCTTCTGGTGTCTTGTTTAAGCACTCTTACTATAAAGACAATTTTTCATATTTTCTTCTAAGCCCCATGGGCTAGCCCAATCAGACTAAGATCACCAGAAACAAACCCTTTAATCATGGTGTGTTTTTTAATGCAATGCTGTTTTATTTTGCCAAAATTTATTTTTATTTTTGTATATACTTATATATATTATTTTGCATGTATGTCCATAAAAAATTATCTATCATTTTCTTGTATTACCCATGTCCTGTTGATTCTAGGATTATTATAACCTCATGAAATAAGTTTTTATTCTATGAACAGTTTATATAAGATAAAGATTACTTGTACTTTAAAGCAGTGGAGTTCTCAGATAAAACCATCTAGCTCTAGTGTACTTTAGGGCCAGAGGAGACTCTTGATTACCAATTTAATGTTTGGATGCTAGTAGTTTTATTTGCGCTTATAATTCCTTCTTGAGTAAGTTTCACTAAATTATATTTTTCTAGAAAATTATCCATTTCTTCAAAGTTTTCCAATGCATTTGGGAATTTTTAAAAATATCTTTTTATCTGTGATGTTCTGGTGTTATACTATACCTTTAGATTGATTGATTGATTGATTGATTGATAAAGGTTTATTTATTTATTTGAGAAGGGCAGGGCAGAGGGAGAGAGAGAATCCTGAAGCAGACTCCCTGCTGAGTGCAGAGCCTGACGCAGGGCTCCACATGGGGCTCCACTTGGGGCTTAATCCCACAACCCTGAGATCATGACCTGAGCTGAAATTAAGTTGGATGCTTAATTGACTGAGCCACACTGGTGCCCCTGTTTATTTTTTATCTCGCTCATTACCCTGAGTGTAATTTTTGATTGGAGAACTCATATATTTTTTCGGTTATGGAAAATTCTTAACAATTATCTTTTCAAAATATTGCTGCTTCTCCTATTTTCTTCCTTTATAGAATAGCTACTAGATAAAAATTGGAACCTCTCCATCTATTGTCTATACTTTTTAACTATACTTTCATATTAAAAGTTTTTTTTACTTCTGGGGCGCCTGGGTGGCTCAGTTGGTTAAACATCCTACTCTTGATATTTGCTCAGGTTAAGATCTCAGGGTCATGAGATTGAGCCCCGCATCAGGCTCTGTGCTGGGCATGGAGTCTGCTTGAGATTCTTCCTCTCCCTCTCCCTCTGTCCCTCCCCCTGCTTGTGCTCTCTCTCTTTCTCGCTCTCTAAAATAAATAAATTTTAAAAAGTTTTTTACTTCTGTACTAAAAATTATAGTATTGATTCCTTTTTTATTTCAATGGTTATCTTTTTCATTTCCAATTTTTGAACTAGTTTTTTCCTATATATCTTATCATCTATGCCTCTTTTTATATCATGATTTCTTATTCTCTGTCTTTATTTTTATCCTTGTAGATTCTCAGCATACTTATTTTAAAGTCAGTGTCAAAGGCTTTTAAAACCTTATTTTACCTGGAATGAATTCATGATTCATTTATTGGCTTTTGACTATCTTTGTAAACATTTGATTTCTGTATATATTTAGGCATTTTGTTTGCAGAATTTTTTAAAGTAAATTCATTATTAAAGTACAGCATATATACAGACAAGTGCACAGATTATTAGTATACAGATTAATGAATTTTCAGAGTGAATTCACCTCTGTAACCATCATCCGGATCAAGAAATAAAACATTACCAGGTTCTTAAAACGCCTTCCGTGTATCCCTTCTTAATCACTGCCACCCCAAAGATAACTATTATCTTGACTTCTAACACAATAGATCAGTCTCATTTCAATGTTCAATGAGATGCTTGTGTTTGGCCTCCCCCCCATTCCCTCCCATCACCTCCTCCCCTTCTTATCTTTTTTTTTTTTTTTTTGAAGATTTTATTCATTCATTTGAAAGAGAGAGCAGGAGAGCAGGGGCGGGGGATGGGCAGAGGGAGAGGGACAAGCAGACTCCCCGCTGAGCACAGAGCTTGATTGGAGGACACAGGACGATTATTTCCTGAGCTGAAGTCAGACACTTAACTGACTAGAGCCACCCAGCTGCCTCCCACACCTTCTCATCTTTAGACTCTCTCCTCCAGTTGGGGGCGGGTTGTCTCAGCTCTTATTAGTGAGGCCTTGTTTTTCCATCCTGTCTCCCTAAATAAAGCTATAGCCCCAAGTAAAAGGACTATAGCTATTTTTTTGGTTGTATTGCTTTTGTTTTTAGCTTCCTTTCCTAAGTTGGGGAGCCCCTCCCCCCACTACCACAGGTGGGCCTGGTGCTGATCTTCCACA
This sequence comes from Mirounga leonina, assembly GCF_011800145.1. Classification (NCBI taxonomy): domain Eukaryota; kingdom Metazoa; phylum Chordata; class Mammalia; order Carnivora; family Phocidae; genus Mirounga; species Mirounga leonina. The sequence continues at coordinate 91,644,513 of NW_023270268.1, read as the reverse complement.
CCTGACTTGGAGCACTCTAGGACCCCACTCACCTCACAGAGCTGCCTTCTCCCAGACGAGGAACCCAGCACCATCCTGCAATTCTGTTCTTGTTTACAGAGATATAATCTTTATATTTGAGATTGGCCATGTCTTTCTCTCTTCTCTTTTGATATTCATCTACGATTAGTCTTTGGTTGGAGTGGCAGTTGGGGAGAGGGGATATCTGAGCATGATTCAACTGTGCCACCTTCCATATTCCCAAGTGATCAAAACTTTTCTTCTATCATCTGCAAATATTGGTGATTATCTCTCCTCCTTTTCAAAATTTGTAACTTTGATCCCATTTTATTGTCTTGTTTCCCTGGCTAGGACTAGACCTTCCAGGACAATATTTCATAGAAGCACTGATAGCAGAATTCTCATTTGTTTCCAGTTCTAAATGGAATGCTTCTAATGTTTCACCCATAACTATAGTCATTGCTATAGATTCTTGGTAAACACTTTTTCTTAGGTTAAAAGTGTTGGGTATTAAATTTTATTGTGCTTTTTTTCTTCTACATCTATTGAGATGAGCATATATCTTTCTTTTTCTTTAATTTTTCATATATGAATTACATTAATACATCTTCTAATGTTAAGCCATCTTTTCATTCCTTGGATTAAACCCTGGCCATGATGTGTGTTTAGTTTTTGTTATCCTTGATGGGCTTAGATTTGCTGATAATTAATTCAGGGTTTTTATGTCTCTGTTTAATAGTGAAATTGGCTTTCATCTTCCTTTCTCCTTCTGTCCTTGCCCAGTTTTGATATTTTGGTTATTTTCATAGAATGAATTTAGATTCTCTCTCCCCTTTTCTATTCACCAGAACAGTGATAAGAATTGAAGGATTGGTAGAATTTTTCTGTAAAACTGTTGGGCCCAGTAGAGTTTTTTGATGAAGAGACTGAAAACTACTGTTTCAATTCCCTAATGCTACAGTTTTACATTTGACTTTCTGTTTTTTCTTTCTTGACTAAGTTTCAGTAAGCTATACTTCTCCAGGAAATTGTTGTCCATTTTCTAGGAAGATATCTGTATTTTGAACTTTTGGGTGGGTATAAACATGTTCTTTTATGGTTTTAAAAATCTACTCTATTTATATCCCCTTTTTATTCTCTATATTGTTTACCTGTGACTTCCCTCTTTTTTTCTTACTCTGTCTTATCAAAAGTACATCTAGTTTATTATTCTTTTCAAAGAACTAGCTTTTCATGTTTATTGTCTGTGGCAGACACTATTCTAGGCAGGAGAGTGAACAAAATGGATAAAAATTCCTGCTTTCTTGAAAGAATATCCTAATGTAGGGAAATCAATAAACAATACACTTAATGATAAACTTGTGAATTCCATAGGAGATTAGAAGGGTATGATTTCTATAAAAGGAAATAGATCAGGATGAGGAAGATTGAGAGAACTTGGGTGAGGGGCACAGGAAGGTAACAATTCAAACAAGTTAGTTACCTTTGACAAGCAAAGACTTGAAGGAGAAGAGGGGGGTAGCCATGTTGATGTCTGTGGAAAGACACTCCAGGCAGAAGGGATGACCAGTGCAAACACCCTCTGGGGGTCTAGGACTGTGTAGAGTGAGAAAGACCTGGGAGGACATGTGGCCAGAACAGATGAAGCAATAGTTGGACAGGCAGAGTGCTCCTGGAGCCCGTGGTTTAGACCATTCAGGGCTTCAATCCATTGTTAGAACTTCAGATTTCATTCTGAGGGAAATGCCTTAGAGGCTTTTTTTGCATAGAGGCATGACATTATTTGATTTAATTTTTGGCTTGCAGTTGGCCATCTACTCCATGTGTCTTCATGTTGTCTTTCCTCTGTGTCTGTGTCTAAATTTCCCCTTCAAGGACACCAGTCATACTGGATTAGGGCCTACCCTATTGGCTTCATTTTAATATAATAATCTCTATCTCCACATGCAGTCACATTCTGAGGTCCCAGGCATTAGGACTTCAACCTATGGATTGATAGGGGCAACTCAATTTATTTCATAACAATATCCACTTCACCATGCATGGCCTTTAATCTTTTCTGGTTGAGTAATAGTCATATCCTTTTCTGGCATTGTATCTTTAGATATGAAAACTATTCACAGATTTTGGTTATAGAAGTGATGTCTTTAATAAATTAGTCTGAATATTGCACTAGCTGATTTATAATAAATGCTTGTAAGCCCCTGTTTCTTTCTTCCTCTCAAGAATACTTTTCTTCCTTCTAAGAACAGATGACCTCACCTTGGATCATTCTTGTTTTTCTTTTTGCTTTTTTCCTCCAGGGGATGCACCTCCTACCCCACAGACAAAGTGCACTAACTTCCAGAACGCTAATCTTCTCCGAGGCACCAATCTCAAAGTCCAGTTTCTCCTCTTCACCCCTTTGGATCCCAGCTGTGGGCAGCTAGTGCAGGAAAGTAGTGACCTCCAAAACTCTGGGTTCAATGCCACTCTAGGAACCAAACTACTCATCCATGGATTCAGGTGGGAGTAATCAGCCAATAGAAATATCTCAGCTAGGAACTAGAGAGTGACCATAATGCCATAGGAAGTTAGTGGGGAGCAAGAGGAGAAATGGATTTACTGACAGTCTCATGTTTCATCTTTCACCTACTGCTGCCTTTGAAGGTGTCTCATATCAACATGAACACACATTGTGTCGCTCATTCCTGTTGGTCATGTACATTACTCCTCTGCTCAGTCTTGTCGACACACTCTCACACAGTAAATATGTATGATCCTGAACAAGTCACCCCAGCACATGGAGCCTTGGTTTCCACATCTGAATAAAAGGGAAGTTGTACAGATGGTCTCAGTGATCCCTTTCTCCCTGAAGCATGGGTTATATGATTCATCTCAGCCAATGAGGTCATAGGCTTTGTGCAATCAGGGTAACAGCATGGTGTTTTTATCCGGAGGTTTATTTCCTCTTCTTCATTTCTTCCCTGGTTTCATGATTTAAGAAACTTCCACTCACAGGTGCTACTTCCATCATCTCCTGAGGTTAACCTTCCTCAGGTGCTAGACACTTCTCTTCAGTTTCTTTGATGCCCTACAGTCCAAATATTGTTGTAACACTGAGTCTTAATTCAACCACCATCCATCCTTCCAACATCTCTCCAGAGCCCATTGGCAAGGCCAGAAAGAGAGGAAGGTTGGTGGGAGGAAAGAAGAAGAGAATGCAGTGAAATAGTAGCAGTATCGAGCAACTAGAGATGGGGGCATCCAAGAAAGAGGTGGACACAAAGCCATTGCACAAAGGATCACTATTTCATGGTCTCTGGGTTCTCTCTGCTTCTCAGATCACTGGACTGCAGGGACCCAGCCACATCCCTCCATAGGCATTCTTCCTCACTCTTGTGCCAAAGCCTCTCCTCTTTTATATTCAGCCACTCTCCAAGGCTGAGCGTGTACCCCCAACCCAGAGATAGCCAACAGAGCTGGAGAGAAGCACCTACCATACTTCCTCGCTCATTGAATTAATGAAAGGATGACCGAATGAACAAGTAAATAAAAATATCCCTCAAGGAGAGTGCTTATATTATAGAATGAGAATTAAGATTGCAAATCATAACTCTAAGGTACAAAGCTATCTTTTCTCCCCCATGAGTAACACAAGCAGTGTCAGGATATATGGTTTGTGTAGTATGCACTGCACCAAGGTACCTGACTGAGACCTGGTGGGGCTGAAATCCAACCTGAGTTCTGGGCCCTGGCATGAGGCTGCATCTACTTGGAACAAAAGGCCTTTCTATAATTTACACAAAGGCTCCATATATGCAGGCTGAAGCCCTGGTGACTTTGGGATTATGCTCTCCCTAGGCTCAAAGTGGTGTAAAATGTATTGCCCATATACCCCCCCCCTTATTTGTTTTGACCTTTTCCCCCCCTGGGTTTATTCTGTTAATAGAGAGTATCATTGTCATTTCCATGACAATGGGTATTGGCTTGGCAGATAATTTTCCTATCCTTTCTTGGCCCTCTGTCTAGGGCTTTAGGTACAAAGCCTTCCTGGATTGATAAATTCATTGGCACTCTTCTTCGGGCAGCAAATGCTAATGTGATTGCTGTGGACTGGGTTTATGGTTCTACAGGTGTCTACTTCTCAGCCGTGGAAAATGTGGTTAAGCTGGGACTTGAGATCTCCCGTTTCCTCAGAAAACTTCTGGTAGGTGCTGAAAGGCTTGGGGGTGAGTTTTGGCTGCTTATGAAGGAGAGAGGGGACAAAAAGAAAGAGTCAACACATGAGGAGGAGCTTTAGGGCAGAAGCAGAGCCACCCAGTAGCTTGTGGGTTTTCCCTTCTAATCTCCACTTTACCACTTACAGTGTTGACTTTGGGCAAGTTGTTGCCCCACTCAGAGCCTCTGCTTCTCCTCTGTAGAATGTGCCGCTGACGTTAGATATGGAATCCCTCAAGAGGAAGTGGCTATGGTCATTACTCACACACTTTGGGCACCAAAGAGAAAGTGAGGCAATCGTCAAGGTGGGGTGTCTAGGAAGAGGGAAAGTAATGAATGGGATGAAAATTCTGCCTTTTTCTCCCAAAGAAGGTGTGTGGGGGGATGTCATGCCCAGGGTCCTCTGATTCTGAAGCTTCAGGGAAAAGTGTGACCCTGTGAGGCCAGAGGCTGCTGTGACCCATGTGTAATTCCCTGTAAATGCCCCATTGTAGGTGCTGGGTGTACCGGAGTCTTCAATCCACATCATTGGTGTTAGCCTGGGGGCCCACGTTGGGGGCATGGTGGGACATTTCTACAAAGGCCAATTAGGACGGATCACAGGTAACAGTATTCTCTGCCCATCCTCCCGAGTTTAGAGATAGAGAGAGAATGCCCTGGAAATGCCTCTGTTGAGGCAAGCAGAGGGGATCTTTGTTCTTATGATTGAATGATCTATTTCCACTAAAATTTATTTATTGTGGCCCTTTTGCATGAAACGGTATTGTGTTGTTATTGTGTGATCTCTAATGTCAGTGTAAGAAGCCACGTGTTTCTTCTGAGCCTCAATTACTACCTCTGTAACGTGAGTTGTAATAGCTCATATTGCCTTGGCCCACTGTGGAAATCACCCTTAGACAATTATGCTAAATACTTGCAAAAGCACTAGGGACTTTATGCTTTAGAAGCTACCCTCAGTCAATAAGGGACTAGAGTTGTGTGGTAAATACCCCCACTTTCCGGCCCTTTGGTAGGACAATTCTGAGTCATGTTCTACAGAGCCTCTCAGAAGGGTGCCAGTAAGATGAGACCCAGTTGCCCAAAGTGATAATACATTCATTTTTCCAAACTCTGACTCATTTTTCTAATCCCTCACTATACTTTCTCTGATCTACTCCCAAATCAGCTCCTTGTGCTTTAAATCTTTGTCTCAGGGTCTGCTTTTTGGGAAAGAGAGAAAAGGGCATCCAAACTAAGACACGAGGATAGTAATTTTTACTTCACTGTGTTGTTATGAGGACTAGCAGCACAAGGACTGGCAGACAGTAACTGCTCAAAAAATTATAGCTGTTGTGTTGAGTACATGAGGATTAATATTATAGCCCTTGCCAGATGGTTGATGTTATCAAGCTCATTTCAGAGCCAGAGAAGCTGGGTCATTGAGAGTTGGAGACAACAACATGGGGTTTCCTGGGTACAGTGGTCCTGGGCTGGTCCTCTTGCCCTTGGATGCTTGCTGGAGGACTCTAGGAACTGACCGGGAAGGGCTGCCCCGAGAGGTGTATGGTCCATGAGGGTTGCTGCAGCTGAGAGGAAAGGGGCCTCTGACATCAGTCTGTCCCAGCAGGCCTGGACCCTGCTGGACCGGAGTACACCAAAGCCAGCCTGGAGGAGCGCCTGGACCCTGGAGATGCCCGCTTCGTGGAGGCCATCCACACAGATGCTGACAGTGAGTATGGGGGGTGGGTGACCCTCCTAGGGTAGGGGAATGAGCCCGGCAGGGGCTAGGTAGCCGGTATCTATTTGTGTGGCTCTGGGCAGGTTCCCTCCCTTCTGAGCTTCTGTTGCAGTGAGTTTACCAGTGTCATGTTGATCTCTGATTAATACTAAACCTTGTGATGAGGCTGTGTGGGGGAAGGCATTGCTGCCTGGCGGGCACAGGGGAAAGTCATGCTGTTTTTTCAGGGTGAATGTGCCTGGCCCCGTGGCACAGGCCCCTCTGGGGCAGATACTCAGGCCTGCAGGACTTCCCTCCTTCCTAGAGAGGAGCCCAGCCCTTCAGGCCAGTGAAGAATGAGAATCCTCCCCTCCAACAGTGACAGGCACAAGAAAGACCCCCAACCCTGAATCCATTATGACCAAAAAAGCTATTCTGACCAGCTGGGAAAGGGGGCTGGGCATTCTTCCTCATTTCTACCCTTTATGAAATGCCTAGGAGGTAGCCAGGCCTTGTGCTCAGCATGGCAGTTACAGGAAGAAATAATGCCTATCCCTCACCAGAAGAATGTGCCATTCAAGTAAGAGGTGTCCAGGTCTCATTCCTTTGGGTCAGAAGCCTTCTTTTATTTATTTATTTATTTTTAAAGATTTTATTTATTTATTTGACAGAGAGAGAGAGAGAATACAAGCGGAGGAGTGGGAGAGGGAGAAGCAGGTTTCCTGCGGAGCAGGGAGCCCGATGTGGGGCTCGATCCCAGGACCCTGGGATCATGACCTGAGCCGAAGGCAGACGCTTAATGACTGAGCCACCCAGACACCCCCAGAAGACTTCTTTTAGCACCCAACACTCACAGATTCATAATTCTGGAAAAAACCCATGCAGGCATATTATTTAACCCTCTTTCCTTCATCATCTCACAGATAGGAAAGCAAAGCCCACAAGCCTCTGCCTAGCTGTTGGGTTAACCATGTTAATTATGAAGGTTAACCCCTTCTGTCTCTAAATTTGCTAAATTTAGACTTATTAGGTCCCCAGTTACCAGAGCGAGGCCTCTCAGTCCCCTTCAAAGTTGGAGCCTCCTCCTAATGTGATGAGAGGGGAAAAAAAAAAGCATTCCATTTTGTCTAACCAATTTTTATTGAGCTACATAGTCAGCATTGAGAATAGTGCAAGGCACAAGGCATTGAAGAAGGTCCCCACCCATGTAGAAATATAGACCAATTGAGCAGGCATTCATTCATTACTTCCTTCAATAAATATTAGGTACTCACATGGGACAGGCATGGTGCTGGTATTGGGGATATAGCAGAAAAAAAAACCACAGGCAAAGTCCCTGCTGTAAGTTGTAGAGCTTACAGACAGATAAGCAGACATAATTACACACTGTGAGTACCATGACTGAGGAGGTGGGGCAGAGGGTGATTTGGGTGAGGGAGCCACTTCAGGTAGGGTTACTGAGGAAAGTCTGTCCAAGGTGAGTATTTGCAGGTGAGAATGAACCAGCCCTGAGTAGATCTGGGAGAACATTCGAGGTGGAAAGAGCAGTCAGAAGCAAAGCCTGGACATGGGTGGGGACAGCAAAGAAAACCACATGGTTAGAGGGCAGGGAGTGAGGCAGGAGAAGAAGGAGGGGGACCAGGCTGGCCATAGTGAGGAGTTTACATTTTATTCTGTAGTTGGTGAGAACAGGGAGGCATTAGGATTTCCTGTAAAGATGATTGCAACTGCTGTGCAGAGAATCAGCTGCAGGGGACACTGAGGGAGCCTGGAGGCTCATTAGAGGGTGTTTGCAGTAGTGGTCTGGGTGGGAGATGGGGGCAGTAGAGACATAGAGAAGAGGTGGGGGCAGTAGAGATGTAGAGAAGTAGAAAGATTCGAAATATATTTTGGAGGTAGAGCTGACCAGACAGGTGACGGGCTAAGTGTAGGGAATGAGGGAAAGGGAGGAAGCAAGGATAACTTCTAGGTCCTTGGCTAACCCCTGGAGAGATGCCATTAAACAAATAACATACAACCAATCACTTACAGTAGTGATAGATGTGGGAAGGGGAAAGGTGTTATGAAGAGGAAAGTTGGGGTCTTTGGCAGCTGGTTCAGACCCAGTCTCAGGGGTCAGATATGGCCACGGTGATGAAATGAGAGCTACACGCTACAGTCTTTCTTTTTTTAAAGATTTTATTTATTTATTTGACAGAGAGAGACACAGTGAGAGAGGGAACACAAGCAGGGGGAGTGGGAGAGGGAGAAGCAGGCTTCCCGCGGAGCAGGGAGCCCGATGCGGGGCTCGATCCCAGGACCCTGGGGTCAGGACCTGAGCCGAAGCCAGACGCTTAACGACTGAGCCACCCAGGCGCCCTCACGCTACAGTCTTTCAAACTAGCCAGGTTTCTGCTCCGTCAAGACAGCACAAAAATATGAGGGGCACTGTGGAAATGTGGCCCCAAATATATATCTACCTGAACTATAGCTCCAAACAAAATAAACACTTGTTCAACAAGGACATTTACCAGGCTTATAAGATTTAGTGATTTATCAGAACTGATTGATGTTAAGGGGTATTTTTCTTGATTTTATTAGACAAATATGAATATCTGTTCATGGCTTTACTCTTCTTGGCTGCCTTTCAGTGTAGAAAATGGAGGGCATGCTCTGCTGTGTCCCAGCATTGAGGAGTGAGGTGGGCACCCAATGGGCACACAGAGTGGGTGGGCTCCCAAAGTCAGAGTTCAGGCTCTGCTGCCGGGGGACCCTGCTGTGGGGCCCAGAAAATATGCCCCTGCCGTCCGAAACAATGGGGTTCTGCCTCCTTTCAGATTTGGGTATCCGGATTCCTGTTGGACACGTGGACTACTTTGTCAATGGAGGCCAAGACCAACCCGGCTGTCCCACCTTCATTCATGCAGGTCAGAAAACCAAAGAGAGTTGGGGTTTGGCTGCCCCGGAGGCTGGAATTCACCAACAGCCAGTGTAGACCACAGGAAGTCTTTCTTCTAGTGTCCTTTGCTATTCCCCATAATGCCTTTCCTGCACTTATTGAATGCATGTCTGTAGGAGCCTGGGGAATTTTGGGAGAGGAGGGCCCAAAATGAAAAGCTTGCACCATACTTTTGCTGGCCTCCCCACTTCTTAGGTCCTGCAGTGATATATCATCACTCAAGCCAATAAACTCTATTCTTCCTGGGTCCCGCTCTGTGGCATGGTCCACACTAGCTACATCCCTGGCAAGAGCCTAGTTGTGGCAGAAGTAGAATGCTCAAAGCTGGCTAGCTGAAGGATCAATCCACAGATGACCATTTCCCCAAACTTATTAAATTTGGCAGTTTTCCAAAACTGTTTCAAGATAATCATCTTGAGTACATTCAATGAATATATATTTCTTCTTTTCTAAATACACAATTGATGCTTGAACAGCATGAGTTTGAACTGCACAGGTCCACTTATACATGGATTTTTTTTGATAAATACAGTAGAGCACTATAAATATATTTTCTCTTTATGATTTTTAACATTTTCTTTTATCCAGCTTACTTTACTGTAAGAATACAGTATAGAATACATATAACATACAAAATATGTGTTAATCAACAGTTTATGTTATCAGTAAGGCTTCCTGTCAACAGTAGGCTATTAATAATTAAGTTTTGGGGGAGTGAAAAGTTATATATGGATTTTCAATTGCATGGGAGGTTCCCCTGTTGTTCAAGGGTCAGTTGTAGTCTCCTGGAATGTTCTTTTTGAATTACATTCTTCTTAGCATTATTTTAAATAACATTAAATTTGTCAAAAGCTAAGGGTCAAGGTTTGTTTAGTCTTTTTTTATTTTTCTTATGAATATAGCCAACCTATCAGCATTTCTTATGAGAATTTTATCCTGATTTCTGTTTACTTTGTTTTTAGTCTTTTCCTGCTTTACCAAATTTTTGACATTTTAAGGGCTCTTTTGACAATTTTATTGAATAACCACTCATCTAATTTACCAAATTCATTGATTTTCCAAAAACATGTTTCTTTTTCACAATTTATAGATTTTCTAGGACTTTTTATCAGATGAGATAGTTTGGATTTAATGACCTTTGAATATTTCTGTGGCATTTTAGTTGGCCACTTGTCATTTTTCTTCGTAACACAATTTGAGAAGGGTTTTGTTTGTGTCCCCCAGCTCCCTGTTGCAGCTGGAAGGAGCTTGCCCATAGAGTGTCCCAAACATGGGGGAAGGCAGGTTAATACAAGCTCGGACTTGGTTGCTGGTCCCAGAGTGGGGTTCCCAAGGTGATGGGAGAATCTGAAGACCCCAGAACCCTAGAGCTGTGGCTCACTATAGACCTATTAGCCCAGCCAATTCATCCAATGTGAGTTACTTCAAATTTTTATACAGTAAACAATAACAAGAAAACCAGGTTTTTATTAAATTGGGACATTTGGCAAATTCAGTGAATCAGTCATTTGGCCAGGTGAACTCGAAGCACATTGACTTTCAGAGACTTACCATGAACTGCTGCTGACTCCCTTGCTTGTCTCATCAGTAGGTTGGGTATCATGAGGTTGTAAAAAATTGGATTGTGTAGGTGATGATGAAGAAGGTAAATGTGCAAACAGATACTCATTGTGAGAAGTGGGTCAGGATCACCAATTCTCAGTAAACTCCTATTTTCCAAAAGAGAATTTGCATGATCATGGAAGATAGGTCTCAAATTAAACAATTTTTTTGATAGATTAAGCTTAGGTATCTCAGGAAAATTCAAAAGAAGAGGGAGAATATAGTAGCCATGTCCATTAACATTTTAAAATGTGGCTCAGGAGACATCCCATGTATTTATAGCCTGCTAGAATATAAAATTCAATAGAATTACAATAAGTAGCATGAAGGGATTTTCATTTGTCTTAAACTAAAGCCTTGGTTGTGTTTCCCGCCCCCCCCACCCCCACCCCCACAGGCTACAGTTACCTGATCTGTGATCACATGAGGGCTGTGCACCTCTACATCAGTGCCCTGGAGAATTCCTGTCCACTCGTGGCCTTTCCCTGTGTCAACTACAAGGCCTTTCTTGCTGGACAATGTCTGGATTGTTTTAACCCTTTTCTGCTTTCCTGCCCAAGAATTGGTAAATGCCACCCCTTTGGCTTCCTTTGACAATTTGGGGAAAGTTCAAGTCTTGCTAGTTGTTACCTCTGTAAGTCCTGATTTCTTATGATCAACAAGTCTATCCACCCGGAGTAAGGAAATTCACTGATTAGGTGTTCAGCCTGTTCCCACCTGGAAGAAGGCATTTGGCCTTCCACGTCCCACCCCTCACCCTCTGTCCTGCAGCCTGATGCCATACTTGCTCTGCACACACCCTTCACACACAGCCCCTCATCTGCAAGTCCAGACTCGGGACGCTTTAGAAACATTGGTATAGCCCAGAGCCTCTGCCCCCACTGTAAGACCAGATGTTTGCCCTAGGTCTTTCTAGCTAGGCCAGCCATTCTCCAACTCCTGATAGACTCTAAATCAGGGTGTTGTGTGGGGAATCCCCAAGAATGGCACCCATGGCCCACTTCAGAGGTGTGAAGCTGTGGTGGCCATGTGCCAACTGGAGGCCTGCCTCGTTACTAGTTGGGTTGGGCACATTCCTAGATGTTCCAGGCCAGTCTGGGGAGAAGGACTGGGGAAAGGCTGAGGGATCTGGCCTCAACTTACCCTCTGCAGGTCATTGCTGAGAACATCCTAGGATTCTCCAAGATGACGGATTTCAGGAAGAACTCTGGGAAATATAAATGGTTCCTTCCCCTCCCTCATTTTCTCACTCTCACCCCCGGCTGCCACTCAGAACTGTGGCAGCCTGGCATTCCTTATGAAACGGATACCAGCTTGACAAAATGTTCAAGTAGATGTAGCTTCCCACAATAAAGCAAATCAACATTACTTCCGACTCGGTAGGCATATGCCACAATGTCCCCCAGGTGTGATGGACCTGCTGATATAAACAGCCACCTCACACTATCTGCCAGTGTCACCTCTCACCACACTTTCCCTGGCTCTGAACACCCCAGGGATGCTAACTACTTGTACTTCCAAGAATATTTCGTTTCTTCACCCTGTGTGTCTCTGTCTGAACTGTACTCGCTGCTTGGAGTGCCCTTCCCTGACTTGTCAACTGCTATTCTTCAGGTCAAACGCTTCCCTGTGCTTTGTCTGCACAGGATATAAATGCCATCCAAACAACTCTCTTATAGATTATTTTGCCAATTGGAGACATAATTTCAAATTTCTGATAAATACCTCTTGGAATGGGCCAGATGATTTGAAGAATGTACTTCCTGTTTACTTCTGTGTTTATCCTTGGCTGGACTGGGTTGCAGGTACCCTGGGACTCACCATAGGGCATGGTGTAGAATGGGCATACAGTGTGGGTGTTTGTAGAATGAACGAGTGCATGAATGAATCAAAACGTGGTTGGGTGCCATGGGACGCTGCATTGGCGTCCTCAGGGCTCTGCTGTCTTTGTCTTTGCCTCTCTGCTTCCAGGGCTGATGGAACAAAGTGGTGTCAAGATAGAGCCGCTTCCTAAGGAAGTGAAAGTCTTCCTCTTGACCACTGCCCGGGCTCCATACTGTGGTGAGTTGGGGGAAAGACGTGTAGCTCAGCTCTGCTCGTGTGCTGTCCCACAGAGTCCAGGGCTCTGGCTTGGGCTGTGTCTAGCACAGCATGGTGGCTGAGGCGGGAGGTGAAAGACTGGGGCAAAGATGTCATCGGAGGGGGGGGGGGGGGGCAGCAGCTACTGGTCTTAGATCCTGAACTTACGGAGCTAGTCCAACCCATTGCTCTGCTGCAGATGAGGACTTAGGGACATCTTACTGTCTATATACTTCTCCTAGTCCCTCCCCACCTCCCTCCAGTGTGGGTTCTCTGTAGTGTGGTATTTGGGAGGGCCCTCTGGCTCCCTCCTTCCTGCATACTTTTTTACCCCCTCCTTGATGCTCATCTTATGCGTCTCCCACCCTGGCAGCCCTCTTAGGTCAGGGTCTCTGAAGAATATTGAACCTTACCCTCTGCCCTCCTTCCCCTACACATACATATTTCAATTCTTCACTGTTGCTTCTAACCAAGGCATTTCACTGAAGTGAAGATGCTAGTAAAAGATGTTAAATGTGAGAGGAAAGTATGTCTTAGAATCTATGAAATCCATCCCAGGTTGGAGCATCATCTTTTCCTGTGCTATTTGCATCTTAAGCAGATGGACTATACTTCCTTTTTTATGCTTGTTATCCTGGGATCTCATCTGGTTTATTGTGGGTACAGGACAAAAGTATGCTGGTTAGGGTGATAAATTATATGGCCATGCTAATTCTAACTGATTTTCAGATCAGCTTATGTCTGGTTGGTGGAGGGATCTTAGTGACCCTTCCTTCCTTGAACCAGAACTCCTGGTGCCGTGTGATATGGAGCCCAAAGCTCAGATTGTGGTCACATAAACGTGGATTTGAATCTCAGCTTCTGCACTTCCCAGATGTGTGATCAGGAGAATCTGACTTAACCTTTCTGAACCTCTACATCCGTATGTAGAAAATGGGAGCAATAACAGTACCTACTTCAAAGAATGAACTGTGAGGATAGAATAAGAGTATACAGAAAGTTGCTAGCACAGTGACCAGAACTTGATAAGTAGTAGAATTCCTTTCCCTTTATCAGCCAGAGAATTGGAGGAGACTGGATGCGGGTGTTTATCATGCTAGAGAGAATTCCTGGCTACCTCTTAGGAATAAGTGGGTTACAAGAGTCAACTCTGGGCTTCTCACATATATCCACTCATTTGACAACCCAACTCTGAGTTAGGTGTGAGGACGGGGAGGCTCTGAGAGACGAAGCCTTGTGCCCGAGGCTACACAGTGAGGAGGAAAAGGCAGCATTCAACTCTAGGTCTTCTGACTCCCAGATCTGTTCTCTCTCCATGCCACCGCCCTCTTCCACTCTGGCCTCTTTGCCTCTGCTTCTGAGAGCGAATCTGCTCTTTACGGCCATGTTTCTTGGTTACTCCTCTGTCCTCACTGCCCCCTCCAGAGGTCAGCTTGAGGGAGGATGCTTTGTCCAGTGGCAGAGGCGGTGAGGCCAGGACCAGAGCCTGGGGCACACTTGAGGTTAGAGGCCTTTTAAGGTCCCTGCGGAGGCAGATCCATGGAGCCACCATTTTTGTGACTGTTTCCTATTTGTGGTGAGACACCCTCTCTGTGGCCCAAAAGCATGACCCTGTCTGTTCACCAACCTCAGAGAGGCACAGAAGGAAACAAGCCAGCATGGATACCTGCTTGCGTGCGTGCTCTGAGCCTTGCAGTTCTGAGCTTTTTGTTCTCAGCATTGCAGCTGGGACCCTCCTCTGCCTGGAGGGGCGGGCCGTCCACCTGGCAGTTCAGGGGGCACGAGCAGCCCGTAGCTGCCCCCCTCTCACCCATCCCCCATGCCAGCACGGCGCTGGGCTCCCCTTGCCTGGCTCGCTTGGCCTGTCGGGGCCACAGCAGTGTTCAGTGGTCACCCTTGACTCCTGCCAGGCATGCACCTGCTGGGCAGAGAAGCCCTCTCCAAATAACAATTTTTCTAACAATATTACTTTCCCCTTGTAGGACGTTTCCCATGAAGCGCTCTCTCCCCATTACCTCATTTCATCCTTGCCATGTTCTGTGAGGTAATGTCAAGCGTTATTGTTTACAGATGAAGGAACCAGGCCATAGAGAGGTTCGGTAACTTAGGGCAAGGGACAGAGTGAGGAAGCAGGGCTGGGCCTTGGCTTCGAGTCTCCTGGATCTCTTCCCTTCCAGGGCTCTGTGTGCTGCTTCCCATGTCTCCCTCCTGCACAGATTGGTTCCCACCCGCCCAACATTAGTAGACCCGCCCCTCCCCGGGCCTCCAGATACTGTAAAGAGAGAAGCAGAACCTTAGGAAACTTTCTTGATGAGGTGAGACCTGCTGATAAAGGAAGGAGTGGTGTAATATATCAAACTCAGCCTAGAGAATGAAATTCCTAAAGCTTACATAGTTTAACTTTTATTCCACATTGCAGTTACCCACTCCAGTTCAGCCCTTGCCCATCACCATAACAATCTGCATCCCCTAGCAACCAACTGAGAGAGAGACAGAAGGGGCATGGCACTGGATGTTTTCCTCTGCGGAGGAGAAACATACGGTGCTTTCTTTCTTTCCTGTGGGTTCCTGGCTTCTTAGCACCTGTCAATGAGTCTTGTTACCAGCCCCATGAGCCCAGATGGATCACAGCACTCCTCCAGCTTAGTGCCAAGTCTACCTAAATCCACTTGATGTCCCTCCAGTAACTGCCTGTTAAACATGACAAATGAAAAAGTACAAGTAGGGCAGAGGTGAGGGATTGCCTCTCCAGCTGTGTCTGGATCACCAGAGAGGTCTGTGAAAATGCCCCAAGACCGAAGATACTGCACAGTGCGGCCAGCTGGGCCTCCCCCTTAATAAGGAAAGGACAGATGTTAAAGAAGCTGTAATTCTTCTTAACCTCTCTTGCCAGAGAGATAGCGGGTCCCGGGGGTATCACCGCGAGCCGGGCTCCTCGTCCAGGCTGTGTCAATGACACCAGCTTTGAAAGCCCCAGGATTCGTGCTGCCTGGGAGGGTGGAGCTGTCATAGAGGCTGCACAGACAGGGAAACAGTCATCTCCTACACACAAGTGGGCTTGCTGAAACTGTGTGTATGGGGAGGAGCAGAGGGGGATTGCTACATTTTATGAGTTACTTATTTAGTATATGGGACATCCTTTTCAGTTCTTTCAAAATCACACCACCAAGAGAATGTCATCAAGCAGGGGGGAGTGGGACGTTCTAGCATTACAAGTAGTAACAAAAACTAACATGTATTGAATGCTTCCTAGCCACAGGCACTGTCTAAGGACTTTGTAGGTATTAACTCGTTTAACTCTCATTCAGACCTATTTTTATTACCCCCAATTTACAATGAGGAAGCTAAGGATCTGGGATGGCAGGTAATCTGCTGCTAAGAGGCAGGTCTCAGACTCCTGCCCTGCGGCCCTCTGGGGCTTTGGGTGCATTTTGCACCGCTGACCTCTGGCCCAGGTGTCTGCTCTGCTTTGGTTTCCCAGTGCATCACAGCCTCGTGGAGTTTTACTTGCAGGAGCCAAGAAACAAAGACACCCTCATCTCCGTCACCTTCCTTAGCAGCAATGTTACTTCCTTGGTCAAGATCACCATGTACGTAAGTGTCCCGCATCACACGCACACACATCTCCCACGATAGGCACTGTGTGCTCACTGAGAGGTGGCCCAAGCCCACTGGGCTGGAGGTGGGGGTGAGGGCAGTACCTCCGACGGATGCACCCACAGACACATGCTGGGCAACTGTCCCAGGTTCACGATCAGCAGTGGATCCAAGGATAGTGTATTTAGGCAATAGCAGAGGAGGCGGGCGAGCAGAAGTAATGGGATGTCTCAACGGGTGGTGAGAACATGAGAATTGGGTCCCTGATAGGAAACATTAATCAGGAATCCAGGAAGGGGGCATCAGGGATGTCAGCAAGTAGGAGGATATCAGCCACTAGCCCAGGGAGGGCTGACCAGAGCCTGGGGAGCACCCAGTCCTGGAAAGTGGAGGTGGTACTGGGTGAGTGACTAGAACTGAATCACAGGCAGAGGGTCAGTTAGCAAATGAGTACAAGGTGAGGCCAGCACGGCTTGAGGCCATCTGGTGCTAATCCCTAGAACCAGGCTGAGCATTTCCTTCCCTTGTGGGGTTACATTTGGGCCTAGCAGCTGGCAGGACCAGGCTTGAGGTGGGAAGACAGAGAACTTCAACTATAGGGAGGCTCAAGCCTGGCAAGGGAGAGGAACTCAGCGGCAGGGGTGCTTGTCTCTTTAAAAAACAACTGGTAATGGGGCACCACCCTGCCCTAGGCTTGCGGGGTGGGTGTCTTTATGATAATCATCTGTGACCAAAAAAGAATAACCAGCCCCTAAAAAGGAAGTAAGCCATTGAAGGTGTTACCAATAGAGATGTTAAAAGGATTTAAGTTCCCTGGTTAGCCTTCTATAAAAGACCAACCCTAAAGGCCCTCTGGAGGCTGCAGCATTAGACATTAATTGTACTGTCAGGGAAGACAAATTTCTGAGAGAAGCACACTTCTGGACTCCCAAACACCCTGCCACCAACCAGGGCTCCAGCTGACACAGGCCACAGAGACAGGGATGGCAGGCAGGCAGGATCCCAACACAGATCTTCAGGTGCCCACGTGAGTCTTGCAGATTATAGCTGAATAATTTTCATTAGATCAGTTCGAGGTCGTGTTATTTCCATCAGGTGTCTTCATCACCTCTCTGTTTTGGTAGATAAGCCAACACTGGCTGGAGTCAAGATAATGACACACAGCTAGCTGCTGATTAGAATCACCTGGAGAGCGTTAACCACCACTGACCGCCCCTCCCAACCCCCCCCACCCCCAGGCCAATTACAGCAGAGTCTCTGGGCATAGCCTCAACCACTACACCTTTAAAAGCTCCCTGGGTGATTGGAATGGATACCCACAGATTCTTTCTTTCTTCTCCCAAAAGCTGTTTGCGTTTTAATCTTTTGTGGAAGATTCAGAACATGGTTGTCTTCAATTCCTTCATTTTTGTTTTTTTTTTCCTTTTTGCAGAATAGAAATTGAAAAAAGGAGGGGGGTTTATGTGTGGTCTTTCCTTACTTTCTATAGCTTTGCAAAACCCCAAGATTTCCTTCTAATTAGAAAATTTACCCAAACCAAGTCCTTAGGTTGTTGCAGAAAAATAAAAATCAGACAGGTGAGAAACCAAGTAATGCTCAGAGAAGTAGGAGAACTCAGGTTTATTTTACGCGTATGGACCCAGACGAGTTTGCGCTCAAAATTAGGGGCCCGGGGCAGCGGCGTTATAGAGTGTTTTATAGGGGAGTGCAGGGGGTTAGGTTCCAAGGGCTGTGCTGGCTGCTGGTAGGTGGGTTTAAACTGGGGGGGTGGGGGCTGCTTTAGGCGGGAACAGCAGTGTAGGAAGGCTGTGGCGGGAAGCCTGTTGACAGAGGCAGAAATGGCTGGTTATCTCTTGCTCTACCAACAGAGCTAGTAACTATCTACTGGGGCCTGTGGGCCTGGGCCTGCTCTGGGTAATTTTCCTCTTCAAGGTCACTCACAGCATCCTTCATACCCTGCTAGTTTGCAAGCTCTTCTATCCATTCAGCTTCTTAAAAGGAAAAATCTTTTTTCCCCCCGCTCTGATATATTTCAAAACACTTCTAAAATTAAAAAACAAAAATAAACCAGGAACAGCTTCTAAAGTCATATAGAATCTTCCTCAAAAGAAAAAAACAAACCATATGACTAACCTTAGGTTGTTAAAAAGTACGCAAAGAAGACATTTTTATCACCCCACAGAGGCCAGAAAGGAAAGGGAAACCATGTGGTTGAGCCATGCGCCCCCTCTTCGATGATACCCAACGCCCATGTGCAAAGGCGAAAGCCCCGTCCCCCTGCTCTCCTCCTTTTTCTCCAGGCCCCACTGCTTCTGAGCCCGGAGAGGCCCCGGTCAGGGGCTAGCACGTGGGAGAGCTGGAGATTAGACCTAGGGCGTGTGACTCCAAAGCCACACAGTTGGGAAGAGAGGAAACCTGGGTACCACACCAGCTCTGTCTGGTTTCAAGATCCGTTTTTTGTTTGTTTTTTCCCCATCCACACATTCATACTCAGTCTAAAATATAGTAGTCTACACAAAATTTATGGAACTGAATGCCCTAAAAGAGGGCTGTACTTCCAGTAGGTAGACCTGAAAGTGAAGATCTTCTCCAATTAGGAATCTAAGAAACACAGACATTTGTCCCAGATATGAAAATCTAAGAGCTACTATTTTGCTGCCATGTCCACTTGTTTGCTTTCAAAAATCAACAACTATTTTCTGAACCCATGTTTAAAGCTGTGAGTATGTGCACAGAGGGGCTGGTGAGTGTGATACAAAGGATCGTAGTCCCCACCTTCAAGGAGTTCTTTTGTGCATGACAGCTAACCCACACTACCAGCAGAGCCCTGTAGGAACCAAGGGGGAAGCAAAGGCCAAATGTGCTTGGGTAAATTAATTTCCCTTTCCCTTGCAGACCTAGACAGGAACTCCAGGGGAAAGGAGTCATAGCTCACGCCACCCCTCAGTGCCAGATAAACCAAGTGAAACTCAAGTTTCAGTCTTCCCGCCGAGTTTGGAGAAAAGACCGGACCACCATTGTTGGGAAGTTCTGTACTGCTCCTTTGCCGGTCAATGACAAGTAAGCCCAAAATCCACCCTACTCCACCCCACTCCACCCGACCCCGATACACCCACAAGGACCAATCCTGACCTTAGATGTGACATTTGCTGAGGTGCAATCTCATCACAGTGGTGAGCTTCCTCAATGAAGAGATGACAAAGACCCAGGGTTTTCTTGAATTTCCTCTGGTGCCATCTTGGGTTGGAGGTGTTAGAAAGCCAAAGAGGGTGGAGAATAGCTGGGGTGTGGGTGAGGAACAGAGAGATCTGGCACACACCTCCACCACTTTCTCCACAGCCAGGTACTCCCTGGATTCTTCCAGACTTAATTGTTTTCTTTAACTCTTTAAAAAAATCATTTAAATTATTTTCAAGTGTATAATTTAGTAGTCTTAAGTACATCCATCCTGTTGTACAACGATTACCACTTTCAATTTCCCATTCCCACTTCAATATAAGAAACTTCATTTTATCTGATATACAGCTGGATAATTTTATATATAAATATACAGTCTGTTTTATATATGTCTTATTTAGTTTCTATGTATGATTTTATTGGAGTAAAGCTTTCTAATTGCACAGCCTGGTCACATTCACAGGTGTGGATCCACCTGTGCCTCTAGCAGGGATTTATACTAGTCTTACCCCTCTGGGCACGTGGAGGGCAGGAGTAGTAGACTCCTCTAATGGACGATTGTAGACTTCTTCCACCTGACACCATGGAACCACAAGAGCACACGACTCCTAGCCCTCTCTCCTGACCAATCAGGAACCTGCCCTGAGCGTATACCTTCTTGTTGCTCTTCTTTTGCAGCAAAGAGATGGTCTGCTTACCTGAGCCATTGACCTTACAAGCAAGTGCGACTGTTTCTTTTGACCTGAAAATAACATGTGTAATAGTATAAGCCTGGACAGGATACATCTTCCTGGACTTCAGAGGAGGTTGGATAGCTATGTTCAACTTATTCTAGGCCATTACTACTAGAAGGAAGGCAAAACTCTTGATTATTTCCCTCATAGTTATCCACTTTAGAGGGGAGAGATAACTCATCTAACGGAGCTTTGTCTCTATTACCAATTTGAACCGCCTTACAAAAATGCCATTTCAGCTTTACTATTCATATTTAACTGCAATTGCCCCATATCCTTGAATATCTGTATCTAGGATTCAATAGAAACATTCACAGGAAAAATGCTTTTTAAAAAAAAAATAATAAAACACCATGGAATATCTGAATGATTTGTTTTATTGGAATGGAATTCTCTTATGTACAAAAATGTGATTGTCTATAGATTGGAGAAAACAATGGATGCTGAATTCTCTGTACTAAAATAGCAATTGAAAAGAAGTTCTTGGAACAAGAGAGGGGATGGAGGGCAGGGAGGAAGATGGAAGACCGCTTACCATTGCCTCCTCTGGATATCTGGAAGGTTTTGAGGATCCGAGAGATCTTTTGGGGATAGAAGTGGATCTTCTTTGCATCAGTGTTTCCCCAATTTTGTTGTAAGTTACCTCACATCAGACATAGTCCAGCCAGAAACAGATGATGTGCTCAAAATGGGTAATTTGTGGAGAATTTAATAAAAAGACTATTGACAGAGGTGTTAGTAGGAAGTGGGAAGACCAAAAGGGATAGTGTGGTTCCCTGGGGCCAGGGGCCGTGGCAACTGCTACTGCGCTTGGTCTGAAGAGGCAACAGCACCAGAATCCTGAGACTGAGAGGGGCTGCTAGACTTTCAGACAAGGGACACGGTCGCCGGTCAGCAATCCTGCAGGGAGGAGACCGGGAAGATAGATTCTGTGACCTCACTCCTCTCTCTGCCCTCATCTCCTGCTTGTGTTCCCCACTGAATGACTCCAAGCAGAAGCCAGAAGGCGAGAGGCATGCTGATGTGAGCCAGGGCGTAGAGCAGGACAGGGAAGGGTGGAGAGTGGCTGGGGTGGGGGTGAGGAACAGAGATCTGACACACCCCTTCCCCACTCTCTCCACAGCTGGGTACTCCCTGGATTCTTCCAGACTTACTCGTTTTCTTTAACCCTTTAAAGCATCATTTTAATCATTTTTAAGTGTACAGTTCAGTAGTCTTAAGTACATCCATCCTGTTGTGCAACAATTAACCACTTTGCATCTTCCCTTTTTCATCTTCCCTAATTGAAACTATCCCCATTGAACAGTTGCTCATTGCCTCTCTCCCCCTGCCCCAGGTAATCACTATTCCGCTTTCCATCTCTATGATTTCTACCCTTCTAGAATACTTCATACAATCATACAGTATTTGCTCTTTTGTATCTGGCTTATTTCACTTCGCATAATGTTTTCAAGGTTCACCCATGTTATAGCATGTGTCAGGATTTCCTTTTCAAGGGTGAATAATATTCCATTGTATTTATATTCCACATTTTGGTTATTGATTCATCCATCCGTGGACACTTGGATTACTCCAGCTTTTGGCTATTGTGAATAATGCTGTGAACATAGGTGTGCAAATTATCTGTTCAAGACTTTTTTTTTTTTAAAGATTTTATTTATTTGACAGAGAGAGAAACAGTGAGAGGGAACACAAGCAGGGGACTGGGAGAGGGAGAAGCAGGCTTCCCGCCAAGCAGGGAGCCTGATGCGGGGCTCGATCCCAGGACCCCGGGATCGTGACCTGAGCCGAAGGCGGACGGTTAACGACTAAGCCACCCAGGCGCCCCTGTTCAAGACTTTTTAAAATGTGCTTTGAGAGAAACTGCTGACTTGCTGACTCCTGCTTGCCAGTAAGGCAGGAAAATGACGTGAGCCACAGGCTGCAACTGCGTCATTGAGCCGGCACCCAGCTCACCAGACTAGAGAGCTTGGGCCTTTGTCTGGGCTGCAGAAATGCAGCAAGAGGAGAGGGGACACGCTGTGAATACTGACATACCTGCTTTATTTTCTGCACCACAGTCAGGAGGACCAATAACATGTCTGAAGAAACCTCCCCCAATATGCAGGTTTGGAGTTCATTTTTATTTTTCAAAATCCAAAGCCCCTCTTTCCTTTCTTTACTCCCTCCCTTCCTCCACCCAGGACCCGGGCAAGAACCTGCCTGGACACGGGCTTACCCAGAGGTGGGTTCAGGCTGCACTTCCTGTAACTCATCTGCCATCCTGGGAGACACTGCTTAGCCCATAGTGCTTATCGCTTCGTGGTGTGTGCGAATTATGCTTCTATGATCAAAATTATGTTACGGGATGCTGACTGGTGTTACGCTGACCTGACCGGTTTTACCCTGTCCTCATACTTTCAGTTTTGCTTTTGGACACACCCCTGTGTTGCTTTGCTAATAGCTTCTTACTTTAAAGTGCCGTTAGACTCTCCCACATTTGATTTTCCTCCCTGTCGGAAACTTTAGATCATCACCTTAAACAAAAAACCAGTTTCCCTTTATCACAACTTAGTACAATGAGAACATAATGTTTAAAATTCCAACAAGATACTGTGGCTTGCTGAGGGCTCTACGCTCCAGGCCTGTCTTTTCCTTACTCAAAAGGGAAGATCAGCAAATACGAGAGAGATGTCAAAACCGTATTAACAGTCAGAGACTTTCTTCTGTATGTAATAATGAATTGAAAGAAAATGAAAATAGAAATAGCAATCTCACCGTGAGATTTAATGTTATTTAAAGTTGGGTCTATGTGCGTGCTCGCTTCGGCAGCACATATACTAAAAAAAGTTGGGTCTATGTGCTACCTTAAACCATCTTGCCCAGCAGCCCACACTTTGGGAAACCCGGCTTTAAGTAGGTGGGGCATGTGTGGAGTTCAAAAAAAGGGAGAGGTAACATGGAATTCTTCTTGATGCCAAGGCAAGAGCGTGGGTCTCCCCTCCACACCCACGTTGCTCACAACTCTTTGAAGATCTTCTCATGAACAGAGACTATTACAGAAGTAATCCACTTCAGTAGTCAGCCTGTGCCCTTACGTGGCACTACAAACATGGTTTCCAGACCCTTCTCTTCTCTGGTCACTCTACCCTGAATATGTTCAGTTTGTGCCACGATCCCAGGACTGGGCTCGATATTGGAGGCCTTCCTCCCACAGAATATATACCAGGAGTATATTTTCACATGTTCCTCATAGTAGTCCTCCAGTAATTCAGCCCAAGAGTCACTTCAGGGAAACTGTAGAGTCTATATTTTCATAGTCTATATTCTTATTTTATATTTTTAAAGAGTCTATATTCTTACTGTATCCAGCTTGCTTTCTTTCTTGTGGAGTTGATTTTTTGAACCTGAATGAACTTTTCATACAACCCAATTCCATTCCATATTATTGTTGTAGTATCTCCAACTTGTCAGGAATTTCTTTTTTTCTTCCCCCCAGACTCTTAACTACAGAGAAAACAGAGGGTTACCAGAGGGAAGGTGGGCAGGGGGATGGGTGAAACAGGCGAAGGGGATTAAGAGTACACGTATCTTGATGAGCACTGAGTAATATACAGAATTGCTGAATCACTATACGGTACACTAAAACCAATATAACACTGTATGTTTACTGGAATTAAAATTTAAAAAAATTTATGGTCCCGTGGTCAGAGGCATGCTGGACATCCCCTCCAAAGAGAAAGACAAACTATTTCATCTTTCACCAACTACAATGAAAATGGATGCCCAGTGCCAGGTAGGTGTCTCTGGGTTCTGGAGGCATCATGTTCTACAGCTAGCAATACGTTGATGGCCCATATCCGGAGTGAGAACAGTGGCTGGATCTGAGAGCTGTAAAACAGGAAAGGGCTCTGCAGCCAGTCCAGACTGCCATGCAAGCAGCCCTCCTGTTTGAGTCACATGACTCAGTGGATCCCCTGGTGTTATCAGTGGTAGGAAAATATGCTGTGCGAAGTTTGTGGCAAGCCCCATTGAAAAAATCACAACATAAGTCCCTGAGGTTTGGGAACAAGGCCATGCCTTCTGGAAAAAAAAAAAAAAATCCCTGTCAGGAATTTCTTATATCCTGATTTTATCCTTTTTTTTTTTTTTAAAGATTTTATTTATTTATTTGACAGAGACACAGCGAGAGAGGCAGGGGGAGTGGGAGAGGGAGAAGCAGGCTTCCCGCCAAGCAGGGAGCCCGATGTGGGGCTCAGTCCCAGGACCCTGAGCCGAAGGCAGACGCTTAACAACTGAGGCACCCAGGCGCCCCATCCTGATTTTATCCTTAAGAACATTTATTTCTCCCTCCAAGCTTCATGTAATTTTTATATATATATCATAGGGATAAATATATATATACAGATATATATATATTTTATATATATATGCACATTTATATATGACATTTTTATAGACTGCAGTTTTTATATAGCCAAGAACTTGAAAGGAGAGGGTAAAGGTTAAAGCCCTACTTCTGACATACCTCTAGAAGCTTCCTTCAGATTAATCAATACCCTGGGTCTCACCCTTCACATATATTTCTAACTCATGTTTATCTTGACTACTTACATATTATGAGAAAAGTTTCAGTACTTTATATCTACAATGATCCCCTGATTTGAGGGAGAGAGAGAGAAAAGAGAAATTACATGATTAATTGAGTTTTAGCATGACTTAATTCCCAGGAGCCCATGTAGGCTCTCCTACTAATTGCTACTTCATTTCCTAAATATATAAAAGTGATGTTGTTAGTGATTTGTTCCTGGACTTTGCTGATAACACACCGAGCTTCCGAGGAATCTCTGCTTTCCGGAAACTCTTTTTGGTCACTGGAGCAAATGTATCTACCTACCATCTTCTAACTTCTTTCTTTGGGATTATTCAGTGATCCCCGAACAAAGAGCTCAGTTACCCTACAAGGTCTTTCTAAAGCAAGACTGTGATTCAGGATCTGGGTACCAGGATTCATTTAAAGCAGCTAGGTGATCTCTTTCTATTCTTGACCCTCAGATTAATTTCCAAACAAAACACTCCTCTACATTATCATATATATTTTTGAAACTACAAAATCAATAGATGCTCATTTTAACAAGTCAAACTGTATAGACCTATAGCTGCCATGGTCCTGAGGTCATCTATGTTAATAGCCATATACATCCTTGTACACATTACTCCATGCAGATACAAATATATACATACAAAGTTTTTTTTTTTTAACAAAAATGAAATCATAGCACACCTATTGCTCTGCAATTTTCCTTTGTCACTTAATAACCTATCCCTCCTATTAGACATAGGTCTAATTTACTCATTGGATGTGTAATAATCCACAGTATGGATCTGCCATAACTTAGTCAACCATCTTCTTTGTGATGGATATTGAGGTTGTTTCAACTACAAATGATGCCACAATAGATATTTTTGTACATCTCATTTATTGGTACCTCCATTTCTTTTTTTTTTTTAAAGATTTTATTTATTTGAGAGAGAGAGAATGAGAGAGAGCACATGAGAGGGGGGAGGGTCAGAGGGAGAAGCAGACTCCCTGCCGAGCAGGGAGCCCGATGTGGGACTCGATCCCGGGACTCCAGGATCATGACCTGAGCCGAAGGCAGTCGCTTAACCAACTGAGCCACCCAGGCGCCCGGTACTTCCATTTCTATATGGTAGATTTCCTGTGTGAGAATTGCTAGGTCAACAGATATATCAAAAGGTTAGTAATGCTGGATTACTTTCCAAAAATGTCATACCAATTCACAAACTCTCTGACAATGGTTCAAAGAAAATGTTTTCTTGCAATTACTTATTCAAGTATTTGTCTTCCTAAGATAAGTTACTCAAATCCCCAAATTTCTCCTCCAGAGTTCCCATGTGGTGTTCAACTGGTTCCAAGTTGGCTGACTCATACCCATCTGTGAAACTGGAATGACACTTTCCTTCAGAACTATAGGGGCCTGAGATTTCATTACCTTTAAAAATGGCATTCATTCAGATGCCATAGTCTCTGAAGAGTGAACCCACTGGGAGGGGGTAGCTATAAAGAACTTAAAAAAAATAAAGGCTTATTTTTTTATGATTATAAAATTCAACTCATCTAAAAAATTTCAGCCAATACAGAAAGTTAAGAAAGAGAAAGTGAAAAACTAAAACTTCCTGAGCATTTAGTAAGGGCCAGGTAGTGGTCTAATCCCTTTATATAAATTATCTCAATCCTCCCAGCAATTCCATATATTACCTCATTTTACCTATGAGGACGCAGAGGGAGAGGGAAATTAAGCACCTCGCCCATGGTCATGCAGCTAGCAATGGGTGAAATCAGGATTCACACCAAGCCACATGCCTCCAGAACCTGGGCTCTAACCACCACGTAATACAGGTTAGCCTGCTCAAGATGGTTTCTAGCACTTGCATACAAATGTCTTATTGAAACAGAAACTTCCTTAGTCTGGTCCCACTCTGCCTAACTGAAATTACCTGCCATGTCCCCCAGTGTGCTGGAGCCGGCACCCCTCTAAAACATAGTGTGGACGATGTCGCCTCCAGCCTTTGCACCTGCTGCCCCCACCATCCCCTTCAGATTCTACCAGGCGTTCAAGGTCCACGTCCAGGTCTATTTCTTCCGGGAGGGCTGGCCATCAATATGTCATTTCAGTCAGTAGCTATGCTGCCTTGCAGTGGTGGTCAATAGTTTCCTGCATGTATGTCAGGCTTCTATAAAGAGATTGTAAGGTCCTTAAAGGCAGGGGCTGTGTTTTCTTTTTCTCTGTGTCCTCCACGTTGTAAGCATGCAATAAAAGCTTCTTGAGTGGAATTCAAGACAGCATTCTAACGATGTAGATGAAAGCAAAGAGAGATCAGGCTTAACTGACCTGAGAGGCTTAACTCCAACAACGGGTTGGTGTCTTTTCATTTAGTGTCAGAATGGCCTTCATTTATTCATCTTGTTTTAAGGTTTTGCTTGCCAGTGTTACATTTGAACCTTTAAAGATTTCTACAGGAGTGTGGTGCCTGGCAGGCTCAGTCGGTAGAACATGTGACTCTTGACCTCGGGGTTGTGAGTTTGAGCCCCACATTGGGTGTAAAGATTAGTAAAAAATCAAATCTTTAAAAAAAAAAAATCTCTACAGGACGAAGCTCTGGGTATATAAAAGGAATTATATTGAAACATACATCTCGTCAAATTGCTGAAATCTCACCCAGTCCTTGCTCTCCTTGTTCGGTGGCCCTAAGTGACCTTCTCAGAGAGACATACACTGCTGCCCCCAGCCTTAATCATGCCTCTAACCTCACTCATGGGCACTCTCAGGCCCTGGGGTGACCATCACAACCCCACCTTTACCCCAGAGAGGTTGGCCTCCTCCCCTCAGAGGGGAGCCTGAAGGTGATGTGACCATCCCTGTGCCTGAGTTCTTCCATTTCCCAGGCCCCCCAAATCCTCCCTATCCTTAGTATTCATCCTCTCATTTATGAAACTGTAACTGTTTGCTTTATGGGACCATTCTGTGTCCTGACAACAGCCTAAACTCAACCCATCCAAAATCAACTCAACATCTCCCCCGAAGTTGTTCTTCCTCTCCTCAACGGTAATAGCCACGACACCATCATCCAAAATGCAGGCTTGAAGCCTGAGTCATCTTTGGCTCAGAACACTATAATGCTCAAAAAACAAAAACAAAAAAACAGTCATCCTCCTTTCTCCCTCCCAATACCTTATTTACACTTAGACACCATGTCTCTTAATTTCTTCAAAATGTGGCTGATATTTGTCCCTTCCTCTCTGTTCTCTCAGACATGTGGTGAGGCCCTGGATTAGTCAACAAACCACAGAGTGTCAGAGGAGGAAACCAGAGCCCAGAAAGATGGAGGGAATCGCCTGAGGTCAAACAGCCACTGGAGAAACAGCATGGCCCCTCTCCCGTTCATATCGCACTTCCAGACCTGCACTGCGCTTCTGCTGGATTTTAGGAACTCAAAGTGACGCTTCATTACCTGAGACACGTGAGCTTTAAGAACTTTTTGGAGGTTAACAAGGGACAGTGTTTGCCTGGAAGTGAATTCCTGCTGCTTCCTTGAAGCTCTGGGTCTTTCCCATCTATCCAGGCCTGTGTCAGTACAAACAGTCCTTATTTTGGACAGAACCAGAGGGTGGAGAGGTAGAAAGAGATCTAGGTGAATATCCAGGGAAGGAGAGCCCACTCTGGGAACACCTCTCTTCAAGGCCCTGGGGTTAGGCCGAGTCCAGTGAAAAGGCGCCTTCTCTCTTGCAGTTACCAGCCCTCACAACTGTACAACTTCCAGTGTTCACTCAGCCCTCCTGGTCCGGACCCCAACCTCAAGATCACTCCTTCTCACTCTCAGCCCCGGGTTCATTTCAGAAGCTGCCCTCTGCTGTATTTCCTCTCTGGAGAGTACAGGGAAATGGGCAAAACTGGAGACATGTGATCCCCAAACCAGAATGTTTGTTCATTCGTTCATTTATTCACTCATGTGGCAAACCTTTATTGTAGGCCAACTGTGCCAGGCACTATTCTGATGGCAATTCTCTTAAAAATAACTGCAATGTATTGAATGCTTACTATGTGCCAGGCATAGTTTTAAGTCTCATTAAACTCCCACAGCAACATATGAGAGAGGTTCTTTTTTTTTTTTAATTATGTTATATTAGTCACCATACAGGGCATCATTAGTTTTTGATGTAGTGATCCATGAGGTTCTTTTTTTATTGCGAACTGAAGTGCAGAGCATTTAGGAAACAAGCCAGTGAAAGTGGCAGTGCTGAAATTCAAACCCAGGTGGTCTAGCCCCAGAACTTTGTTTTCTTAACCCTACACTATGTTGATGGGGCATCCTAACTCAATCAACGTCTATTTATGTCATCCCCGTCTCCTTCTTTTTTTTTTAAACGTAATTTCCTGGCAATGGCACGGTGTCTGGCCATGATGCATTAAAGTCAGTTTTACTGGGTCAGATAAAATAACACAGCATAAATAGGGTTTAAAAAATATGTGTTTATGTTTGTGATGAAGAAATGACAGCTGTCAAATAATTTGAGAGCTCCTGAAGCTGAAAAAGAAGAAGAGAAATAGAAGGTATGTGGTGAATAGTGAAGAATCAGGTTACAAGAAACACAATTTGGGGAAAAGAGAAGAAACCAGACCAGTGAAATTAGGGGTGACCAACGCTCTCCTGTCGCACACTTCAGGGAGGGGCAGGCAAGCAGTGTGAGCTGTCCACAGGCAGGAGATGGGGGGCAGCAGGCCTGAGCTCCTCAGCTGGGCCTGGAGAAACCAAACAGAAAGGATCCTTACTCAGTCACGCATGAGTCAAAGACAAAGTTCCCTAGCTTGAAAGGGGGCAGAAGCGAAAGAACGCTGGTAAGTGAACTAGAAGTTTCTAAGATCCTAATCTGACCCATGTTGAAATGTTTAGCCTCTGAGTTTAACAAAGATCTAACAATTACCAACTGAATGCCAGGCACATGGCACCGTGTAAGGTGTTGGGACCAGGGCAATAAGTAAGAATCTGCCCAGCCCTCAAGCACCGAGACAGGAAGTCTGGAGGGAGATGAGCTGAGGGAGGTGGTCCCAGAGGACTCTGAGAGTCCTGGAGGGGACAGGTTAATGCTGACAGAGGTGGGGTAAATGGCAGGGACGGTGTGGGAGGGGTGGGGACGCTGGTAGTAGCCTTGATGGATGGATAGGATTCAGAGCAGAGGGTTGGTTGGGTAGAGGGCACTTCAGGCCATTGAGCAACTATCAGCCGGCAGTCGACAGTTGGCAATCGTCGGCTGTGCAGAAGAGGACTCTTGGTAAGGATCACGTCAGAGAAGTGAACCAAAAGTGAAATAAAATCCCATGATCTCTAGGGAAATTTCTGAGTGGGAGACATGTGTCAGTGTATGAATTCCATGACAATTAGAAGTGAAACCCCTGAGAGCATTGTTCACATTTTTCAGTCAAGATTTGTAGGGGAGTCTACAGGAAACCAGGGTGTCAAGAATATATAGGGAAGAAGATGCAGAACCTCTAAGATGGATTTGACTCCTCTCCCAAGCAATTCTCCCCAGGCTATCTCTCAGATGTCTGCCTCTCTGTTGCCATCGCCATCCTATGTTCTGGCCCTTGGTGCCTCACAACCTCACTGACCATTTCAATGGCCAACACTGTTCTCCTGGCTTTGTATTCTCAAGTCTCTCAGAACGTGAACGTTTATGAAACAGCTATATTCTGCCAGGTTCTGTGGTATGCACTCAATGCAACTTCCCTTAGCGCTGCTCTGGGATGCACCATGTTCCTGCTCACTTCCCATTGCCTTTTGATTAGAGCTCAGATTCCACAGCTGGTCACTAAGAGCCGTTGGTTCTCTTCTCCAGCCATGCTTTTCTTGTAACTTCCAGCCTTGGGTCTTTGACTCAGGTATTTCTTTCCCCTGGATTGCTTCTGCCTTGCCTAACTCTGTCCTTGAAGGCACGGCTCAAAGTCAGCTTCATCATGAATCCTTCCTGATTCCAGAAATAGGAAGTGGTATCTTCTGCTGAACTTCTGTAGGTCATATAGCGGTTTCAGCCACTATTGTAATGTTTTCCACAATGGAGTGACAGAGTGCTTATTTGTATATACGTCATGGATCCAGCTACATCTTAAACTATTTATGGGCCACAAGAAGCCTATTTACACAGGGACTGAGGAGTCTTCTGGGAAAAGATTAATCCTCAGAGGAGTCAGGCCTTGGTGGGGAGGGGACAGGGTGCCTATGATTCATGTCTCTCCTTTGCTAGAGCTCAAGCTGCTTCATGACAGATACCCTGAATGATTCACCTATTGAAGTATGTGGTGCCCAGCATAGTGTTTGACAACAAGTGGATATTTAATAAGTATTCATGAGATAAAAAGAGTATTTACTATCTTCTCCTTAGAGCAAATCTGACTATATGTCAGATTTTATTGCTGAAAATATTAAGCTATACCCCAGAGATTTTCTTTTCACATGTGTAACCTCTATTGTGGGGTTAGTGTAGGAGATTCACAAATCTATATCATGTCAAGAATTTTCCATAGAGGGGCGCCTGGGTGGCTCCGTCAGCTAGGCGTCTGCCTTTGGCTCAGGTCATGATCACAGAGTCCTGGGACTGAGTCCCGCATTGGGCTCCCTGCTCAGCGGGAGGCCTGCTTCTCCCTCTCCCACTCCCCCTGCTTGTGTTCCCTCTCCCACGGTCTCTCTCTCTGTCAAATAAATAAATAAAATCTTTAAAAAAAAAAAAAAGAATTTTCCATAGACTGAGTAAATAAGATGCTTTGTACCAACATGTCATGCTAGATTTCAAATACATAAAGATACCATTGTGGCGAATTTTAAAAATCCACAAATTTATCTAAAAACCTTATAGGAATCCAGATATCTTTTGCCATTATGTATATCATTAGATAATAAAAGCACAACTTCTACCAGGTAAGGTCTGTTCCTTTTAAAAACAAAGACAGGGCGCCTGGGTGGCTCAGTTGGGGTAAGCGACCAACTCTTGGTTTTGGCTCAGGTCATGATCTCGTAGTCCTGGGATCAAGCCCCACATCAGGCTCCACAATCAGCACAGAGTCTGCTTGTCTCTTCCTCTGTTCCTCCTCTCTTGTGAGCTCTCTCTCTCTCTCAAATAAATAAAATCTTTAAAACAAAACAAAAGAAAACCCAAAGACACACACATCAAAAGAAGTTCCCATCCTGTGAAGCCTCTGGTATGCACCACATGTGTGTAACAATAGCCCTGCCTGGGCGGTCCTCTAGCTGAGGGGTGGCACGGAATCCCAGATAACATTGAGTCTCAATTTACAATGTATGAGCTTTTTTGTTGTTTGTTTATTGCTTCATTTATTCTCCACAGTAGCCCTCAAGGGTTGACAAGAGAGCCATCTAATTTCTCAAAATGGACAGGGGAGAAATATATTGTGAAATATGTGGGGACGAGACAGAAATCAAACAAGAAAAGAAATACACAGTGTAATTTCAGGGGAAAAAAAATGAGAAAAGAACGTAAGAGCTCTGTGGAACACACTGGAACACAGCTCTATCAAGCACATAATTGGAATCCCAAAAGGAGAAGAAGGAGAAAACAAGACTCTGAAGAGAGTCCAAGCAGAACAAGGGGACAGAAGGTGATGGTGAGGTGAGTGGGTATCTTAGCTGGGATGGTGACAGGGGCTGAGAATGGAATGGCCAGAAGAAGTCAGCCAGGAGAAGTTATGAGGGAAAAGCATTTTAGAGAGAAAAAGCATCTGTAAAGGCCCTAATATAGAAAGCAGCTACGTATGCCTAACAGGCACCCAAAAGAACAGTGTGGCTGAAACATGATACATAAGAATGAGATCAGAATGTAATATGGCTGAAGGACAGGCAGGTAGGGCTTTCTGGCTTATAAGTGGCCAGAAGAATAGGACTCACCAATCATGCCTTTTGCTTCCCCCCCCCCCATTTCCCAGTCTCTTTAATCAACAAAGCACAAAGCTGATTATTAAGTGGGTCCACGTGACTGCCTTTAGTCAATGGACTCTGGGCAGAAGTGATGTGTACGTATCCTTTCTGGGCCACAGCATCAAAAAGCTAGCACTGGAATGTCAAACCATTTCTTTCTTCAGGTGACAGAGCCAGAAGGTCAAAGTAGATTGAATCACCGAGTTGCAACATGATGACAGTTACCCTCATGAGTCATGCAGACTCTCAGTAGACTTTAAGAGAGAAAAAAACCTCTGTGCTATTAATAAACCAATCCTAATATCACATGGTAAGAAGTTTGGATTTTATTCTAAGTATAATTGGAAGCCATTTGAAATTTTGAGCAAGAGAGTGATGAGATCATATACATGTTTAAATGGCCACTTTGCTGTTTGTACAATAGATTATGGGGAGGAGAAACAGGAGAAATCAGGGGACCTGTTGTAAGTCTGTTGAAGTTAATTTAGGTATGAAATAATGGTAGCTTGAAATTAGTGGTGGCAGTAAAGGTGGTGAATTGAATTCAGGATACATTTTGAAGATAGGACTAAGATGGATAGAAAGACTCCAAGGTTTTGGGCATGGGCAACTGAGTGGAAAGAAGACAGAGTAGGAGGTAAGGTTGTTGGGATGGTACTCAAGAGTTATAAAGCTGTTTGGTTTAAAGATCTCTTCCAATGAATAGGAAAGAAGAGAGAAAATACTTCCTAACTCCTTTTACAAAGTCAGCATAACCCTGATATCAAACCTGACAATGATATTACAAAATACATAGATGTAAAATTCCTTAAAAAAATATTTGCAAACTAAGTTCAGAATAGGCAAAGAGGAAAATACAATTTAATACAATTGGATTTACTCCGGGATGCAAGGTTATTTTAATAGTCACATGTCTATTAATGTAATTCATTAACAGAGGAAGGGAGAAAAATAATCTCAATAAATGCAGAAAATCATTTAATACAATTCAATACTCATCCATGATTAAAAAAAAAAAAACCTCAGCAAATTAGGAATAGGACTTCTTTAATCTGATAGGGGTATTATGAAAACCTAATAACACACATCATAATTAATGGTAAAATATTGAAAACATTTTCCTTAAGGTCAGGTATGAGAGCAGAATGTCTTCATTATCCCTTCCATTCATCCCTGTACTGGAGGTCCTACCCAGCACAACACGCATCAAAAGAAAAAGAAGGAGAAGGGGGGCAGGGGCAAGGTATAGGTTAGGAAGGAAGAAATAAAACCATCATTATTTACAGATGATTTATTTGAATCTATGGAAAATCCTGAAGACTCTATGGATTGATGATTAGCATTGATAAATTATATAAACATTTGACTTATAACAAAGGGGACACTGGACACTAGTGGGGATAAGATCATTATTTCAGTAAATGGTGCTCTGTCTATTGGATATCCACTGGAAAATAAAGAATTTAATCTTACTTCATACCATACACAAAAATCAAATCCAGGTTGATTGTAGATCTAACTGTGAAATGTAAAACAATAAAACATCTAGAGGGTAACATAGAAGAATATCTTCAGGGGAGGAAAAGATTTTTTTGAACATGACACAGAAAGGACTAATGATAGAGAAAAAGACTGATAAATTACTACATTGAAATTAAGAACATATGTTCAGGAGTGTCTGGGTGGCTCAGTCAGTTAAGTGTCTGACTGGTGATTTTGGTTCAGGTCATGATCTCATGGGTCGTGGGATCGAGCCCCGTGTTGGGCTCCATGCTCAGTGGGGAGTCTGCTTGAGATTCTTTCCCTCTGCCCCTCCTTCACTCGTGCTCTCTCTCTCAAATAAGTGAATATAAATAAAACTTAAAAAAAAAGAACATGTTCATCAAATGACATGATTTAGAGAAAAAAGAGAAGATTCACAAAGTGGGAGAATATATTTGAATATAAGCAATGAAGGACTTTTAACTTGAATATTTGAAGAATTCTTTTAGGTCGATAAGCAAAAGCATACAAACAAATAGAGAAATGAGTAAGAATAAGAATAGACACTTCACAATAGAGGGTATCTATATGGCTAATAAAAATATGAAAAAATACTCAACCTTATCACTCTCCAGGGAAATGAAAATTAAAACCACAACAACATGCTGCTACCTACACCCAAATGGCTAAAATATT
Organism: Mirounga leonina; assembly: GCF_011800145.1. NCBI lineage: Eukaryota > Metazoa > Chordata > Mammalia > Carnivora > Phocidae > Mirounga > Mirounga leonina. The sequence continues at coordinate 91,609,826 of NW_023270268.1, read as the reverse complement.
TTTTGAAATGACAAGGGTCAACCATTGGGAGGATGAGAAACATCTAGAACTCACATTGCTGGTGGAAATATTAGTTGGTACAATCAGGGAACTGTTTGGCAGTATTTACTGTAGTTGAACATTCACGTACCCAATACTTGAGTAATTTCAGTCCTAGCTATAGGCCACAGAAATGTACACGTATGTGCACCAAGAAATGCTTTCAAGAGTGCTTATACCGGTGCTATTCATAATCACCCCAAGCTAGAAGCAACCCAAATGCCCATCAGCAGTAGAGTGGATAAATAAATTATGGTATATTCATGCAACAAGTAACTGCAACAGCAATTTTGCCATCAGCAACACAATGAACAAACTATTAGAGAGAGAGGGAGACAGAGATGCCCAAGGACTCCCAGCTGTTTCGGTCCTCAGCCGTTTGAGTGTCCCCAGACTAGGTCCCAAACACGAGTGAAGTCTTGGAGATGACTCTAGCCCGAGCCACTATCTGAACACGACAGCACAAAAGACCTTGAGTGAGAATAGCCCAGCGGGGCCCAGTCAAGCCCCACGTGCATCAGCAAAATAAACTATTTTAAGTCACCATTTCAGGTATGAATGTTACACAACAATGGATAACTGGAATATATGCTGAAGTATTTAGGGAAAAAGTAAAATAGAAGGTGTTAAATTTATAAACCCACTTTGAAGTGTTTAAGGAAATTTAATTAACTGAGTTTGTTAAAGTCCCCCTAAAAACTATTGTTTAATGCTAGGGTCCTAAACAGAACAAGAGATTTGTAAGTTGAACTTAAAAGCTTAAGGGAAAACTAGGTTTTTAAATTTCTACTTCCATAAATTGAATCTAACTGGAAAAAACAACAAACAAACAAGCAAACCGTGAAAACTTCTTGGCTAGCTGACTTCAGAGACCCTTACAGACAGTTCCAAGAAACAACATAGGGACAAAAGCCCGAGTGATTTATTGAGTGCTTACGAGGTGCCACGCCAGGTCTGAGGTGCGTTACCTAAGTCATCTCATTCGATGCTCACAACAACCCTGTGAGATGGGTTTCATAAGTCCCAACTTTACAGGAGAGGCTCAGAGAGCCTATGGGACTTGCCCAAGACTCTGCAGTTAGTGAAGGATGGAATCAGTGCTTTTGCATTTTTGGGTGCCTTCTTCTGGAAGGAATGCTGGTGAGGGCAAATCTGCACAAGTTGCTGGGGGCCCTTGGAGTAGCTGTAGCACTGATGTCTCCTGGGTCTGCTCCGACCTGGCCCATGAGCCTTCTAGTGGGTACGACGGGGTGGGCACTCAAGTGACCCTCCTGTGAGGATTCGTGTGGCCGGAGAAGAAGGTAGCCTGTGGATCCTTAAAGTTCAGGAGTGTGGGTTGGAGCCAAGGGGGCCTGTCCCCTGGACATAACTTTAGAGTAACTATGGAGAGGAGTTCTAGAAGCTGTGGAAAGAAAAAGAGGCAGGATTTCAGCACTCTGGCTCCAGCTAGCTTGCCTCACTTCCCAGCGTTCTTTTCCGTTTTATCTTCTTCTGCTAATTCCCACTGTTTTAGCTGGACCCAAGGCCTGACATGGTAGGGGCAGTTGTATCCTTGAATCATTTCATTCTAGAAACCAGCTTTGAAGTTATTTAGCCCAACCTCGCGTTTTATAGGGGAAGAGACCAAGAGATCAACCCTCAGTGCTTCCCATGAAAAATCTACAGAACTCTTCTTCCTATCTGGCACTACTGAACGAGTTTCCAAAAAGTCTGTATGGCAAAATGATGAGTTTAATAAGGCCCCCGTCTTTTATTTTCACACAGAGACAGGTAGGTGAACGAGGCCTGCACAACACAAGCAGGGGGACGTCGGGGCGGGCACGGCGGCAGGCTGCTGTGAGCCAGGGGCTGGGAGGGAGCCGCTGCTCCAGCCGAGCTGCCCAACACGGGGCCTTGGCGGGGAGAGCGGTGCTACCACCCAGACACCCAGAACCCGAGGCCCCGGGGCAGCTCCTGCCATGCCACGGTCAAGGGCACGTTTTCCACTCCCGGAGTCTTTCCAGTGGTTTCTGCGGGAAAAGTGCTGTTTAACAAACCCGACAGCTACAACAGCACCTGACAGCCGCCGCAGAGAGAAATTGCACGCGATGGGTAGAGCGTGACTAGTGGGTATGGTGTGATGGTGTTCTGTCTCCCCCTGAGCCAAGGAAGGAAAAGAGGTGAGGCTCTGGCCAGTTGTCGGTTACTCAGGGGCCGAGGAGCTCATTGTGTGTGTTTTCTCTGGGTCTCCATCTTTTTGCTGGCCCTTTTGTTCTCAGGGGCCTCTGCCAGTTGCCACCTTCCCTGGAAAGCCAGACTGGGAGGAAATGAGCGGAAAAATCGTGTGCCTCTGACAGAGGGAGAGGGAGATTGCTAGACAATTCCACACACAATAGGATCATGAAATACCTTACACATTCATCCAGCGCTTCACAAGTTACAAACTACTTTTGTATACATTATCTCAGTTACTCCTCACAGCAACCTCCTACCTGTCTACCTATTAGTAGGTGTTAATTATCTATGAGACTATTAGTCCTGTTCTGCAGATGAGCAACTGCTCTTTATGGTGGCTGAGTGACAGAACCATGGTCTTAGAATCACAGAACTGTAGCGTCACAGAGCTGGAAGGCACCTTACCAGCAACAACCCAGGGCGTTCTTCTCTCAGAGCCGGAATCAACCTGTAAGGCCTCTGAGATCCCCTCTTCTTCCTGCTTGGCCTCTTCCAATGGTGAGAAACTCACAACTCTGTGAGGCATCCCATTATTAACACTGCGCAAAGCCCTTCAGCCCTTACCTCATTTGCCCTCAAGAACTATACCAGAGGAAGGCAAATTCTAATTCCCCTTCTTTTTGAAACGTGGGGCTATCGCTCTTGCTCATCTCTTCCAGATTAAACACCTTCACTTCTTTCTACTGTTACTCATGATGATTCATGATGTAGTTACCTGGCACAGTGCCTGAAATACACAGTAGATACTCAAATGTTTGGTGAATTGGTTCTCTGGCCCTTGGTACTATTGTCCTGGTCTTGTGCTCCTTCCCTGACCGCAATTAGCCTCCATGTTGTAATCTGCTTCTCATTTGCTTGCTTATTTATTTAAATAATAGGGAGAAAGGCAGTAACGTATGGTTTCTACTTTCAAATCACAGTTTTCAGAATAACTTGGAAACATAATCAAAATCGGCCAAATTTCAAACAGCTTTCAATTAATTTGTGCTAACAGACTTGTGATCTGACTTCACTGCTCACTCCAGAGTTGCATTCACTGAGCATCTCCTGTAAGGAAGACACAAAATGGAATGTTGTGGAGAGCGTCCCCAGAATTCAAGTGTGTCATGAAGGCCGGGTTAATGGGAGGTCTAACTGGAAGACCCTGCATGAATGCATTATGCTGCAGTGCTGCTCTGTCCATTAAAAGAAACAACATTCAATTCTGGGTACCACCAGACTAAAAGATGCACCGTCTTGAGGGTTGCTGGAGTGGTGGGGGGTGGGAGGGATGGGGCGGCTGGGTGATAGACACTGGGGAAGGTTTGTGCTATGGTGAGCACTGTGAATTGTGCAAGACTGTTGAATCACAGATCTGTACCTCTGAAACAAATAATACATTATATGTTAAAGAAAAAAAAGAAGAAAAAGATAGCAGGAGGGGAAGAATGAAGGGGGGAAATCGGAGGGGGAGACGAACCATGAGAGACGATGGACTCTGAAAAACAAACTGAGGATTCTAGAGGGGAGGGGGGTGGGAGGATGGGTTAGCCTGGTGATGGGTATTAAAGAGGGCATGTTCTGCATGGAGCACTGGGTGTTATGCACAAACAATGAATCATGGAACACTAATCAAAACCTAGTGATGTAATGTATGGTGATTAACATAACATAAAAAAAAAAGAAAGAAAGAAATATAGACCAGAATAAAGCACCATAAAAAGCTAAAAAAAAAAAAAAAAAAGATGCACCGTCTTCCAAAGAGAGCTCTAATGGAAGCCCAGACTATTTTTAGCAGGTCTTGGTGTGAGGGACAAGCACTGTGTCATTGTGATGAAGCTGTGTCATTCTCAATGAGGCTGAACTCAGCCAGCTTCTTGCCTCTTATGTAAGTGCTGTGCCAGGATGAACAGCACTGAGCTTATAATGCTGGTAACTGCAGGGCCAGGGAATAGAGGGTGAGTTGTGCCCTGTATAAAGGACACAGTAGTAAATCGCTACCAACCACAAAGGACTATGCTTACTCATTAAAGGAATAGCCCTAGAAGGGGCCTGATGGCAAATTAAGTCAAACCAAGCACCCCAAAACACAAGTCCAGAAAACGATCTCCGGTTTAAAGTACCCCATGATCACAGACTGAATTGAAAGCCATCTGAAATTTGTACAACTTGACCAGGTTTTCAAGTTGCTCTCAAAATTCTGTGGTTTGGACGTAAATAATATGTTTTTTCCTTTCTATTACCTAAATAAACAAAACATTGAAAAACCTACTCTCTTTATATTGCCAGTACCACTACTTTAGAAAGGGAGTTATATGAGCAGTTTTCTCCTCTCGAGGTTCAGAAAAACCTGGATTTGAAAGGAGGTATTTTCATATGAGAGTCTTAAGGGTGGAGGAGCTTTGAGACTGAGTGGTGACCTCCTTTCACATAGAACATCCGCACTTGTCATCACACGGTAGGGGGTAGACTCTTCACAGGTGCAGCATGGAGGGAACTTCTAATCAAGCAGGACCCACCATTCAGCAAGCAGGACAGTCCCAAGTCAAAAGAGAAATAGTAGTAAAATATGGCAGAGGATTCTTGCTGAAAGACACTCGGATGTCCTGGGGCCCGTGTCCATTATACTGCTGACTGTTTCTCTTTTCCTCTTCCGAACAACTCATCCATTGCCTTCTTACATAAATCCATTAAGACCTTTGGGGTCCAGCTGGTCCAACACACTCAAGCACAGAAAGTGAGGTTTGGAAAGGTCATGTGGTTTGCAAAAAGTAGCAGACCCAGACACGGAAACCAGGACTGCAGGCGCCCAGTCTGGCTCTCCTTCTGGTTTATCATGCTGTGCCTCCTAACGCCTGGGAAAACTCATGCAGGAAACGTGTAGCCACCTACAGCTGGGAATATTCACACCTTCACTCGAATGGTTTTATCTACAGGCAGAGGGAGAGGTACTAATCTTGGAAGAGTATGGATTAAAGACCAAGATGAGGGTGCAGGGTAGTTTAGGAGAAAGAGCAAGGCAGGAAAGTGGGGAAAAAAAGGAAAAAAAGGTAATAGAGAAATACATGAATGATAAAAGTGGGGAAAATGTAAGGGACAAATATGGAGAGGAGAAATTACCTAAGAAAAAGAAAAGGACTTTTTCCTTCTCCTGAGCAGCAAATGCAGGCAACTAAGGACTGAGCAGAAGTCAGAAAGAGGGAAGAAAAAAGAGCAAATAGAACCAGGAAAAGAAGAAACCAGGAAAAACATGAGAACACCAAGAGCTACCAGGAGTGAAGAGTGTGTACAGGGGGGTAAGCGTGCTGGACAAAGAGAGGGATCCACAGAATGTGACCCATATGCATGGATGGGGGTGGACAAGTAGGACAGTGAGGATTAGCACAATGGGAAAGAGGTGATGAGAGTGCTCAGGGCAAATGGGGGAAGTCAACGAGTGATCTTGAGTCCTAGATAGATCCATGGAATTACTCCAGAATCAGCCCAACTATGGTTCTAGGGAGTGGTATTACAGGAGACGACAAATTCCATATCTATCAAACAAGACATCTAACCTCTTATCATTCACCTCCCCTGCCTCTGTCATCATTTACATAATTTGTTTTTACAAAACAGATAAACATTCACTCATTCACCTTGTGTACCCTGGAACCCTTCCTCCCTGGGCTAGTTTCTTGAAAAATTTGTCAGTGCTTCCCAGAGGATGACGGGTCTCGTGGGCCCCTGCATCACACACACACTTGGAAAGGCCTTCCCAACTGGCAACAGTGGGATTTTCCTCAGGAAAAGCCAGGCCTCCGCCATGGCCAGGTGGAGTCCCAGAGGAAAATGTCACAGCATTGTGAGAGCAACCAGGGGGAATGTGAGAGCAATTTCCCAGAACTACTCAGTATAGCCTTTCTTGTACATTCTCCTGAGCTGTGAGGGAAATCCTGCCCTTCCTGTTAGGTCCTCCCACGTTAGTGCCCATCCACCTCACACAGGTGTGGTTTGGGGGAAAGCCAGGCCATATGATTAGAATAACAAAGCAGCACCCAGTCCTCTGCCTGAGTAAGCAAGGTACTCTCCACTGGGGAAGAGGAGAGCAAGGTGGGACATTTTCCTCCAGGGTGATCAGCCTATATCACATGCCTCTTTGAAATTTGTGATTTTAACAGAGCTAGCTGCCAACCCAAGCTAAAGAGTGACTGCTTTCTAGAGCTGCCTCTACGCTAGGAAGAACGGATAGGAATTAGAACCATGGCAGCATTTTTTCCCCTTTAAAACGCACGCCACAAATAAAATCCCCTTTAGCCCTAGCTATCTAAGGCCTTAACTCTTCACACAAACTTGCAAACAATTTCACAACCATTCACTTGCTCAAAATGTCAACCAGCCCACTTTCCAAAATGCAATCACACTTAATAAAAATGAGTTTAAAAAAAATCCCTCATGCCTTGCATGCACCTGGAATGAGTCGCTACTGCAAGGTTGGGTTAATGCCACTTTCTGGGAGTCCTCTGAGAGGACAGGCTCCATGAAAGAGTTTTTTTTGCCCTTACAGCCGAGTTAAGGCCAACTGTTGGCAGGAAGGCGTGGCAGTTACCTTCTGAGTACTTACACAGGATCCTGAGCCGGGTGGCTGGGCCCATGTTAGTTCTCCCTCACCTCATGTACTCCCCATCACTCCTATAATCCATGAACGATTCTGATCCCGACACCTCCTCAAAATCCTCCAGCACCAGACTGGTGGAGTCCTCACCCAGGACGCCGCTGTCAGGCCTGGACATCCTGGCCCGGGAAGGAGGTGCAGGGGGGCCGGCAGAAGCCGGAAGAGGAGAGCGAGGGGGTGTTTGCTGGGCGGATGAGGCCATGGCTGGTTCACGGGCTTCCTCATCATCCTTCTCCGACTCTGGCCCTGTATCGGAGGCCGCAGGCCCCAGGACATGGTAGAGGCTGGGGAGGCGGATGTCGAAGCGCAGCCCAAACTTGGCAAAGAGCTTGTCATTGAGAGCGTAGAGCTTCTCTGAGATGTCATAGCCCAGCAGGGCTGAGAAGAGGTGGGAAATGTATCGCTCTTTGGTCAAAAGAAGGTGGAGACTTTTCCGGGGCCAGGAAATGTAGCTACACGGGGTCTCGGCAGTCAGAGTGACCTGAGAGGGGTCCAGAGAAGAGAGTGAAGGTTTAAATTAGACTAAACGCCCATGCTTAGCACAGAGAAATATACAGTTACTCAACAAACGGCTGCACTTTTGTTGAAGAAACTGTGGGAGCGCCCACCCTGGCCTCGCCTGGAGGAGGTCCAGGGAATGACTTGTACTTGCGTGCTCTGATATGGAGGGTGTCCTTGTCAGCAGCCCTGGGTCCAGCCATCCACTCACTGGGCCTTCACCCCCTGGAGCCTCAGCTTCCACGCCCAGTCTCCTCAGCTCTCACATTCTGTGGTCCCGCGGCTGATACCGTTAACGGCTAAGGGAGGTTCTGAGTCTGTTATGATCTCGTGAGAGAGACGGGGCCTCCTACTGCCCTGAAGATAGGCCGGCGCGCTGATGACAGTTTGTTTTGAGAATAAAGAAGGAGAATATATTGCAGGAGGGATTAAGGACGAGTTGGAAAGCAATTCAGTTAGAGAAGAGCTTCTGATTAGGCATGCCAAACTGCATCAAGTGGCAGAATGTTGGCCTGGAATTCAGGCCCAGGGAGCTGCTCTTGACGTGGCCACGACAAGTAACCAAAGAGATCCGATGGCTAAAGTCAGAAGAAGGGCAGGAAGGAAGAGGAGCTCTTAAAAGCACAAAGTCGAGGGCACCCCACTCTCCATTTATTTAGCCATGTAGGGATTTCTGAGCACTCACTGCGGGCCCACGACGCAAAGCTAAATTGCACTTGCAGGGTAGGAAATGTGTGCCTGGCACGTAGCAGGTGCTTGATAAATCCTTATTAAAGCAATGAGGAGTGGTAAAGCTAGGCTTACTAGAATAGCTTAACTAGGATAGTAAAGGAATAGGGTGTAGAATCACACAATTTTTTATAATCAGATTGGCCACAATACTTTATTTATTTAAAAAAATTTTTAGGGCGCCTGGGTGGCTCAGTTGGTTAAGCGACTGCCTTCGGCTCAGGTCATGATCCCAGAGTCCTGGGATTGAGTCCCGCATCGGGCTCCCGGCTCGGTGGGGAGCCTGCTTCTCCCTCTGACCCTATCCCCTCTCATGCTGTTTCTCTCTCTCTCTCAAATAAATAAATAAATAAAATCTTTAAAAAAAAAATTTTTTTTTAAAGATTTTATTTATTTATTTGAGAGAGAGAGCATGGGGGGGCAGGGGCAGAAGGAGAGGGAGAAGCAGGCTCCCCACTGAGCAGGGAGCCCGACACTGGGCTCAAACCCAGGACCCCAGGATCATGACCTGAGGTGAAGGAGATGCTTAACTCCCTGAGCCTCCCAGGCGCCGCATGGCCCCAATACTTTAGAAATGAGAAGGCCAGCAGGGCTCATGATGAAGATTTGTGAATGAGGACAGCGGAGATGATAATGATGATGACAGCAGCTAACATTTATTAGGAGGTGACCGTGCGCCAGGCATTGTGTTCAATTCTTCATGTGGATTTTCTAAGGGTAGGGTTGACTTCCAACCATCCTTTATTAGGGATCTCCTATAATCCTTTTAATTCCTGCATTATGTCCCAGAGCTCCCACTACCCTCCTCTCCTCTCCCCTTCTGCAGTACCCTGTGTCCACTTGCTTCACTCACTTCCTCCCCTCTGCTTCTCGCCCCCTAATCCCCAGCACTGAAGTCGGGACCCGAAATTACCTCATCAAGCCTGGGAGCTGGCTTCAAGGTCCAGCCTTACCCCTTTACCAGCTGTGTGGCATCCTACAAATTACTTAGTGTCTCTGAGCACGCTGCCTCAGGAGAGAAAATGCTGCAAGTAGTACCCACAATCTGCCCCTTCCTAGCAGTTGAGCAAGGAGCTGTCGCTATCTGCCGGGGCCCATGCTGGAGGGGCGCTAACAGTTCCCAAACAAGAAATCAGAGTCCGGACCCTGAAGGGGGTGAGTGTTAGAGTCACTCTGGACGTGACCAGCGTCCTTGACATCAAACACAAAGACCATGGGCATGCTTATGAACATGATCTTACTTCCTTCCATCTTAAAATAAATCAAAATCCTTTTTCTCCAGCTCGCTTCTTTGGCTAACTACCACCTCATTAGTTTACTCCCCTTCTCAGCAACATTCCAGAAAAAGAGTAGCCTGTATTTGCTGTCTCCAGCTCCTCTCCTCTCACTGTCTCTGAAACCAGCAAGGCTTTGTCCCTTGCAGTCCACACCCACTGCTCCTGGTAAGGTCACCAGTGACCTCTACGATGGCGTGGGGCATCAGTTTTCCTGGTCAACCCTGCTGAAGCTCCCTCCTCTTTGATGCGCTTTCTCTGCGTGGCCCGCAGGGTGTCTGGCTCTCTTGGGACAATCTCCTGGCAGCTCCTCTGAGACTTCCTTTTGATCTCTAGCTCCTACACACTAGAGTATCCTAGGGTCGGTCCATTCTTAAACACTTTCTCTCTCTAAACACACTCACTCAGTGATCTCATTCAATCCAATGGCTTTAAATATCATCTGTATGCCAAAACTCCCAAATCTGTATCTCAGGCTCAGACTTCATTCCTTAATTCTAGACTCAAATATTCAACTGCTAGTGCAGCATCTCCATTGAAATGTCCATAGATGACACAGATCTATTATATCCAAAAGTGAACTTCCTCTCTTCCCGCCTAACTGATTCTGCTTGTAGGCTCCCTTGTTCCAGTTGACAGCAGCTCCATCTTTCCAGTTGCTCAGACCAAAAGCCTTAGAGTCTTCCTTGATCCTCTTTCTCTCACACACACTACACCGAATGCATTAGGAAATCCTTTTGGCTCTCTTTAGAAGATTTATGCACCGACCCTACATGATGTGGTTCCTCATCCCGTCTTTGACTTCCTCTCCTGCTATTCTCTCCCTGTCCTCTCTCTGTTCCAGGCCTCCTTTCTGCACCTCAAACATGCTAGTCCTTCCCACCACAGGGCCTTTGCACTGGCTCTTCCCTCTGTCTAATATGCTCTGCCCTCAGCTTCTCAGAGCTCACACTGTCACCTCCCTCAGGTCTTTGCTCAAATGTCACCTGCTCAACAAAAGACTTCTATGACCACCCAATTTAAAATGGCAACTAGACCTCTCTTATACCACTCTATTTTTTTTTTACTAGCCCTCATTATCTTTTAACATATTACATAATTATTCATTATGTCTATGGCTTATTTTTTATCTCCCTTACTAGAATGCAAATTGCACGAAGGCAGGGAACTTCTTCTGTACTGTTCACTGATACATCCCAAGCACCTTTAACAGTGCCTGGTATATAATAAATGCTCAGTAAACATTACTGCAGTGAATGAATGAGTCAGGTAAAGACCACAAATCTTACATGCTGCAAAACAACCGAATGTCACTTTCTCAGGTCCTGTATAAAGTCCTTCCTCAAAGGTCTTCAGGAAGCCTGCTTAATGCTTGGTTCCATATATTATGCATATGTCTGTAATAAAGTTTTGACAACCTTTTTCTCTAATTCTCATTTCAGAGGCTGGTTAAATGGATTAAATGAAATAACATATGGAAAGAGGGCTCGGGTCCAGTAAGACACATGTAAACTGGGGAAATAATGATGATTTCTGTGTGACGCCTTCTATGCTGTGCTCTTGGTGACCAACAAGAGGGCACAGTGCTGAACAGTCAGTAAGTTCTTATTTAATTGGATTGCTGAGAGGTGTGATGGAACATTGACTCATTTGTGGTAAACACAATGAGAATTATGCTTCAGTCACTGTGGATTGCCCTATTAGTCCGCAAAGACTGTAATTGCAAAAGGCAAGGACAGGATGAACTATAACTCAGGACAATGCCTGACATTTGCAAAGAGGAAATGGGACTTTACACAGCCAATAACGAACGTGTGGATCTCATTGCTCCCAAAGGAGGTGCGCACTAAAAATAAAAATGGGAGGAATATGACGGTAGCTACATTCCAGACTGAGAGGCCATCCGGGGTTATAGCCTCTCCTTTCAAGCAGAGCTTAGGGGAGGACACCCGGCTTATCCCCCACCTGTTGCTCGGTGTCAGTGTCAGAAACAGAGGCTGGTCTGGCTGGCTCAGGACCTGACTCGGCCCTCCTGGAGGTTCTTAGGGGCCTGAAGGAGTTCTCATAGAAGGCTGTTGGACTGGTTGGAGAGGGTAGGGGTGTGTGTGGTGGGAAAGGAACTTGATCAGTGGAGGCCTAGGGCTGGTGGCCCAGCAGTGGGATCGGGATTACCCCTCAGGGTCTGTCCTCATAGAGCCAGGAGTCAGGCTGGGGCAGAAATAGGCCCAACCAGGTGGTCCTGCCTGGCATGTGTCTATTCTGGGGTTAGTTCCTATGCTGGCTTGAGGGACTCCCCAATAGAAGTGGTAAAAGTCACATAGCACCCAGTACTAGCGAACTATCTGGACAGGGGAGTCCCTATGATAGGGTGTGTGTGTGTGTGTGTGTGTGTCTGTCTGTCTGTCTGTCTGTATTCCACTCTACTGGTGTCCTGCTCTTTTTAAAAAAGAAGAGTAATAGTTGAGCCAGGCAACTTCACTTTGTCACTTTCTAGATGAAGACCTTGGGCAAATTGCTTGATTTTTTGGAACCTCAATGTCCTTACCTGTTAAATGGGATAATAATAATATCCACCCCCGAGGGTTGTTGTGAGAATCAATAAGGCAACATAATATTTAGTGCCTGACACATAGTAGCCATTCAGTAAGGGAGAGCTACAAAGCAAAGAACCAAGTTTTGAAGGACTGGCAGAGAAGAGAGCAGGGCCACGCAGCCAGGCCCCCACCGTGGAGCATGGCAGTGACTGCCTCACAGAGTTCCCTGAGACACCAGCTGCCCACTGCCAAGCCAGGTCAGCAAACCTTTACTGAACACCTACTGTGTTCAGGGTACTGTCCTTTGGAGTCTGGGAATAGAGGGAAGAGGAAGCCCAGATTTCTACCTCAAAGAGTCAGGAAAGGAAACCAAATCGTTAGAGCAGAGAGCAGTCTGCGCCCCAGTCAGCATAAGTAAAAGGAATAGAAAGTCACACAGACAGAAACCCAAAGCTGTGGGGATTAGAAGCCGATGAGGTCAATCTGGGCAGGCTTCAGAGGAAGTAAGCTGCCATGGCCTCGTTTGGGAGGGCGGAAATGTATTTCAGAGAGAAGGTAGGGTAGGGGCCAAGCATGGCCATTGTAAAACAGTGGGATGTGTTTAGAGAGTGTGGGTTTTTATGTTGTGGTCAGGGGGTCTTCCTGAGTTTTTGGCCTTGGAGTGACATGGCCTCTCAAGGGGTTAGCACCTCCCTGCCTCCATCCCCTGCCTGCAGCCCAGGCCCTCTTTCCACAGAAGGAGAGCGCTCCCACCCCTAGCATCACATTGGCAGTGGTTCAGAGAAGAGATGTGGGTGGGGAAAGCTGGAGGGGGGCATATTCCTGGGTCACAGTGGGACAGGGTGGGCCAGAGCCGCCACAGGCTCTGGATTACCTGGAACACTCCCTCCTCCGAAGGCTGCAGCGATTCCCACTCAGGAGAGTCCATGAACTGGTAAGGGAAGATGTAGTGCAGAAACTGCCCATCCTGGCTCACACGAACCCTGGCAAAGGGAGAGAAGAGACTGTGTGGGAAAAGGAAAGTGGCCACCCAAACCCTCTTCAGTTGAAATTACGTATTTAGAAATGGAAAATGGTTAGGATCCAATATGGGCTTTTTCCTCTTTCCCCTGGAAAACTCAGAGTTTCAGCTTCAACCTCTCTCTAACACTGAGTTATACCAGGAAAGGAGGTGTCTCTAGCAAACAAAGGGGGGGGGCAGATAAAGAGATCTCTGAGGTACACTCTGTCCATCGGGAAAGAGCTATTGTTCCATTTTTTTTTTTCCCCTGGAGCTTTACTGGCTAAATACACGTATGGAATACCTCCTGTGTTCCTGGAGGTCTGGAAAAGCAGAGATGGGTATGATCTGATCCTTGCCTTTAAGGATTTCACAATTTAGTGGAAATCCCAGACGTGTAAATTAGTGTGTGCCCTTGTGGAACCGGAGACTAGAGGAGGGAGAGAGATTAGTTCTCTTCAAATGGCAGACTTCTCAGAGATGACATTTGAGCTGACTTTTGAAAAATGAATAGGATGCTGAGAAGCCAATGAGGATGGGGATAGATGGTGGTGTGGTAGTCTGTCTTCCCCTATCTGCTCTTTCCTTTCCTCCACAGTACTAGAGTTTTAGCGGGGATTGCGGCTGATCGGCTAGAGCGCATTTCCCTACCTCCCTTGCAGCTAGGTATAGCCACGTGATTAAGTTCTGGCCAAATGGGATATTAGCGCTCCAAATCTTGCTCCTAATGAATGGCTGCATATATGCATGCATACAAATTACCAAAGACCATCACCAATTAATAAGCTATTGCCTTTTGTCTGACAACTTAAGATGGAAGACAGAAGGGGATGTAGCTCTCACACCAAGCCAAGGATGTGGTGTCAGCCCATAGTCTCCGATGGCAGAAACACAGGTGCTCCTACAAGACCAGGTGATATATAGAGATAGCCGGGCAAAACTTCCCTGAGTAATAAAAGATACAAGAGAAAATGAAGTGCCATGCTCTCCTACCTCAGGGTCTCCACATAGTCTGTCCCCTCTAGCTGGACCTCTTCCCAATCTCCACCATCTCCTCAGATCTCAGCTTAAACATTCCTTCTTCCAAGAAGTTTTGTTGACCTCCCCAGAAAAGTTAGCTCCACCAGGTACATGCTCTGACTGCACTTTGCATTTTTCCTTGGAAACATCATGTCTATGATTCGCCACTATGTCAGGCATTATTGATTTTCTTGATAGACAGTAAGAACAGTATTTTTCATATTTTAACACTGGATCCTTAGTCCCTAGTGCTTTTAATAAATATTTTTGAAGGGGAAAAGTAAGAAAAGAAGGTAGGAATGGAGGGAGAAAGGAGAGAAGAAAGGAACAGATTGAATTGATTGTGTGAACTCACTTGTGTCACCATAAAACGGGACTAACATCTCAAGGAAGAGCTTCTCGAATACAGGAAGAGAGATAGCAGGAGAGAACAAAGCTGCTGCTGGATGCACCAGACCCTCTTACCAGATCCTCAGGCAAGGGATCTGACCACTTGAGCAAACTACGAGGAGTGTCATCATTTAAAGTATAACATCTAATGAGCCCACATGGCTCCCTGAAGCCATTTAAATTGGTATATTATGCCCTTTATCATTTAAGTCTCTTCTTCCTTCTTGATCCCCTGGATGACAGGTATTGCCTCCCACATGAAGAGCTTAGACAGTTAGTTCTAGGAGGCTGTGCATGAGAGAATTCTGTAGGAGAGAAACTCACCAACAGTAAGCCCAGCTTAACAATGTGACAAAGCTTGGGGAAGTCACTTGGCCTTTCTGAGTCTTAAAAGGGACTGGTTGCATATATTAAAACAGAACAGAAAGGGCATCTGAGGTTTCAGCAAAGGGCTCCAGATGAGAGCCTGCACATGATATGGGGGAGGTCCACCCAAGAAGTCCCTACTTCCTGGCACAGCGTTCTTGTACACCTTTGAGGTGTTGGGTACCTCAACTGCCACCAGCCCAAGGTAAAATGATTCTCCTTTAAAACTGGAGCCTGGTCGGGCACCTGGGTGGCTCAGTTGGTTAAGCGACTGCCTTCGGCTCAGGTCATGATCCTGGAGTCCCGGGATCGAGTCCCACATCGGGCTCCCTGCTCGGCAGGGAGCCTGCTTCTCCCTCTGACCCTCCCCCCTCTCATGTGCTCTCTCTCATTCTCTCTCTCTCAAATAAATAAAATCTTTAAAAAAATAAAATAAAATAAAATAAAATAAAATAAAACTGGAGCCTGGTCACAGACAGGAAGCCTCTTCTCCCAGCTCCAACTTAGCAAAATTGAGACAGGATGACATGGAAAGATAATAAATAAAACTCTTACTCCAAACCTTGAAAAGCAAGAAAAAAACCTGTCTAATTTCTGACTCAGGTTTTTGATGCTAAGTATACTAGGAAAAGCCACACTGAAGGGGCAAGCCCACCTCTCCCCGTCACAGGGAAGGGGTCTTCTACAAATTCATGGTAAATTCATCATATTAAAAATAGATTAAAAATATCATATAATAATCATACACCATACAAGTGCTGCGGGCCTTTCTCCCACCTGTCTCAGCTCCCTCCTCTGAACAGAAGAGCAATGGGCAGCAAATAACATCCTGGATCTCCTGAAGGAGAACATTTCTTAAATTGTCTTTATTTTAAAGATTTTTATTTATTTGTTTGTCAGAGAGAGAGAGCACAAGCAGGGGGAGCGGCAGGCAGAGCGAGAGGGAGAAGCAGGCTCCCCGCTGAGCAGGGAGCCCGATGCGGGGACTCCATCCTTGGACCCTGGAATCATCACCTGAGCCTTAATCGACTGAGCCACCTGGGCATCCCAGATTGTCTTTATTTGAAGCATGGAACTGTAGGCGGCAAACATTTTGGCAACAGTCATAATGTACTTCTGTTTACACATGTATTTCTTTACAAATCATTCCATTTGTTTACACTTCAATTTATTCATAAATGAAATGAAATGTCTCCCCACAAAAGTCTCATAGATCATTTAACCCAGGACTCTGAGACCAAACAAAATCTCACGTATACCTAACGCTTTTGATTCTACACAGTAGTACAGAAATGCGTGTTATTACTACCAGTAGTCATTGTGGTACCATCATCATCATTCTGAAACTCTTTTTCCCCTTTTTTTCCCCACCTTGGAATCAAGCCTGCTGATAAGATTACGATCTTACCTTTTCTATCAACTTCTCCTGGTCTCAAAAAAGCAGGGAAGGAAACTGAGAAAATAGCTTTTGAAGTACTTTGCTTGCTTTCCATGGAGGCAGCCCAAGTGTACCAGGTTACATAGTTTACTGTTTGATGCTCAGCCCCACATAGAAGTCCCACTAGGGCAATATTTCAAAGATTCCACAACTGCCTCCCAAATGTACAGCATGGAGCCCCGTGGTATTTGTTCAGAAGATGTCAGCCAATGGCCAACACTCATGTATAGGCTGATTGGGCATACACTAATCCTGACTAAGACCACTTCTGCTAATTTCTGCTGTCACCCGTCCTAAGAGGAATCAGCCAGGTATCTCTACCAAATCCTCAATGAGACATGTATGGGCATCACTACTCTTCCTTCACTGTGTGGTCTTCTTGGTACTTGATCACTGGTTTGTAAGAATCTCAATAGAACAAATAGGAATGGAAAAGTGGACAAGGAATATTCCCTCTCCCCACCTCGTTGTATACCAAATGGCTTTCCCACAGAGTCTATATAGGATATCCTCAACATAATTGGGGCTCTTTCCTTGATGCCCTGGCAAGATATAGGCACTCTTCCCTGCACATAGTCAGCACTTAGGAAATACTGAATACATATGGAAGGAACAAATCAGCCTTATTGAAATGTTCACTTTTTCAAAGCTTACAGAGATATTGTGGCAGCTTAAGCATGACCTGCCGATGTGTGTAATGCGTGTGTGTGTGTGTATGCATGTGTGCGGTCATTTTAGACCCAGGCTCAAGAAACACTCACCCCACACCTCCTAGCACCAAGTGCACACACAGTCCTTCCTGCCAACCGAGAAGCTATCTCATGATCTTGTTTCCTCTTGGAAAATGCTAAGAAAGAGGAACCAAACCCATGCTTAGAAAAAAAATCTGTTTTTGTTTGTTTGACTTGCCACATCCTTCCCTCAATGGAAGGGGCCTCAGAATGGAAAGGGACACACTAGGAAACGAGAAGCATGGGCAGAGGGAGGAAATGCTGAGCCGTGACGGAGTAGCTTACCGGCCAGAGAGTAGCAGGGACAGGCGGTCGATGGGTGTCTCGCCCTCCACAGCATAAGTCTGCTCAGTGGCCAGAGTCAAGACCTGCTCCTCACAGCAGTGAACAATCTCCTTGTACACCTGCAGAGGCACCTGCAGGGGTAGACACAGTGTCTTGTAGAGGACTTCGAACTCCTCAGGGAGGGTGTTCCTGCGCAGGCGGTAGATCAGGTAAGCCAGCTGGAGCAGGCAGGCCATTGCCAGCAGGAAGCTCCAGAGGATAATGTCCAGGCCGCAAGCATCAAACCAGCCCCACATCACACAGCACACGTAGCCCGTGCCCAGGAAGCCAAAGAGGTAGAAGCATCCATACACCCCGCTGCCCCCCATGAAGCCCAGGAGCAACAAGCAGTTGGCCAGATGGTAGACTGCCCCTTCCAGATCCCGCTTCCAGCCAGCGCACACGGGGCCCTGCCAGAGAAGCTGGCTCACGGCCTGGCTGTTAGCACTCATCTTCGGGGTGTCTCAAAGTCTTGCCGGGGCTCTAAGATTGTCCCCACATAGGAAATTCAAAAAATGGATTAGTCTGTCCTCCCAGGAGGTCTCCTCACATCCGGCTTCTCGCCACCAACTCCACCTTTCCTGAGAGGAATGCCTCCAGGAGCTTTGGGAATAAATGGCAGAGCATAGCACACTTCATGGAGGATTTTTAAACTTGTTTTCCCCTCTCTGTTTCTTTCAGCAAGGCTCTGGCCCTCTCCGCAGAGCTCTGGCAAGCTTCCTTGGCTCCAGGTTTCTTAGGACAGTCTTCACATTTGGCTCTCAGCAGCAAACCTAAATTGTCCCGAGGCAAAGCTAGGACTCTGGGGCTGAAAACTTTAGCTGTGAGGGATAAAGTGGCCACATCCTGCTCTCAGTTGTCCCCACCAGAATGAGGAGAGCCCAGCACGGGATGCACACTTGTGTTCCATTTGGAATGCGTCTCTCTTGGCACCGGAAGAAAGGGTGACCCCAGATGCATACCATGTTTGGAATTGGAATCCAAGAGGTACTGGCAGTGAGAAAAAACAGACCAGGCACACAGGCAGGCTGGCAGGGCACTTAACATATCTCCCCAGAGGACAAGACCTCGGGAGCCAGGGAGGCAGGCGGGAGAACAAAGGAAAAGTGAGCGCAGAATTTACCACAGTGCCTCAGGCAGGATACTGTTCAGAGTTCCTGTGGGGAGGGCTAGGGGCTCTCCTGGGGTAGGAGGACACATCAAAGTAGGAAAGTAGGGGACTATTATAAGAAAAAATCCTAACAGTGAGAACTGGAAAATCCCTCAGAGCCTTTATTAGGTCACATTATAAACATCACTAGGCATTTATTTGACACACATTAAACAAAAATGACTATGCAAAGCAGCTCTTTGAATTCTAAGCTGAATTTCTCCTGCTTATGTCTGGATCTAGTAATAGTTAATACAATGGTAATACATTACTCAGACCATCACTCTACCCATTATTTGCAAATTATAATAACTGCCACCTATTAAATACCTACCAAGGGCCAGACCATGATTAGGTATTTTACACACATATTATTTAGTCATCACACAACCCTTCCAAATAAGTATTGTCTTTCTTCTAGATCTGAAGGAAACTGAGGCTCACAGAGGTAACAAGTTCCCATAGGCAGTTAAGTGGTCCAGCCAGGATTTGATCTCAAGTCGGACTCACTGCTGTGTGCCAAGTAGTTTGCACAGTAAGTGGAAACAGACTAGATCCATGACTCCCAACCCGACACGCTGCCCCCTCCCGGAAGTCTGATGATGTCTAAGGAACTTCTGGATGAACCTGGCATCTATTTTGGGTCATCAGAAAATAAATCTGGAATATGCAAACATTAAGACATGTCCCTCCGGCTTCCAAATGACTCCTTGATTTTTTCCCTTGCTGCTAGTTAATATTTATGATCAGTATTCCTATTGCCCCTGAGATGGGGGGACAGGTACTCAGTAAACCATCTAGAACTATTTGAATACTCAATCCATAGGGACTTTTATTATACTGCTGATAACCTAACTAAAATTAGTGAGAAATTAGAAATTGGCAAATATGCCGAGGAGTAGAAGTTTCAATTCAACAAATATTTACTGCTGCTTACTATGAGCCAAGCACTTAGAGAATCAGATTCCTAAGAGCTTTCACTCTATCAAGGGAAAGATACTTCAAAAAACAATGGCAATTCAGTGTGTGAAGCACAGTAACTGAGTTAAGCTTAAGGAGAAGTAGCTGCCTGGAAGGAAGAGTGGTGTACAGGAGGGAAGACGTAAGAGCTAACACTGGATTTGGGGTGTAGGCATTGAATGAACCAGGTAGGTAGAGGGAGAAGAGCATTTCTACTGGTGAGAACGGCAGAAGCATAACCACAGAGTTGTGAAAATGCAAGGCATGTTGAAGGAAGCCAGTTTTTTCTTTTTTTCAGATTTTATTTATTTATTTAAGAGGGAGAGGGAGAGAGCAAGCAAGCGAGCATGGGGGCGGTGCAGAGGGAGAGGGAGAAGACTCCCTGCTGAGCAGGGAGCCTGATGCAATGCAATGCGATGCGATGCGGGGCTCAATCCCAGGACCCTGAGATCATGACCCGAGCCCAAAGCCGATGCTTAACTGACTGAGCCACCCAGGTGCCCTCTTTTTTAAAAAATTAAAATCAACTGACCAACAGATGTGTATTTTATTCCCTTCTTTCTAAAGTTGAGGGGGTGAAAATCGGTGGTAAAGGAAAAGACCTGGAGCGCCTAGAGAAGGAAAGGCCCTGCCCCCAGTCTTCCTCACAGCAATGACTGGGATGTCATTTGAGCAGTAGAGTTTGGGGATTTCCATATGTTGCTTTTATGTCAGCTGCCTGCCTCCCAACCAACCCACTGACTTGAGCAAGCAGCAGCTGTTCATCCCTCCACCTTAGTCATGCCTCCAGAGCTGCCAGAGTGGCTATTCCTGCTAGCTGTGAGCCAGGAAATCAGAAGCAGGAAAGGAGAAGCAACCAAGGCTCTGCCCAAGATAGAATTTCAAAGCAGGTCCTCTTTCTCAGCAAGCCTGAAGAATGGGCCAGCCCTGACCCGTTAAAGAGACAGGCAGACCCACTGACTGTTATTCTCAGCCTCCCTTCTTTGTCAATCCACATACATGCTCATCTGAGGATGCTAACATTTATCAAGCAGCTACTGTTTCCTCATGTCATCCCATGGTACCTTTTTTTCTTTTTAATGGAAGAAACAAACTCAGAGAGGTTAAGAAAGGTCACAGAGCTAGTATGTGAACTAAAGCGTAGGTCATTTAAATTGTATGTTCTCTGTGTTGTCCCACCTTGTTAGGTACCCTTGGGAGTTTATATGTATCCATATACAGGGGATTTGACTCTGCTGCTGGGGGCGGGGGATGGCATCACCAGTGCATAAAACCCCCCATGCTACCTGCAATGACAATGACACTGATGCCTGAAGGATAGAGCCTGTGATGGGAATATAACAATGCCAAGTTGTATCTTGTTTTTATTTATTGTATTTTATTTTTTTTTAAAGATTTTATTTATTTATTTATTTATTTGAGAGAGAGAGAATGAGAGAGCACATGAGAGGGGTTAGGGTCAGAGGGAGAAGCAGACTCCCAGCTGAGCAGGCAGCCCGATGTGGGACTCGATCCCAGGACTCTGGGATCATGACCTGAGCTGGAGGCAGTCGCTTAACCAACTGAGCCACCCAGGCACCCTGTATCTTGTTTTTAAAACCACATTTGATAGAACAGGAAAAAAAATTTGTGTAAAAATGGTATGTTCTTTTTTAAAAATCAATTAATTAATTAATTTTTTAAGTAATCTCTATACCCAACATGACCCTGAAATCAAGAGTTGCATGCTCTATCGACTGAGCCAGCCAGGTGCCCCAGAGTGGTATGTTCTTATAAGGAGATCCACAAACATGCAGGTAGAAGCACAGTAGAAAATACTGGGGGAGAATAAAAGGAAACAAAGAGAAGTCACATCGTCACATCATTTGTTGAGTTGATTCAATTCAATAAGCATTTATTTAAGCAAAGTATGTGCGCCAAGCACAGGGGATATAAAGATGAGCAAGACAATTGTCGCTTTCAAGGAGCTGTTGGTCTAATGAGGGAGACTGACCCAGAAATAATTGCAATCCAATAAAATAAATATATTTGGGGGTCAACGGAGGCACTGATCCGGGAGAAAGAATTCAGAAAAAACATCACAGGGAAGGTGACATTTAAGCTGGCCTAAAAAGATGATGAGGTGTTCCCCAACTAGGAGGAGGGCATTCCAGGAAAGGAGAACAGAATGTGAAGTCAAGCCCAGAAGTAAAACAAAAATACACGACAGAGTACAGCCTGTTGTGGGTGAATGAAAAGGAGCAGTAGGGGGGCACCTGGGTGGCTCAGTCGTTAAGCGTCTGCCTTTGGCTCAGGTTATGATCCCAGGGTCCTGGAATCGAGCCCTGCGTCGGGCTCTCTGCTCCGCGGGAAGCCTGCTTCTCCCTCTCCCACTCCCCCTGCTTGTGTTCCCTCTCTCGCTGTCTCTCTCTCTCTGTCAAATAAATAAAAATAAAAAAATTTAAAAAAAGAAAAGAAAAGGAGCAGTAGGACTTGAGGCAGGAGAGCCAAGCCGGGCCAGGTTATGAAGTCAGCGGGCTGACCTGACTCTCCGAGTAGGGCTGTGAAAGACAACTGGTCTGTGAGCTGGTACTGGTCCATGATGAGATCAGGACAGAAACTGAGAGAACTGAGACATTTTTTTATAGCAATTTGACAGAGGGAATTCTGGCCTTTTAATGCAATATAAACTTTGGGCTTGTAGAGTTTATGTGTTTTTTAAACTGAATTTTTCCCATCTTCCTAGTAGTGGTTGTCAATTGGAAAAAATTAAACCACGTATAGTTTGAAAAGCACTGAGCTTGAAATTAATCCTTTCCTAATATCTATTAAAATAGAACAGAGGCATGATCTAGGCTTTGGACACATACTGCGAAGTTGACCTTAGGCAGACACTACTGTTTGTCTGTCCTTCAGCCATTCTCCATTTTTCCCTAGTTTACGGAACTGTGATTTTGCTTGGGCAGTATGTTAAGGAAGATGGGCTTCTCCCTCAGTTGCCAGAGCCTGAAATAAGACTGGTCAAAGCCAGGCATGATATCCTATTCCCCTCTCTGGCAACTGCCTTACAAGTGGGCATGTGACTAATGGGATATAAGAGGAAGTGTGTGGGGGAGCTTCTGGGAAAAAGCCTTCCTGACAGACAGTGAGAAGGCCTGCTGCCTTCTATCCCGGCTTGACCAGTGCAGTGCAGTGATGGAACGCTTGAAACTACCATGAGATATCACATACCTAAGGATGAGAAGGATAAAGAGCTGAAAAATAGAACAAGTCACACTTCTCCCAAGTATTACTGAGCCACAGTCTCAGATCTGGAACTTCCAACTTCCAGACTTCATGACAGGAGGTAAACTACATTTATTGCTTAAGCACTGTAGTTAGGTGGTCCGGTACTTGACGGCGAATGCTTCCAGATTCAGATCTCCCATAGGATCTCCAGAAGGACCACTCTTCAGGAAACAGTTCTCTGAACATCTGCTGATTGTTTTATTCTGTGAAAACTTAACATCAGACAACTTCTTGTGTTCTACTAATACATTTCTCTCAAAAGTTTGAGTAAACTATGAGGGGAAATGCTCCTTTAAACTCAATTTGACCATTCAGGATGACTTGGTTGTTAGTGGCCAAGGTAGTTTAGTGGAGAATTGGTTGCCTACTCAAAGTCCATCTACCCCTTCCTCCTTGTTAGGGAATTCCAGTTTTGTGCTGATAACTATAATTACACACGGATCCAAGGGCAGTGGTGGGGTGGGGGGGTCCTGTTTAAGCCAATCAGCATAAGGCATTCTGTTTGGCAACTATTATTGGTCCATAAAAATACATATAACCTAATTTGTCTCAATCAGACTTTAAAAAAAGGGATTTCATATTTTGGGAATGGTTTCTCTCTTCTGCTGGACTTGAACAAGAAAGTACATGGTTTCATCAGTTCTGGAAGAAAGAGCTCTGAGATGAAAACAACTGAGTCTTGGATTACCATCATTGAACCTATGACATCATCGCATCTAGAGTTTGCCCTAACTCTGGATTTTCAGTCATATGAGTTTCCCTTGATGAGGATTTTCTATAACTTGCTTTCAAAATCACCATAATCAACACAGATGGAACTACCAGCTAGCAGTTTTTGATAGCTAAAGAAAGAAACCCTGGGTAGTCACACATGCACTCTTTTTAGGATAGTATCTTGGAATATTCATCATAGTACTGAGTATTCAACTTTATATGTTTATAGTTTGTATACATATATCTCCTAGATTATAAGCTCTCTGAGAGGCTTAAGAGTAAGACCGTGTCTTACATCTTTGTTCACTACTTAGCACACAATTAGCATATATTATGTCCCGAGTAAATGTTGAGTCAAATAGCCTCTCATCTCCTTGAGGGCAAGATGTATGTCTGATTCACACATGAATATTCAACACCTAGTGCAGTTCCTTGCATATAATAGGACTTCTCTAAATATGAACTGAATGAATAAATGAATTTCGAACCATGAATATTTGATGTTTATATTAGATACTTGGTACAGCAAAGAACACTGGGCTTGAACTTGACTGACAAGACTTATATCCCAGGTCACCAGCTATTTCACCACAGCAATTTCCTTAAACTGAGTACCTCTCACCTGTAAAATGGGAAGTATGGTTTTTCCAGCAGCCTCACATCAGACTGTATAGTTAACCTGAAGTAGGCCTTGCTTAGGGTCATGATCCTATCTTTTCTTTTTTAAGATTTTATTTATTTATTTGACAGAGAGACACAGAGAGAGAGGGAACACAAGGAGCGGGAGCGGGAGGCTTCCTGCTGAGCAGGGAGCCCGAGGCGGGGCTCGATCCCAGGACCCTGGGATCATGACCTGAGCCAAAGGCAGATGCGTAACGACTGAGCCACCCAGGCGCCCCATGATCCTATCTTTTTAAAAAGATTTTATTTATTTATTTGAAACAGAGAGAGAGGGCAAGAGGGGGGGGGGGGGGGCAGAGAGAGAGAGGGAGAAGCAGACCCCCTGCTGATCAGGGAGCCCAATGTGGGAATTGGATCATGACCTGGGCCGAAGGCAGACACTTAACCAACTGAGCCACCAGGCACCCTCATGGTCCTGTTCTTATCAACCTTTCAGTTAAATGTTTTAAGGTTAGACAAAAGGAAATGATTAGAAAGAATGGTGTGATTGTGTCTGTATTGAGCTTGGGAATTACTGTGAATAGCAGGAGTTTAGCAAAGATTATGTCAGAATGTGGTGGTCACCTACTAGGATGTGAACTTTTTCATTTTTCAAATTACTGTGGTAACATCTCTTACTATTATTGGTACCAAAATGTTATGCATAGTCTTTGGGAAGGCTTAAGCACTAGGGAAGGATGGGCAGAGCATCTCGTGAGATATATTTTTAACTACGGCAGATGTCAAGAAGGGTGCTTTAGTTCCTTTATCTATCATGTGAGCATATCAAACTGGCAAAGGTTGAAAAAATTAAGCTTGCCAGGAGCTTAAGGAAATAGGCACCTTCAGATACAAAGGTGCAAATGGGTAACCCCCTTCTAGAGATCAATCAGGCAGTACTCATCCAAAGCCTTGAAAACATGCATAGCCTCTGGCCCATCCTTAGCTAAGTAATTAGTAAAGAATCTGTAAAGAATTTCCTATGGAAACTTCCAGTGCAGCATTATTATGAAGCGGCCAAAAAAATAAAAAATAAAATAAAATAAAGTATATATATGCAGAAAGAGATGAATGGCAAAGTCACCAAAAAGTAGTCCTATTGTAGACTGGTAGGATTTCAAGTGATTTCTTCCTTTCTTCCTTATATGTTTCTATAAAACCAACCAACAAAACAACAACAACAAAATCAGAAATAATTTAGGTATCAGTTATATGTCCTGTTCAAGACCAATACTCATTCCACGAATGGTATCTGGCATAACAGCAAGCATTCTACAAAACATTTTGTTTGATGAATGAATGTACAAATAGGGAATTAGTTAAATTATAGTAAGCTCAGAATGGATTCCTACATAGCCAATACAAATCATATTATGAGGACTATATTCACGGCTGGTAAAATATATCAAGGGGAAAAAGTAATATGATTTCGTTAAAAATATATAGCATAGAAAAATAACCTTATCTTTTATTTTAAAACATGTATAAATGCATAAGAAAAGTCTGGAACAGCATACAGCAAAAATTAACACTGGGTGGTAAGTTTATAGGTTTTTTTCCCTCCTTTTTGTAGTCCAGGACATATTCAAGCAGAATCTAGATGACCATCTGCCAAGGACTGGTGTTTGGTGGGAAGTTGATTTTTATCTTAGGAGTTCAAGATTCTATTCTTCACCTAGAAGAATACTCTGAAAGCTATAAAGTACTTTTTTTTTTTTTTTTTAAGATTTTATTTATTTATTTGACAGAGAGAGACACAGAGAGAGAGGGAACACATGCAGGGGGAGCGGGAGAGGGAGAAGCAGGCTTCCCGCCGAGCAGGGAACCCGATGCGGGGCTCGATCCCAGGAACCTGGGATCATGACCTGAGCCTAAGGCAGACGCTTAACGACTGAGCCACCCAGGCACCCCTAAAGTACTTCTTAAAAGTATTATATCCAAACAAATATTCAGGTAGAAATATAAGTAGAGAATCAAAGAATTAGAGAATGTTAATTAACACTAAATGCTAGATACTCTGTCAAATGCACAGTATATACACCATTTTAATTAGTACTCACAATCTTGTACATTAAGTATTATTTCTATCCTTGCTTCTTTTTTCTTTCAGATGAGAAAAACGGACTGAAAGAGGTTGTGACCTGTTGAACCTAAGTCTGTCATACTTCAAAGCCACGCTGTGAATCCTAAGGAATAACTTAATTCAGCTCCTTTATTTTATAAAAGGCAATTTTCCCATCACAGAATGACGTATGGACACTACATATTCTCTTAATGTTTATCAGTATCTTTTGTTGTTGAGATTTGAAACTCAATTTACTTCAGGCAGAATATGACCTTGCTTCGTTAGCCCATAAGCAGCTAACAGGACCATGGGGTTGCTAGAGTGAGCAAACCATACTCTTTGTACTACTCCGGGTATCACTACAGCAGAGCACTGAGCTATTTCATTAGTGACTTATCTGTACTAGTCCAGCCTCTGATCTGGGCCAGCTTCTAATCAATAAGAGATAATTATCTGGCCAGCAGGCATTAAACTAATGATCCTAGTTTATCTTAAATGTAACTAGACATCTACAGATTAATTATGCAAAACAGTTGAGATCTTCCAAGCCAAGGCACCTGAATGTGGTCCAAAATCTAAACAATTAACTTTCCCAAAGAGAGAACTAGTAAAGAATAACAATAATGATACAAAATATTAAGACTGAAGGCTTGTCCAGTTCTTGACTTTAAGTAAGTTTAAAATAAAAAACAAAACATTGAATGAGATGATATGGCTACCATACTCATTCTGAATTGGTAAGGGGTTATTTCCTTACTTCTATGCGCTTCATTTGGAGAGTTCACTGAGTGAGATCAGTATCTTACAACAAATATCTAGAATTCCCAGAATGACACAACAGAAGAAATTAATATTACAAGATTTTTTATACTATATCAAGAAAAACAAATAAATGCCATGTAAGGATGTGAGGAACACAAAAAGAAACACACCTGAAGATTTCTGACCAGAGATATTTTCTTTTTTAATAAATTATACTTTTTCCATTTCTCAAAGTTCCTCAAAGAATTCCCAAAACTACTGAATCTTCTTCATTCTTCAGGAATTATTCATTCACAGAGTATACCACCTACAAAAAAAAAAATTATATTAGAAAATTAGATTTCAAACATCATGCCAGACCTATGGAATTAGGGAATTAAGACCAGTAGAAATGAATGTTTCACCCAAGTACTATTAACTCTAAACTGTGGTTTAGAATAAAAACCTACAGTTTTAAATTCTAGTTTTGTCTAACTAAAAAACATCACTGAAACTGTTCAATCCAGTACACTTTTTAATCTTTAGAAGTCTTTGTTAAAAACTATATATGTTTATTTACTAAAAAAATATCTTCCCAAAAAGGCTAGGACAGTTTATTTTTACAGATATTCAAAAGAAGAGACTTGCAACCCCCTTCTTGTTGATTCAAGTATGCTTGGCAAAGATCCACAAAGTGGAAGGCAGAAGGTCAGCTCTGTATACAAGGGACATCCTGTGGAAAGTTACTCACTTCATCCCCAGGGCAAAAAATGGCAAAAAAGGAGAGTAGTAGAGGATAGGTTGCTGGTCTAAGTCAATCAGTACCAGGCTTCTCCCCAGACTGTTCTCACCTACTCCGACCCCCAGTCCCTCTCCCAGAAGACAGAGAGCAATGCTTAAAAAGGTAAGTAATTTGGGCTAGCCAGCTCTTCAAGCCCAATGCAAGTGCTTCTTCCTTCATCTAGCTATTATTCCCTGTAGGTGGTTTAGAAAAGATAAGCCTCATCAACAATACAAACATCTAAACTCTCTTTTCTAAAAGGCTCAAAGGAAGAATACACTTAAGCAAAGGATTGAGCAAGAGAGATAAGCAAAAATGAAGCCACCCGATATTATAAGAGCAATCTAGAGCTCTGTTACCTCTTCGGCCACTAACTATATATCAGGAGGGGCTACTCCTGAAAGCCTCTGGGTGTAAACCTCTTGGTTACTTGTCTGGATGTAAAGTCCTTGACAGAAGAGACCTTGTCTTTCTCATGTTAGCATTTTCTAGGGTATTAAACAATAAATACATATTCAATGAATAAATGTTTGAATAGCAAGAAATGACACTTTTCCTGGATTTTCTTGGGATTATATTTTCATACATAATCAGGTGGGTGTGGGTGAGAATTCAGCATATTTTAACCAAATCTTAAGTTCTGTTAAACAGTAAATACTGAGTATCCCCACTGCTCAGTCCTAGTCCTTTCATTTTCTTTCAATGACTTTAGCCCCCAGGCTGAGTTCTCAAGGTTCCTTTTGACTCCTAAAGTCAGAAAGATACTAGCTGCCATTTCCTCTTTACATTTTTAAACACGTTCTCGGTTCCTCTAGTTTCTCTTTCAGTGGAAAAAAAAAAAAAAAAGAAGTCATACGATAGAAGAAAGTGTCTAGAATCACCACCATCACACACCTATTTTTCCTTAGGAGTAGTTTTCAAGTCTCTGTCTTTGCTACTATTAAATCTTTAGGTAGTTTATATTTAGCAATATCCCTGCTACTTCTTCAGCTTAACCCAGTGGTTCTTAAAGGGTGCACATGAACATTACCTAGCAGTTTCTGAGTCAACAGGAACAGATCAAGGCCTAGGGCATGTGAATTTCGGAAAACAGTCCTCAGATGATTACAAGGTACACCTTTGGCTGAATGTAGCCTACTTTTATATTAAGTCCCGATGTACTAAATTCAAGGTACAATAAGACCTATCTTATTTAGGATGTAACATTAAAATCTACAAAGGTTTTTGAATTAAGTAACTTTTGTGATCATTACTGGGAAGATATAGGTTTGCAAAAGTATTTTTCCTTTACAGCTATCCTCAGAAAAATGTGATCTAATAGTCCAAGGGATATCAATTTAGTTACGTTTATTTTGTAACAATGTAGACACTGGTACTGGATTTTACAGCCAATGACCTAGTTACTGAGATATATATACCTACACATTTCAACAATAGGTCTTTCTAATTTGCATTCATAATAAAGTTTTAGGATTGAAGAGCAAGTCTGTGCGCAGTTCTAAAAATGAGTATGTTGGCAATAAGATCTCATTAAGTGCAAGGAATGAAGTGTAAAGCATCTGTGTTTTGGAGAACATAAAAGACCTAGACTCTAGTTTTAATTCCACCAGCTAACCATTCTTAACTTGAACAAGTCTTTTTTTTACTTCGCTGTTTGTCCATTTCCCAATGGGGGTTGGGGAAATAGGACACCTGGAACCAAA
The DNA here is from genome assembly GCF_011800145.1 of Mirounga leonina. NCBI lineage: Eukaryota > Metazoa > Chordata > Mammalia > Carnivora > Phocidae > Mirounga > Mirounga leonina. Next base: position 91,580,598 of record NW_023270268.1, on the reverse strand, counting down.
GGAGATCCAAACACCTGTTCCTTTTCCAAAAGTACTATCATGCTGACAATGAAAACATGACATCTGAATTCTAAAAAAGGCCCTATGTGGATTCAGATTGTTCTTCTCATAACCAGGATTCAAAAATATGTAATCAGGTCATATATTCAACAGACCTCAACTGAATGTCTGCTACCCCCAATTCCCAAGACACAGGCTATTCTGTTCTGGTTTCTCTTTGATAGTTTACAAATCCTATTCATACACCTGTCATTTAATCATCACAATGACTCTATGAAGTGAACTAAGGTTCAGAAGTTAGTGACTTGCCCAAAACCACACAATCAGTTAAACATCAAGTCTTTTAAGTCCAAATCTCTTGCATTTTCTTCTACACACAAACAAAGTACATAGGAATCACTCTCACTCTCTGTCCCAATGATATAAAGAAAACTAGGATATCTTCGAGTCCTTGTGAATTTATGCTAATTATGACAACAGTTGTAGCACCTTTGTGGTCCATGTGAAGTCCAAGAGAAGCTTCTGCTGCTCCTAAAATTAGCATTTTTAAAAATCACCTTTTTTACCAAGACAGGCTTGGCACTAACCAACAGTTTACACAACACCCTAAGGAAGAGAGTTAGATTATGAAAAAGGAAACCGTGTACAAATGTTAAGATTCCAGGTCTTCAGAAATAATCAATAGGTATACTTCCACTTTTAAAGAACACCCCCCCCAAACATACACCCAAACTTACTTATTTTACAAAATGACTCACCATGGGATTTAAAGAAATTTAAAAGCCATTTAAGTATGTCATGTACACACAGAGTAGATACACCATACCATATATAAAATCACGAAATGTATTATGGTTCTCTTTTTATAAATTAAAAAAATGAAACCCAGAGAGGATTAGTGTCTTGATGAATGTTAAATGCAGCTGAAGTAAAATACATGCTAAGTTTGCTAGACATCAGGAGAACCAAAATTAAGCCTCAGCACTTTCAGCCTAGACTGTTTTCCACCACGTAGTGGTACTTCTTATCAGCTTGGAACAGGTTCCTTATCTGTCCTTTTTTATAGCTCAGTGAGGAAGACTAGCCATATGTGAAATTCTAAAGAGGCAGGAGAGAGAGGTGAAAGGGAAAGAAACCAGGCTTTCTATTTACTGTTATATTGGAATGTGACTTTGGCATTATCTCTCAGCTATTATTAAGTTAAAAGTGGCGGTGTGGTGTGGATGTTGGGGGTGGGGGCAAAAAGCAAAGGAAGTCTGCCTGGAGACAGAGGTTCCAGTCCTGATCCTGCTAACTCACCCTGGGAGCCATTCCATACCTATAGGCCTTAGTTCCTCATTTATTTATTCATTTAATTAACAACCCTCTATTGAGCACCTACTATGTGCCAGGCATGGTTATGGGTCCTGGGTATATGACAGTTGAGTAAAGCAAAAAATTCTTACTTTCTCAGGGCTTACATTCTACTTGGTGTAAAGCAATGCAGACAATAAATAAATATCTAATATGCAAGCAGTGATGTTAAGAATAGGGTAGTCACCAGCTCAATGTGGCTATTCACATTAAAATTAAACTAAAAATCAGTTCTTTCTTCAGTTTTACTAGCCACATTTCAAGGGTTCAATAGCCACACATGGCTCCACATATGGCATAGTGGAGAGTGAAGGTACAGAACACTTTCATTATCACAGCAAATTCCATTGGACAGTGCTGGGATAGAATGATGGGGAAGGGATGCTATTTCAGGTGGAGTGTTGAGGCAAAGCTTCTCTAATAAGGAGACTTTTTTTTTTTTTATGAGTTTTTATTGATTTATTTGAGAGAGAGAGAAAGCACAAGGTGGGGGAGAGGCAGATGGAGAAGGAGAAGCAGACTCCTCACTGAGCAAGGAGCCTGACTCGGGGCTCAATCCTAGGACCTGGGGATCATGACCTGAGCCGAAGGCAGACACTTAACCAGGCACCTCATAATGAGACTTTTGAACAGAGACCTGAATGAAGTGAGGGAGGGAAATAAGGTGCTATCTGAAGAAAGAGCTTCCAAACAAAAATCATTTATTTATGGTATTGTTGTATAATTTAAGATCCCTTCAGCATTAAAATTTGGATTCTAAGTTCTTTTAAAAAAAATTGTCTGGGGCACCTGGGTGGCTCAGTCTGTTAAGCATCTGCCCTCGGCTCAGGTCATGATCCCAGGGTCCTGGGTTCGAGCCCTGAATTGGGCTCTCTGCTCTGCAGGGAGCCTGCTTCTCTCTCTCTCCCTCTGCCTGCCGCTCTGCCTACCTGTGTGCTCTCTCTCTGTGTCAAATAAATAAATAAAAATCTTAAAAAAAAAAAAAAAGGTCTGAGGTTATAGTATTATTAGAAGCTTGGTACAAAAGAAATAGCTATAATTCCTTTCTCTTTTGCAGAAAGCAATGCTTCCATGTACTACTTACTCCCTATTTAAAAGCCCCTACTAAAGACCCACAATACCAGGAATAAGAAATAAAGAGTATTTTCCTTTTAGTTCCTTTAAGTCAGACAACTGAATATTTTGAACTTCCTAAACCATTATTCCTTCTGACACTAAAGGCTTTTATCAAACCCTTTTTTGAAAGATAAATTCTCCCTCCCCAAATCCACTGAATGCCTCTCAATTTATTAGCATCATTTACTCCCTACATTAGAAATTGAAAATTATCTTTTAAGTGATACTTCAGCATCTTAGATTAACCAGGTGAACTATCTTTTGAATAGAATGTTGCCTAATGACTGCTAAATCTATAAAGCACAAATCTGAAGCATTAAGTTTATGTATTATCTTTCCAGTCAGAAAGTATCCTGCTCACCGTTTCATATCTTAAATCCCAGGGCTCTCATGCATTCCTTGTGGGCCTCGATTAGGTGTCCACACTGCTCTTCTCCTTTCTCAATGATGCTATAAAACATAATGTACTTGTTATCTAACAAAGTAAACATTAAACACATTAGTAGTAAATAAGCACGCATGATAGTGATAGGGAGTGAGGTAGAACATGGGTCTGATGAAGATAGCTGGGGTTAAAAAAAATGCTATTACACCAAACGGCTTTGTTTTTATTGGCTCTTGTGATATTTCCATGCCCATGAAGATGTTCCACAGATAACTTGTTTTTAGGGAGAATCTAGAAGAAATAATTATGTTTAATATTGCTTCTAGTTCATATCCAAGGAACAATACAGTTCTCTAATGAAACAAACCATCTGAATACAATATTTATCTTAAATGAAGGACAGAAAGAAGAACTTAATTTTTTGACTATTACAGAGGAATTAAATTTTTTATTCTGCCCTATATTCAAATAGACCTAAATAAATCTCTTTCTAATCATAGTAACACCCAACAACATAAACAGCAAGATCTGGCAGCCAACAGCAGCCTGATGAGCCTCCTTGTGATGATCAAAGAACTTTTTATTTGTAAAATTTACAAAGTAAAACCTAGGACCACACAGCTTTATTTCTAGGGCCTGAAAATGTAATTTTAGCAAAGATCAAGTTAAGCCAAATTCAATTGTAAGAAAAAACTTACTACTGACTATAGGTATTTGGGCACACTGGTCTGAGGCAATTAACACAAAAACAATTTGAAGGATAGGTTCTCCTTGAAAGATCCAAATCCTATACATACTTCACTAGCTCAAGGGCTGCCTGCAAATGAATGAATGCTTGGGATAGCGAGCTCCCTATGAAGATAATAGCTAGCAAGGCACTTGTGTGGCTTGTATCATTAACCGTTACAGTAATCCTAGAGGTGGATACTTTTATTAGGGCCCATTTTACAGACATGGGAGGAGGTACCTTAAATAACTTGCTCTAGGTCACAGAGCTGGTGGACCAGGATTCAAAGCTTAACTCTGGATCCCAGGCTCTTAATCATGACACCATACTATTTTCAGATTCCACAAGCACTTACTGTTAACTAGGAAAGCTATTTTCAGTATCAGATTGTAGTCCTTCAATTCTCCTTTCACAGTATTATTTGCAAAGTACTGAGTATTAGTAAAAAGCACTACGCTCCTACAACTCTTATTAACCCCACCATGCCACCTTTGATTATTTTTTATAGGACAAAAAGGGGCTGGAGGGAGAGGTGTACATTCACATTTTCTGAGCAACCCCCCTGAGATTTGTTCCACAACACAGGCTGTATAAAATGAGAACAAATAAAACCTTTTGTGCGTTGATAGTAATTTAGATGTACTATTCTGAACACTGTGTCACCAACGTCATAGGCTGATTTTTAATTCATCTACCCAAACAGGGGGGAGAGTAAGGGGAACTCTTCAGTACTTTAAGAAATGTACCGTATCCTACTATGCCAACATTTTACCAGAAAACTTTTACTCTTTGATCTTGCCAAATCTTCTGTCATAGCCCATAGCACGTGGTAGCAGCAAGCTTGGCGTATGTCTCCATTAATTTTAAGCTCCTTTAAATCAAGTAGCATCTTTTTTTTTTTTTAAGATTTTATTTATTTATTTATTTGACAGAGAGAGACAGCAAGGGAGGGAACACAAACAGGGGGAGTGGGAGAGGGAGAAGCAGGCTTCCCGCGGAGCTGGGAGCCCGATGCGGGACTCGATCCCAGGACCCTGGGACCATGACCTGAGCCAAAGGCAGACGCTTAACAACTGAGCCACCCAGGCGCTCAATCAAGTAGCATCTTTATCTATTTCTATGTCTTTAGTAGACGTAAGGCAGTGCTCGACACATAACATGCTCAAAAGCCCTTTGCAGTAAGGGATGAGCGGGTGAAGCGAGCCCGGTTCAATCTGACCTCTCTCCTAACCCTTCATCCATGTCTCCGGGCTGGGCTGTGGGTTCAGTCAAGAGACAGCTGACCCAAAGCCTACAGGGGCCTTTAACTCTCAAGAACGCAGCACAGCAAAACTCGGAGCCCAAGGGCAGGCAGGGCACGAAGGCACCGGAAGGCGAAGCGCGGGGCGTGCCCGCTGACCCTCCCCGCTTGCGCACTGACCAAGCATCGCGCGCCTTCTTGGTCTCCGGGCAGGCGCAGCAGGGCTTCAGCGGCTTCTTCTCCTGTGAGTCAGACGGGGTAGGGCTTGCGGTCGTCAGACCAGGCATCTTTGAAGCCTAAAGCAGCAACTAGCACCGCCACCCCTACACTCTCCCAGGCTTGGCGAAGGCCGATTTGCCCGCAGTCACTTCCGACAGTGGCTCTACAAGGGACAGGAAGTCCTGCCTCTCTCAGACCCGGAGGGAATCAGGAAGGCGAGAAAAGGTAAAAAGTGGCGCCTGCGCAGGAGAGGCTAAATGAATTATTAAGGCGAGGGCGCCTCTTCCGCGCAGGTGCAGAGAGGCGGGGTGAAAGGGCAAAGTTTGTCAATCAACTGGGGGACGACTCGCAAAGGAAGAGAGAAATGAGCTCATATTTCTTAACTTCTCCGCCTAGCAGTGGAAAATCGAAGCCGAAGAAGGTGAAATGACTTGTCCACGCTAAACATGAGAAACCACTAATGAGAGCCAGCTCCACCCAGTAACGGATTAGTTCCGCATGTTTCCTGTTGTATTATCTGCCCTCCTCTCCCTCCGCAGCCCCACCTCCACCTCCGTCTTTTTCTGATTTAGTTAAAAATGATCAGCAAAGACATTTGAACAATGCAATCCACAAGTGTGGGGAAAAAAATTCTCCTAATATTCATACCGTATACCATACACTTTAAATTCTTAACGGGGGCGCCTGGGTGGCTCAGTTGGTTAAGCGACTGCCTTCGGCTCAGGTCATGATCCCAGGGTCCTGGGATCGAGTCCCGCATCGGGCTCCCGGCTCGGCAGGGAGCCTGCTTCTCCTTCTGACCCTATCCCCTCTCATGCTGTTTCTCTCTCTCTCAATCAATCAATCAATCAATTCTTAACGAATTGGTGTTTATAGCTCCCTTTCTAACTTACTTGATTTCAGTATGAATTGTTCAATCATAGGGCAAATATACCAAGTAATAAAATTGAAAAATGATTTTCCTTGGCATTTCTTAAATTCGATTGGTATAAGTAAACTGGCACCTACTATTTGCAATTGTGGGTTTTTTTGTTTTTCTTTTTGTTTTTCCCGCAGAGAATTGTTGGAGAAAGGGAATGAACTTATTTTTTAAAGCAGGACTTCAAGGCATTGTTCAGATAGCTGCCTAGTGATTGATATTTTGGGTAATCAGACTTTCAGTATCACCTAACAAAGGTTTGTTTCTGTATTTCAGAGATTTAGCTCAGGGAATTCATTGGTATGTCTGTGAACTGGTGCTATATGGAAGTAATTTCTTTTTTTAAAAAAGATTTTATTTATTTAAGAGAGAGAGAAAGCATGAGAAGGAGGAGGATCAGAGGGAGAAACAGACTCCCTGCTACGCAGGGAACCCATGCAGGACTCGATTCTGGGACTCCAGGATCATGACCTGAGCCGAAGGCAGAGGCTTAACCAACTGAGCCAGGCGCCCTAGAAGTAATTTCTCTATGTGTATTTTCCAAATTATTAAAACCATCCCTATTTTGTCATTTAAAAACTTTTAATGAGCATGATTTTTACCTCATTATGGATTGGTATGTTTAAAAATACAACATATTGTCCTTATGTTCTCCTAAAATAACCCTTATCTACCATTATTAGTTCTTTCAACTAGGTGTTCACTACTCTTGTTTAATATCTTGCTATTTAAAGTGTTTCTTGGACTACCAACCTCAACATCAGTTGGAAAGGTAATGTACAATAAACATGGCTGCACAAATCAATGCGAAAAAGAAACAAATGGAAGAAAATTAAATACTACATCAAAAGGTGGGGCTCTGGATGCATTAAAGGTGTACATGTGAAAGATCAAACTAAGAAATTAATAGAAGGTAGTGATAATAGAGGAGCATATCTTTTTTTTTTTTTTTTTTTTATCATCCCAACTTTAGGGTGCCTGACTGGCTCAGTCAGTGGAGCGTTTGACTCTTGATCTCGGGGTCATGAGTTCGAGCCCCACGCTGGGTTTAGAGATTACTTAAAAATAAAATCTTAAAAAAAAAAACCCATCCCAACTTTAATAGCATGCCTCTGTTACTTAGGACCCCAAAATACATTAATGTAAAGTTGGTGAAGGTTATCTTTATACTGAGAAGGGAGGTACAACCTATTTGACAACATTTCAAAAGCACAGATTGTGTCAACACAAATTGAACAAACCATTTAGAATCTCTAAAAGTAAAGAGAGTTTTATTTGAGCCCAAGTTAAAACAGCTGCCCAGGAAATACACTCTTCACAGGGAAGAAAGTACTGTGGAGAATGAACAGTTTTTTACAGAGTTACATACTTTTTTACATCTTGTAAAAGCTCAAAAGATTACAGGTTAGCATATAGGCAGGAATGACGAGTTTTATTGTAAAGGAATGCAGGGAACAGGAATGTTGATTGATATCTCAAGGACAAGAGGGTTTTTCCTTTAGGCTACCTTTCCTTAGGCTACACAAGCACACGTACAATGCATGTATGGCAGGCCATAGTCAGGCCTTCGTTTTGAACAAAGTTTATGTACAGTCATGCTAACTTAGGAAGAAATCTAAAATGGCTTCCCTTATATATCAGGCCTTTAGAGAGTTTTTCTCTCATCATCAGTAAAAGGAAAAAAAAAAAGATGAAGTTAATTACATCAAAACAAAGGCTTGATGTTTTCCGTAGGACATGTTAAATTAATTAAAGAAGCCATCAGACTGATGTAGCCCTAATGCTGCAGTGGCCTACATTAAGCAAACCAAAAATTAAGCCTATAAATACCTCAAGGTTACAAAATCAAAATGCTAAGGACAACCATTCACAAACAGCCAACTCAAGTTTAAACTGTAGCCAGTCAATAATTTGTTTACTTTTCTTCCGCCTTCTCTCTGTAGAAGCCTCTCTCTGAGCTCCTGTCAGTGGAGTGAGTGTTCCTAACCGTTTCTGCTGCCCAATTTGTACCAATTCTTGTTCAAACGAACTCTTAAATTTTTATTATGCCTCGGTTTATCTTTTAATAGAAACTATAGACAAAGTTAACACATAGATGATGAATTGGTCAAAGATACTTGAAATATCTAAATCCAACAAGGGATTGATGTCTAGAATATTTAAGGAACATATAGAAAGTAACAATAAGAATAGCAACCTCAATAGAGAAATGGAAAAGGGTTATGAACAGACAGTATTAGAAGCAGAAATGTTCAAGCAACTTTTTTGTTTGCCTATTTACTGCAAGAGGATATGTAGAATATGTAGAAGAAAGAAACTGAGGCCAGCACTTATAAAAAGAGCTATTCCAAACAAGTATGAATCATAGATATGGAGAATAAAACAACAGTGAAGTATCACTTTAGACTCATTAGACTGACAAAAATTAGAAAGCTGAATAATGCCAAGTACCTGTAAGGATGTAGGAATCCTTCCAGGTTACTGTTGGGAATGTGGAATGGTCCTGCCATTTTGGAGGGAAGTTAGGCAGTATCCAGTTAATTTAAGAGTAGATGCATATTCTGTGACTCAGCAATTCTGTTTCTGGATCTATATTCCAAAGACTTCCTCAGCAAGTCCATAAGGGAACATATATGGGGATAATTGTCACAGCATGTTTATGGGGCAGAGAATTGGAGGCAATGTGGGCATTCATCACTGCGGGGGTGGATAGGGAAATGTAGTGTACTAGGCACATACTAGAAGACATTGACAGCATACACAAAGTAACATGGACACATTTTTTAAAGAGTGTGGGTAATGAAAAAAGTAAGAAAGAGAATAGATACATATCCCAATACCATTTACATAAATTTAAAGAAGGGGTACAAAACCCAAAAATACACATAAGAAGGCATATATGTAAAAAGACTTGCTTTAAACAGAATGGTTATGAAGGAAGGTAAGTGGGGGAAGAGAATGGGAATAAATGCAAATAAAGTGATCTTTCAGGGACCAATGATGACAATGTGTCATGCACAGAGCAGGATAAAGAAGGCAATTATCCACACGTGAAAAACAAGGAAAACTATGCTGGTAGCATCCCACTACATGCAATTTGGAAAACACTGCTTCGTAGGGTAATAATTGAATTTAATTATTTTGATGTCCTCTTTCATTACCCTTGTAGGTGGTGTTAAACAAGGTAAGTTTTATTCTAAGAGCTTTAGCCGTGTCCTTGCTTTTAAGTAAAAATAATCATTTTGTTATAAAGACATATTGTGAATTTGTAGATGATGTGCTGTGATCTTGTCATACTCATTTTGGTGCCCCAACAGTAGTTAGCAGATGGTAGACACAGCATAAAGTTTTATTCAGGCAAATTATTCCAAAGAAAGCTTTATTTTGCCCTGTTGCTACAAAGAATCTTCAAGTATTTTTTCCCATAGGTCTATCTTAAATAAGGAGAGAGACAAAAAGAAAATGTTGTTTGAACTGATTTTTCCCTCTAGTATTGTCCAATAACTCTCATATTGGCACTGATAATTCTTAATAGAGAAGCCAGATTTGTAAGATGGGCCCACTTAAAATGTATAAGCTGTTGAAATGGCAGCATAATCTTCAGCTGTAATGTCTTCCATACACGATGAGTTTGTGAACCATCATTTGATCTTCACAGCAGTTGAGCTTACTATTTACATTATAGATGAGAACATTGAGAGATGGATATGATTTGTTTGTTCAAGGTCACATAACTCGTAAGTGGTAGGCCTGAGACTCAACATCATCTCCTTCTAAGGTCTGTGCTCAATCTACTATCCCACTTCATTTGTCTAAATGCAAGGTGAATATTTCTTATTTTTAAATTAATCATTGATCTCTAATGTGCTACTGAACTTTGGTGTCTAGGAAATCAACAAGGAAGAAAAGAGAAAGAAATATCTGGGAGAATTTAGGGAGTTAAGAGAACCATGTAGATGTAGATTATAGACCAAAATGCTGTAACAGTTTCAGCAATTGAGAAAAGATTTTTCTTGCCCACTCTCCTTCCTTGCTTCAGTGAAGAAAGTGTACTGCAGTGACAACACTCTGATTTCCTCAGGGTAAGCTAGTATTGGCAGGCCTCGGGCAAAGAAGTTGGGTAGCAGCCCCTTCTTGCCCTGTCCCCACTTCCTTTAACAGGCTGTGTTCCACATATTAGCAAGCTCTTAGTTTCCTCCCTGAGCACTGTGACTCTTTTATTTTTAATTTTACTTTATTTTATTTAAATTCAATTACTTAACATACAGTGTATTATTAATTTCAGAGGCAGAGTTCAGTGATTCATCAGTTGAGCAACTGTGTTGCTTTAAACCCTTCCAACAACTGCTTCTTCGGGATGGAATATTCTCCTGCCCTTGAAAAAAAGACCAAAAGATAATCCTTTCCAAAATGAAATATTTATGTTATTCATATCCAGCTACTTACTTCTCCTCTTGTTTCAGAATGGTACAGTTAGGGGGCACCTGGGTGGCTCAGATGGTTAAGCATCTGCCTTCAGCTCAGGTCAAGATCCCAGGGTCCTGGGATCGAGCCCCACATTGGGCTCCTGGCTTGGTGGGGAGCCTGCTTCTCCCTCTCCCCCTGCTCATGCGCTCTCTCTCTCTCTCTCTCTCTCTCGTATCTCTGTGTCTCAAATGAATAAGTAAAATCTTAAAAAAAAAAAATGTTACAGTTACCCTACACATGTAGGTTGCTTTTTCTTCTGCCTTTTAATTTATGAAGAGGTAAGCTTTAAGGTTAATGATTGGTTTTAACATAAACACCATTCTTTACTTTTCTTACTCAGTCTAAATGTTGTTAGACTTGTGGGTTGTTGTTAGAGTAGGCAGTTAGTTAGGTTCTAACAGGATACCTGGAGGCCAGGACTGAGGAAGTCATGGCCAGCTATTGGGAAAGTCAGAGGCCTGTCCTGGCAGCACTCCACAAGAAGCCAGATCTAACCAAACAGGCCTGAGATGGTGGATGCCATGACAGGAAACCCCTGACCAAATTAGGAAGAAAAAGTGTAAAACACTGCTTCATATCCCAAGTAATAAACATTTTGCCTCTTAGTTAATAACGGTCAATAAAAGCTAGAAACCGAAACCCCCACGGCACACATTGTTCTTGCTATCATTCTTGATCTCACATCTCCACAGGGTACTTTTTACTTTAATAAACTTCCCGCTTCTGTTACTCATCCACTGTGCTTCATGTCTGTCCTTGAATTCCTCCTCGTGACAAGACCAAGAACCTTCGGCAACTCCTTCAGGTCTGGCTGGGTCGGTGGCTCAGGAACCAGGGTCTCCCCAGTTCACCCAGCAATAGGATGGCCTTAGTCTTAAAGGCAAAATAGGAGTATAACACAATGACATTTAGCGTTTCCCATTCTCCCCCAAGAAAAATCTCAAAAACCCACTTCCCCCAAGAAAAACACGACAATTTTAGAGCTCTAACTGGAGATTAAATTGAGAGTAGGTGGTGTGTGGAGACTAAATAATAAAGGATTAGATTCAACCATCTGTTTTACAGAGGCAACTCTGAGGTTGGTTTGATTAGTGCCTTTCATATTAAGTTCTTGCTTCCCAATTCTGATTCTAACCAACAATATTTTACTATTTTAAGCCTGTGGGGCTCTTCACTATTGCTATTGTAATTGCTATATTAATAGGCAGCAAGAGTTGAAATGGTGAGTCTAATGGACTTTTTTATAGTAGAGTGAATATGTTATTGTGTGGTACTGAATGGAAGCATTACCTATGAATGGCACCAAGCAATCATTCTGTGGTTGGCAGCCCTGGTAATGTAACAAGCAACAATTAAGGAAATACTTTCTAAAATCCCACCATGATGAAAGTACTTAGCTATTTTTCATGCCTAACAAATTCCAGGTGTGGAGACTTTACCACATAAGGGTAGGAAGTGGATGTTGGTAGAGGAGTGACACCATATGCTGAGAGAGAAGAATTACAAGGCTTGAATTCTCACTTCCCTAATTAATAAGTTTAGAGGTAATTTTGTACAGTATTTACATTTCTGCCTGCAAATTCCACAGGTAAATATGTACTATATATTATGCTCTATAGCTTTTTAAGAACTCTGAAGGGTTTGAAACTTTACTCTGTTTGCCTACTACAGTCCCATGAATGCTAGTAGAAGCCAGCAAACTGCTAGGTCAGAGATAAAGGTAATTTATTACTTACAGCCGTAGCAGCAATATATCAGCATTTTTGTGTCAGTTTGCTGAGCTCCAATTCCCACAGGGTGATGTGAAGAAGGCCAAATGACATCTGCATACATATTGGGTTGCATTACTGGAAAAAAATATAGTGAGCTTAGGAAACCCAAATCTTTAATAATGGGTGGTAAGAACGTCTGCCCTTTGCTCAAAGGGAGACTGACTTTTTTTTCTTTTTAAAGGTTTTCATTTATTTGAGAGAAAGAGTGTGAGAGAGCGAGAGCATGAGTGAGGTGAGGGGCAGAAGGAGAAGCAGACTCCCCACTAAGCGGGGAGCCAGATGCAGGGCTCAATCCCAGGACTCTGGCATATGACCTGAGCCAAAGGCAGACGCTTAACCGACTGAGCCACTCAGGCACCCAGGAGACTGACTTCTAAGGCTCTAAGCAAACCTGCCCTTTGCTCTAGAAATGCACACTATCTCTATTGTCCAAGGTTGTTTCCTACACAAAGGAACAAGGGCAGACAGTATACCCCTTACAAGGCAAGCAGAACATGGCCAACTGTCTTCCAACATGGCAAAGTATAACTTTAACGATTTTTTTAATTAACTAGCACTCCTCTACAATATCAAAGTTACAAGTAAACCACAAGACACAATGTAATTTCATAAAGACGGCACATTATTTCGTGCTGTGTAGCATTACCAAAAACCTAGTGGTAATACACGTTTATTATCTCCGTTTTTAGTTAGGAATCTAGGCGTGGCTTAAGTAGTTCCACTGATTAGGGTCTCACAAGACTGCAATCAAGATATTGGGTGAGACTGTGATCTTATCTGAGGTTCTAATGAGGAAGGATATGCTTTTAATCTCACTCAGGTTGTTGGCAGAGTTCAGTTTCTTGAATTGTAGGATTGAAGGTTTTGGTTTCTTGCTGTGGGTTGGAGGTTGCCCTCAGCTTCAAGAAGCTTGTTATGTGGGGTTCCCCAACATGGCCACTTGCTTCCTCCAAGCAAGGGAGAGAGTGAGCAACTCCAGTAAAATGGCCTGTACGGTCTACCTAAGACAATCCCATAGTCACATATATCTCATTGCATTTGACATATTCTGTTGGTTAATGTCTTCCAGTATATTTATGGAGGGGGCTGGCTGTTGGCTACTGAAGATAATTAATGTGATTCAGTGAGGAGAAGTCTTTCTGAAGAGGGGAGATTTTAGCTGAGAACTCAAATGATGAAGAGTCAGCAGTGAGAAGATGGGGGACAGGGATGAGGAACATTCTGGGAAGAAGGGACAGAAAGTGGGAAATGTAGCTATGCCCACAGACAAATATTATCATACCATTATAACATTGTATTTTGTTTCTGTGTCTGTTTTCTCCATCATTCAGTAAGCTGTACAAATTATCTCAGAATCTTCAACACCTATTTTATAGTAGATAGTAAATTTGTTTAATAAATGGATGTATTTATTAATTTAGGAATCATTTTATTAAGTTTTCATTTATCAGGAACTTCAGAGATGTAAAATGATCATGTGAAGGCCTGTGCCCACAATGAACTCACAGTTGTGTGGAGCAGAGTTGCAAACAATTACAATTCAAGGTGGTCCATGCTATTGGTACTATTATAGTGTTGGAAGAAAGAATGAAGTCTCACTCTTTTTGGGGGATTTGAGGAAAACTACATAATGGTAGTAAAGTTAGCACTGAGTCTTCAAAGATATCTAAATTAGTTGGGGTGCATAAATAGGAAAAGGCATTTTAGGCAAAGGAATCAGCTTGAGCAAGGGCTTGGGAGTGACAAAGCATATAGCTGGTTTGTAAAACCCCGAAGAAGTTTAGGAGTAAACAAAACCAGGAGTATGTATGGAAAGATGGATAGCATGCCAGGAGGCTTATTCAATAAATGTCTATGGATCACATCAAAAGGACAAAGAAGTCAGCTCTAAGGTGTGCCACTAGCCTAACAGGATCATTTCAGTATCATAAATAATAATGGATTAAGACACATCGGATTTGTAAAATGTATGCATGCCTAATGATACTAAACAAACAAAATCTTACTGGCTAACAGTGGAGGTTGCTAGGGCACCAACTCATTTCTCTGAAATTTTATAATAAAGTGAAAAACCACAGCATTTATCCAGTCTTTCTTCTAGGATCCCGGTATTTCAGGATAACCAATGAGTTGGTGAAAATTGTTTTTTTAAAAAAAGATTTTATTTATTTGAGAGAGAGAGCATAATCCGGGTGAGGGGCAGAGAAGCAGACTCCTCCTTGAGCAGGGAGTCCAACGGGGGAACTTGATCCCAGGACTCCAGGATCATGACCCGAGCTGAAGGCAGACCCTTAACCAACTGAGCCATCCAGGCCCCCCAAAGTTTTTTTTTTTATAGAATCCCAGCTAATAAAGAAAATCATTAAAAGTATTAGAAATCTACTGTTACAAGACTTAAGAGCTATACCAAAATGCAATGTGAAGATTTTTTTGATCTTTTGATAGGAAAAAAACAACTATTAAATGACATTTTGGCTTTAACCAGGTTAATTTGAACATGCACTATTAGATGACATTAAGGAATTATTAATTAGATGTGATAATGAAGTTAAAAAAATCCGTATCAGTTTGAGATGCACATTAAGGGTAAGATAATGCCTGGGATTAGTTTCAAAATACTCAAGCACGGAGCGGGAGAGGGGATGAAACTAGATTGGCAAAATGTTAACTGCTGATTCTTGGTGACGGGTCCGTGAGGGTTATTAAAAGTGGATTCACTTTTGCCTATGTTTAAAATTTTCCTTAATAGTTTTAAAAAGCAGAAGTCCCGCGGAAAGGGGATGTCCGAAATGAAAGACCCCAACTATTCTAGGAGATTCTCAGATTTCCCAGGGCTTTCCGAGAATTGTGAACTGTAATTGCCGAATCGGGGCTGGATTTGAGCAGCAGATTCCGGCTCTCCGGGAGCTGACCCAGGGTGGGCGGTTGAGAGCTCACAGCAGTTTTGGGAGCATAGTGGGAAGCGAGGACATATTTCCCCAACCCGGCGGCCTCCCCTCCTCAAGCCTGCCCTTCTTTCCAATCTTCCTTCCCTCCGAGCCCCACACGCCGCTCACGCACTTGGACGAATCTCTTTCTCTCCTATTCTTCCTCTCCAGCGCCTAGCTCCACCCCTAACTCTTCCTGACCCTACTTGTCCTCTCCCACGACAGCCCCGCCCCTTCCGTTTCTAGCCCCGCCCCATGTATTCGCCCCGCCCTTCCCCTCCTGCTCCTCGCCCCGCCCCTTATCTCGGCGCTGAGGAGGAGGTTACCATAGCGACCGTGCACACAGCAGCTAGGCGTCCCTCGTTGGTCCCCGGCTGGCCGGAGGGAAGAGGCGACACCATGAGCCATGTGGTGACTATCGAGGAGCCCCAGGCCAACCCGCAGGTGTCTCAGACCCGGTGCGGGATCAGGTCGGGGGCCTGGGGCAACGTCTCCTCCAATCGACAATATGATTTTCTGTACGGTAAGGGTGGCACCAGACCTCCCTCCTGAGGTGTTGAGTCCTGGGCTGGGTGGGCTTCGGGACGGTGGGACCGGGCCAGGGGCCCGGTGAGCGGAAGATGAGCCTCAGGACGGATCCCTTGTCCGCGGTTATCCTTTGTTGGGTGGGAGCAGCTCCGAGCTCCGCAGGTGGCGGCGCTCTCCGGGCGCGTCGGAAGCCCCAGGTGCGCTCAGAGTCCCGGAGCACCGCGCGGGATCGCCTTACTGCTCGCCGCCTGTTACCACCTTTTCCTGATAATTTGCACAGCCTTAAGTAATCTTCCCGAAACCTGTTTCCGGTGTTTTGCTATCCAGAAAAGTATGTAATGATTTGCAGGCTTGGAGATTCACTCAACATTCCCACGTTCAAACTGTGTAAAGTGCCCGACAAAAATGACCTTCCCGCCCCCATTCTCCGGGCAACTCCAAATTTGACTTTGTAGATAAAGGAGTAGCAGTTTATCTCACGTTTGTTTCTAGTTTTTCTCTTTTTAAAAAAAACTTATTGTTACTCATCAAAGCATTGCTTATAAACTAGGTCCACTGGATTCTTTTGGGTCAATAAAGACAGGCCCAGTTTGTTTTAATGCCCTGCTTGTCCGTTTGTGTTCTGTCTCTTTTACTGGACCGTAAGTTTCTTGAGTTCTTTAGGTACTTGTTTTATACAGTTTTCCAGCCTTCTTAGCACCTATTCCAGTGTTGGTACATATGCAAGGTACTTCATAAATGCTTAGTGAATTTTGAATTTACTATTAAAAGAATTTTAATCAGTTAAACATGATTTTTTCTAATTTTGCCCTCATCAGTCTCATGCTCTTCACCTGAACCTTGCATTGCTTTTAACCATGTGGTATCTCCTCCTAAGATTCCCAGGATCATCTTTGGATGGGAATCCACAGGTTACCCATTTCCTGGTATAGGGGCTATGTAATGGTTGCTTACATTTTATAGCCAGTGGTTTTCTTTATCCATTCTTGGTTTCATTTTGTAAAATAAGTCTAGTAAACTGTAAACACATCACCGTGTTGATTTCAAAGGTAATTTGGAAATTGGATAGACCTCTTCAGTAAAGACAGGCAAACAATTTACCAAGCTTCTTGTCTCTTTTATTCTTAAAAGTATTCCTTTCTCTCTCTCTCTTTTTTGCAGGGAGATGCTAAATGTCTCCATGTCCCTTGCAAGGAACAGAAACCCACTCAAAATAGGCCAAATAAAGTTTGGATTGTTCCAATAAAACAGGCAGTCTCACAGCTATTAATGGACAGGAAGCATAGTATAGGCCAGGACAAAGTAGAACCAAGACAGGGAAGGTCAGAACTAAGGTATGGTGCCCTTCTGCGTGATTTCTTAGACCTTATGGTTTTTTATCTTGTTTAGGTTGTCAGATTTAGCAAGTAAAAATACAGGATGCACAGTTAAATTTGAATTTGAAATAAATAACGAATAATATTTTAGTATATTTATTTATATATTTAGTATAAATTTTTGGCCCCATGCAATATTTGTGATCTATTTATATAAAAAGTTATTCATTGCCTATATGAAATTTAAATTTAACTGGGCATCCTGTATTTTATCTGTCAACAGATATGTTGCAGAATGTGTAGTCATAAATCATACAGTATTGTGCCATTATCTTCTCTAGATGGCAGGAATGTTTCTATGGATAGCACGTCTTTGTACTCCTTATGGGAAGAAGAGGAGAATAGCTTATAATTTATTATTCAGATTTAGGGGAAATGCAGGCTAAACTCATTTAAGATGAACAACACAGTTGGAACCATAGACCCAATGACATCTTTTAAATCACTTAAAATAAGAGTATGAATAGAAATTTCCCATTGGGGACGCCTGGGTGGCTCCGTCAGTTAAGCATCTGCCTTCGGCTCTGCTTCTCCCTCTCCCTCTGCCTGCCGCTCCCTGCTTATGCTCTCTCTCTCTGTCAAATAGATAAATAAAAAATCTTAACAAAATTTCCCTTTGTCCCCAATATATCAGACATGTTGAAGGTATAGGCTTTGTCCCTTTAAACAGGTGCATTCATTCAGCCTTCAAATTCATGAGCCTGTAATTTGAGGTCATAAAATCTGGCCTCATCATTCCTAATCAGCCCAGTTTCCATCACTTCTCAACTTGAATCATAGGTGTGGATTTGGGTGCTGCAGCTAAAGAAGAGTATATTAAAGGTGATGATTCCCAAATTCATATCACTGGTCCAGACTTCTCTCCCAAACTCTAGATTCTTATGTCAAATTGCCTACTTCATTTCTCCACTTGGACATATAAGAGACACCTAAGGCATGCTTTTCATGTTCTCCCTACAAACCTGCTCCACCACAGGCTTTCCTGTGTCAATTGATACCAATCCCATACTTTAGTTGCTAAGTCTAAAAATCTTGGAGCCATCATTGTCTCATCTCTCTCTCTCTCTGACACACACCATTCCAATCCATTAAGTCCTCTCTGGTCCCACCTTAAAAATATATCTAGAATCCTGCCCCATTTCATCACTTCTCTTGCCACCACCATCATTTCTTCTCTAAGCTCACTGCATGAGCCCCCTAATAGGTCTCCCTGTCTTTTCCATTGTTTCCATGCAGTCTGTTCTTCACTGGGCAGCCACAATGAACATTTTATTATTTTTTTTAAAGATTTTATTTATTTATTTTAGAGAGAGAGCACATGAGTGAGTGGGCAGAGGGGTAAAGGGGTAGAGAGGGAGGGGAGAAGGAAAGAGAGAGAATCCCAAGCAAACTCCACACTGAGTGCAGAGCCCTATTTAGGGCTCAATCCCACAAGCCTGAGATCATGACCTGATCTGAAACCAAGAGTCGGATGCTTAACCGCCTGAGCCACCCAGGAGCCCCTACAATGAACATTTTAAAATGTAAGTCAGATTTTGTCACATCTTGTCTCAAAATCTTGAAATGGTTTCCCTCCTCACTCAGATTAAAAGCCAAAGTCTTTTCAGTGGTCCACAAAGCCCCATGTGATCTAGGCCCCTGGTAACTTGCCTGACCTTTTATCTACCATATTTTGCCTCTCTCA
Organism: Mirounga leonina; assembly: GCF_011800145.1. Classification (NCBI taxonomy): domain Eukaryota; kingdom Metazoa; phylum Chordata; class Mammalia; order Carnivora; family Phocidae; genus Mirounga; species Mirounga leonina. Next base: position 91,561,885 of record NW_023270268.1, on the reverse strand, counting down.
CTCTGTTTCAATCCTGTTGGTCTCTGCTGTTCTTCAAACATGTCAGGCATGCTGCCATCCTAGGGCCTTTGCTCTAGCTGTTTCCTCTGCCTCAAATGCTTTTCTTTCAAATAACAGTATAGTTAACTCCCCACTTGCAAGTCTCCTTAAATGTCACCCCTTGGGGCACCTGCGTGGCTCAGTCAGGTTAAGCATCTGCCTTTGGCTCAGGTCGTGATCCCAGGGTCCTGGGATCGAGCCCCATGTCGGGCTCACTACTCAGTAGGTAGCCTGCTTCTCCCTCTCCCTCTGCTGCTCCCCCTGCTTGTTCTCTCTCTTTCTCTCTCCTCTCTCTCTCTCTCTGTCAAATAAATAAATAAATAAATAAATAAATAAATAAATAAATAAATAAATAAAAAAGGTCACCCCTCAATGAGGCCTGGCCTGCCCTGACTCCCCTGTGTAAAATTGCAATCCAATCTCCATTACCTGCTCTTTCCCCACTTTTTAAAATAACACTATCCTCTAACATATTATATAATATGCTAATTTGTTTTGTTGTTTATTGTCTCTCTCTCATGAAGTCAGGGATCTTTATCTTTTTCTTGATATGTTCCAGGCACCTTGAACATAGTAACCTGTCAATAAATCTTTCTTGAATGAAAGAGAGCTGAGCCTCTTGTAGTTTTTCAACCTTGGGAGAATATTAAATGTCTGCATTCAATATATCATTTTTGTTGGGTAACTGAGGAGTTATTAGACTCTAGGAATTGACTCACATTATCTAAATTAAATTAAATTTAAATTACTTATAAATCACAATAACAATTATTAATTTCTGTGAATAAATATGTTGCCAAGTCATCTAGACTAGTTGGTCAAGGTATTTGTTTCTCAAGAGATATCTACTAGGGAAATCAAGTCTCTATCTGAAGGTTGCTTATGAATTTAATATCATATTGTTTAATTTTAAGGGATAGTATAATCGATCATAAATATTCTTCATTGCTTTAAAGATATACCTAACAAGTCCATACTTATAATAACAGGGCAATCTTTTGTGGAACTTTGGAGAAAAAACTTAGTCCCATCATCAACATCCTTCTAAATTTAAGGAGTGAATTATAGCTGATTTTATTTATTTATTATTAGAGAATGACATTTTCCTACTATGTTTATCAATTCTGAGGTGACATGTTGTTAAGAGTTTGTATCTTTCCCTTGTACTGAATATGGGAGGTAGTGCCCCCAATGTGTTATTTCTTTTACTTGTAAATGGGTGTAGTTAGCATATACAGGGTCTCTCATCTTAGAGTATTTCCTGGGCTACCCAGACCCAGAAAGTTGTTTGTTCATAGGAGAGAAAAGACGGTGTGTTTAGGCTCTGGTGCTTGAGGACATCTCAGGCCTACTTTTTGCCTTGCAATTCTATAACCTGACTTTGGAATATACAGAGGAGAAATGCATCTAACAGACTCTCACTTGTGATAGAGTAACAGGGCAATGAGCTACTGTAGAGTTAGGCAATATCTAAATCTTGTAATTTTTTTTCCAAATAAGAAATTACATTATTTTGCCATTATTCTCAGTCTAGATATATTCCATTCCTTATACCACCTTATTGTTTATTTTGCAGATCCATTGTTTATTGTGTCAAGTGAGAAAGACCACACGCAGGCAAATATCCAAGCTAACCTGATTCGAAACAGACTGGTAGGTCTAATTCAATCACTAAGGCAGCCTAATGAACTTGAACTATCCAGTTTTGCTAACCACACTAATCAGATTGACTAATCATGGTATCTCCAGTGGATTTTATATTCTGCAGAAATTACTCTGCCATGATTACTAGGGGATAAGACATCTTGATACTTGTGGCCCAATGTGAAGATTAATTAACTAATAGTGAATAAAGGACTCATTATAACCTAATTTATTTCAGTGGGAAAAGTTATATATGCCTGTGTTAAGTTAAAAGAATTCAAGTAGTACAAAAACATATACAGTATGAAATAAATTCTAACCCTCATCCCCCTTCTCATAATCATCCACTGTTATCAGTTTCTTGGGTATCTTTCTAGAGATATTCTATGCACATACAATTACCCTTCTTTCTATGCTACATACACTATTGTGTACCATTTAAAATTTACAATAACAAAATGCTTTAGAAAATCTGATGGTAAAATTTTGTCCTTTTCTTCCCTATCTCCCTGTCCTAATTTTAGAGAAAAGTTCCCAGGTTTAGAAGCATGTTCAGTAACCTGATCCATTATCCAAGATATTCTCTGTATTGGAGCAACGCAGACCCTGTCCCACCATTCATCCGCCGGGAATGGAAAGGACAGGAGGAGAAACACAGAGAAGCCCTTGGGCAGCTTGCCATGTAAGTGTCAGGTAGCTTCGGGGGCCACTCATGTTTTTAATGAATGCATTTTTCTTCTTAAGATTTTTTATTCTGCATTTTTTAAAAGTATAATTGGGATGTTACACCTAGGTCAATTGACCCCAAATTCTCTCTCTTAAACCCCCTAGCCAAAACAAGCCTGATTCAGGGGCAGTGGTTATGGGTTTATGGGTTAGTAGATATTCTCAGAAGCTTGGAGTGAATATATATATATATAATATATATATATATAAAATGACAATTTGCCACCAAAGGTAGAGGTAGAGGTGACTGAATTTGTTTCTTTGATCCATCTTAGAAATTGCAACTATACACTTCTGCTAGTATCTAAATATATATATTTATATATATGTATATATATACATATATATATGTATATATGTATTTGGAGATTTGCAGCCAAAACACCTTCAGAGACAAGTCTCTTGAATTCTTTATTCTTTTAATTATTTATAAGTCATGCCTAGTAAATTAAAAGAAAAAAGCTACCTTTCAGCCTGGACATAAAAATATCTCTTAAAACTCTATTATTCCTATGTACTATTAATTAAAAGTGTGCATTTTTGTATGTGAGATTTCATAAATCTACTCTTTTCTTACTCTTACTTCCCCTTGTTAGCTCCCGGTTTCCTGCTCAGGGAAAGTAATTATTATGTAGTCTGAGATAGGTCAGTCAGATGCATGTTATAGAAGACTTTGCTCTCAGTCTCAGATACCCTGTGCATCTCCCACTTTACAGACATAAAAATATGAAATAGAAATTATATTTGGAACTAATATGTTAGAGTTTAATAATGTTTTCCTGCTTCATTTTAGAACTGATAAGTCTTTTCAGATGGCTAAAGAGGCTTATGAAGATCCTGAAGTTACTGGAAGGAATCGCTATAAATATTTTGAAAGGTAAGAAGTAATTACTAATGAAAATGAGCCCTGATATTATTAGAAAATGTCTTTATGATAATGATAGCAGCTATCAGTTTTGAGTGCATGCAATGTGTCAGGTACCAGTTTAAGTGCTTTATATATATAATCAATTCTCTTTTTAGATTGTATTTTTAAGTAATCTCTACACCCAACGTGGGGCTCCAGCTCACAACCCTGAGATCAAGAGTTGCATGCTCTACCAAGTGAGCCAGCGAGGCGCCCCTATATAATCAATTTTTACAACAGGAATGTAGGATAAGATATATTTTCCCTATTTATCAGTAAGGAAGCTGAGACGAAGAGAGGAAAAATAAATTACTTGAAGTCTCTTAAGTAAGCAAGTGGCAGATCTGGGATTCCAGCTAAATCTGCCTAACTTCAGAGGTACTAGCTGTAAATAAGAATGTATATTTGAGAACAAAATGAAGTCATCAAATCAAGTGAGATACAGCAGAGACATCATGACAGTATAGTACATGGGAAATTGTTATAAGTGGCCAATAGACAACATTCACTGTCTTTTTGTGAATGTTGCCAAAACCAACATGGTCGAAAGTTTCACTTTGTTTCATTTGTGATCAATACTCATGTGATAATCATATAGTCAGATTAAAATAAAATGAGGGTCTCCCTATAGGTCTTCTGTGGTTAGAGAAATAGTCTTGATGCCATATGTACATAAGCTTCCTTGAGAAAGTAAATTTGTAACCCACGTTGTTACTTGTGAGCAACCTCTTTAGAGAAGTTTTATAATGCTGACTTTTTAGAGCAATGTTAAATTTTCAACACAGTATACTCAATTCCTAGACTTTCTGGGGGTAGTTTTTAAAACTAAATCACTGAGGGCGCCTGGGTGGCTCAGTTGGTTAGGCGACTGCCTTCGGCTCAGGTCATGATCCTGGAGTCCCGGGATCGAGTCCCGCATCGGGCTCCCTGCTCGGCGGGGAGTCTGCTTCTCCCTCTGACCCCCCCCCTCTCATGTACTCCCTCTCTCTCATTCTCTCTCTCTCAAATAAAAATAAATAAAATCTTTAAAAAAAAAAAAAAAAAAAAAAAAAAAAAAAAAAAAAAAAAAAAAAAATAAAACTAAATCACTGAGAATTTCAGAATGTCTCAGGGAACTAGAGAAGTTGCTGGGAGCTCATGACCAGCTGAAGCCCAGGTATAAGGCATTACTTCTGAAAGTATGATTTCTTTACCATCTGCAGGGAAAACATTGGAATGTCTATTACAAATGCAGATTCATTAGCTCTGTCTTAAATCTACTGGATCTCCTGGGCTGGACTTGGTAATTTGCATTTTAAACAAAAATCTCCCCACTCTCCAGTGATTTTGTGTTTGTCCAGGTTTGAGGATTAGCAATATGCGTTATTCAAGCTCACTGATTTTAAGGGACTAATATGAGAGTTGTAATAAAGCCCAGAGAGCACACAGTGTAAAAGTCCCACACGTTTGTGTTCTTCTTTCTCCACCAGGCCTTTCCTTCCATTTCATCAACAGATGCCATTTAATGTTGTTTTTGCAGCAACCAAGTAAGTAACCATTATTTTACAACTTTTTTTCCTGGTTTTTTATTTATTGTTTGTTCCCATATTTGTTTCCAGAAGTTCTGTAAATCAACATTTTTCAAATTCCAGATCACAAATCATTAGAAAGTCATGACATATTTTAGTGGGTGATGAACAGTATTTTAGCAAATGAAATAGAAAATAACCAGAAGCATCAGATACATTGAGGGTAAATTGCCTTTTTGCTAATAACTTCTGTTTTGGGTAGATATATACATTTTTTCATATGTAATGATTATGATGTAAAATGTATTTCTTATTACGTGTTATGGTAAAAATAAAAGTTAAAAAATGCTTTAAATATCATCTTTTGCTTCCCTGAAACGCACATTTATTTGGGAACAGCTCTTCAACATTTTATCAAGAAAACTAATCAGTTATAAAATAGTTTTTGAGTACTGGAAGTTCATAATTTAATAATCATAATCTACACAAGGTAATTTAATATACGAAGATCAATGCAACATGGTTTCTGTCCCACAGAGGGGTGGACCAAGGTGAGAGAGAGGTAAAGGACAAGGGCCGAATCTGGGATGAATGTGCAGTTCTCCAGTCTTGTTTTAGGGCTATACTGTTTCCTGAGTCAGTATAACTTAATTTGTGTATAAGAGAAAAAAATAAAATGATCAGGAAACGAAACCTTTTTTAAGGTATCAGATTTCTGAACAGAAATTTAGATAGGGCTTCACTTTCAAACAAGCCTTTAAAGGATACCCTAACGATACAGCATTTTATGAATAGAATATATGTTATCAAATGTCTGTAATCCTCAAGATAAGTGCCAGTTGTGAACCTGATTCTCTGATTTTTTAATTCTTTTTTGAAGATTATTTATTTATTAGAGAGTGCATGAGCAGGATGGCGGGGGGCGGGGGGTGCGTATGCAGACTCCTCACTGAGCAAGGAGCCTGACACGGAGCTTGATCCCAAGATCATGACCTGAGCCAAAGGCAGACACTTACCTGACTGAGCCACCCAGGCACCCCTCTCCTCTGATTTTTTAAGACTATGCGTGGATACTATTGGCTCTTATATAGATGGAGAATAGATTTCTTGCCCTCCCCCTAGAGAGATCAACTTTGTGTGGTGTCAGTTTACTTGGGGACAGCTACAGACTTGTTTTCAGTGAAATGCTCTGTATGAGAAAAGGAGAACATATGAGATTGGTGGATCCCTATAGATACCTTTGATAATTCTTTAAAAGCAGGCTTAGTGGATCACCTACTATGGAGGTAATAATTACATCAGGTCTAAAAGTTGTTTAATTAATTGTGGGGAGTTCTGAGGTCTACAGCGATGAACACTGAGCCTCTTCTTTTCTAAATAACTGTGACGTGGGAGATTCCCTATAAGAATTAAACTGTAACGGTTGGCATCTTAGATACTCTTTGTCTTTCTTAGAAGTTTTTAAAGAATTAATCAGTATCCCTGAATGAAGTCAACTCTGGGATTCTGGCAGGGTTCAATTTCTGAGCAATGAGGATAATCCACCTTATGTTAGCAGGGATAGAATTGTCTGGGGGACCAGCTGGCCTTCTCCAGCCATACCCTTTTCATGGTTAGCTGTTGGAGTCTTTACTTTGGACTCATGTAAGCATCTTGGGGAAAAGGATAAAAAGTTAACATTTTTAAAAAGTTCAGTGGTGGATTTTAGTTCCACATGTAAGGAGCTTGGCAGTTGCCACCTGTCCTAACAACAAGTAAGAAGCAACAACTTTTCTTGGATCTGTAAGAAAAGGGGAGAATTCAGGACAAACTGCTCCCCTAAGATTAGAGAGGCATGTTTACAAGGAGGCATGGCTTCCCAGAATCCTAGAGATTCATGAGTGGAAACCACTCCAGAAACCAAGTCCAGGTAGGAAAGCCTGAACAATAATTAATGAATTGCTGGAGGCTCTGAGAATTAAATTCTAGGGGGACCTAGTCATTGGGGTTCCCACAATTTTGTGAGATTTACCTCCAGGACCTCAACTAGGTTCTCACAGGGCATTTGGGGAAAAATCCCCTCATGCTCTTCGTAGGGGGAGTGGAAAGGAAACCATTTTGGAATATGCCAGAGCACTCTGTTCTTCTTAACAAGGTCAACCGTTAGGAGAAACTAGTTAACCAGAGCCTAACCTGCTGGGTATTATTAGAGCCTAACTGACCTGGGGGTAGGAAAATATGCAACTCTAGCCTCCTCTAGCCATCTTGCCCCACCTAGGAGGGGGGTGGGGAGAAAAAACTGAGAAACACTTAAGAAATTCACAGTCCATATACATAGGCTCACCAAAAGACTGAGACATAATCATAGGATAATAGAACACTTATCTTCCCCCCCCTCCTCCTCACCTCACCCCCACAACCCCCACATTACTAAAGGCCTATTTACAGTAGTTTTTCTTACCCAGTACATTATGTGTAGCAGTCAAGAAACAAAAGGCATACTGAAAGGCAAAAAACACAATTTGAAGAGACAGCATAAGCATTAGAACCAGACATGGCAGTTATGTTGGAATTATCAGATCAGGAATTTAAAACAACTATGATTAACATGCTAAGGGGCTCTAATGGATAAAGTGGATAGCATGCAAGATCAGATAGACAATGTATGCAGAGAAAAGGAATCTTAAAGAACGAAAAAAAGAAATGCTAGAAATAAAAAATGCTGTAACAGAAATGAAGAATACCCTTGATGGGCTCATTAGTAGGCTGGACATAGCTTAGGAAAGAATTTTGGAGCTAGAAGATATAACCATAGAAAGCTATAAAACTGGAAAGCAAAGAGAATAAAGACACAAAGACTGAAAAAAAAGAACAGAATATCCAAGAACTGTGGGCAACTACAAAGATATAATAAATGTGTAATGGAAATACCAGAAGAAGAAAGAGAGAAAGGAACAGAAGACATATTTGAAGCAATAATGACTGAGGATTTCCCCAAATTAATGTCAGACACCAAACTACAGAGTTAGGAAGCTCAGAGAACACCAAGCAGGATAAATGCCAAAAGAAGTACACTGAGACATATCATATTCAAACTAAAGAAAATCAAGATAAAGAAGAAATTTTGACAGAATCTAGAGGACAAATATGCCTTACTTATAGAGGAACAAAGATGAGAATTACTTCTGACTTCTCAGAAATCATGTGAGCAAGAAGAGAGAGAAGTGAAAATTTGAAGTGTTGAGAGAAAAAAAAATCAACCTAGAATTCTGTATCCTGTGAAATTACCTTCAAAGGTGAAGGAGAAATAAAAACTTTCTCAAACAAAAATTGAGGAAATCTGTTGCTACTAGACCTGCCTTACAAGAAATGTTAAAAGAGGTTCTTTAGAGAGAAGGAAAATAAAAGTCAGAAACTTGGATCTGCATAAAGAAAAGATGGAATAAATGAAGATAAAATGAAAAGTTGTGTTTTTTAATCTGACAGTTGACAGTTTGTTCAAAATAATAACAACAATGTATTTGGAAACATATATGCAGTTGATACACAGTTGACTCAAAAATATGGGGGTTGGGGCACTGACCCTCGCATATTAGAAAATCCATGCATAACTTTGACTCCCCCAAAACTTATCTACTCATAGCCTACTGTTGACTGGAAGCCTTACCAATTATATAAACAGTTGATTAACACATACATATTTTGTATATTTATTATGTACTATATTTTTTACAGTAAAGTAAGATAGAGAAAAAATGTTAAAATCACAAGAGAAAATACATTTATAGTACTGTACTATATTTATGAAAAAAAATCCATGTGTAGGTGGATCTATGCAGTTAAAACCTGTGTTCAAAGGTCAACTGTGTGTGTGTGTATGTGTGTGTGTGTGTATGCTTATGTATGCTTATATTTAAGTAAAATGAATGACAGCAATGATAAAGAGATGGAAGGGAAGAATTAGGATTGTTTTGTTAATTATATGATGTGTATATGTTGTCAACTATATGTTGTCAAGAAATCCACTTTATTTTTTTATTAAGTTTTTAAATTTTAATTCCAGTATAGTTAACATACAATGTTATATTAGTTTCAGGTGTACAATATAGTGATTCAACCAGTTCTATACATTACTCAGTGTTCAGCATGATAAATGTACTGTTTAATCCCCATCATCTATTTCACCCATCTCCCCCAGCTACCTCCCCTCTAATAACTATCAGTTTGCTCTCTATAGTTAAGCGTCTATTTTTTGTTCTCTCTCTTTTTAAAGAAACCCACTTTAATTATAAAGACACATATAGATTTTAAGAATTTTAAGAATTTATTTTTAAGTAATGTCTACACCCAGTGTGGGGCTTGAACTCAAAACCCTGAGATCAAGAGTCACAAGGCCCACCAACTGAGCAGCCAGGCACCCCATAATGTGTCCTTTTTTTTTCTTTAATGTATACTGTATGCCCAGTGTGGGGCTTGAACTCACAACCCCAAGATCTAAGAGTTGCATGCTCTATTGACTGAGCCAGTCAGGTGCCCTGAGACACCTATAGATTAAAAGTAAATGGGTAGAGAAAAATACATTATGCCAGCACTAATTAAAAGAAAGCTGCAGGAGTTATACTAATTTCAAACAGAGCAGACTTCAAAGCAAGGAAGATTATCAGGGATAAAGAGAGGCATTACACAATGATAAAAGGCTCAGTTCTCCAAAAAGACATACATTATTTCATGTGTATGCACCTAACAATATCAAACTACATAAGGCAAAAACTAATAGAATTACAAAGAGAAATGGATGAATCCATTATAGTTGGAGACTTTAATACCCTTCCCGTAGAAATGGACACATCTAGCAGGCAGCAAATCAGTAAGGCTCTAGTTGAACTCAAGAACACCATCAGTCAACTGGATATAATTGATATCTACAGACTACTTCATCCAACAACTGCAGAATACATATTCTTCTCAAGTTCACATGGAAGATTCACCATGATAGAGTACATTCTGGGCCATAAAACACAATTTAACAAATGTGAAAGAATAGAAATCATACAGTGTCTGCTCTCAGACCACAATGGAACTAAACTAGAAATTAATAACAGAAGGATAATAGAGAATTCCTGAATATGTACAGATTAAATGATACATTTCTAAATGACACGAGGGAGAAAGAAGAAATCTCCACAGAAATGAAAAAATATTTTGAACTTCATGAAAGTGACAGTACAGTTTTTTAGAATTTGTGGGGTACATTGAAAGCAGTGCTTAGAGGGAAATTTATAGCATTGAATTCATGTATTAGAAAAGAAGAACTAAAACCAATCATCTAGGTTTTCACCTTAGGAAACTAGAAAAAGAAGAGTAAATTAAATCCAAAGCAAGCAAAAAAAAGGAAATAATAAAAATCAGAGCATAAATCAATGGAATTGATGAAGAAAATCAATAGAAAAAAATCAATGAAACCCAGAGCTGGTTCTTCAACAAGATCACTAAAATTGAAACCTCTAGCCAGGATAACTGGAAAAAAAAAAAAAAAAAAAGAGAGGACACTACTTTCTAATATCAGAAATGAAAGAAAGGATATCACTACAGATTCTATTGACATTAAAAACATAAAGGAATACTATGAATAACAATGCCTGCAAATTTGATAACCTAGATGAAAAGACTAATTACTTGAGGGGCACCTGGGTGACTCAGTCAGTTAAGTGTCTGCCTTCGGTTTGATTCGTGATCCCAGGATCGAGCCCAGGCTCCCTCCTCATCGGGGAGCCTGCTTCTCCCTCTCCCTCTGCCCCTACCCCGCCCCACTCATGCTCTCTTTCTCACTCTGCTCTCTCTCTCTGATAAAATCTTTTTCTTTTAAAAAGGAAATGCTTGAAAGATACAATTTGTCATAACTCACACAAAAGGAAGAGACAATGTGAATAGACCCATATCTATTAAAGAAATTAAATCAATAATTAATAACCTTCTAAAACATAAAGCACCAGACTCAGATGGGTCTACTGGTGAATTCTACCAAACTTTTAAGGAAGAAATGATACCATTCTCTACAATCTCTTTTAGATAATAGAAGAAGAGGGGATACTTTCTAACTTTATGAGGCCAGCATTATTCTAAAACCAAAATCAGACAAAACATTAAAAGAAAATGGCAGACCAATGAACATAGGCACAAAAATCCTCAGCAGAATATTAGCAAATCAAATCCAACAGTGTATAAAAAGTTATACACCATGACCAGGCTGGTGCAAAGCTGGTTCAGCATTTGGAAATCAATTAGTGTAATCCATCATATCACAGGCTAAACAAGAATAATCACATGATCATGTTAATAAAGGCAGAAAAACTATTTTACAACATCCATGTTTTATTCATGATAAAAACTCTGAGTAAACTAGGAATAGAAGGAAACTTCCCCAACTTGATAAAGAACATGTACAAAAAACCTGCAGCATACTTAATAATGAGAAACTCAAAGCTTTTCCACTAAGATCAGGAAAAAGGCAAAGATGTCCCCTCTCACCCCTCCTTTTCAACATCATAGAAGTCCTAGCTAATGCAAGAAGACAAGAAAAGGAAATAAAAGTTATAAGGACTGGGAAGGAAGAAATCTGTCTTTGTTAGCAGATGCTATGTTTATCTATGTAGATAATCACGGACAAAAAAGGACTAAAAAAACTAGAACCAATAAGTGATTGTAGTAAGGCTATAGGATACAAGGTTAATATACAAAAGTCCATTGCTTTCCTATATACCAGCAATGAACAAGTGGGATTTAAAATTAAAAATACAGTACCATTTACATCACCATAAAAAGTGAAATATTTACGTATAAATCCAATAAGGTATATATATACAAGATCTATAGGAGGAAAACTATAAAACTTTGATGAAAGAAATCTTGAAGAAAGAAGAAGAACTAAATAAATGGAGAGATATTCCATGTTCCTGGATGAGAAGACTCAATATTATCAAGATGTCAAGTCTTCACAACTTGATCTATCGATTTAATGTAATCTCAATCAAAATCCCTGCAAGTTATTTTATGGATATCAACAAACTGATTCTAGAGCTTATATGAATAGTCAATATGTGTTGACAATAGCCAACACAATATTGAAGGAGAAGAACAAAGTTCAGGACTGACACTATCTGACTTCTATACCTACTATTAATCTGTAGTAATCAAGACAGAGTGGTATTGGGGAAAGAATAGACAGATCAGTGAAACAGAATAGGGAGCCCAGAAGTAGGCCCACATAAATATAATCAACTAATCTTTGACAGGAAGAATAAAGGCAATACAATGGAGCAAAGATAGTCTTTTCAACAAATGGTGCTAGGACAACTGGACATTTACATGCAAAAAATAAAAAATAAAAAGAATCCAGACACAGACCTTACACCCTTCACAAAAATTAATTCAAAATGGATCACAGATCTCAGTGTAGAATGTAAAACTGTAAAACTTTTAGAAGATAACAAGAAAAAAATCTAGATGGCCTTGGGTATGGCAATGACTTTTTAGCTGTAACACCAAAGGTACAATCCTTTAAAGAAAAGATGGATAATCTGTACTTTATTAAAATTAAAAACTTCTGGTTTTTCGAGCAAAGATGGCAGAGTAGTAGGAGGACCCTAGGCTTACCTCATCCCTTGAACACAGCTAGATAAATTTTTTTTTTTTTTTAGATTTTTTTTATTTATTTATTTGAGACAGAATGAGAGAGAGAGAGAGAGAGAGCACATGAGAGGGGTGAGGGTCAGAGGAAGAAGCAGGCTCGCTGCCGAGCAGGGAGCCCGATGCGGGACTCGATCCAGGGACTCCAGGATCATGACCTGAGCTGAAGGCAGTCGCTTAACCAACTGAGCCACCCAGGCGCCCACAGCTAGATAAATATTAAATGTTCTGAACACCCAAGGAATCTGGGTACTGACAGAACAAACTGCACAACCAGAGGGAGAGAAAAGGCCACATCATGGAAAGTTGGAGGTGTGGAGATGTGATGGGGAGAAAAGGATGGTGGGTGCTGCAGAGGAGAGGGAGCCCTGATCATGGAGAGAGGCAAGATGGGGGCGTTGCACAGGGGATCACACAAGGAAAACATTTCCTCAAAGCCATTGACTGGGAAAACGAGAGGGCTGATTATTGTGAGTTTTTACAATCAACAGAACTCAAAGACTGGAGTTTTAGAGTCCTGTGCTGTGGCCAGTGTGGAGCCTGGTAGGTGCTGCAGTGCTCCTGCGGAGAAGTAGGGCAGAGAGCCTGAGAGCAGACAGCATGCTCTGAGGATCCCCTGGGATGCACTGGGAGAGATGGTTCCCCCTTCTTGAAGTGCATCTGGGAAAAGTGGAATTGCTTCTCCAGGGAAAAAAGAGGTCGCAGGCATCATTATGCTCCCCCACCCCTTAGCATAGACAGACATCTGCTGAGGTGGCTAACCTGGACACTGGCTTTTGCTTCACTTTACTCCAAACCACTGTGTGTTCATCGTATTTCTGGGACAAACCTCTACCAGCCCCAGTGTGGCAAGACCTTTCCCCAGAGGACCAGCGCACAGGTCCAAGCCATGCCAGGTCCCTAAAGTTTGGAGCTGTAAAACTCAGCCAGCCTGCCTGGGATAAAACACAGGTACCCTGCACTGCCGGGTGGATAGACACCGGACACAGACAGGGTGAAAGCAGGGATCTGTGGGACACCTGGGATACACAAGGGGAGATTGTTCATTCTTCTGTAAGGGCTTGCCAGACAGTGGTGGGCACCAACTCCCCTCTCCAGGATGAGGGAGAGGGCTGGTGCCATTTCCCTTCTCTGCCCCTCAGCATAAACTAACTTCAGTAAGCAGCACAAGCCAACAGTGGCAGCGTAAACCACCTATATCAAGCTCTGCCCCCCTGCACTCTGCAGGTGCTTCTTTACTAGGGCAAGTGTGCCTGAGAACCTGAGCAGCAGGCCCCTCCCCCAGAAGACCAGCATAACCCCCCTGTATGCACCAAATCTACAGACCATAGAGTGCTGCAAAGCATCAGGTCTCTTTTAATAAACAGACCAGAACACAAATACTTAAAACTTGCCACACTCTGGCCAAGTTCCAAACAGTTCCCAGTGCAGGCAAGGTGAAACTGCAGAGGACTGACCTGAGGGAAAGAGTAGCCAGAACACAGCAGCAGAGTGCACACAGCATATACCAGAGACACTTCCTGAAGTGCCAGGCCCAGCACAGCATATGACCTCTTCTCCATAAAGTCATTACTCTCAGGAGCAGGAAACAAAACAGGCTTTCCTAACAAATAGAAGAAGACAGAGACCTAAACAAATGCCAAGACAGAGGAATTCATCCCAAAAGAAAGAACAGGAAAAGGTCATGCTAGAGATCTAATCGGAACAGATATAAGTAATATGCCTGATCCAGAATTTAAAACAACAACCATAAGGATACTAGCTGGGCTTGAGAAAAGCATAGAAAATACCAGGCAGTCCCTTACTATAGAGATAAAAATCCTAAAAAGTAGTCAGGCTGAAATAAAAAATGCTATAACCGAGATATAAAACTGACTGGATGTAATGACCACAAGAATGGATGAAACAATGAATGTGATATAGAAGATAAAGTTATGGAAAATAAGTTGAAATGAAGAGGGAAAGAAAAATATTGGATTATGAATGTAGACTTAGGGGACTCAGTGACTCCACAAAGTATATAACATTCATATCATAGGAGTTCCAGAAGAAGAAGAGAAGGAAAAAGGGGCAGAAGGTTTATTTGAGGAAATTGTAGTTGAAAACTTTTCTAATCTGGGGAAGAAACACAATCCAAATCCAGGAGACACAGAACTCCCATCAAAATCAACAAAAGCATGCCAACACCAAGATATATTATAGTAAAATTTGCAAAATACAGAGATAAGGAAAGAATCCTAAAAGCATCAAAAGAAAAGAAGTCCTTAACTTACAAGAGAAGACAAAATAAGGTTAGTAGCAGACCTTTCCACAGAAACTTGGCAGGGTGGAACAGATTGGCATGATATATTCAATGTGCTGAATGGGAAAAATATGCAGCCAAGAATACTCAATCTAGCAAGGTTGTCATTCAGAGTAGAAGGAGAGATAAGAGTTTCCCAGACAAACAAAAACTAAAGGAGTTTATGATCACTAAACCAGCCCTGCTGGTTTTATTTTTTTTAAAGATTTTATTTATTTATTTTGACAGAGAGAGAGACAGCGAGAGAGGGAACACAAGCAGGGGTAGTGAGAGAGGGAGAAGCAGGCTTCCCACTGAGCAGGGAGCCCGATGTGGGACTCGATCCCAGGACCCTGGGATCATGACCTGAGCCGTAGGTAGACGCTGAACGACTGAGCCACCCAGGCGCCCCAAAACCAGCCCTGCTGGTTTTAAAGGGGACCCTTTGAGTGGGAAAGAAAGACCAAAAGTAACAAAGACTAGAAAGGGACAGAGAAAATCTCCAGGAACAAGGACAAAACAAGTAAAACAATGGCAC
Source organism: Mirounga leonina (assembly GCF_011800145.1). Classification (NCBI taxonomy): domain Eukaryota; kingdom Metazoa; phylum Chordata; class Mammalia; order Carnivora; family Phocidae; genus Mirounga; species Mirounga leonina. The sequence goes on along the minus strand of NW_023270268.1, from coordinate 91,546,577 downwards.
TGAAGTAATATCTAACAATAATCACTCTGAATGTAAATGGACTAAATGCTCCACTCAAAAGACATAGGGTATCAGAATGGATAAAAAAAAAAAAAAAGAAAGGACCCATCTGTATGCTGCCTACAAGAGACTCACTTTAGACCTAAAGGCACCTACAGACTGAAAGTGAAGGGATGGAGAACAACTTATCATGCTAATGGACATGAAGAGAAAGCCAGAGTAGCCATACTTAAATCAGATAAAGTAGATTTTATTTTTTTATTTTTTTATTTTTATTTTTTTTTAAGATTTTTTGTTTATTTATTTATTTGACAGAGAGAGAGAAACAGCATGAGAGGGGATAGGGTCAGAGGGAGAAGCAGGCTCCCTGCTGAGCTGGGAGCCCGATGTGGGACTCGATCCCAGGACTCCGGGATCATGACCTGAGCCGAAGGCAGTCGCTTAACCAACTGAGCCACCCAGGCGCCCCAGATAAAGTAGATTTTAAATCAAAGACGTAACAAGAGTTGAAGAAGGGCACCATATCATAATAAAGGGGTCTATCCAACAAGAAGATCTAACAATTGTAAATATTTATGCCCTCAACTTGGGAGCACCCAAATATATAAAACAATAACAAACATACAGGAGCTCACTGATAATAATACAATAATAGTAGGGGACTTTAACACCCCACTTACAGCAATGGACAGATCATCTAAGCAGAAAGTCAACAAGGAAACAATGGCTTTGAATGACACACTGGAACAGATGGACTTAATGGATATATTCAGAACATTTCATCCTAAAGCAGCAGAATACACATTCTTTTTGGGTGCACATGGGACATTCGTCAGAATAGATCATATACGAGGTCACAAATCAGGCCTCAACAAGTACAAAAAGATTGAGATCATACCATGAATATTTTCTGACCACAATGCTATGAAACTCGAAGTCAACCACAAGAAAAAATGTGAAAAGACCACAAATACATGGAGGTTAAAGAACATCCTGCTAAAGAATGATGGGTTAACCAGGAAATTAAAGAAGAAATAAAAACTACATGGAAACAGATGAAAATGAAAACATGCTGGTCCAAAACCTTTGGGATGCAGCAAAACCGATTATAAGAGAGAAGTATGTAGCAAGACAGGCCTACATCAAGAAGAGAAATCTCAAATACACAACCTTACACCCAAAGGAGCTAGAAAAAGAACAAGTGAAGCCTAAAGCCAGCAAAAGAAGGGAAATAATAAAGATTAGAGCAAAAAGAAATGGTACAGAAATTAAAAAAACAAAAACAAAAAACAGAACAGATCAATGAAACCAGGAGCTTGTTCTTTGAAAGAATTAATAAAATTGATAAACCTCTAGCCAGACTTATCAAAAAGAAAAGAAAAAAAAGACCCAAATGAATAAAATCACAAATGAGGGAGGAGAAATCACAACCAATGCCACAGAAATACAAACAATTATAAGAGAATATTATGAAAAGTTATATGCCAACAAATTGGGCAGTTGGAAGAAATGGATAAATTCCTAGAACATACAAACTACCAAAACTGAAGCAGGAAGAAATTTGAACAGACCCACAACCAGCAAAGAAATTGAATCAGTGATCAAAAATCTCCCAACAAACAAAACTCCAGGGCCAGGTGGGTTCCCAGGGGAATTCTATCAAACATTTAAAGAAGAGTTAATATCTGTTCTTCTGAAGCTGTTCCAAAAAAATAGAAATGGAAGGAAAACTTCCAGACTCATTCTATGAGTCCTGCCTCACCTTGGTTCCAAAACCAAAGACCTCACTAGAAAGAATTACAGGCCAATATCCCTGATGAATGTGGATGTAAAAATTCTCAAAAAGATAGTAGAAAGTTGAATCCAACAGTACATTAAAGAGTTATTCAGCACGATCAAGTGGAATTTATTCCTGGGCTGCAAGATGGTTCAATATTCACAAATCAATCAACATGATACACCACATTAATAAAAGAAAGGAAAAGAACCATATGATCCTCTCAATAGATGCAGAAAAAGCATTTGACAAAGTACAGCATCCATTCATTATAAAAACTATCAAGGGCGCCTGGGTGGCTCAGTTGGTTAAGCGACTGCCTTCGGCTCAGGTCATGATCCTGGAGTCCCGGGATCGAGTGCCGCATCGGGCTCCCTGCTCGGCAGGGAGTCTGCTTCTCCCTCTGACCCTCCCCCTCTCATGCTTTCTCTCTCTCTCTCATTCTCTCTCTCAAATAAATAAATAAAATCTTTAAAAAAAAAACTATCAATAAAGTAGGGATAGAAGGAACATACCTCAACATCATAAAGGCCATATACAAAAGACCCACAGCTGATACCATCCTCAATGAGAAAAAACTGAGAGCTTTTCCTCTATGGTCAGGAATAAGACAGGGATGTCCACTCTCACCTTTGCTATTTAAAGTAGTACTCAAAGTCCTAGCCTCAGCGTCAGACAACAAAAAGAAATAAAAGGCATCCAAATCGGCAAGGAAGAAGTCAAACTTTCACTATTCATAGACAACGTAATACTCTATGTAGAAAACCCAAAAGACCCCTGCCAAAAATTGCCAGAACTGATAACATGAATTTAGTAAAGTGGGAGGATAAAAAACCAGTGTACAGAAATCTGTTGCATTTCTGTATACCAATAATGAAGCAGTAGAAAGAGAAATCAAGGAATCAATCTCATTTACAATTGCACCAAAAACAAAATACCTAAGAATAAACCTAAGCAAAGAGGTAAAAGATCTGTACTCTGAGAACTATAGAACACTTATGTAAGAAATTGAAGAAGACACAAAGAAATGGAAAAACATTCTGTGCTCATGGATTAGAAGAGCAAATATTGTTAAAATGTCTATGCCACCCAAAGCAGTGCACACATTCAGAGCAATCCCTACCAAAATACCACCAGCATTTTTCACACAGCTAGAATTAACAATCCTAAAATTTGTATGGAACCACAAATTAGCCAAAGCAATCTTGTAAAAGAAAAGCAAAGCTGGAGGCATTCCAATGCCAGACTTCAAGTTATATTACAAAGCTGTAGTTGTCAAGACAGTATGGTACTGGCACAAAAACAGACACATAGATCAATGTAACAGAATAGATGACCCAGAAGTGGGCCCACAACTATATGGCAAACTAATCTTCGACAAAGCAGGAAAGAATATCCCATGGAAAAAGGACGGTCTCTTCCACAAATGATATTGGGAAAACTGGACAGCAACGTGCAACAGAATGAAACTGGACCACTTTCTTATGTACAAAAATAAATTAAAAATGGATGAAAGACCTAAATGTGAGACAGGAAACCATCAAAATCTTAGAGGAGAACACAGGCAGCAATCTCTTTGACCTTGGTCGTAGCAACTTCTTACTAGACACGTTGCTGGAGGCAAGGGAAACAAAAGCCAAAATGAACTATTGGGACTTCATCAAGATAAAAAGCTCTGCACAGCAAAGGAAACAATCAAGAAAACTAAAAGGCAACCTATGGAATGGGAGATGTTTGCAAATGACATGTCTGATAAAGGGGGTTAGTGTCCAAAATCTACAAAGAACTTATCAAACTCAACACCCAAAAAAGCAACCCAGTTAAGAACTGGGCAGAAGATATGAATAGACATTTTTTTCAAAGAAGACATCCAGATGGTAACAGACACATGCAAAGATGCTCAACATCACTCATCATCAGGGAAATACAAATCAAACCACGATGAGATACCACCTCACACCTTTCAGAATGGCTAAAATTAACAACACAGGAAACAACAGATGTTGGTGAGGATGTGGAGAAAGGGGAACCCTCATGCACTTTTGGTGGGAATGCAAACTGGTGTAGCCACTCTGGGAAACAGTATGGAGGTTCCTCAAAAAGTTAAAAATGGAACTACCCTACAATCCAGCAATTGCACTACTAGGTACTTACCCAAAGGATACAAAAATACTGATTTGAAGGGATACATGCACCCTGATATTTATAGAAGCATTATTAACAGCCAAATTATGGAAGGAGCCCAAATGTCCATTGACTGATGAATGAATAAAGAAGTTGTCATATATATATATAATGGAATGTTACACAGCCATAAAAAAGAATGAAATCTTGCCATTTACAATGACACGGATGGAACTAGAATATATTATGCTAAGCAAGATAAGTCAGTCAGAAAGACAAATACCATTTGATTTCATGTATATGTGGAATTTAAGAAACAAAACAGATGAATGTAGGGGGGAAAGATAGGCAAACCATAAAACAGACTCTTAACTATAGAGAACAAACTGAGGGTTGCTGGAGGGGAGATGGGCAGGGGGATGGGCTAAATGGGTGATGGGGATTAAGGAGGACACTTGTGATGAGCAGTGGGTGTTATATGTACGTGATGAATCACTAAATTCTCCTGAAACTAATATTACACTGTATGTTAACTAAGTGGAATTTAAGTAAAAACTTAAAGAAAATTAGTAAATAAAGTTAAAAATTTCCAATGTACAAAAGGCAATGTCAATAGAATGAGAAGACAAGCCACAGACTGATAGAAAATATTTGAAAAGACGTATCTGCTAAAGGACTGTTACCCGAACTATGTAGTGAACTCTTCAGACACAACAATAAGAAAAAGAACAACCTGATTTTAAAATGGGCCAAAGACCTTAACAGACACCTCACAAAGAGGATATACAGGTGGCAAATAAGCATATGAAGAGGTGCTTCACATCATATGTCATTGGGGAAATGCAAATTAAAACAATAAAATGTCACTCTGCACTTGCTAGAATGGCCACCATCTGGGACACTGGTAACACCAGCACTAGGAACCCTCATTCATTGCTGGTGGGAAATACAAAATGCTATAGCCACTTTGGAAGACAGTTTGGCTGTTTCTTATAAAACTAAACATACTCTTACCATATAGTCCAGCAATTGTGCTCCTTGGTGTTTACCCAAGGAGTTGAAAACTTACGTTTACACAAAACCTGCACATAAACCCATAGGTGTTTATAGCAGCTTTATTCATAAATGCCAAAACTTGGAGGCAACCAAGATGTCCTTTACCAGGTTGATGGATAAACTATGGTATATTGAGACAATGTAATATATTATTCATCACTAAAAAGAAATGAGCTATCAAGTCATGAAAAGACGTGGAGGAATCTTAAATGCGTATTACTAAAAGAAAGAAGCCAATCGGGAAAGTCTACATACTGTATGATTCCAACTATATGACTTTCTGGAAAAGGAAAAACTGTGGAGATTATAAAGGGTCATTGATTGCCAGGGGTTAGAGGGGTATGGATGACTAGAAGGAGCACAGAGAATTTTTAGGGTGGGCAAGATACACTGTATGATACTATAATGGTGGATAGGTGTTATTATATATGTATACTACATATTGTAAGGATTTGTCTAAACCATAGAATGTATAATACCAAGAGTGAACTCTAATATACACTATGGGGTGATCATGATGTGTAAATGTATGTTCCTCAGTCGTAACAAATGTACCGCTATAGTGAGGGATATTGATAATGGAGCAGGCTATGCATGTGTGGAGGCAAAGTGTGTATATGGGAAATCTCTGTACCTTCCTCAGTTTTACTGTGAATGTAAAACTGCTCTGAGAACATTAAGTCTTTAAAAAATACAAACATTCATTAGAGTTCATAATTACAGAACAGGGTTTGCTACTTTGTGAAACCCCTCTTTGTGAGGTTTCGTTTTGTTGGGCCTGGAAGGGAAAATCTAGAAGAGGGTATGGCAGACAGTGCATGCTCCTGGTGCCTGTGCAGTAGTGGAGGAGGAAGGGTCTGGAGAGAGGGAACAGAGCAGCGAGCGCTAGGTGCTGTCGGGATCCCGGTGAGCCTGTGGATGGGATCCAGGGCTCAAGCCAGGTAAGCAGCAGATATGGGGTCTTTCTTTCTCATTTTTCAGTTCTGACTGAAGTTGGGGAGGGGTAGGAAAGAGATCATTGTTCTTTCTTATTCAGTTTATTCTCCCCTAAAACAGCTGAAATGGAGAAAAAGAGAATAGGTTGGAGAAAAATAACAAGTTAGTTAGGAAAGAAACTGTATTAAGTTACTGTAGGACTTCTGTCAAAGTAGCATTCCCCCTTTGCATCCTCTTCTCTGACTCACCTAGAAGGATCTTAAGTCATCAGAAAGATTAGTCAGAAGGATTCATTAGGCTTTATCATAATCTTAGCATATTTGATCAGATGGTTCAAATGTGTAATTTTTAATTTGGAAAAACAATTTATTCTCTTGATTCAAACTAATGGTGTTACATGATAATATTCATATGACCTGGGATGATATAAAGCTTATTTATATCATCAGTTATTTCCTCAACTAGAATCTTTATAGTCAAATAATTTCTGCTGAAAACACAAATTATAAATACCTAAATTATCTACATAGGTTAGAAATTCATAGCAGCTGCTGAAAAAATGATTTCAATACCATTAGAATTCAGCATTAATAACAATTTAAAGTATTATTTCATTACAAGTTGAACCTCCAAGTAGGTGCTTCTTTCTAGCTGACTTGAAGTGCATTTTTCTTAGAGCTAAGCTCTGTATGTTTTGCTTCTTTATAAACACCTCCCATTGCCTTTGACTATTTTTAAAATGGAAATCTTTCTCTTTTTTGCCATTATATTTAGTTTTTTTGTTTATGTAATTTAATAACTCTTCTACCAACTAGAAAACATATTTTCTTTTAAATGGAAATGGCTGTATTGTTTTTTTCCTTATTTTTTTCCCCTTATTTTAATAGTAGTACATTTCTAGGTTAAAAAAAAAGTTAGAAAATTTAGAAAACTATAAACATGAAAAAAATTCTGTAATCCTATCCAGAAATAATTGTTATTTATGTTTATAAATTCTGATTACATTTTTACTTTTAATAGTTGCATAAATTCCATTATAGGTGTGCCATATTTTTTGAAGTAGTTTTTCTATTGGTGGTGATCATTTAAGTTTGATTTTTCTTGAAAAAGAGCCACACGAATAGATTGGAAAGATTTCCATGAAGTATGGTTTAGTTAAAAAGGCAAGATGCAAAAATGTATTCATAATATGATTTCCATGTTAGCAAAACAATAAAATAATACTCTATGTGTATATTTGTGTGAGTGTAGAAAAATAAGTATGGATAAAAATACAGCAAGATTCAAGGATAACTCAAGTATATATTCTAGATCTAGGATGTACAGAGAGGGTACTGCTATAGGTAGATAAGGGAGGAAAAGATATTAAGAGAAGCAAACTCAAAAGTAAAAGAAAAACGCACTGCTGGGGTGCCTGGCTGGCTCAGTCAGTGGAGCATGCGACTCTTGATCTCGGGGTTGTGAGTTCAAGCCCCTCATTGGGTGCAGAGATTGCTTAAAAATAAAATCTTTATTTTGTTTTTTAGATTTTATTTAAATTCAGGTTAGTTAACATATAGTGTATTATTAGTTTCAGGGGTAGAATTTAGTGATTCATCAGTTGCATATAACACCCAGTGCTCATTACATCAAGTGCCTTCCTTAATACCCATCACCCAGTTACCCCATCCCTCACCCACCTCCCCTCCAGCAACTGTTTGTTCCCTATAGTTAAGAGTATCTTATGCTTTGCTCCCTCTCTGTTTTTATCTTATTTTTCCTTCCCTTCCCCTATGTTCATCTGTTTCATTTCTTAAATTCTACATATGAATGAAATCATATTGTATCTGTCTTTCTCTGAGTTATTTTGCTTAACGTAATACACTCTAGTTCTGTCGTTGCAAATGGCAAGATTTCATTCTTTTTTATGGCTGAGTAATATTCCATTGTAGGCATATACCACATCTTTATCCACTCATCAGTTGATGGACATCTAAAAATAAAATCTTAGAAAAGAAAAAGAAAAAAGCCCTGCACTAGAACATTAAAGCATATGTGCTATCATACTTGCTATAAAAATTATGTTAAGAGTAGACATATATTTAAATGAATTAATTTAAATTTTTTTCTGTACTTAAAAATAGCCAGAATAAAAAAAAAAAGATGAAAATATGGATCCAAGATTGATGCCTAATAACCTCAGGTGCAACTATTTTTTTTAATTGGCCATTAAAAAAGAGTTTGTAAGTTTTTATTCTTATACATCAGACTTTATGAATGTGTTTGCATATATCTCTGTATACTTGTCCAGTTATTTCCTAGAATAAATTCCTAGGAGTACATTTGCTGGGGCAAAAGAGTATTGTAAAGGTCAGATATATATTGCTAAGTTACCTGTTAGGTTATATCTATTTATTTTAATCAACAGTTTATGAGAATGCCTGTTTCTTCACAACTTCATCAATGCTGGGTATTTTCAATCTTTTAAATCTTTGCTTATGTGATATAATAAGATAGAATCTTGTGGTTTTATTTTACTTTGATTACTAGTTATGTTCATTATTTTTTCATATGTTTGTTAGTTTTCACTTTTGTGAATTGTTTTCTGTTGGTATTTAACTTATTGATTTACAAGGGCTTTTTGTATAGAAAGGGTGTTTAATTATTATCATATATGTTGTAAAACCTATTTCTAAGTGTGCCATTCATATTTTAAATTTGTTCATGACACTTTGAGGTATAGAAGTTTCAACTTAATTCATTTCCTTTTATAGTTTCTGGCTTTTGAGCCATGCTGAAAAAGACTTTCACTCAAAGATAGTATATTTACTTATGTTTCCTGTTAGTACTTTTATAGTCTCATTTTTACATTAAATGCCTTAAAATATCTGGAATTTTTGTCCAAGGGATGAGGTAACTTCTGTAGTTAATCAAGTAATCCTAGCATTAATTATTGAGTCATCTATCTCAAAAGAGCCTTGCCTTTTTAAAAAATTAGAAGCATCTCTTCTCTTTTCTCTGCTCCTGAATTTCTAGAGGGAAACAATTAAATTTGGTTATATAACTAAAAGCAGAGAAAAAAGAAACCAGGAAATAGCAATTCTCAACAGGTTTAGAAGTAACTGTATAACATCCTAGAATCTACATTTCTAGACTACAATCCTGCCCAGTGATACACAGATAAATAGGTACTTTTGTGAGTAGACCTGGGCTTTTATATCCCTTCAGTTTCTTGGCAGAGGTGAGACTAAAAAGGCGGTTCTCTCAAGATAATTGGGCACAATCCTGGTTACACTGGATTCATGAATTTGTGCATGTTTAAAGGGGGAATGGGCTTAGTGAAGATAAGGATTTATTTCTACTTGACTGTATAGTATTCTAAGTGATTGGATCAGGTTTTAATTTTTAAAATAATTTTCCCTTTTAGGACAGAGGCATATATTTTCCCTCCTACTTCTTCTGCTAAGTACCCTTCCGTACCTTCAAAGTACACTGTGGGTACTCAGACTGATTATCGGGATGCTGAAGTTCAAACTGATCCATATTCTCCAGAATATGTAGTATGTCAGGATTCAATCCCTGAGCTCTTGACCCTGGCTACTCTTACTTGGGGTGAGTTGGTAATTGTCTTGAATATTTATGGTTGCCTGTCCTGATAACCGTGCATGCTACTGAGTTCCTGGAAATGATGTGCTCAGAGGCAACTGTGGTATAAAGTGTTGCTATTTAAAATGTCTTGCTCAACAGAGCTACTTCATAGACTCATACTTCTACTGATACTTTTGTTCAAAGAGAGTATACCCTCTCCATTGCAAGGAGGCTTATTGTACTTTATCCCTGAAGCTGAAGTTCTATTTCAGCTTAATTTTGTGGTTATTTGCTGATGACTCACCTCCCTCCGCCCCCACTGTTTTTCCTAGTAAATCAATTCCTTTTCATTGAGCGATCCTTACTCCCTCTTTACACATAAACCTTTTTTGAGTGTATAATACTGAATGTATATTCTATAATATGTAACAGTATTATCTTACTTTGCCAAAATATCTTGCAATTTATCAAAGCTCTCTTACATACCCTATTAGATGATTTGGGTGATTTCTTTTGCTGTTATCTCTGAAATGCTAATATGGTTCAGGCTCAGAAATTCACTCTTAGAATGCAATAAAATCTGACCTAGGCCTATATTATGTGAAATTAGAAAAATTAATAAGGAAAGGGGCTTTTGGAAATGACTAGACATTAGCTTCTTGAACTCACTTGATTGTAGCTGGGAAACGGAAGAGCCAGAGAGGCCAGCTCATCCCAGGTGGTGGAGATAGTTGGTACCCTGTAATGGTTTTTATTAACATGAGATTACCTTTGTTTCCCAGTTGTGATGGTTTGCTGTGGTCAAGTCTACATCATAGACAATAAAGATGTTCATATCTGAGCTCTAGTTTTGATTCATGTTTCCTGGCTCACCTTACGAATTCAGATGAAGCATTCTTGACATCCATACTTGAAAGCAGAGGCTCTACTTTCAGACCTAGAAGACAGATTAAAAATATGCTGAAACTTTTCCCTCCTGATCTAAATATATATATGTGTTAGTATATATATATGAATATATATATTGGTTATGTGTATATTAGTGTGTGTGTATCCATACACACACACACACTTTTAAAAAAAGGAAGAAAATTTCCATAGTTTAGTATTGGAGATGTCTTCCTAAAAGAAAGAAATAGCTGGGAGCCTATGAAGATGAGCAGGCACTGCAAATGGTGGGGAGCCAGATCTGAATTGCCTGCCTGAAACTAGAGGAAGCAGGACTTTTCTCCTGCCCATAGGTAGGACTGAAGGCCAGTGCCTGCCAACACAGAGGTTGAAGTATCAGTAAAAACCACTGAGTCAGGCCTACCCCCTCATTTTTGAGGCTCTGAGTAGGAGTTTAAATGGAGGCCTATACACTATATGTATAGATATTTAAAAGTTATAAATCAAGTTAATATCTTTTAAGTAAAATATTTTAAGTAGAATTCTATATTTTTCACAAATATATCTTTATAACAAGTTGAAAGGACAACTTTAAATTGAAAATTCTTAGATTCCTTGGGATTCTTTGGTGGAATGGGGCAATAAGGGAAGAGGCTGCCTGTGACTTGCCTTTTTCTCTGACTCTGTTCCACATCATGAGGGGCCTGTCATGTATGCATGTGATTACCTCACCTTGTTTTTCCAACCTTTATGTACATATCGCTGTAAACAGCTGCCACTTGGCTACCCCTTGGGTTTAAGGGTGAACAAACAGGGTGCCTGGGTGGCTCAGTCAGTTAAGTGTCTGCCTTCAGCTCAGGTCATGATCCCAGGCTCCTGGGATCAGTCCCGCATCCGGCAACCTGCTCAGTGGGGAGCCTGCTTCTCCCTCTCCCTCTGCCCCTCCCCCTGCTTATGCTCTTTCTCCCTCTCTCTCTGTCAAATAAATAAAATCTTAAAAAAAACCAAAACGGTGAACGAACAGCAGCATATGGTCTGCCCTTGGGAGTCTGACTTCTGGGAAGAGGTCCATGTAGATTTTGGAAGGAGGCTTGGGCCATTTGTTCAAGGAATTCAGGGTTTCTAAGAGTAGAGTAGCTCCAGCTGGGCATAGTCTGTTGAACTCCTCATCCTATGGTGATGGGTAGGACTCTAAAGAATGAGGCTGGGGAGCTATCCCTCTTGCCAGGTCAAAGAGTGTTACTACCCAGGATGCTCATGAGAGAAATCAACAAATGATCTCAACCCAAGAATCACAAAGCATCTAAGGAACACAGACACCAGGAGTGATCCACAAAATGTAAAAAAAAAAAACAAAAACAACAGAGAGAGAGAGAATAAATTCTTGAGCAAACAGAGCAAATGGTGCAATCTGAAAAGGACTTGGGAAATACTTTTTATATCCTCAAAGAGATAAAGCAGGATAAAGCATGAAAACAAGAGGGGGAGCTATGAAAAAGAACCAGTTGCAATCCCTGGATTGATGAAGTTTGAAATAAAATGAGCTCAGTAGTAAACTAGGCAGAGCTGAAGAACAAATTAGTGAAATGAAAGATTAAATGAACAAGTATTCCAGAATGCAATATTCAAAGGTAGAATAAGATAAAAAAGGTAAAAACCATGGGGGATAGGATTATAAGATCCTATAATAGAATGGTGGAAAAGCAATGCAAAAAAAGATAATGGCCGAGAATTTCCCAGGACTAAAGAAAGATATGAGTCCACAGGTTGAAAAATTTCATTGAGGACCAGACAGGATTAAAAAAAAATTCACACCTACAATAAAGGAAAAAGAAAAAACTGCAAAAACCTTTAGAGAGAAAAGTCAGATTACCTACAAAGAGACAAAAACTAAATTGACATTTTACAGAATTATTTTTAAAGTGCTGCGGGATAGAGATGAGTGGGTGGCTCAGTTGGTTCAGCATCTACCTTTGGCTCAGGTCATGATCCCAGGGTCCTGGGATCGAGTGCCGCATCCAGCTCCTTGTTCAGCAGGGAGCCTGCTTCTCCTTCTGCCTGCTTCTCCCTCTGCCTGCTTCTCCCCCTGTTGCACGTGTGCTCTCTCTCTGACAAATAAATAAAATCTTAAAAAAAAAAATAATAAAGTGCTGTGGGGAAATAATTGCAAATCTAGAATTCTTTTACCAGCCAAACTATTATTCAGGAGTGAAGCTGAAATAAAGACTTTTCATAGGATAGGACATTTCATAGGATCTATCTCATAGGATATTGTACAGATTAAGTAAATTCCTTTATGTAATGTACTTAGACCCGTGCCTGGCATGTAAATAAGCATCCTTTAAATGTTACCTATTAATCTGAATAAAAGAAGATGAAAGGATATATTTCTGTAAGAAGAAAAATGATCTCAAAAGGAAGAAGCAGGGTTTGAGAACATGATGCACAAAAAAAGAGAAAAACATGTCATTAAAACTGTTAGGTATTGAGTTTCTAAAGATGATAACTTTTTTTTTTTTTAAGATTTTATTTATTTATTTGAGAGAGAGAGAATGAGAGACAGAGAGCATGAGAGGGAGGAGGGTCAGAGGGAGAAGCAGACTCCCTGCCAAGCAGGGAGCCCGATGCGGGACTCGATCCCGGGACTCCAGGATCATGACCTGAGCCAAAGGCAGTCGCTTAACCAACTGAGCCACCCAGGCGCCCCAGATGATAACTTTTTAAAGATTGTATTTATTTGAGAGAGAGAGAGAGAGCCCACACAAGTGGAGGGAGGGGCAGAGGGAGAAGCAGACTCCCCAGTGAGCAGGGAGCCCAACACAGGCTTGATCTCAGGACCCCAGGATCATGACCTGAACCAAAGACAGATGCTTAACTGACTGAGTCCAGGCACACCTAAAGATGATAATTTTTTAAAAAGACTTTATTTATTCATTTGAGAAAGAGAGAAAGCAAGGGAGGGAGGGGCAAAAGGAGGGAGAGAGGGACAAGCAGGCTCCCCATTGAGCAGAGAGCCCAACGCGGGCCTCCATCCCAGGACCCATCCCATGACCTGAGCCGAAGGCAGACGCTTAACCTAATAAGCCACCCAGGTGCCCCATAAAGATGATAAATTTTTTTTTATTCTTATGTTAATCCCCATACATTACATCATTAGTTTTAGATGTCATGTTCCATGATTCATTGTTTGTGCATAACACCCAGTGCTCCATGCAGAATGTGCCCTCCCCAATACCCATTACCAGGCTAACCCATCCTCCCACCCAAGATGATAAATTTTTTTAAAAAGAAACAATTACTAAAACTCTAGGGCAGGATTGGCAAACTATGGTCCACAAGCCAAATTGGCCTATTGCCTTTTTTTTATATAGCTTGGATGCTAAGGATGATATTTACGATGTAAAATAGATGAAAAAATCCTGCTGTTTTGTAGCGTGTGAAAATTACATGAAATTAAAATTTCAGTGACTCTAAAGAGGTTTTATTGGAACACAGCCACACTCATTTGTTTATGTACTGTCTGCCTGCTTTTACAATACATTTTTTGGAAAAATTTTAATAATTTTTAAATTTTATTATAATTAACATACAGTGTTACATTAATTTCAGGTGTACAATATAGTGGTTCAACAGTCCTATACACTACTCAGCACTCATCACAATAAGTATATTCTTTAATCCTCATCACCTATTTCCCTCATTCCCTCCTCCCAGTAACCTCCAGTTCTCTATAGTTAAGAGTCTATTTTTTTTCCCCTTTGTTGGTTTGTTTTGTTTAATAAATTCCACATGAGTGAAATCATATGGTATTTGTCTTTGACTGACTTACTCACTTAGCATTATGCTCTCTAGCTCTATCCATGTTGTTGCAAATGACAAGATTTCATTCTTTTTTATGGCTGAATAATATTCCATTGTGTATATATACCACTTATATTTATCCATTCATCAGTTGGGTTGCTTGGGTTGCTTCCATAATTTGCCTATTATAAATAATGCTGCTATAAACATAGGGGTACATATATCTTTTGAAATTAGTGCTTTTGTATTCTTTGGGTAAATACCCAGTAATGGAATTACTGGATTATATGGTAATTCTAGTTTTCATTTTTTGAGGAACCTACATACTGTCTTCCACAATGGTTGCAGAAGTTTGCATTCCCGGGGCCCCTGGCTGGCTCAGTTGGAAGAGCATTCCACTCTTGATCTCAGGGTCATGAGTTTGAGCCCCATGTTGGGTGTAGAGATTACTTAAAAATAAAATCTTTGAAAAAAGTTTTGGGGTGCCTGGGTGGCTCAGTTGGTTGAGCATTGGACTTTTGGCTCAGGTCATGATCTTGAGGTCATGAGACTGAGCCCTGTGTTGGGGTCATGATCAGTGGGGAGTCTGTTGGAGATTCTCTCTCTCCCTCTGCCCCTCCCCTCACTCACGCATGCACTCTCTCTCTCAAATAAATATATAAATCTTTGAAAAAATTTTACATTCCTTCCAACAGTGCATGAAGGTTCCTTTTTCTCCACATCCTCACCAACACTTGTTTCTTGTTTATTTTAGCCATTCTGACAGGTGTGAGATGTTATCTGATTGTGTCTTTGATGTGCATTTCCCTGATGACGAGTGATGTTGAGTATCTTTTCATGTGTCTAATGGCCATCTGTATGTCTTTTTTGAAGAAATGACTGTTCATGTCTTCTGTCCATGTTTTAACTGGATTTTTTTTTTTTTTTGGTCTTTAGTTGTAAAAGTTCTTTTTTTTTTTTTCAAAGATTTTATTTATTTATTTGAGAGAGAGAGAGAATGAGAGACAGAGAGCATGAGAGGGAGGAGGGTCAGAGGGAGAAGCAGACTCCCTGCCAAGCAGGGAGCCCGATGCGGGACTCGATCCCGGGGCTCCAGGATCATGACCTGAGCCGAAGGCAGTCGCTTAACCAACTGAGCCACCCAGGCGCCCTTGAGTTGTAAAAGTTCTTTATATATTTTGGATACTAACCCCTTATCGGAAATGTCATTTGCAAATATCTTCTCTCATTCAGTAGGTTGTCTTTTAGTTCTGTTGATTGTTTCCTTTGCTATGCAGAAGCTTTTTATTTTTAAAAATTTTTTATTGTTATGTTAATCACCATACATTACATCATTAGTTTTTGATGTAGTGTTCCATGATTCATTGTTTGTGCATAACACCCATTGCTCCATGCAGAACGTGCCCTCTTTAATACCCATCACAAGGCTAACCCATCCTCCCACCCCCCTCCCCTCTAGAACCCTCAGTTTGTTTTTCAGAGTCCGTTGTCTCTCATGGTTCGTCTCCTCTTCCGATTTCCCCCCCTTCTTTCTTCCCCTCCTGCTATCTTCTTTTTTTTTCTTAACGTATATTGCATTATTTGTTTCATAGGTACAGATCTGTGATTCAACAGTCTTGCACAATTCACAGCGCTCACCATAGCACATACCCTCCCCAGTGTCTACCACCCAGCCACCCCATCCCTCCCATCCCACCCCCCACTCCAGCAACCCTCAGTTTGTTTCCTGAGATTAAGAATTCCTCATATCAGTGAGATCATATGATACATGTCTTTCTCTGACTTATTTCGCTCAGCATAACACCCTCCATCCATGTCGTTGCAAATGGCAAGATTTCATTCCTTTTGAAGGCTGCATAATATTCCATTGTATATATATACCACATCTTCTTTATCCATTCATCTGTCGATAGACATCTCGGCTCTTTCCACGGTTTGGCTATTGTGGACATTGCTGCTATAAACATTGGGGTGCATGTACCCCTTCAGATCCCTACATTTGTATCTTTGGGGTAAATACCCAGTAGTGCAATTGATGGATGGCTCTATTTTCAACTTTTTGAGGAACCTCCATACTGTTTTCCAGAGTGGTTGCACCAGCTTGCATTCCCACCAACAGTGTAGGAGGGTTCCCCTTTCTCGGCATCCTTGTCAACATCTGTCATTTCCTGACTTGTTAATTTTAGCCATTCTGACTGATGTGAGGGGGTATCTCATGGAGGTTTTGATTTGGATTTCCCTGATGCCGAGCAATGTTGAGCACTTTTTCATGTGTCTGTTGGCCATTTGGATGTCTTCTTTGGAAAAATGTCTGTTCATGTCTTCTGCCCATTTCTTGATTGGATCATTTGTTCTTTGGGTGTTGAGTTCGATAAGTTCTTTATAGATTTTGGATACTAGCCCTTTATCTGATATGTCATTTGCAAATAACTTCTCCCATTCTGTCAGTTGTCCTTTGGTTTTGTTGACTGTTTCTTTTGCTGTGCAAAGGCTTTTTATCTTGATGAAGTCCCAATAGTTCATTTTTGCCCTTGCTTCCCTTGCCTTTGGCGATGTTTCTAGGAAGAAGCTGCTGCAGCTGAGGTCGAAGAGGTTGCTGCCTGTGTTCTCCTTTAGGATTTTGATGGACTCCTGTCTCACATTTAGGTCTTTCAGCCATTTGGAGTCTGTTTTTGTGTGTGGTGTAAGGAAATGGTCCAGTTTCATTCTTCTGCATGTGGCTGTCCAATTTTCTCAACACCATTTGTTGAAGAGACTGTCTTTTTTCCAGTGGACATTCTTTCCTGCTTTGTCAAAGATTAGTTGACCATAGAGTTGAGGGTCCATTTCTGGGCTCTCTATTCTGTTCCATTGATCTATGTGTCTATTTTTGTGCCAGTACCATACCATCTTGATGATTACAACTTTGTAATAGAGCTTGAAGTCTGGAATTGTGATGCCGCCAGCTTTGTTTTTCTTTTTCAACATTCCTCTGGCTTTTCGGGGTCTTTTCTGGTTCCATACAAATTTTAGGATTATTTGTTCCATTTCTTTGAAAAAAGTGGATGGCATTTTGATGGGGATTGCATTGAATGTGTAGATTGCTCTAGGTAGCATTGACATCTTCACAATATTTGTTCTTCCAGTCCGTGAGCATGGAACGTTTTTCCATTTCTTTATGTCTTTCTCAATTTCTTTCATGAGTATTTTATAGTTTTCTGAGTAGAGGTAGTTTGCTTCTTTGGTTAGATTTATTCCTAGATATCTTATGGTTTTGGGTGCAATTGTAAATGGGATCGACTCCTTAATTTCTCTTTCATGTGTCTTGTTGTTGGTGTATAGGAATGCCACTGATTTCTGTGCATTGATTTTATATCCTGCCACTTTACTGAATTCCTGTATGAGTTGTAGCAGTTTTGGGGTGGAGTCTTTTGGGTTTTCCACATAAAGTATCATATCATCTGCAAAGAGTGAGAGTTTGACTCCTTCTTTGCCGATTTGGATGCCTCTTATCTCTTTTTGTTGTCTGATTGCTGTGGCTAGGACTTCTAATACTATGTTGAATAGCAGTGGTGATAGTGGACATCCCTGCCATGTTCCTGACCTTAGGGGGAAAGCTCTCAGTTTTTCCCCATTGAGAATGATATTCGCTGTAGGTTTTTCATAGACGGCTTTTATGATATTGAGGTATGTACCCTCTATCCCTATACTCTGAAGAGTTTTGATCAAGAAGGGATGCTGTACTTTGTCAAATGCTTTTTCTGCATCTATTGAGAGGATCATATGATTCTTGTTCTTTCTTTTATTAATGTATTGTATCACTCTGATTGATTTGTGGATGTTGAACCAACCTTGCAGCCCAGGGATAAATCCCACTTGGTCATGGTGAATAATCCTTTTAATGTACTGTTGGATCCTATTGGCTAGTATTTTGGTGAGAATTTTTGCATCCATGTTCATCAAGGATATTGGTTTGTAATTCTCCTTTTTGATGGGGTCTTTGGTTTGGGGATCAAGGTAATGGTGGCCCCATAAAAGGAGTTTGGAAGTTTTCCTTCCATTTCTATTTTTTGGAACAGTTTCAGAAGAATAGATATTAATTCTTCTTTAAATGTTTGGTAGAATTCCCCTGGGAAGCTATCTGGCCCTGGGCTCTTGTTTGTTGGGAGATTTTTGATGACTGCTTCAATTTCCTTAGTGCTTATAGGTCTTTTCAGGTTTTCTATTTCTTCCTGCTTCAGTTTTGGTAGTTTATACATCTCTAGCAATGCATCCATTTCTTCCAGATTATCTAGTTTGCTGGCATAGAGTTGCTCATAATATGTTCTTATAATTGTTTGTATTTCTTTGGTGTTGGTTGTGATCTCTCCTCTTTCTTTCATGATCTTGTTGATTTGGGTCCTTTCTCTTTTCTTTTTGATAAGTCTGGCCAGGGGGTTTTCAATCTTGTTAATTCTTTCAAAGAATCAGCTCCTACTTTCTTTGATCTATTCTACTGTTCTTTTGGTTTCTATTTCCTTGATTTCTGCTCTGATCTTTATTATTTCTCTTCTCCTGCTGGGTTTAGGCTTTATTTGCTGTTTTTTCTCTAGCTTCTTTAGGTGTAGGGTTAGGTTGTGTATTTGAGACCTTTCTTGTTTCTTGAGAAAGGCTTGTATTGCTATATACTTTCCTCTTAGGACTGCCTTTGCTGCATCCCAAAGATTTTGAACAGTTGTGTTTTCATTTTCATTGGTTTCCATGAATTTTTAAAATTCTTCTTTAATTTCCTGGTTGACCCATTCATTGTTTAGTAGGATGCTCTTTATCCTCCATGTATTTGAGTTCTTTCCGACTTTGCTCTTGTGATTGAGTTCTAGTTTCAAAGCATTGTGGTCTGAAAATATGCAGGGAATGATTCCAATTTTTGGTACCAGGTTGAGACCTGATTTGTACCCTAGGAAGTGATCTATTCTGGAGAATGTTCCATGGGCACTAGAGAAGAATGTGTATTCTGTTGCTTTGGGATGGAATGTTTTGAATATATCTGTGAAGTCCGTTAGGTCCAGTGTGTCATTTAAAGTCTTTATTTCCTTGTTGATCTTTTGCTTAGATGATCTGTCCATTTCAGTGAGGGAGGTGTTAAAGTCCCCCACTATTATTGTATTGTTGTCGATGTGTTTCTTTGCTTTTGATATTAATTGGGTTATATAATTGGCTGCTCCCATGTTAGGGCATAGATATTTACAATTGTTAGAACTTCTTGTTGGATAGACCCTTTAAGTATGATATAGTTTCCTTCCTCATCTCTTATTATAGTCTTTAGTTTAAAATCTAATTTGTCTGATATAAGGATTGCCATCTCAGCTTTCTTTTGGTGTCCACTAGCGTGGTAAATGGTTTTCCACCCCCTCACTTTCAATCTGGGGGTGTCTTTGGGTCTAAAATGAGTCTCTTGCAGACAGCATATTGATGGATCTTTCTTTTTTTATCCAATCTGATAGCCTGTGTCTTTTGATTGGGGCATTTAGCCCATTTACATTCAGGGTAACTATTGAAAGATAGGAATTTAGTGCCATTGTATTGCCTGTAAGGTGACTGTTACTGTATATTGTCTGTGTTCCTTTCTGGTTTATGTTACTTTTAGGCTCTCTCTTTGCTTAGAGGACCCCTTTCAGTATTTCCTGTAGGGCTGGTTTCGTGTTTGCAAATTCCTTTAGTTTTTGTTTGTCCTGGAAGCTTTTTATCTCTCCTTCTATTTTCAGTGACAGCCTAGCTCAATATAGTATTCTTGGCTGCATATTTTTCTCATTTAGTGTTCTGAATATATCATGCCAGTCCTTTCTGGCCTGCCAGGTCTCTGTGGATAGATCTATTGCCAATCTAATGTTTCTACCATTGTAGGTTACAGATCTCTTCTCCTGAGCTGCTTTCAGGATTTTCTCTTTGTCTCTGAGACTCGTAAGTTTTACTATTAGATGTCAGGGTGTTGACCTATTTTTATTGATTTTGAGGGGGGTTCTCTGTGCCTCCTGGATTTTGATGCCTGTTTCCTTCCCCAAATTAGGGAAGTTCTCTCCTATAATTTGCTCCAGTATACCTTTTCCCCCCTCTCTCTTTCTTCTTCTTCTGGGATCCCAATTATTTTAATACTGTTTCATCTTATGGTATCACTTATCTCTCAAATTCTCTCTTCGTGATCCAGTAGTTGTTTATCTCTCTTTTTCTCAGCTTCTTTATTTTCCATCATTTGGTCTTCTATATCACGAATTCTCTCTTCTGCCTCGTTTATCCTAGCAGTTAGAGCCTCCATTTTTTATTGCACCTCATTAATAGCCTTTTTGATTTCGACTTGGTTAGATTTTAGTTCTTTTATTTCTCCAGAAAGGGTTTCTCTAATATCTTCCATGCTTTTTTCAAGCCCAGCTAGTATCTTTAAAATCATCATTCTGAACTCTAGTTTCAACATCTTACTAATGTCCGTATTGATTAGGTCCCTGGCAGTCGGTACTGTTGTTGTTGTTTTTTTTTGAGGTGATTTTTTCCATCTTGTCATTTTGTTCAGAAGAGAATAGATGAATGAGAGAACAAAATGCTAACAGGGTAACAATGACCCCAGAAAAATATACACTAAACAAATCAGAAGAGACCTGAAACTGGGGGAAAAGAAAGGGAAAGAATGAAAAAAAAAAAAAGAAAAAGAGATAAAAAAAAAAACAAGAAAAACAGAATATGATCAAATAGCTGGTACATAGATCAGTGTCACACAGTAGATTTTGGGCATATTTTGGTTTGTTAGAAGAAAGTGCCTCCCAAAATTTTAAAGAAAGAAAAGCTTGTATATTTACAAAAATAAGGGTAAATGTGATGAAAGGATGGAATATGACTGTAAAGATGAAAATTATAAAAGATTTTATAAAAGGAATTGCTAAGAAGTTGGTTGAAAAATGAAAGAAGAGGATTTAAAAAAAAGGGGGAGAGAGAATGTGATCAGGCAGGAGACTAGAACAAAGCCATACACTAGAGATTTAGGGTATATTTTGGTCTGTTAGAAGAAACTGTATCCCAAAATTTTAAAGAGAGAACAACTTATATATATATATATATATACCAAAAATAAGGGTAACTACTCTGAAGGGATAGAATATGACTCTAAAAATGAAAAACAAAAAAATATTTTTTAGAAAAGGGATTGATAAGATGTTGGTTGAAAAAGGGAAAAAGAAAAACTCAAAAAAAAAAAAAAAAGACAGTTAAAAAAAAGTTGAGTTTGAAAGATTAAAGAATCATGATAAAAAAGCCATGAATTCTATGTGCAGTATTCCCCTAGCACTGGAGTTCTGCTGTTCTCATTGATCGGTAAACTTGGTCTTGGCTGGCTGTTCTTGCTGATCTTCTGGGGGAGGGACCTGTTGCCGTGGTTCCCAAATGTCTTTGCTGGAGGCGGAATTGCCCCGCCCTTGCCGAGGGCCGGGCTAAGTAATCTGCTGGGGTTTGCTCTGGGGAGCTTTTGTTCCCTGCAAACTTTCTGTACAGCTTTGGAGGAGGAGAGTGAAATGGTGGCCTCCCAATCTCTGCCCTAGAGGAGCCAAGAACTCGGGGCCCCACTCTTCAGTGTCGCCCCTAGAGAAAAGCAGTCAATCACTCCCCTCTCCCTGGTCTCCGGCCGCACTCCGTGCTCATGCAGCCTGTGACTGAGCGTTTCTATCTTTGGCACCTGACCCCATGTGGAGTCTCCAAACCCAGCAGATTCCTGCAGTGAGCTCTTGCACCACTCCTCTTGGGGGAGGAAGGGGAGTCTCCCCAGATCTACCGCTTGTTGGGCCCCTGCTGAAAGAGCAGGGGCCTGACTGTGCTGTGGATCACGGTTTATGGCAACCCCGAGCTGAGAGCCCACTCCTCGGCTCCATCTTTGCAGCTGGCTTCCCCGCTCCGATACCTGGGAGCTCTGCTGCACTCGGGCACCCCTGGTCTTTCTGTGACTCCGAGGGTCCTGAGACCACACTGTCCCAGCGAGGGTTCCACCCCCCGCTTAGCCACTGGAACGACATCCCTCAGTGGAGCCGACTTCTAAAAGTTTCAGTTTTGTGCTCCAGGGCTCTATCACTTGCCAGAAGTGGCGGACGGAGGCCCCTTTCCCTGCCATCTATCCTCCCGAATATTGCCTCAGATTCACTTCTCCGCATGTCCTACCTTCCAGAAAGTGATCGCTTGTCTGTTCAGAGAATTGCTGCTATTCTTTTCTTCAATCTCCTATTGAGTTCGTAGGTGTTCAGAATGGTTTGATCCCTATCTAGCTGAATTCCTGGGACCAGACGAAATCCAGGTCTTCTATTCCTCCACCATCTTGCTCCTCCTCATTGAAACATCTTTTAAGAGATGTGTTTCCAGAAGAAGTAAATGCAACCTAAAGGAAGAACTGCTGTGGTCCCCTCATGATGATTATTCTCAGGGCAGACACTGAAGACCAGCCCAGTTTGGGGCTTTCATGAGGTTTGTTGTGAGGAATAGGAGACATTGTATCACCATGGAAAACATTATGCTTTTTCATTCCTGGAGAGCTCAGTGCGAGGTGCCAGGGGCCTTGAAATCCAGGCCATGACTATTTTCCATGAACCAGAACCTAAATCCCCACCAAGAGACTGCAGGAAAGTGAAAGAAGCAGAATCTCCTGCAAGAGGTAAGCAGCTGCTTAACAAAACGGTGTGGGACAACACTCATTCAAGTCCACCAGCTCGGGGCTCTCAGAATGAATTTGTTTTATTTCTGATCTTAAGGGAAAAACTCTCAGTTTTTCACCATTGAGTATGATGTCAATGGGGTTTTCATATTATGTTTGTCTTTATTATGTTGAGATAAGTTCCTTCTAAACCTACTTTGTTGAGGGTTTTTATCATGATGGCTGTTGTACTTTGTCAAATGCTTTTTCTGCATCTATTGAAATGATCATATGGTTTTTATACTTTCTGTTGTTGAAGTGATATATCACGTTGATTGATACTGAACCACCCTTGCAGCCCAGGAAAAAATCCCACTTGATCGTGGTGAATGATTTGTTGGATTTGGTTTGCTAATATTTGGTTGAGGATTTTGCATTTATGTTCATCAGAGATATTGGTTTGTAGTTCCCTCTGAATCTGTCTCTTTTTGTAGTGTCTTTGTCTGGTTATCAGGGTATAGGTGGCCTCATAGAATGAATTTGAAAGCTTTCTTTCCTCTTCTGTTTTTCAGAGTAGTTTGAGAAGAATAGGAATTAACTCTTCCTTAAATGGTAGAATTCACCTTTGAAGATGTCTGGTCCTAGACTTTCGATTGTCGAAGTTTTTTGATTGCTGATTCAATCTCCCATGCTGGTGATCAGTCTTTTCAGATTTTTTATTTCTTCCTGATCAAGTTTGGGGAGGTTATGTGTTTCTACTTCTTCTTCTTGCCCAATTTGTTGGCATATAATTTTTCATAATATTCTCATAACCCTTGTTATTTCTGTGGTGTTGGTTGTTATTTCTCATCTTTGATTTCTGATTTTGTACTTTTGAGTCCTCTCTTTCTTTTGATGAGTCTGGCTAAAGGTTTATCAATTTTGTTGATCTTTTCAAAGAACCAGCTCCTGGTTTCATTGATCTGTTCTATTGTTTTTTTAATTTCTATTTTGCTTATTTCTTCTCTAATCTTTATTATTTCCTTCCTTCTGCTAGTTTTGGGTTTTGCTTGTTGTTATTTTTTCTCGCTCCCTTAAATGTAAGGTTAAGTTTTTTATTTGAGGTTTTTCTTGCTTCTTGAGGTAGGCCTGTATTGCTATAAACTTCCCTTTAGAACAGCTTTTGCTGCATCCCAAAGATTTTAGACCATTGTGTTTTCATTTTCATTTGTCTCCATGTATTTTTCGATTTCCTCTTTGATTTCTTGGTTGACCCATTCATTGTTTAGTAGCATGTTATTTAGCTTCCATGTATGTGTGTCTTTTCAGATTTTTTTTCTTGTAGTTGATTTCTAGTTTCATAGTGTTGTGGTCAGAAAAGATGCATGGTGTGACTTCAATCTTTGTGAACCTGTTGAGACTTGCTTTGTGGCCTAATATGTGATCTATTCTGGAGAATGTTCCATGTGCACTTGAAAAGAATGTGTATTCCATTGTTTTAGGATGGAATGTTCTGAATATATATGTTAGATCCATGTGGTCCAATGTGTAATTCATAGCCACTGTTTCCTTATTCATTTACTGTTTAGATGGTCTATCCATTGATGTAAGGGGTGTTAAAGTCCCCTACTATTATTGTATTAGTATCAGTTATTTCCTTTATGTTTATTATTAGCTGCTCTATGTATTTAGGTGTTCCCATCTTCTTGTTGGATGGTTCTCTGTATGATTATGCAGTGTCCTTCTTTGTCTCCTGTTACAGTCTTTGTTTTAAAGTCCATTTTGTCTGATATAAGTGTTGCTACCCTGGCTTTCTTTTCACTTCCATTTGCATGATAAATGCTTTTGCATCTCTTCACTTTCAGTCTGCATGCATGTGTCTTTAGATCTGAGATGGGTCTTTTGTAGGCAGTATATAGGTGGGTTTTCCTTTTTAAAAAAGATTTTATTTACTTATTTATTTGACAGAGAGAGAGAGCGTGAGCAGGGGAGAAGAGAGGAGGGGGGGGAGTAGAGGGAAAAAGAATCCCAGGTAGAATCTGTGTTGAGCATGGAGTCCTACAAAGGGCTCAATCTCACAATCCTGAGATCATGACCTGAGCTGAAACCAGGAGTTGGATGCTTAGCCAACTGAGCCACCCAGGCGCCCTGATGGGTTTTGCTTTTTTATCCATTCTGTCACCCTATGTCTTTTGATTGGAATGTCTAGTCCACTTATATTCAAAGTAATTATTGAGAGGTATGTACTTATTGACATTTTGTTACTTGTTTTATGGTTGTTTTTGTAGTTCTTATGTTCCTTTCTTTTCTCATTCTCCTCTTTCAAGGTTTGCTGGCTTTCTTTATTGATATACCTAGGTTCCCTTCTCTTTATTTTTTGCATATGTAATACTGGTTTTGATTTGTGGTTACCTTTAGGTCTATATGTAACATCTTATGCATATAGCAGTCTATATTAGGTTGATGGTTGCTTAAGTTTGAACCCATTCTAAAAGCACTAAATTTTTATTCCTCTCCCCTGCCACATTTTAGGTATATGGTGTCATACTTTACATCCTTTTATTTTGTGATTCCCTTGACTGATTTTTTGTAGATATACTTAATTTTACTGCTTTTATGCTTCCTGCTTTTCTTACTCCTGCTTATGGCCTTTCCTTTCCACTCACAGAGTTCCCATTAACATTTCATATAAGCCTGACTTAGTGGTCATGAATTCCTTCAAGTCTGTCTGGCAAACTCTCTACCCTCTCTTCTTCTATTCTGAATGATAGCTTTGTTGAATAGAGTATTCTTGGTTGCAGGTTTTTCTATTTCAGCACTTTGAATATTTCATGCCACTCTCTTCTGGCCTGAAATGTTTCTGCTGAAAAATCAGCTAGTTCTCTTACAGGGTATTTCTTGTATGTAGCTACATTTTTTTTTCTCTTGCTGATTTAAAAATTCTTTAGCACTACTTTTTGCCCTTTTAATTACCATGTGCCTTGGTGTGGACCTCCTTGGGTTGATTTTGATGGGGGCTCTTTGTGCTTCCTAAATCTGGATTTCTGTTTCCTTCTCCACATTTGGGAAGTTTTCAGCTATTATTTCCTCAAATAAAATTTCCTCCCCCCCCCCTTTTCTCTGTCTTCTCCTTCTTGAATCCTTATAATGCAACTGTTATTACACTTGATGGTGTGGTTGAGTTTCCTTAATCTATTTTCATTTTTTAAAATTCTTTTTTTCTCTCCTGTTCAGCTTGATTGCTTTCCATTACTCTGTCCTCCAAGTCACTGATGTATTCTTCTGCTTCCTCTTGTATACTATTTTTGTCCCTCTAGTGTATTTTTAACTTCAGTTACTGAGTTCTTCATCTCTGATTGGTTCTTTTTTATGTTTTCTCTCTTTGTTGTGTGTCTCACTGAGTCCTTCACTCTTTTCTCCATTCCAGTGGGTATGTTTATGACCATTACTTTAAATTCTCTATCAAGCATTTCCTTATCTCCGTTTCATTTAGCTTCCTTGTGATTTTGTCCTGTCCTTTCATTTGGGACATATTCCTTTGTCTCCTCATTTTGTCTAACTCTCTGTGTCTGTTATCTATGTGCTATGAAAGTCAGCTACATCTCTGGCTCTTGAAAGTCATGGACGTGTGAAGAGGTGGTCCTATAGTGCCCTGCAGTAGATTGCCCCCTGTTCACCAGACCCTGGAATTTCAGGGGTGTTTCCTGTGTGTGTTGTGTGTGCCCTACTGTTGTGGCTGAGTTGTGTTTGCCTTCAGTCTAGTCATTCTGCAAAGGCTGTCTGCCTGTTGTGGTCAGGGTTTGGTCCCTGTGTTGCAATTTTGCCGGTCTGGGATTGCCTTGAGCTTGAGTTGAGTCAGATCAAGGGTTTGCCAGAGCTTCAGTAGCACCAAACAGCAAGGTGTTCTCCCTGTGTTGTCCCCTTGAGATACTTTTGTTGGTGGGTGGGACCAGCAGTCAGTCCCGAAATCTGCCCCCAGCCCATTGCTGTGTGTGGTTGGACTGGTGTGTGTGGTTATCTTCCCCTCTCCCTGGGGTAGGAATCACTTGGAGCTGTGGTGACCCCTTTTTGGGCTGCTTGCACAATGCCAGCCTTGGATGGACTCCTGCCAAGGGTGGTTCCACAGGAGACATGGGATCAGAGTGAGTAGCGTCAGTAAGGTCTGTCAGTATGTAGGGAGGTGACCTGCAACTGCCTGGGACAACTCTGCTGAGGCCAGCTTGGTTGGAGAGGGCAGATCTGCAGAAGACTGTGGGGCAGGGCATGCTGTTAGAAAGGTTGGTGGGGTTATTCCTGCTGTGCTGGTTCTGGCAGGTGTCCATGTATCTACACTGGAGGGTGGGGGTGGGAAATGGCTCCTGCCAGCTCCTTTGTTCCTAGAGAAGTCTCCCAAAGATCCTTGCCCCTCCAGCACAAACTCTGAGATAGTAAAATAAATCCCCCTCTTGTATACCCCTGGTGTTTTTCAAATTTCTCCTTCTAAGTTGAATCTCAGTGGGGCTGTTTGTTGTGCTGTCTCTTTAAGGGTGGGGCTCAGTTTCCTCTCAGCCTCCACTTTCCCAGAGCTGAGCCCACTGATTTTTTTTAAGTTCTGGATGCTAAGCCTCATTGATTTTAAGAGATTGCAAAGCCAGACCCCTCTGCCTTTCAAAGCCAAATGTTATGGAGATTCCTTTTTCAGGTGCCTGTCCCCTGTGCCTGGGGTGCTTGGTATGGGTTCTGTTCCTCTTTGCACTCACTGCATTCTTCCCTTTTGTGGACAGTCCTGCAGGTCCATTTAGCTCCCACCATGTCTTTGCCCTCCTCAGGGTGGTCTCTTTTCAACATATTGGTGTGGAGAGTCTCTTCTGCCAGTCTTTGTTTTTTTTTTCTGGTTATTTACACTGATAGGGATATATCTAGTTGCATCTATGGGATGAGGTGAGCCTAGGATCTTCCTACTCTGCCATCTCCCCACAAGTTCTTGCTCTAGGAAGTGCTCCTGGCATTTAGCACATGGGGTGGGGTTTGGGAGGTAGGCTGGCATGGATACTAAATATCCTGTCCTGCATTCAGCAGTCCTATACAAGAAATAATTGTTTGCTCAGTATGGCAGTGTTATCACTTTGGTTGAGAAATGCTGACTCAGTGCAGTAAGAGAAAAAATTTGAGGTATGAGGATTAGAAATAAGAAGCAAAACTGTATTTGCAGACAATTTATTCATTTAGAAAATCAAATGAAATTACAAATTATCAGAACTAAGAACCTGAGTTCAAGATAGGTGATTGTGGAAATGACATGCAAAGATCAGTAGCTTTCCTATATGAGCAATATATGATTAGAAATATTTGAAAATATCATATTCCTTTTTTTAAAGATTTTATTTATTCATTTGTCAGAGAGAGAGAGAGACAGAGAGAGAGAGTACAAGCAGGGGGAACGGCAGGCAGAGGGAGAAGCAGGCTCCCTGCTGAGCAAGGAGCACAATGCAGGACCTGGTCCCAGGACCCTGGGATCATGACCTGAGCTGAAGGTAGACATTTAACCGACTGAGCCACCCAGGTGTCCCTGAAAATACCATATTCTTAAAGCAACAAATAACCTAAAAAAGTCACTTAAAAACATGTGCACAGAATTATGGAGAAAAATATAGTGTTCCTTAAGCATGTGAACAAAGATTTGATAAAAAGAGAAGCATATGGGAGGCCTGGGTGGCTCAGTAGGTTAAGCGTCTGCCTTAGGCTTGGGTCATGATCTCAGGTTCCTGGGATCGAACCCTACATTGGGCTTCTTGCTCAGCGGGGAGTCTGCTTTTCTCTCTCTCTCATCTGCCCCTCCTCCCTGCTCATTCTCTCTGTCTCTCTCAAATAAATAAAATCTTTAAAAAAAGAGAGAGAGAGAAGCATACCATGTTTATAAATGGTAAGACTCCTGCTTGAATAGATATTATTTCTCCCCTAAACATTTTATATCTTCAAGCAGTTCTAATCCAAATCCCTATTCCCAGTATAACCGTGTCTATGTAAATCAGTATCTTTCCCCTTCTCGTCCCAGAAATCACACAAAAGCAACAAGCACAAAACAACTCCCACAAATTACACTTTCAGTGAAACTAAAAAAAAAAAAAAATCTGTGAACTACTTAACTAAGTATTTGTTAGGACTACAAAAAGCAACTGAGATTAGGCAGAAACAATGTGGGAGGAAGTAAGGAAGCATGGGCTATGGGAGAGCATCAGGGGAATCTCAGAAGGCTTGAGCAAAATTATACCTTTGGGAGGCAAGTTTGGCAATATCCAGAAAAATTTAAAGTGATTATATTTTATGAGCTAGCTGCTAGACTTTAGATCCTTCTAAGGATGCTAGAGAAATTCGCATATGGCATGAGACCAGTACAAGGATGTTTATTGCAGCATTACTATGTGTAATCAAAAAATTGAAGCAATCTAAAACATCAATTTTTAGAAGATAGCTTAAATTGTGTTAGAGTCCTACAATGGAAGAATGAATTTAGATCTCTGCGTATCAGTGTGACTAGTGTCCCCAAAACAAACTTGAGTAAAAAAGCAAGTTGCAGAATACTTATAGTAAAATCTCATGTATGTAAAAATCAAAGACAATGTTATATTTTTACTTATGTATAGTTCATTTTTTCCCAGCTTTATTGAAATATAATAGACATACTATGTAAGTTTAAGGCATACCATGTGATTATTTTATATACATATATTTTGCAAAATGATTACCACAATAATATTAATTAACAGACCCATCACCTCACATAGTACCATTTTTTTGGTATGTGTGGTGAGAACATTTAAGATCTACTCTCTTGTCAACTTTCCAGTACACAATACAGTATTGTTAACTATAGTCATTATGCTGTATATTAAATATCCAGAACTTATTCATCATATAACTGAAAATTTGTACCCTTTGACCACTTTCACCCATTTTTCCCACCCCTTGCCCTTGGCAACCATCAGTCTACTCTCTGTTTCTATGAATTCAGTTTTTTTAGATTCCAGACATACGTGAGATCATACAGTATTTGTCTTTTTGTCTGACTTATTTTACTTAGCATAATGCCCTCAAGTTTCATTCATGTTGTCACAAATGGCAGGATTTCCTTTTTGTATGGCTGAATTTTATATATTTTATATTGCATATAAAATAAAATTTATCACATATTATAGTCAATATATGTCAATTATATTTAATATGTTATATAGGAATTATATACATTTATATCATTTTTTTTATACATCCATGTGTTGATGAACACTTAAGTTGTTTCCATGTCTTAGCTACTGTAAATAATGCTGCAGTGAACATGGGGGGTACAGATATCTCTTTGAGATAGTAATTTCATATCCTTCAGATATATTCCCAGAAGTGGAATTGCTGAATCATATGGTACCTCTATTTTTAATTTTTTGAGGAACCTCCATACTATTTTTCATAGTGGCTGTAGCAATTACATTCCTGTGAACAGTGTACTAGAGTTTCCTTTTTTCTATATCTTTGTCAGCATTTGTTATCTCTTGTCTTTTTGAAAACACGTATCCTAACAGGTGTGAAGTAATATCTCATTGTGTTTTTCTTTTGTAGTTCTCTGATAATTAGTGATGTTGGGTACCTTCCATGTACCTGCTGGCCATTTGTATATCTTCTTTGGAAAAATGTCTATTCAGGTCCTTTGTCCATTTTTTAATTGCATTATTTTGGTTTTTGCTATTGATTTGTAGGAGTTCCTAATATATTTAGGATATTAACCCCTTATCAGATGTATGGTTTGAAAATATTTTCTTCCACTCCATAGGTTGCCATTTCATTTTGTTGCTCATTTCTTTTGCTGTGCAGAAGCTTTTTAGTTTGATGTCCCATTTGATTTATTTTTGCTTTGTTGTTTGTGCTTTTGGCCATATACAAAAAATCATTGCCAAAACCAGTATCAAGAAGATTTTCCCCTATGTTTTCTTCTAGGAGTTTTACATTTAAGTATTTAATCCATTTCATGTTAATATTTATGATTGGTGTAAGTTAGGGATTCAGTTTCACTCTTCTACATGCCAATATCCAATTTTCCCAGCCCCACTTATTGAAGAAAGTATGTTTCCCACTGAGTTTTCTTGGCTCCCTTGTCAAATATTAGTTGATGATATCTGGGTTTATTTCTGGGCTCTTGAATCTGTTTCATTGGTCTATGCTTTTGTTTTTATGTCAATACTATTTTGTTTTGATGACTGTAGCTTTGTAATATAGTTTGAAACCAGGAAGTATGATGCCTTCAGCTTTGTTCTTCTTTCTCAAGTTGCTTTGGCTCTTTGGGTTTGTTTGTTTTTTTTATGGTGCCATATGAATTTTACAATTGTTTTTTCTATTTCTGTAAAAAATGTCATTGGGATCTTACTAGAGATTGTGTTGAATCTGTGGATGACCTTGTGTAGTATGTATATTTTAACAAATTAATTCTTCCAATCCATGAACATGGGATATTTTTCCATTTACTTTTGTCATCTTCAATTTCTTTCATCAGTATTTTATAGTTTTTAGTGTATAGATCTTTTACCTCCTTGGTTAAATTTATTCCTATTATTATTTTAAGATTTTTTTATTTATTTGAGAGAGAGAGAGAGAGTACGAGCCGGGTGGGGAAGGGTAGAAGGAGAGGGAGAAGCAGACTCTCCACTGAGTAAGGAGCCCAAGGAGGGGCTCAATCCCAGAACCCTGGGATCATGACCTGAGCCAAAGGCAGATGCTTAACTGACTGAGCCATCCAGGTGCCCCCCTATTTTATTATTTTTGATTCAATTATAAATGGGATTATTTTCTTTGTTTTTTAGGTAGTTCATTGTTAATATATAAAAACGCAACTGATTTTTGTATGTTGATTTTATATCCTGCAACTTTATTGAATTCATTTGTTAGTTCCAACCATTTTTGATAGTCTTTATAGTTTTCTATATATAAGATCATGTTATCTGCAAACAGAAACCATTTTACCTCTTCCTTTTCAATTGGTTGACTTTTATTTCTTCTTTGCCTGATTGCTCTGGGTAGGACTTCTAGTACTATGTTGAATAGGAGTGATAAGAGTAGGCTCTTGTTTTGTTCCTGATCTTAGAGGAAAAGCTTTCAACCTCACTGTTGAGTATGATGTTAGCTGTGGGCTTGTCTATATAGTTCATTTTTGTTTCATTTCTCTAATAGAGAGGGAGTATAGAGTAGTAATAAGACCACAAGTGTCAGATTGCAATGTTCAAATCCTGATTTCTACCACTTACCAGCTGTGACCTTCTGTAAGTTACTTTGATATTTCCTTGTATTTCAAAATATTGATTTGTCTAATATAGGACATTCCAAGGTATGATTATTCAGTAGTCACGTGATATTCTTCAAATACTGTCTAGCATCTTATGTGCAACTAAAATGTCTTCTGGCTGAATAACTAACAAGAGATAGTACAGGGCACAGATAACAAGCTGTGAGGCACATCAGGAGGATGTTTGCTAATATCATTTCGTCTTGTCATAATCCTTGAAGTTCAAGAGGACAGGAACTGAAAGGGAATAAACTAAATACTGAAAGGTACATGAGTTTGTCCATATGTTTCTAAAGTGCTTTGCTTCATCATCCAGGTCGAGGGCTCCCAGCAGGACAAGCTGAGGTTGAGATGATAGAACGTGCCCGGGAGAAGCGTGCTTGGGAAGCCACTCTTCCCTGTCTGAGTGACACCTCCCAGTTTGAGAAGAGGAGGAGGATGATGAATGCGATGGAGAGGAAGGAGTGGGCCTTCAGAGAGCAGGAGATTGAAAAGTAAGTTCTAGATTACCCAGACAGTTGCACCTGTGCTGGTGGAGTAATGTAAATACTTTTTATCTGTAAAGCATTTCCCCAAATGTATGGGTTTAAAAGCAACCTTCTACCTATAGAGATAGAAAGTTGGGTTTCTGTTTCTTTTGGGAATAATAGCTCTATAATTTTCTCTCTAACAACATAAAAATGTATAATGCCCTCCTTGTGTGTAAAGTTAAGCATGGAACTCAGATTTGAAGAATTCCTCAAAACATCTGTGATTCTTCTCTTCCTTTTTCTCTTTAAAGATTTTATTTATTTGACAGAGAGAGATACAGCGAGAGAGGGAACACAAGCAGTGGGAGTGGGAGAGGGAGAAGCAGGCTTCCCGCGGAGCAGGGAGCCCGATGCGGGGCTCATCCCAGGACCCTGGGACCATGACCTGAGCCGAAGGCAGACGCTTAACGACTGAGCCACCCAGGCGCCCCTTCCTTTTTCTCTTTAGAGAAATTCTAGACTATCACAGAATCCCACTGAAATGCCTTTTTTTTTTTTAAGAGTTTTAAAATTTATTTGACAGAGAGAGCAAGCACAAGCAGAGGGAACTGCAGAGGGAGAGGGAGAAGTAGGCTCCCCGCTGAGCAGGGAGCCCGATGTGGGGCTTGATCCCAGGACTCTGGGATCATGACCTGAGCTAAAGGCAGATGCTTAACTGACTAAGCTACCCAGGCACCCCTGAAATATCTTTCTTTTTAATTTTTTTTTTTAAAGATTTATTTATTTATTTTGAGAGAGCGAGAATGAGAGAGAGAGAGTACATGAGTGGGGGAGGGTCAGAGGCAGAAGCAGACTCCCCGCCGAGCAGGGAGCCCGATGCGGGACTCGATCCCGGGACTCTGGGATCATGACCTGAGCCGAAGGAAGTCGCTTAACCAACTGAGCCACCCAGGCCCCCTCTTTTTAAATTTTTAAACTATAGTTCATTAACATACACTGCAATATTGGTTTCAGGATTAGAATTTAGTGGTTCATCACTTATATAGAATACCCAGTGCTCATCACAAGCGTCCTCCTTAATCCCCATCACCCATCTAGCCCATCCCCTTCCCACCTCCCTGCATCAACCCTCAGTTTGTTCTCCATTGGTAAGAGCCTCTTATGGTTTGCTTCCCTCTCTCCTTTTTCTTCCCCTTTCCATATGTTCATCTGTTTTGTTTCTTAAAATCTACATATGAGTGAAATAATATGGTATTTGCCTTTCTCTGACTGACTTATTTCACTCAACATAATATACTCTAGCTCCATCCACTTTGTTACAAATGGCAACATTTCATTATTTTTTCATGGCTGAGTAACATTCCTGTGTGTGTGTGTGTGTGTGTGTATGCCATATCTTCTTTATCCATTCATCAGTCTTTCAAACTGACCCTTTCTGTTCATTCCCAGTGCCACTCTGCCTGGGCCTAGGCCCTCTTCATATCCATCAGCCTCCTAGCTAATCCTCTTATTCCTCCCGGTATTGGATTCACAGTCAGGACACCTTGGGTTCTAGCTACAGCTAATGGGGCATTTTCTATTTAAAAGACAAATTGTGGAATTCCTCAATTAAGAGATGAGCTCACGGTGCATAAATAACAATATGCTGAGGTACTTCTGGTTTTCAATCATTTAACTAATGTATTTTCAATAATGAGGCTGTCCTTGGAATGTGTGGAAAGGATGAAAACCTCACAATTACAACTCCCTAGCAGTAAAGAAAGGAAAGGGGCGCCTGGGTGGCTCAGTTATTGGGCGTCTGCCTTCGGCTCAGGTCATGATCCCAGGGTCCTGGGATCGAGCCCTGCATCGGGCTCCCTGCTCAGCGGGAAGCCTGCTTCTCCCTCTCCCAGTTCCCCTGCTTCTGTTCCCTTTCTTGCTGTGTCTCTCTCTGTCAAATAAATAAATAAAATCTTAAAAAAAAAAAAGGAAGGAAGGAAGGGAACTTGATGAGGTTGTCCTTTGTCCTAGGCTGAGCTGAGGCACTTCACTGCTCATCGCAATGCCACCACAGCCCCTGACGGTGTGCTTACACAAAAGAGAGTTAAGAACCAAGACACTTAGAGACTCAGCGTGGTTCTGAATTCAAAATATGTTTATCTTTTTACAACACCTTCTATTAACCCTGAATCCAGACTGTGTGATGTTTTGGTAAAAGCTTGCAATTAAAGAATGCAAAGTAGGTATCGGGTGCCCAATCCCGTCTGTAGAAAATTAAATTTATTGCTGTAATTTGGAGAGAGATATGCTTATCAGAAGGGCATTAAAAACATTTAAAATGTTCCTGGCTCGTTCTGTTTGGGGTGGGTGGAGATTTGGGAAAATTATTGTGAGAAGGTAGCCTCTGAGCTGGGTGTTGAAGGGTTAGTAAGAAGCCATCAGGTAGATAATATTAGTGATGATGATGATGATATTCACAGAGCATGTTAAGTTGCAGAGTGCTTACTATGTGTTGGAGCCATGTTCCAAGCCACTAGTTCTCAAATTGTGGTCCACAAACCAGCAGCATCAGCATTACCTGGGAATTTGTTAGAAATCCAGATTTTCGGGCACCATCCCAGACCTACTGAGTCAGGTGGTCGACTCCAGATTATCTGATGCATGCTCAACTGTTGTACCATGTTGTATACATTAACTCATCTAATGCTCACAACAACCTTATGGGACAGATATGATTATGTCCATTTTATGACTGAAGGAATTGAGGTAAGTGATGAATTTGAGAATGAACTTAGGATTTCTAAGTCCAGAGAGAAAGGTGACTATTGGTTTGTGGCTTATTTTTAAAAACACCTGTTTCTCCATATTCACTTTTCACTACTTCCCCACCCTCCCCGGTATGTTTGCTTTGAGAAGCTCCACCAGTATGACATGTTAGCTCTGTCTCTAGTCCTTTGAGTTGAACTTTCCTCTGCTGAGGCCTCACTTTTCCCTTGTCTATGTGGCAAATCTCAATCCTTGTTTATCCTCAAGACTACAGAGTTAATGGCTCCTGTAAAGAAGCCCTCCCCACCTTCCTGGATCCACTGGGAATAGTGCTAGACATAGATGCTCTGTCATTTCTTCTCCTACAGTCTTCATTCTTCTGGCCTGGTATTTATCTCCTTATAAAATGCTAGTTGATATGCCTGCTCCAATAGAACAGTGCTTCTTGAGAGAAGGCGTTTTATCTTGTTCATCATTGTTTGTTTCCTGCCTGGCATTTGGTGAGCACTTAATAAATATTTGACAAATAAGTAGCTGAATAAATTACTCTATGAATTTTTAAGTAAGATTAAAATGTTCAAATGTCTATTTTAGGAAGGAAAATCTTGACAGCTGTGTGGAGCAAGATTGGAAGGAGAGAGTAGATTAGCAACTAGAGTCCAAGTTAGGAGAGGGATGATAAAAACATGAGCTAGGGAATGGATGCAAGAAGTGTTTTAGAGGAGGAATTGTTAGGGGAAGGAAGAAGATGTAAGAAAGGGTAGATTTCTGGGGGAACAAAATGAGTGGGGTTTTTTCTTGAAGTTGTCAAGGGATACCTGGAAATTCAAGTAGACAGGAATTCTGGTTCAGAAATACCTGGGCCAGAGGTACAGGTTTTGAAATTTTTTTTTTTTTTTAAAGATTTTATTTATTTATTTGACAGAGAGAGACACAGCGAGAGCAGGAACACAAGCAGGGGGAGTGGGAGAGGGAGAAGCAGGCTTCCCGCTGAGCAGGGAGCCCAATGTGGGACTCGATCCCAGGACCCTGGGATCATGACCTGAGCTGAAGGCAGATGCTTAACGACTGAGCCACCCAGGCGCCCGAGGTACAGGTTTTGAAGTCATGTGTACATTGTTGTATACACATGAGCAAGGTAGCTAGCTCTAGGAGAACAAGCTAAAGGTAAGCGGAAGGGAAACGAAGATTGATTGGATGTCTGTATGCGCCAGACACTGGCATTTTCACATTTATTCCTTAAAATATCATGCTGCCTCATTTTCTCTTCACTCATATTACTTAACTCCCCAGCCCATACCTGTGGGCCTGGAACCGTGCACAAACATCTTGTTGTTCATTTAGGCCCATCTGCCTGGAGAGCCCTTTTATTTACCTGGCATACTCTTCTTTGCATTTCAGAAATATGCTCATACATATTCCTTTTATAGAGAGACTCACTATTGAGTTGCGTCCCCCAAACACCCAATCCACTTGTCACACTTTTGGCAGAGCAGTCTTTTTAAGTATGTGAATATGATACCAGCCCAAAAAGAGGATCCTGTTTATGGCAGGTGTTTCCCTTCTCTCTAGTAGAACACTCTGGGATACCAAATAGGTCTTTATGTTTGGTGATTTACTTAAAGACTGCAGGAGATTCGCCTGGAAATTCTAAAAAAGCTGCTGAGAAAGCGTGATGAGAATCAAAACGAAGTGAACATGAAGCACCTGAATGCCCGATGGTGTCAATTGCAGGAAGCAAAGGAGGCAAAATTGGCACGGATTCAGCACACACATGTATCAGGTAATGGTGTAATATGAACAGTGAAGAGAATGGGAGGGTTGGCTTTGCTTTGAATCTTTGATCAAACCTGATTTAGATATAATTCTCTTGAGTCCTAGTGTTATTAAATAAGTAAAGGAGATGAATTATTTCTCAAAAGTAGAAGAGTGGAAGAAAATTCCTCACTAAGAAAGCCAAGTAATGATGTTCTAACAGGTAGTCAAGTTATTGACATTATTGTGATTATTGTGATGTTATTGTATATGTTTGTGTGTGGGGTGGGGTAAGTGTAAGGGGTTGGGCTTCCCATATTCATAGGTTGAAGTCCTGGATGGAAAGCCCTATTTCACAACCTTTTTTTTTTGTTGTTATTGCTCTTAAATGAGACATTTAGACATCTTTTCTCCTGCTCACCCTCTTCCATGAAATTTTAATACCATGGATATACTGTTTATCTGTTTATGTACTCTATCTGTACACATAAAAAGAGCAGTCAGTGGATGATTAGGAATGACTATATAAAATTTTTGAATTAAAATTAAAAAAGGGGCATCTGCATGGCTCAGTTGGTTAAGTGTCTGACTCTTGATTTCGGCTCAGGTCATGATCTCAGGGTCGTGAGATCAAGCCCCCACGTTGGGCTCCTCAGTGGGTGTGGAGCCTACTACTTAGGCTTCTCTCTCACTCTCTCCCTCTGCCCCTTGCCGCCCCCCACCTCTATCTCTCTCCCTCTCAAAAAAAAATAATAAAAATGAATAAAAATTAAATTAAAAACTTTTAACTTATTAGTATTTAACTTTATAGTTTTATTTGCTTAGTAACTTTTTATGTAATTTACTTATAAAATTGTAATGTATCAATTATATGCAAATTAGCCATTTCTATGCATATTAGAATAATCACAATATTTAAAAAAATCAAATTTGTTATTTTTCTAGCAAAAGTAGAACAATTATAAAACTTCCTTAAAATTATTATCAGTGAACTTAACTTTTAACGTTTTCTTGATGTGAGAAAATAACTTTTAACTAGATGCTAGGTATGCCTAGATCTTTAGATATTGTCAACAATTTCTTTTCAATACTTCACAATACTAATGATGGGTTGACTAGCTTGCTTATTTTATTTTATTTTTATTTTATTTTATTATTATTACTTTTTTTTATTAATTCCTCCTGTCCCTCTCTCCAGCCCTCTGGGATCAGTAGCCTTCCAAATAAACTACCTGACACATGCCTTTGTCTCAGGCTCTGCCTTTGGGGGAACCAGGCTAAGACGACCTCAAATGTCACTTCCTCAGGGAGGCCTTCAAGACCCCCCCCAATAAGTCGGGTGCCTGTTATCTGCTTTCACTTTTTTGCCCCTGAACGTTTTTGTGTGTGAGAAAATAACATTTAAATAGCTGTGAGATATGCAGTTAGATATTGTCAACATTTTTTTCATTTCCATACTTGATATAACTAATGATGAGCTGACTAACTTTTGTAGCTAACAAACTGAGGGTTGCTAGAGGGGAGGGGGTTAAAGGAGGGCACCTGAGGTAATGAGCACTGATGTTATATGCAACTGATGAATCACTAAATTTTACCTCTGAAACTAATAAAAAAAAAGATAAATAACAAAATTAAATAAAAATAAAACTATTTTTATTTAATTCCAAAACCCCAAGTCACACACAAAAGCATGGAGAATCAAACATAAATGCCCACAAGGCAGCTGTGGTGCATGCAGCCGCCTCTTACGATAAGACTTTGCTATCCCACAGTATGATTTTCACCCATTGAGAGTGCACAGCGTGGAGCCCTCGAACGGGGTGGATCTGTGATAGGACTGAAAGAAAAGGAGCAGGCGGAGGTAGGAAGCATGACTCCTTAGAGTGCACAGCTGAGCCTTTTCCCTCTGTCGGCCAAACAGTTCTGAAAGCTCTAAGCTGGGATACATTATGTTTTATTCTGTTGTTAGCCAAGATGAAAAGAGATTATTGAAGAACCTGTAGTCTTCCCTCCCTTGCAATTATTTTCCTAGGAGAAAATAATTCTCCAAATCTCCACTGACCAGGTCTTTTTTTGGTTACTTTTAATTTCTTTCATTAGCTTGACAAACTTACTGAATACCCTTTCTTGCCTCAGAGCTTGGAATGCACTTATAAAAGATTTTTGATGAGTATCAACTGAGGATGCTAATTGACTCAGCTTCTGTCACTCCCACTTGTCTCATGATGCTCTGGGCCACACAGATGACAGACCTGGCTGCAGTGAGTGGTCATCATGAAATTCATTCAGTTCAGTAGCTTCCCTGTGAATAAAAGTAGAACTGGTTTATTATTATGCATTTATTCAGAACAATACTTTGAAGATAGTCACAGAGGTATGTTTTATTCTAGCAATCAGAAAACTTGTGGGAAAGGGAAAGAATATAGAAGGGAAGCTGGAGAGAAGGAATATCATCAGGGATTATTGTGATTATGCATCACAGGTCTATGGACCTCTGTCTCGTCTTGGTCGTTTCCCTGACAACAATTCAGAGGACTTTGTGGTAAAAAACCACTATCTCAACACCTATGAAGGTAAGCAATTTACATAATTACAAGTCCAGTATAAGAGGAGTATTGAAGTACTAGAAGGGAAGTATTAGATTAAAGGCTAAACAGCAAATAATATTTTCAAGAAATAGCAATGAACACATTTAATTTTATTAATACAAGTTCATATAAATCAATAAAAACTCCTAAGACCCAAGTAAATAAATGGATATACTGGGGCACCTGGGTGGCTCAGTTGGTTAAGCTGCTGCCTTCGGCCCAGGTCATGATTCCAGGGTCCTGGGATCAAGCCCTGCATTGGGCTCCTCGCTCAGCAGGGAGCCTGCTTCTCCCTCTCCTCCCCACTCGTGCTCTTTCTCGCTGTCTCTGTCTCTCACTCTCTCTCTCAAATAAATAAAATCTTAAAAAAATAAGTAAATGGATATATTGTATAACAATATAGCAGTGTTTAGCTACTAAACCTTTAAACATGTTCAGTGTCACTAATAATTTCTCATTTCACAAAAATGAAACGAATAAACTTTTATACCATGTTTACAAAGTAAACAAGGAATATATCATGAAATCAGTCTTTAAGAAGAAGTGCTAGAAAACTAGTGGGCAAGAAAATGGATAACTAGGGGATAAATTTATGGATTCATGGATTCATGGCCAAGATGATGAATTGATGGTCACAATGTTGAACTTGTAGCTCTGGCTGATCATCTCCAGAGCACAGTATGATAAATTGGTGTATATCCACTACAGAATGGTGGTCCCATGTATCATATGATCACCAATTTTCTGTTGGCTATTATCATAGAACTTATTACTTTTCTGTAGGGAAATATTTAATTAGAATGCATTTCTTGGGGTGCCTGGGTAGCTCAGTCAGTTAAGCGTCTGCCTTCAGCTCAGGTCATGATCCCAGGGTTCTGGGATCGAGCCCTGCATTGGACGCCCTGCTCCGTGGGGAGTCTGCTTCTCCCTCTGCCCCTTCCCCTGCTTGTGTGCTCTCTTTCTCTCTCTCTCTCAGATAAATAAATAAAATCTTTAAAAAAAAAGAATGCATTTCTCATTTTATGGTCTAAATTACTGAGAATATGAGTTAATTATGCAGAAATTTGCTTTACATGTTGGGGCCATGTCAATTATGTGAACTATATCTTATCAATAATTCTAAATGAAACCACTTGGCAAACAGCTACTAAAATTAACAATATGCCTTCAAAGCATTAAATTTAATCACTGAATATTAAAATCATGTACTTCCTTCCTGTAGGATTAGTTGAACTTGAGTCATGTCTCCCAGATTTTGTGACACAACCCCGAATTAGACCTCCAAAGCCAAAAGTCACTACCACGAAAGCTGGTTTTCTCAAGAGGGCAGCAAGGATGGACCATGAGTTGGCAGAAGTTCATAAGGTATGATGCTTATTCGTAGACAAGATGCTGTTAGTGGGACTTTCTCGCAGTGAAATGCTACATCTCCAAAACTGCAATGTCCAGTAGTTCTCAACACATGACTCTACATTTTTTCTCCTCTCCAGATTTTTATCTTCTGAAAGTTGCCAGTGCTATGTTGAACCAATGTTTTTTCCCCTCATTTCAAACCGTAGGAAAATCTGTTGGAGGCTCTTCTCCCCATTTGCAGAAGACATGCTACTTCCTAAAAGTGGTTCTGACTTTAGATCTACATAATAAAATCTGACACTACATTGAGGGGTTTGCAGCAAGTTTCTAGTGTTAGGAATTACTGCTGGTTTTAATAGTGTAATAGGCCTCATTTTTTCCCTTTTAGATTTATTACCAGAGCATCAGGAAGAAAGGGAGTCACGTTCAAGTCCTCTCTAATCTGGTTTAAAGCTCAATTAAATGAGAAAGTGCAATGGTTATCCCCATGAAACAAATACACAGCATCCACCAGCTGTGCTTGCTTCCTTTTTGTTAATTGGACTATAGGTGTAAAGACTCTAGAATTCATGATTTATGATCACTCTGCTCAGTCTTTAGCATGCATCAGAATCACCTAGAGGACATATTAAAACACATGTTGCTGGGCCCAACCCCCAAAGTCTCTGACTCAGTAGGTCTGGGGTGGGGCTGGAGTATTTGCATGTGTTACAAGTTTCTAGGTAATGCAGATCTGCAGGAACTACCCTTTGAGACTCACTGGTTATGACATAATCTCATCACTGGTCCATGAATTTGTTTGTTCAGTTGGTTTTAGTAATAGAATAAGAATCCACGGGAGCCCATACTCAATATAAAAATTAGGACCTCGGGGCACCTCGGTGGCTCAGTTGGTTAAGCGTCTGATTCTTGATTATAGCTCAGGTCATGATCTCTACTGGGCATGGAGCCTGCTTAAGATTCTTTCTCTTCCTTCCTCTGCCCCTACCCACCCTGCAAGTCACGCATGCGCTCTTTCTCTCTAAAAAAAAAAAAAAGGACTTTGACAATCATTCATGTATCTTTCCCACCTCATCCCCCTCTCTCCATTTACCCATTCTGAACTCTGTGTTCATTATTCTCTCACT
Source organism: Mirounga leonina (assembly GCF_011800145.1). Taxonomy (NCBI): domain Eukaryota; kingdom Metazoa; phylum Chordata; class Mammalia; order Carnivora; family Phocidae; genus Mirounga; species Mirounga leonina. The sequence continues at coordinate 91,504,490 of NW_023270268.1, read as the reverse complement.
TCCTGTAAGTTTTTTTCAAATACACTTTATTAGGGTATGGAAGTTCTCTTCTATTCCTAATTTACTAAAGCTTTTAATCATGTGTTCATGCTGAATTTTAGCACATGTTTTATCTGTTATCTATTGAGGTAATTATATATTTTTTTCTTTTTAAAATTATTGTAATAAGGAACATTTATAGTTTCTGGGGGTTTTTTGTTTTTGTATTTGTTTTACAAACAATCTGCCCTTACATACTGGGATGAACCTAATTTGGTCAAGGTGTTTTATTTTTAATACACTGTTGGGTATTAAGGAGGGCACTTGTGGCACCTGGGTGACTCAGTTGAGTCCCACATCAGGCTCCCTGCTCGGCAGGGAGTCTGCTTCTCCCTCTGACCCTCCCCCCTCTCATGTGCTCTTCTCTCTCTCTCTCTCTCAAATAAATAAATAAAATCTTTAAAAAAAAAAAAAGGAGGGCACTTGTTATGATGAGCATGTGTGTTATATGTAAGTGATGAATCACTAAATTCGACTCCTAAAACTGATATTACATTATATGTTAACTAGAATTTAAATAAAAATTTGAAAAAGAAAAAAAAAATACATTGTTGGATTTGATTTACTAATATGTTTTGCAGAATTTTGATTCCATATTCATGAGTGAAATGGCCTTATTTTTCTTTCTTAATTTTGACTCCATATGGCATTGGTGTCAGAGTTATGCAGGTCTTCTGAAATGACTTCAGAGTAGTCTTTCTTTTCTACTTTTGAAAGGAGTTTAAATAAGTTTAAGATGATCTATTTCTTCAGATGACATTCTTCTGATGTTTTCTTCATGGGAAATTTCATGGGAAAATTCTAACTACTCCTTCAGTTTCCTTACTACTTACAGAACTGTCTGTATTGTTTTGGTAAATTACATTTTCTTTCTTATTTTAATTTCTTTTTTATTATTATTTTTATTTTTTTAGGGAGGGAGAGAAGAAGGGGGCAGAAGAGGGGCAGAGGCAGAGGAAGAGAGAGAAATCTTAGGCAGGCTCCATGCCCAGTGCAGAGCCCAATGCGGGGCTCAATCTCAGGACCCTGAGATCATGACCTGAGCCAAAACAAAGAGTTGGACACTTAACCGACTAAGCCAACCAGGTGCCCTGGTAAAATACATTTTCTTTGTAAAGTTTATTGCACCTAACTTTTCATATTTTTTGACATATGGTTGTTGATAGCATTATTTAAAATCTTTTTAATGTTTGTGGTATCTATAATCATGCCTACTTTTTTCATTCATAATATTATTTATTTGTGCTTTCATTCTTTTTCCTTATTCAGTTTTACTGGAGGCTTATTAATTTTCTTGGTATTGTTTTTCCAAAGAATGAAATTTTGACTTTGTTGGTTTTCTCTACTATATATATTTTTTCATTTGCAGTAACTCCCATTCATATATATCTTTCTTCTTTCTTTTTGTTTTGTAGTTCTCTTCCTAACTTAAAGTAGACATGGGCTCATTAATTTTCAGGCACTCATCAGTTTTATAGAAGTATTGAAGGGTGTTTCCTTCAAAACACGGATTGTGGTATAGTCCATTAGTTTTGATATGGACTGTTTATCAATATTAGTATCTAATTTTTTTTAAAGATTTTATTTATTTATTAGAGAGAGAGAGTTAGCTAGAGAGAGAGAACACAAGCAGGGGGAGTGAGAGAGGGAGAAGCAGGCTTCCCACCGAGCAGGGAGCCCGATGTGGGGCTCAATCCCAGGACCCTGGGATCATGACCTGAGCCAAAGGCAGACGCTTAACGACTGAGCCACCCAGGCGCCCCTAGTATCTAATTTTTTAAAACATCTGTTATGGTTCTTGAACCTGTATTTAAGTTTTTAAATTTCCAAATATGCAGGAATTTTAACTCTTTTTTTTTTAAGATTTTATTTATTTATTTGACAGAGAGAGACAGAGCGAGAGAGGGAACACAAGCAGGGGGAGTGGGAGAGGGAGAAGCAGGCCTCCCACCGAGCAGAGAGGCCGATGTGGGGCTCGATCCCAGGACCCTGGGATCATGACCTGAGCCAAAGGCAGACGCTTAATGACTGAGCCACCCAGGCGCCCTAAGTTTTAACTCATTTTTGAATTCACTCCTAACTCCTTTACTTTGTGGTCAAGGATCCCTATTCTTTGAAACTTAGTGAGGCTTGTCTTGTGAACTAGCATATGGGTTTACATATAAAATAATCTAAGTCCACCGTCAGATAATCCTGTCACTTTCCATGCAGTGCCGGTCCCTTATAGCAGATTATTCCCCATTCATCCCTACTGTCCCTGTGGCATTGCTGTCGTTCACTTCACGGATCCATAGGCTATAATAGCCCAATACATTCTTACTCTTATTGCTTTAACAGTCATATTTTGGATCAATTAAAAATAAGAAAAAACAGTTTATTTTACTTCATTTATTCTTTCTATGCCACTGTTCCTTTCTTTATAGAAATGCAAGTCTCTGACCTATGTCACTTTGCTCCTGCCTGGAAAACTTGTTTTACCATTTATTATAGGGAAGTTCTCCTGGCAATGAATTCTCAGTTTTTGTCTCAGGAAGTCTTTATTTCTCCTATGTGGTTTTTTAAAGATATAATTCACATACCAGTAAATTCACTCTTTTAAAATAAACAGTTCAGTTGCTTTTAGTATACATATACACAAGATTATTCAACCATCACCATTATCTAATTCTGAAACATTCTCATTATCCCAAAAAGAAACCACATACCCATTAGGAGTCACTCCCAATTACCTTCTTCCCCCTAGCCCCTGGCAACCACTAATCTTTCTTTTTATCGATTTGCCTATTCTGGACATTTCATATAAATGAAATCAAACAATGTATGGCCTTTTGTGTCTGGCTTCTTTAACTTAGCATGTTTTCAAAGTTCATGTTGTAGTAGGTACCTCATCCCTTTTTATGACTATATGATATTCCATTGTGTGGATATATTACATTTTGTTTACCTGCTCATCAGTTGATACAGTTCGTAGAAATTTGAGTTGTTTCTACTTTTTATCTATTATAAATCATGCTGCTATGCACATTTGTGTACAGATTTTTGTGTGGACATAAGTTTTTCAGTTCTCTTGACTCTATACTTAGGAATGGAATGGAATGGAATGGAATGGAAAACCAGGTAATGGTTTTACTTTTTGAGGAACTGCTAGACTGTTTCAAAAGTGTCTACACTGTTTTACATTCCCACCAGGAATGTTTGAGGATTCTAATTTCTCCATATTTTTGCCATCACTTATTACTGCCCATCTTTTTTATTATAGCCATCCTAGATCACCCAGTGAGATACCTGGGTGGTATCTCATTATGGTTTAGATTTGCATTTGTCTAATGATTAATGAGTTTAATGATTAATCTTTTTCATGTGCCTTCTGGTCATTTGTATATCTTTTTTTTTCTTAAGATTTTATTTATTTGAGAGAGACAACATGAGAGAGAGAGCGAGCATGATCCAGGGGAAGGGACAGAGGGAGAGGGAGAAGCAGGCTTCCCGACGCAGGGCTTGATCCCAGGACCCTGAGATCATGACCTGAGCCAGAGACAGATGCTTAACCGACTGAGCCACCCGGCACGCCAAGTCATTTGTATATCTTTTTTGGAGAAATGTCTATTCAGATCCTTTGCTTATTTTTTAATTGGGTTGTCTTTTTTTTTTTTTTTAAGATTTTATTTATTTATTTGACAGAGAGAGACACAGCGAGAGAGGGAACATGAGCAGGGGGAGTGGGAGAGGGAGAAGCAGGCTTCCCACGGAGCAGGGAACCCAATGTGGGGCTTGATCCCAGGACCCTGGGATCATGGCCTGAGCTGAAGACAGATGCTTAACAACTGAGCCACCCAGGCACCCCAATTGGGTTGTCTTTATTGTTTATTATAGACATTACTTTTAATGTCTATTTATTGTTGAGTTGTAAGAGTTCTGTATATATTCTGAGGACTATACCGTTGTCAGATATATGATTTGCAGATTTTCCTCCCATTCTGTGGGATGTCTTTTTACTTTGATAGTATCCTATGAAACATGTAAGTTTAAGATTGTGATCTTTTCAGTTTTGAATAATGTTTTTATTGTGTGTAGAATTCTAGGTTGGTCGGGGTTTTTTTCAACACTTCAGATATCACTCTACTCTGCATGGATGCTTTCTTTTAAGATTTTATTTATTTGAGAGATAGAGAGAATGAGCAGGGAGAGAGGCAGAGAGGGAGGGAGAGGGAGAAGCAGACTCCACACTGAGCAGGGAGCCTGATGTGGGGCTTGATTCCAGGACTCTGAGATCAAGACCTGAGCCAAAGGCAGAGGCTTAACTGACTGGGGCAGTCAGACATCCCACATGGATGGTTTCTGACTAGAATTCCACTGTAAATTTTATCTTTGTTCCTCAGTAGCTAAGGTGTGTTTTCTCTCTGGCTTCTTTCAAACTTCTCTGTGTTTGGTTTTCTCTAAATATTATATGCCTGAGGTGTTTTTGTTTGTGTGTTTTGTTTTGTTTTGTTGTTTTTTAAGGTCTTGCTTGGTGTTCTCTAAGCTTTCTGGATCTGTGGGTTGGTGTTTGTCAGTACTTTAGGAAAGTTTCCAGCCATTATTATTTCAAATATTTATTCTGCATTCTCTCTTTCTTCTCCATCTGGTTGGTATTCCAGTTACACATATTACTCCTTTTGATATTGTCTCACAGTTCTTGGATGTTTTGTTCTATTTCTTTGTTTCTCTTTGCATTTCAGTTTGGGAAGTTTTTAATGACATATCTTCAAGTTCCTGGATTCTTTTTTTATCTGTGTTGAGTCTACCAATGAGCCCATTGACAGTATTCTTCATTTCTGTTATAGTGTTATAGTGTTTTGACTTCTAGCCTTTCCTTTTGATTCTTTGAGTTCTATCTCTGCTTACATTACTCATCTGTTCTTGCATGTCATCTCCCTTTTCCATTAGAGCCCTTAACATATTAATCATTGTTGTTTTAAATTTTCTGTCTGATAATTCCAACATTTATGTCATATCTGACTCTGGTTTTGATGGTTACTTCTCTCTTTAGACTGTGGTTTTTGTTTTTTGTTTTTTTTCCTTGCGTTTGGAATGCCTTTTAGCTTTTTTTGTTGATAGCCTGACATCTATTATTAAGCAATAGGAACTGAGGTAAATAGGCTATAGTGTGGGATTTATATTGATCTGGCTAGATGTTGGGCTGTGCTTAATGTTTGTTGTAGCTGATATTGTCAGAGGATTCACATTCTTTTATTGTCCTTGTTTTTATCTGTCCTCTTGGCTTTGGGATGAGATGCCATTATATGGAGTCTGTCAGTTTGGAATATTGGTTTGAATTAAAGAGAGTTACTAAACATTAGGTTTACGTTCAGACAATGTATCTGCTTAGTCTTATGGTTACATTATTTTGAGAATCCAGACTCATAGAAATATGAAGATACAGGTGATATAAGGCTTAAAAAATACTGTATGAGCTATGTCATAGTAATTATGGAGGAGAAATATCTAGAATAGTATAAAATAATTTCCACAGTACAGTATTTTCACGCTATTCTTGGTATAATTTAGGTTGGAATATATTTTTGAAAAATTATTAAATTGCTTATGTCCTAAAGCAGATTAAAAGAGTGTACCAATGAGTTCTTTCTTCTGTTTATGAAAACCATGGATTGAACTCAGTTGCCTAACCTGTTTGTCTTTTAAGCATGTCAAAATGCATTGTTTGGTAACAGCATTTCCTTGATATTCTCATATTCCCGCCTCCCCCCTGCCCCCCCCACCTCTCTCTCTGAGAGCTTTACCTTTCAAGACAATAAGACAGATTGAAGGAATTCTCAAATATTTTTATTTGTTGGTTTTATAAATTGCATTGGACTTCTTGACCAAACATTTTTCTTTTAACTGTGAAAATCCAATTGCTTTTTTTCAAAATTTAAATTATTTGTTTCTTTCTTTTATATTTAGAATGTATTTAGTGACTGGGAAAAATATCCACATCGTTCAAAATTCGTGAATTATACAAGAGTATTAAATGTAAACCTTCTCTCCCTGTCTCCCAGCTATGCAGTTCCTTCTTTGGAGGAAACCACTGTTTTTTAGTTTCAGATCTTTCCTTCCAGAGATATCTTACAAGCAAATATATTTGTATCTATATATCTCTCTATACAAGCAAATATATTTGTATCTATATAGCTCTCTATGTGTAGAGATATGCACATGTGTATGTGTATATTTAGAAATATATAAAAAAATACAAATACCTGTAAGTATCTTCTTAAACTTTTTTACCCAAATGTTAATATATAATACACACTGTTCTGTATTTTTATTATTATTGTGCTTTTATTATTTAATATATCTTGGAGATTATCCCATAATTGTGTTACATCATTTTTTTTTGCACGATATGTCATCATATAAATGTACCACATCTACCCAGTTCCCTCTTGATGGATATTTGTATTGTCCCAACATTTTTGCATCAAAAATAATGCTGCATTGAGTAATCTTGTTTCCATATAGTTTGGTACATGTATGAACATATCTAGAAGAGGATTCCTAGACATGAATTGCTGGCCCACAATATACCTGCATTTATAGTTTTGATGGCTACGGACAAATTTTCTTACATAAGTGATGTACTAATTGCTGAATGTGTGAGAGTGCCTGTTTTCCCAGATCCTTACCAACGTATTATGAATGATTGGTCTTAAAATGGTCTCATGTGGTGCTCTTCAGGGCAACGCACTCAAGAGATGCCAGAGTTTAGAATTACTCGTTTTTAGCCTGCTGCTGCTTTCTGGTGATTCAGTGGCTGTGGTTATTGTAGAGCTGGTCTATATTAGAGCTGTTATGTATTTGGTGTCAGTTTTATTTTGTAGAAACTCAGGGGTTCTGTTAAAACCACAATAATTTCTTGTGGTTTCAAATTTTACTCCACTTGCCTATTTTTATTAATTTCAAGTTTTGGCTTAGTGCTTATTTGATCACTTCTCTCTGTTGTCTGTGGGAAAACTAATGTAAAAATTATATGATGAAAAACATAATTCTAAAGTATGATCTTTAAATGACAGAGATCAGACTTTTTGATATTTTTAAGTTAAAAGTATCTCCCTATGGATGAAAATAGAACCAATGAACAAAACCTTAGGTCATATATAATTTGGGGGACTTTTGGTGATCAAAAGTAAAATCAATAAAAATGTATGTTGAAATCAAAACACACACACACACACACTCTTTCACAAGGAAACAAGTTCATTTTCAGAAAACGTGAGGTGCAGGCCTTCACAGTCAAAGGAAAGCTCTTTCTTCACTAGGAGACAATTGCCATTTAATGTTCCTCAGTTCCATACCAATATTTCCGTCATTTGTGGCACAGGGAAATTTTCTATTGCCCAGGCACTTATTTTAAACAGCTAATTGGCTCTTGTGGAGGAATAGGAGTTGGGGGTTTTGCTTGCATACACGCAACAAAACCTTTTAAAATCTCAAAAAAAAATCTTTTTTAAATCCTCCAAATCTTTGATTAAGATGGATAAACCTAGAATATGTACCCGGTTTATTCAATGTTAGCTGATGTTTAGGGAATATCATACCATCCCTTGGGTCATACAGGCACCCAGTTTTGGCCTTTCTCAAACTGTCCTAGCATAGCCATAGCCATAGTGAAGATTCTTTTTTTTTTTTTTTTTTGAAGATTTTATTCATTTATTTGACAGAGAGAGAGAGAGAACAAGTAGGCAGAGAGGCAGGCAGAGGGAGAGGGAGAAGCAGGCTCCCCGCTGAGCAGGGAGCCTGATGCGGGGCTCGATCCCAGGATCCCGGGATCATGACCTGAGCCGAAGGCAGCGGCTTAACAGACTGAGCCACCCAGGCGCTCCGTGAAGATTATTTCTGATCGATATTCGATCTGTGGCCTAGATCGAGTAGTGGAAGAAAATACAAAGGAGGTAAATGACACTAGTTGGTATTATTCCAGGCAATATTGGATAAGAAGAATAGAGTTCTTGAACCAAAGAAAGTTCTGCGCTTTCTTCAAAGAAAGGCTCTACCTCAACCTCGGCTTCCAACTCCAACCTTGGAAATGAGTTCCAATGTAAGTTTGAAACTTTATTTGAAATGCTAAATCCAGTATTGCTGTCTGTTTATTCTTATACTTTGGGTTAAAAACAAATGTAATTTAACAGGGTTACCTTTTCAAGATCTGACTTACATGGCATTTCTTCTTATGCTTCAACATCAGACACACACAAATAAGCAAAATGAAATCTTCCTAAGAAAAATAGGCATCAGAAGGTAATCCTCATGCATGTCAAATAAAAAAAGGTCGAATGATGATCAGTTACCATAACCATCTTACCACATGGGGAGGTGGCTATGACAGCTGGCGTGAGAGAGGAGTGAAGTGCCAGAGATGTCATGAGGACAGTCTGGCTTCTGAGATAGACTGGCTCAAAGAGTTCACCCTGACCAGGGTCATACCTCACCTTCATAGATCTCCAGACTCAGTTTGGGCAGGGTACCAGAGTCAGTCAGGATTAAGGACAGACTTGGACTAGACAGCAACCCCCTCCCCAAGAAACTGCTAGAGATGCCACAGTACAGATGTACTGCTTGACAGAAGGATAACTGCCTGCCTGGTAGATGAGGATATTCTTCTTAGCAGCCCTTCTCCTCAGCCCACTGTCTCCCAGTATAGGGCAGTTCTCACAAGACGCCAGATCCTATTGAGAATGTGCTTTGTCAGAGGGAGCGATGTTAACAGGAGATCTCATTAGCGCTCCTGAAGGGTCACCTGTGCGGAGACATTGCTCCACTACTCCCACTGACTGGCCAGTATGTGCTTCTGGACATCCCCCTTTCTAGACTTTGTCCCAGTCACTCCCTGTGGTTAACACATTGTCTTGCATGTGTTTATGCTGTTGATTGCCGTTGCTTTCTTTTGCATTCAGAGCCACTTTAAGTTGATTTGCAGGCTCTGCTTTCTGCTTTTGACACATAGTTACTTAAGGTGATTTTTGTAGATGGTTAGTCTTGTCCATTCTGATTTTACCATCTTATCTAAATTCTTGTGAGAAGCACCTTACTCTAGACTCTGACACAGACTAGCTGTAGTCCTTGTCTACTTGCAATTAAACATGAAAAAACTATTGCAAAATGGATGTTATAAGCAATACTTGTTGCTTCAAGAAAGATTTTACTAGAAAGGAGTATAGAGATTAGAATGAATTTTTTGCTTTTGCTATGATTTTTTAATGATGTCTTATGATAAAAAATAATTTTAACAATACAGTAAGTAACATTTAAGATACTGTATGTTCAGTGAGAGTGTAGGCCTTATTTATTCCTCTTTAAATCTTTCTGGCATCTAGCACAGTGTCTTTTGCTTGATCTAAGTTTTCAAAAAAAAATTGATGCTGACCGTTGCTCTTCTCAAGCTGCTTGGTTCTTACTTTGTTCTTTTAGGAAGAAGAAGATATAGAGATGGCTGTGATCTACCTTCAAAAGTTACTCCGGGGAAGAGTCGTTCAGAACACGGTGCGTAGGGTCCAACCACTGGTCCTGTGTTTCTCCTTTGAGAATAGATTTATAGAATGCATATGTACTCGGTTCCTTGGGGTGAATTCCCTCTTGCACCCTGCTGTCTGATGGAACTATATACTCTTTTTTTTTTTTTTTTAAGATTTTGTTTATTTGACAGAGAGAGACACAGTGGGAGAGGGAACACAAGCAGGGGGAGTGGGAGAGGGAGAAGTAGGCTTCCCGCGGAGCTGGGAGCCCGATGCGGTGCTCGATCCCAGGACCCTGGGATCACAACCCGAGCCGAAGGCAGACGCTCAATGACTGAGCCACCCAGGTGCCCCTGGAACTATATACTCTTGAATTACCTACCCATTTCCTTCTACTGTCACAGTTTGCCCAAGTGGGTGGCAGTGTCAAGGGGAGAAAGGACCTGCCTGCTGTTCGTCACAGTTGTAACCGAGGCAAAGTGAAATTAATATCTTCCTTAGAATCACTAAATCCACCAATTTTCTTACCTGAACTTGGACTTATTTTAAAAAGTTCATTTATTTAAGTAATCTCTACACCCAACATGGGGCTTGAACTCATGACCGCCCGAGATCAAGAGTTGTGTGCTCTACTGACCGAGCCAGCCAGGTGCTTCTGAATTTTGACTATTAAGGCATCACAGACCAAGTGGATTCCCTAACTTTCCACAAAGTCATAATTATTTGAGTTTGTATATAGCTAGCAATACCTGAATGATAAATAGCTAAGTAATACTAACTAGAGTTTTGAACCCATTCTATAAGCTCACATTATATATTCTTTGCTTCACATAGATCATCTCATTTTTTTCTATGAGTTATCCTATTTTATAGGCAAGCAGTGTGAGTTTGAGATTATATTACCTGGTAGCAAATTCAACTCTGGTCTTCCTGACTGTAAAGCCTTCGCCACATTATTTGTGCAAGCACACTTCAATTTTAAAATGGACTGATTACAAAGCATCAGCAAAAAAAATTTTTTTCTCCTCATACAGCTGTAACTCATAGGAGACTCAGTTATAATTAGTATGTCCAGGGAAGCTGGGTGAGCATCTTGTGTTCAGCATTATTCTCTACTCTCCTTATTTCCCCAGGAAAAATGTCACAACACATTACGTATTACAAACCAGGGGCAGATCTCTTGGTAAAGAAAGCATGGCTATGAAAAATACCATCCTCAGTCGTCTTAGGGAAGGAGCACAGAAAATGAAGGGGAGGGTCTAGTTTCTTAATATGACCCTATAGTAACCGCTTTGTCTTGGAGAGGCATTTTGAGAAATCAAGTAAACAACTGCTAAGTAAGCTCTTTCTCGACCTGAGCAGCAGGAGAACTCTCAGCTCTGGGGAGCATCCCTGCTCGGGCGGGAAGGCAGGACCGAGCCCCCCGTTCGCAAGTGCCTCACCAGTCACTGCATGAGTCCTAGCGCCGCGCACAGGGGATGCCAACTCGCAAGTCTCTTTCTGATTTGATTTGATACAGATGTTTGAAGGGAAGGAGAAGCGACTGGAGTTGATCCAGGAGCTGCGCACCAGCCACGCACTGCAAGAGGATGACAGGCTGCTGAAGAAAGCCGAGAAGCAGGTGACACTGGCCTTACAGCGGCAGAGGAACTTGCACGAGCACAAGGTTCTTTCCTGTTCTTTCTCCTTGTGTTGTCCCCCCGGATCTTTATTCTTGCACAAGTGGCAGTATCACAACAGTAAATGAAATGACAAAAAAGAAACATACCCCCAGGCCCATCACTCTGTCCCAGCCGGGTTTTTAAACAGTGCTGCCTCAGTCCAGAATTGGAATGGGGTGTGCCCTCGCTGAACTGAATATGGTCTTATTTTATTTGCAAGAAAAAAAAAAAGGAAAAAAGAAACACCACATTTTAAAAAGGTTTTTCCTTCTAATTTTCTTAAATATTTGGTGATTCTACTGTATTTTAGTGGGAGCTCAGCAGAATGAAAAGTAATAAAAGCAAAAAAGAAGAGACACAAGATTTATTTCAAAATATCGGCACTTGTTTATGAGTTTTGGAGCTGGTTAAACTGCATATTAAATATGTTGATATCTCATGGTATTCTCTGACTTTCATCAATGTCACCTGACCACAGCTGCTAATTGCCTCTTTACCCCAACAATTGCAGATGTTTTCCTATTTTCTTCTGCCATTTGTCCATGTATACAGTTTTTAATGGTGCTGACTACAGAGTAGACATGCTTTTACTATCTCTCCCACTTACCTGTAAATCAACATGAGAAAGAATCAATTTACAGAGAGTTTAGTGTTATAAGAAAGCTAATAGTGAAGTTAATATAACCCACCCTTAGTAATGCACATAACGCTTGTGCCATGGAGGACTGGGCACAAAGGGTAAGCAGCTTGAAAATGAGCACGTTATTCCTTTTACGTGACACCAGGCTTGTGGATGGTCTCTGAGTTTGGGGTTGATGGTGTAGGGGAGGGAAGAAGAAAGCCACAGGCTGTGAGACCCAACGGAGGGACAGAGAAAGAATGGAATGTGACACCAGAGTCTCTGAATCTGGATGTCTGAGGGTCCTGGAAATGATAGAGACAGGGCTGTGCTTCTGTTCAGATGCGAGCAGAATGCCCTGGAAGCACCAGGATAGAAAAATGCCCTTCTTGGCCCTTCGAAATTTCTGATTATAGACTTTATTGGCAGGTGCACCTAAGCCAGTCCAGGCTTTTTACCCATATGTCCCAGTTAGTAGGATATCATGCGAGCTAAGAGCTAAAGGAGGAGTTAATGGAAAGAGAGCTGTCACTTAACAAAGGACTCGCCCTGCTTACCTTCCGCTGTACCTAGATACACCAATGATATGCAGGAGTCTGAGGGAGGGGGCACCTCACTTCTATCTCCTTTCCTCCTATTTTCTATGGGGAATAGTACAGAAAATGCACAGTTCCCAATTATGTAATGCACTGCATGATATGATCACAGAAAAATCACCTTCCTAAATATTTTTACTTAATTTTCAAATTAGATTACACTACCTTAGCATACTCAAATTTCTTGCTGAGGGAGGGGGCTGCATGTGAACAGGTAGCCATTTTGGGATTTTAAAGGTTGCATCTGCCCCCCCAGCTGAGGGAGCTTGTAATCCTGAGACAAGGAGAGAATCCGTTTGTGGTCTCTGGGCTGAATGACCACTGTTTATAAATGTGAGGCACTCTTAGTGTGGCCCTTTCTTTCCACCTCCCCCTATCATATAAGTAAAGCTGAACTTTGTGGTTAGGAAGTATGTGTGGGCTGGGAGGAGGCGAGGGAGGGTGTTGGGGCTAACGTCCACGCTTGAATGACAGTCTCACGTGGTAGCCTCACCACCTTTGAGACCTATGTGGGTTTCCTCCCTTTGGATACAAACCAGAGAAGAACCCAGCATAGCAAGAACTGTCAAGGCTGAGGGAGCATATGACTGGGAGAAGGGCCCTTTCCCTTAGACCTAAGGATAGGAAAAGGAACAAGATGAAGTTGCAAAGGATTCAATCTTCTTAAACACTTTTATTCTCCATGTGTCAAAGCCAGGACAGACGGATCCATAAATAGATACTGTGGCTTATTCCTGCCAGAGAACTCCAGGCCCCGACTTTACCTCAATGATTACATAGACATGTAGGCTTTTTCCTGCTCTGTTTCAAAGGTAGTTCTTAATGACTTTGAAGTTATTTAAAAGAATATAGTACCACAGTTTTCTACTTTCATGTTATTCAAGATCTTAGAATTCCCCAAACTTGTGTCAAAGGACCAAGGATTAAAAAATTAAAAGGTGTCATGAGTGAATTTCTAGAAGACTCTTTTTTATTGAACTCCAGAAAAATTTTTTAATAAAAACCTTGACATTTCCCTTCATGTCTGGGAAGATAGAAGTACCTTCTGGATAAAAATGAAAGAAGAAAATCAATTTGTGTGGATATTAACAAATGTTTTGCTAAATCCCCCTCATAATTTGAGGGCTGTAATCTGTCAGTGACTGAGCAATCCACTTTCTCATGTCTAAGTTTGTATCATAAGTTTTCTTAGTAAGAGCCCTTGGGATGACGCCAACCTAGTGATAATATTCCTAATAAACACTAAGTGCATTCTGAAAGTGAAGTGACTGTCACCAGTTCTGGGTAATCCAGCATCCCTCCTTATACATTCCCATGCTTAGCAGAATTTGTATCCTTGAAAATTTACTATTATTTTTAAGGTCTCACTGGTTGAAAACCACTTGGCTGGACTGGAAGGAAGGGCGCTGGCGGACATGTTTGACTTCCTGTCTAAAGAGCTTGTGAGACTGCAGGAAGAGAGGAGGATCCATGCTTTTGCCATGCTGGCCGAGCGGCAGCGGAGGATGCGAGAAGCTGAAGAGAGTGGTCGGCGCCAAGTCGAGCAAAGGCGCCTGCGGGAGGAGGACCAGATATTTAAGGAGGCAAGTGGGGCTGCAGCTGGATGTCTGGAAGCTACTTGTAAGGAGCCAAATCAAACCAGAGGAAACTCATGATATGAAATGGCACTTGTTTTTTGTTTTTCATTGTGTTCTACAAATATGTATTGAGTTCCTACGATATGCTAGGCACTGTGGGATACTTCGGAGGGGAGAAACCAGACATGGTCCCTTTTCTCCTGGAGCTTAATTACTGTCTAACATGCAAATATGTGTAGAATTAGAAAATATAGTAAGTTTCCTGAAGCAAACAGGTGGGGCCCAGTGACACATTTTAAACAGGTTACCCTGCTTGCTGTGTGGAGAATAGGTTGGAAGGAGGACAGAGTGGAAACAAGGAGATCAGGAAAGAGGCTGTGGAAGTGGTTAAGGCCAATGAGAAACAGGAAGAAGTCAAGGAAGATGTCCAGTTTCTGGCTTAAGCAACTGGGGAGATGATAGTACTGTTTTTTGATGTGGGAAAGCGGAGCATGGAATTAATTTAGGGGCAGGGGTGGAATCAGGAATTTGATTTTTATTAGGTTCGAGACATTCTAGTGGAGGTGTCATTTCAGCAGGTGGATCAACAAGATGGAATTTAGAAGAGAGGTTTTGGCTAAAGATATAAACTAGAGCACCAGGTTGGTAAATTGGAATTCTGACCAAGACATAATGGGTATGAAATTGCAAAGTGAGCAAGATGTAAATTCAGAGGAAGTTCAAGGAGCTGGTAATATCTCAAAGCACTCACCCTCATCAAGAATAGAAGAGCTCAAGCGTTAAAATTGGAGGGGATTTATGAAGAAGATTCCTTTAAAGCGAACTGTGCTATGACTACCCATCCTACTCCCCAACACACACACACACACCAAAACACACCCAGAGGTTGGTTTCTTTTCCTGTAGTCATTGCGAGCTTGATATGTATTCTTTCATTTAGGGTGTCTGACCCCCTAAGAATGGAGAGGAGGGGAGCTGGGCCAGCTGGCTGCTTTGGAGGTGGGCACACATGAGGTCGTATGGGTGGCTAGCACACCCAGAGTATGTCAAGGCGAAGGCTGTGTGGGGGTCTCCCCTGGACCAGATGTGGGCCACATGGGAAAGAGAGAGAGAACCAACCTGGACCTTAAAAAATTTCCTGTCGAAGAGGGCTGTCTGAATTGTATGTGCGGATACTCAGTTTAAAAAAAAAAATGCGTCCATTTGAGATCTTCTTACTTGATCTGAGATTTTCAGGATTTACCCAATTCTTATGGAATTAGGATTGATTCATGAATAGTATTTGTTGTGTGTGTGTTTCAAGTTTTTTTTTTAAACCAAACCGATTGCTCTCCCTCTACACAGCTTAAGAATTTTTGAGTTACATATGGTCAGTGGCAGATCATCTACAATGTGTAACAGTCTATAATCCATATTCTAGCTATTTATGATTGCATACTTAGGAAAACTGAAAAGAAAAGGGAATGTTTACCATAAAATCATGACAGTAGAGAGGATCTGTGGTCAGGAAGAACCCATAGCGGCCTTCTAGAATTCTAGCAGGGGCTGCATGGGTACTGGCTTTCCCCTAATTCAGTGCACAGTACATCTCTCACTGTGCACTTTTGAAAATGTGTGTTCTAGTTCACAATTTCAGAAAGCTTAAAAAAGCAGCAGTCCAGCATATGATAGTTCAAAAATTCATCAGAGACCCAGAATCCTTCTAGCTTTCTACTTTTCTGTCCTTGAGGCATGGTCCTCATGGCAGTTTAAGATGACTTCTGGTGCTCCAGCATTATGTCCCCATGAAATGAGAAGTGAAAAGAGAAAAAAAAATAAGCTAGGTTTCTCCCTTTAAGAATCCTTTCTAGGTGCGTATGAGTGGCTCAGTTGGTTAAGTGTCCAACTCTTGGGACGCCTGGGTGGCTCAGTTGGTTAAGCGACTGCCTTCGGCTCAGGTCATGATCCTGGAGTCCCGGGATCGAGTCCCACATCGGGCTCCCTGCTCTGAAGGGAGTCTGCTCCTCCCTCTGACCCTCCCCCCTCTCATGTGCTCTCTGTCTCTCTCATTCTCTCTGTCTCAAATAAATAAATAAAATCTTTAAGTGTCCAACTCTTGATTTCAGCTCAGGTCATATCTCAGGGTTGTGAGATTGAGCCCTGCCTCGGGCTACACGCTGGGGCTACACGCTGGGTGGAGCCTGTTTAAGATTATCTCTCTCCCCCACCTGGTTGTGCTCTCTCTCTAAAAAAAAAGAATCCTTTCTAGAAAGTGCACAGATGACTGCCTGTACTCCCTCAACCAGAACTATGGTTACTAGGAAATGTAATCTTTATTCTAGACATGTGTTGGCGCAGCTAAAACTCAGGGGCTCTGTTACAAAGAGGAAGGAGAGAAAGGACATTGGGAAATACCTCTTAGTTTCTGCCACAGTTGGGTAGTTTGACCAAGTCACATTGCTGGAAAGAACAAAGCCAGCATCCAAAATAGGGTTATTGCCTGAAGCCCATGATCTTTCTGCAGCATTGTATTGCCCACCCTAAGTAAGACCCATAATTCTAAAATGGGCTAGATGGATGGGGGCTGCCCAAAATGGGTAGGTAGGTGGGCTAGAAACTGACCAGACAGGAAAAAAAAAAAAAGGAATGATTAATGAGGGGACTATTGACTTAATGAAAGAAATAGGTCAGCCAATGTTTGTTCATTTTTTTGGTCTTGTTTACAGTAGTATTCCTGTTCTCAGTAACAGGGGTATTTTTATTTTTTGCAGGTGATTAAAGTTCACCAAAGCACTGTAACTTCCTATCTGGAAGACATAATACTGAATACCGAAGAGAGCACGGCAGAAGAACAAGCCAGGGCAGAAATTGAGAAGATGGCTGAGGAAATCAATGACATTGCTTATGAAATGGAGATTCGGTTGGTACAAGAGAGCAGATGGCAGAATGGACAGCCCATTTGCTGTTACTCATATGTATTTTCCAAGAGCTTTAGATTTTACCACCAAGGAGAAACAAGTATATATCTCCTGCTTCAGTGTCCATTGTTTTAATTGCATAACTCTTTAGAAGTCAACATGCCTAAACCTTTGTGAGGCAGGAGTGCTGGGAGTAGAATTTTCAGTTATCCTCTGCAGTCTGGATCACTAACATATTACTTTTAGAATACCACAAAGCATGAAAGCAATGTGAGTAATTATGTGCAATATTACTCCACTCCAAAGGTTTTGGCTTCCTGTATAAATTATATCTCTAACATTCCCTTCCTGGCAGGCAGGTTAACTGAAGAACAGGGTCAAATCTGAATCTGCATGAAGTTAACCAAGCCCATCAGAAGTACAATATTTCAGACAACTTAATCAAGGAAAAGGCAGTGGTGGGATTTGAGCAGTGGAGTCCCTTACACAAGCAAGGAGAACTTAAGTAGAAATCAGCAGCTCAAGGCAACAAAGGAAATTGTTTTTTTGTTTTTGTTTTTTTTTTAGTCGAACTCAGCTTCAGTCAGAGGAGATTGTTGCTGAGTTAGTTTATAGTTTCCTGATCCCAGAGGTACAAAAGGACTTTGTCAAAGAAAAAGGTAAGCCAATATAATGCTTCACTTTGAAAGATATAAACTATTTTCAATATCCCTGAGATTTAAAATGAGCAGAAGTAGAAGAAATTTCTGAAGGAGAATCACCGAGTTTTCTTATTTCAGAGCTTGTCAAGTTCTCTTCATGCTGTCTGACTCCAGAATATAATCACCTCAAGTATAGATGGGGTGCAGTTCTAGTAAGTGTGACAGAGTATCAAAAGCCAAACCTTCAAGAGGAAGTTCCCCAAAGAGGTGTATTTTGTGATTTTTTTTTTTTAAGACATAAAGCAAATGTTGACAATATGCAGAATTTTCAAACTGTACTAGCCTTTTGGAGGTGGGACACATACAAAGTGGGTGTTGGAAAGCTGAGTTGCTTGAAGGGCTTAAATCTGTTCTGCTGCTCTGCCTGTGCCACAGATAACTTCTGTTTCTGCCAGGCCTGTATCTAAGTATAAATATCTGCACTTACTGGTCAAAAGTGGCATGTTTTGAAGACTGATGCTTTTAGTCAATAGAGAAAGTAAAAAAATTATCTTAAAAAATGTTCTTGGGGCACCTGGGTGACTCAGTTGGTTAAGCATCTGACTCTTGATTTCGGCTCAGGTCATGATCTCAGGGTCTTGAGATCAAGCACCACGTCTGGCTCCACACTCAGCATGGAGTCTGCTTGAGATTCTCCCTCTCCCTCTGCCCAACCTCCCCCCTCAAACCCCCCCCCCCAAAAAGAATACTTTTCTGGAGCTTTCAGGCTATTGGTGATAGACAGGTAACCAGAGAGAGGGGTGCAACCAGAAGATCAATATTTAAATGAAATAACTTCCAGGAAAGATAGCCAAGTGGGAAGATCCTAAGCTCACCTTGTCCCATGGTTACACCTAGATAACACCCACATCAGTGTAAATAACCCAGAAAGCAACCTGAAAACTGGCAGAACACACTCTCAACACCTAAATGTAGGGAAGAGACCACATCAAAAATGGTAGGAAGGGCGGAGACAGGTCAGGAATCAAACTGACCCATGACACTGTCCATGGGAGGGACACCGCGAGCATGGAGAAAGGAAAGCAACAGACCCTACACCAGATACCCCAGACACAGGGGACCTGCACTGGGAAGATGAATCCCCTTAACATTTGGCTTTGAAAACCAGAGGGTCTTAACCTCACAAGTCTTACAATCAGCAAGACTCAACACCTGGAACTTTATAAATCAGCGGCTTGGCTCTAGGAGAGCCAGAGGGCAATAGGAATCAGTCCCCACCCTTAAAGAGACAGCATAACAAACAAACAGCCCCACTGGGATACATCATGGAAGCAGCAGTATAAGTGTATGAGAAGGTTTACTAATCTCAGAACATGTGCTAGGAGATTTCTTCAAAAACAAAAGTGCTGTCAGGGCCATTTTCCTCCCTCAATCCCATTCTAGATAAACAGATACCTACAAGGACCAGCAAAGTACACACACACTCTCCACTTAGCTTGCTAACAATGTGCCCCATCCCCATGTTCCCCTTTGGATCTGCCTTCTCCCAACCACTCCACTTAGCAGGAGTTCATGTAAAGCAGTGTCACAAACCTGGCATTATGCAAGCAGCCCCAGTGTACCAGCACCACTCCAAACTGACTCCTGCCCCAAGGAAAGGGAAAAATAATCACACACACATTAGTTCAACTGTGAACCCAGCAGTGGGCAAATATCTGGTCTGACTGCAGGCCTCACCCACCAATGAAAGCCTCCCAGGGGTCAACGCAGGGAGAATGCCTGTAGTTCATTGTGATCACAGCTCTGGCAAACCTCTGTGCTGACCAAAATCAAGCCCATGGTAACCCCAGACTGGCCCTAACAACACAGGGACCAAACCCTGCCCACAATAGGCAGAGAAACTTTGCAGACAACTAAACTGAAGGTATATATGACTCAGCCACAACAATAGGGCACACACAACACACATAGGAGATACCCCTGAATGCCAGGGTCTGGTGAACAGGGGGCATTCTACTGCAGGGCACTATAGGACCACCTCTTCATATGTCCATGACTTTCAAGAGCCAGAGATGTAGCTGACTTTCATAGCACATAGATAACAGACACAGAGAGTTGGACAAAATGAGGAGACAGAAGAATGTGTCCCAAATGAAAGGACAGGACAAAAATCACAAGGAAGGTAAATGAAACAGAGATAAGCAATATGCCTGATAGAGAATTAAAGTAATGGTCATAAACATACTTACTGGAATGGAGAAAAGAGTGAAGGACTCAGTGAGACACTCAACAAAGAGATAGAAAACATAAAAAAGAACCAATCAGAGATGAAGAACTCAATAACTGAAGTTAAAAATACACTAGAGGGGAAAAAATAGTACCCGAGAGGAAGCAGAATACATCAGTGACTTGGAGGACAGAGTAATGGAAAGCAATCAAGCTGAACAGGAGAGAAAAAAATTCATTTAAAAAAAATGAAAATAGATTAAGGAAACTCAACCACATCATCAAGTGTAATAACATTTGCATTATAAGGATTCAAGAAGGAGAAGACGGGTGGGGGGGTGGAGAAAATTTTATTTGAAGGAATAAAGCTGAAATCTTCCCAAATGTAGAGAAGGAAACAGAAATCCAGATTCAGGAGGCACAAAGCACCCCCATCAAAATCAAAACCCAAGGAGGTCCACACCAAGGCACATGGTAATTAAAATGGCAAAAAGTAGTGCTAAAAATTTTTTAAAGCAGCAAGAAAAAAAAGTAGTTACATACAAGAAATACCCTGTAAGATAACTAGCTGATTTTTCAGCAGAAACATTTCAGGCCGGAAGGGAGTGGCATGATATATTCAAAGTGCTGAAATAGAAAAACCTGCAACCAAGAATACTCCATCCAACAAAACTATCATTCAGAATAGAACGAAAGAGGGTAGAGAAAGAGTTTGCCAGATGGACAAAAGTTGGAGGAATTCATGACCACTAAATCAGCCTTACATGAAATGTTAATGGGGACTCTGTGAATGGAAGGAAAGACCATAAGCAGGAGTAAGAAAAGTAGGATGCAAAAAACCTGTAAAATTAAGTATGTCTATAAAAATCAGTCAAGAGATTCACAAAATAAAAGGATATAAAGTGTGTATGACACCATATACTTAAAATGTGACAGGGAGAGGAATAAAAATTTAGTGCTTTTAGAATGGGTTCAAACTTAAGCGACCAGCAAGTTAATATAGACTGCTATTTGTATAAGATGTTACATATCAACCTAATAGTAACCACAAAACAAAAACCAGTAATATATATACAAAAAATAGAGAGGGGAATCCAGGTATATCACTAAAGAAAGCCAGCAAACCAGGAGAGAAAAGAGTAAGAGAAGAAAGAAACGGAGAAGAACTACAAAAACAACCATAAAACATGTACTTACTGATATTTGTTACTTACCTGTCAATAATTACTTTGAATGTAAATGGACTAAATGTTCCAATCAAAAGACGTAGGGTGATAGAATGGATAAAAAACCAAGACCCATCTATATGCTGCCTATAAAAGACTCATTTCAGACCTAAAGACATATGCAGATTGAAAGTGAAGAGATGCAAAAGCATTTATCATGCAAAGGGAAGTGAAAAGCAAACCCGGGTAGCTACACTTAATTCAGACGAAGTAGACTTGAAAACAAAGACTGTAACAAGAAACAAAGACACTACATAATCATAAAGGGAACAATAATCCAACAAGAAGATACAACAATTGTAAATATTTATGCATCCAACATGGGAGCACTCAAACACATAAAGCAGCCATTAACATACATAAAGAGAGTAATTGATAGTAAAACAATAATAGTAGGGGACATTAACACCCCACATAATCAATGGATAGATCATCCAAAGAATAAAACCAAGAAAACAGTGTTTGAATGACACAGTGGACCAGATGGATCTAAGAGATACTCAGAACTTTCCATCCTAAAACAGTGAAATAGGCATTCTTTTCAAGCACACATCGAACATTCTCCAGAATAGATCACGTTAGGCCACAAAATGATTCTCAACAAATTTTGAAAGTTTGAAGTCATCTTGTGCATCTACTCCAACTACAATGCTATGAAACTAGAAACCAACTACAGGAAAAAATCTGGAAAGAAGACACATACATAGAGGTTAGATAACATGCTACTAAACAATGAATGGGTCAACCAAGAAATCAAAAAATACATGGAGATAAATGAAATGAAAACACAATGATCCAAAATCTTTGGGATGTAGCAAAATCTGTTCTAAGGAAGATTATAGCAGTACAAGCCAACCTCAAGAAGCAAGAAAAATCTCAAACAATCTAACTTTACACCTAAAGAAGCTAGAAAAATAACAAGCAAAACCCAAAACCAGAAGGAAGGAAGTAATAAAGAGAAGAAATAAATAAAAGAAACTAAAAAACAAGAGAAGAACTCAAGGAAACCAGGAGCTGGTTCTTTGAAAAGATCAACAAAATTGATAAACCTTTAGCCATACTCATCCAAAAAAAAGGGGGGGGGGGAGACAGAGACAGAGAGAAGACTCAAACAAAATTAGAAAAGAAAGAGGAGAAATAACAGAAACCGAAACAAAAATAACAGAAACAGAAATAATACCACAGATATAGCAAGGGTTATGAGATTATTATGAAGAAGTATATGCTAACAAGTTGGACACCCTAGAAGAAATGGATAAATTCCAAGAAATATATAACCTCTCCAAACTAGATCAGGAAGAAATAAACAATTTGAAGATTGATCACCAGCATGGGAGATGAATCTGTAATCAAAAAACTTCCAACAAAAGTTTAGGACCAGATGGCTTCACAGGTGAATTCTACAAACATTTAAAGAAGAGTTAATACCTATTCTTCTCAAACTATTCTGAAAAATAGAAGAGGAAGGAAAGCTTTCAAATGTATTTTATGAGGCCAGCTGTACCCTGATACCAAAACCAGATAAAGATGCTACAAAACAAGAGAACTACAGGCCAGTATCTCTGATGAACATAGATGCAAAAATCCTCAACAAACTATTAGCAAACCAAATCCAACAATACATAAAAAAAATTTCACCACAGTCAAGTGGGATTTCTTCCTGGGATGCAAGGGTGCTGCAATGTTTTCAAATCAATTAATGTGATCGATCACAACAACAAAGTATAAAAAAACATATTTCAATAGATGCAGAAAAAGCATTTGACAAAGCACAGTATCCTTTCATGATAAAGACCCTCAACAAAGTAGGTTTAGAGGGAATTTACCTCAACATACTAAAGGCCATCTATGAAAAACCCACAGTGACATTATACTCAGTGGTGAAAAACTGAGAGCTTTCCCCCTAAGATCAGGAATTAAAACAAGGATGTCCACTCTCACCACTTTTATT
This sequence comes from Mirounga leonina, assembly GCF_011800145.1. Lineage (NCBI taxonomy): Eukaryota > Metazoa > Chordata > Mammalia > Carnivora > Phocidae > Mirounga > Mirounga leonina. The sequence continues at coordinate 91,481,567 of NW_023270268.1, read as the reverse complement.
CAACATAGTACTGGAAATCCTAGCCACAGCAATCAGAAGAGAAGAAGAAATAAAAGGCATCCAAATTAGTAAGGAGAAGTAAAACTTTAACTATTTGCAGATGACATGATAATATAGAGAGAAAAACCCTGTTAAAGACATGACCAAAAAACTATTAGAACTAATAAATGAATTCAGAAGGGTTGCAGGATACAAACTCAATATGCAGAAATCTGTTGCATTTTTATACATTACTAATGAAGTAACAGAAAAAGAAATTAAGAAAACAATCCCATTTACAATTACACCAAAAAGAATTAAATACCTAGGAATAAACTTAACAAAGGAGGTGAAAGATCTCTACTCTGAATACTGTAAAACATTAATGAAGGAAATTGAAGATGACACAAATGGAAAGACATCCCATGTTCACAGATTGGGAGAACAAAATTGTTGAAGTGTCCATACTACACAAAGCAATCTACAGATTTAATGCAGTCCCTATCAAAACACCAACAGTATTTTTCACAAAACTAGAACAAATAATCCTAACATTTGTATGGAACCACAAAAGATCCTGAATGACCAAGGCAGTCTTGAAGAACAAAACTGGAGGTATCACAATCCCAGATTTCAAGATATGCTACAAAGCTGTAGCAATCAAAACAGTGTGGTACCAGCACAAAAACAGACACATAGATCAATAGAACACAATAGAAAACCCAGAAATAAACCTACAATTATAATGGCTGACTAATTTTCCACAAAGGAGGCAAGAATATGCAATGGGAAAAAGTCTCTTTAGTAAATGGTGTTGGGAAAACTGGACAGCTACATACAAAAGAATGAAACTGAACCATTTTCTTACACCATACATAAAAATACACTCAAAATGGATTAGGGACCTACATGTGAGACCTGAAAACATAAAAATTCTAGAAGAGAGCACAGGCAATAATTTCTCTGACATTGGTCATAGCAACATTTTTCTAGATATGTCTCCTGAGGCAAGGGAAACAAAAGCAAAATGAACTATTGGGACTACATCAAAATTAAAAGCTTCTGCACAGCAAAGGAAACAATCAACAGAACTAAAAGACAACCTACCGAATGGGAGAAGATATTTGCAAATAACATATCCAATAAAGGGTTAGAAAATATATAAAGAACTTTTATAACTCAAGACCAAAAAAAAAATCCAATTAAAAAATGGACAGAAGACATGAACACATTTCTCCAAAGAAGACATACAGATGGCTGATAGACACATGAAAAGATGATCACATCACTAATCATCAGGGAAGTGCAAATTAAAACCATGGTGAGATATCACCTCATACCAGTCAGAATGGCTAAAATCAAAAACACAAGAAAAAAGTGTTGGCAAGGATGTGTGTGAAAAACAAACAAACCCTCATACCCTTATGGTAGGAATGCAAACTGGTACAGCCACTGTAAAAGACAATATGGAGGTTCTTCAAAAAAATGAAAAATAGAACTGCCAAATGATCTAGTAATTCCACTACTGGGTACTTACCTAAAGAATATGAACAGTAATTTGAAAAGATATATGCATCCCTGTGTTTATTGCAGCATTATTTACAATAGCCAAATTATGGAAGCAGCCCAAGTGTCCATCAGTAGATGAATAAAGATGTGGTATATATCCACAGTGGAATATTACTCAGCCATAAAATAAAAAAGAATGAAGCCTTGCCATTTGCAACAACATGGATGGATCCAGAGAGTATAATGGTAAGTGAAATAAGTGAGTCAGAGAAAGACAATTAAATGATTTCACTCCTATGTTAAGTTTAAAAACAGATCAAATCAACAAAGAAAAAAAGAGACAAGTAAAAAGAATCTTAAGTGTAGAGAACAAACTGATGGTTACCAGTGGGGAGATTGGTGGGCAAATAGGTGAAATAGGTGAAGAGGACTAAGAGTTCACTTAACATGATGAACACTGAGAAATGTATAGAATTGTTGAATCACTATATTATACACCTGAAACTAATATAACACTGTATTTTAATTGTACTGGAATTTTAAAAAAGAATAAAAAAATTAAAATTATCTTTTGTAAGCCTCAAATGTTTACAATAAAAAAAATATGGAAAGAGCACAGATGTCCATTGATAGATGAATGGATTAAGAAGATGTGCATATATACAATGGAATATTACTCAGCCATCAAAAAGAATGAAATCTTGCCACTTGCAACGACGTGGATGGAACTAGAGGGTATTATGCTAAGCAAAATAAATCAGTCAGAAAGACAATTATCATATGATCTCACTCATGTGGAATTTAAGAAACAAAATAGAGGATCATAGGGGAAGGGAGGGAAAAATAAAGTAAGACGAAATCAGAGAGGGAGACAAACCGTAAGAGACTCTTAACTCTAAGAAACAAACAGGGTTGCTGTAGGGGAGGGGTGTGGGGGTTGGGGTAACTGGGTGATGGGCATTAAGGAGGGCACGTGATATAATGAGCACTGGTGTTATATGCAACCGATGAATCACTGAATTCTACCGCTGAAACTAATAATACACTATATGTTAATTAAATTGAATTTAAATTAAAAAATTTAAGTGAAAGAACAGCTTGGTTATTTTTTACAAGGTTTCCATGTTGTTCAGGGGAATTCTGGACAGGTTTAAGAAAAGTATAACATTTCGGATCACCTAATAGGGATAAAGGAATGGTGGAGTTCTAATGCATTTGAAGAGAACAAAGAAATACCTTATTTTCCCATTACATGATTGTACTGTAATTTCTAAGCCTGAACCTTTTAGTGATAAGCATTTAGTTTGTTTCAGTGTGTTTTCCTATAATTAGCAGTGCTGCAAGCATATTATGCCTATCCTGCTCATGCTACTGACAGTAAATTCCCAGCAGTACGGTGCTAGAAATAGGGTATGTGCATTTTACTTTTGCTAGATACTACCAAATAGCCCCCACAAAAAGATTGTTCTAATTTATCAGTGATGTATGATAGTGCTTATACCAATAATATTTCATTTTTGGATAAAATAATCAATGTTTCTGTGTCACCTTTTTATAAAAGGGATCTTGTGTTTTCTGAATCTTTAAGAAAATATGCAACTCCTTTTTATTTTTCCTAGGTCCAAAGTGAGGTCAGTCTTCTTTAGGTCAATTCTAACTGAGGGAATTGAAGGAGGCAGGGAAATAGTGTTTAGTAGTTACTAGTTTGTGATCCCTTCCCCTAGCTTCTCTGGGCTCGGAGGGAAAGGAACAGGAGGAGGCACTTGAGCTGAAGGAATCCAGTGGGACTTGTCTATGGGGAAGCTGGGCAAGTCCTTAGCCTCTTCTCTTTGTATTATACCAAATGAAGAAAGCCATCTGGACAGGGAGCGCACACTAGGACCTTTTGTTTCTTAAAAGAACCATATGTGGGCGCCTGGGTGGCTCAGTCGGTTAAGCAACTGCCTTCGGCTCAGGTCATGATCCTGGAGTCCCGGAATCGAGTCCCGCATCGGGCTCCCTGCTCGGCGGGGAGTCTGCTTCTTCCTCTAACCCTCCCTCCTCTCATGTGCTCTCTCTCTCTCATTCTCGCTCTCTCAAATAAATAAATAAATCTTTAAAAAAAAAAGAACCATATGTATTATATATAGACTCTTTACCCCAAATTAAGGTACTATATACAGACTGTTTTGAGATATATCATGATTGAAGACTTTGAAGAGACCTGTATATAGATGTAAAATAACAGTAACTACCAACTTTTAAGTGCATGCTAAGTTCCAGACACTGGACTAAGCATTTAAAAAGTACCTATTTCAATTTCTTAAAATAGCTGGAGCTGTGTTCTCATCTTCAATTATGGAAATTAGTGCTTAGAGAGTTTATACAACTTACAGATGTGAACCATGGTCTGTGTGGCTCAAAAGTCCCATTCTTTCAACCGTACGACTGTGAAGTGGGAGTTGATTTATCCTCCGTAAACTCGCTGACACCTGAACAGCACAGAACCCGTAGTACTTCTTACCGTCCTTTACTGGCTGTATGATTTGGGGCAAATTACTTAATCTCTCTGTGTCTCTGTTTCCTTATCTGAAAATGGGGATATGATTCATAGTCTCTTTTAGGGTTGTGGGGTGGTTTAAATGGATATATGCCAACTGCTTAAAACAGTGCCTGGCACAAAGTAAGGACAAATGCTAAGTGCTAACGTTATCATCATCATCATGATTATCCCTTCCAAGGGAGATGGGATGCTTAATGTACTAATCCTTGATAATAAATATCCTCACAATATGGAGCAAAGACCACCTTTGAAAGCCATGAGCTCAGAAACTCATCATCAGTCAACAAGTATGCTCCATATTAGGAACAAAAGTTCAAAGAGAAGTGGGAGACAAGGTCTCTACCTTTAAGTCATTACAACCTACTTAAAAAACAAAACGAAACTCACACTGAGTGCTTCAGTGCTGTGTGGTTTTGTGGGAACTCAGGTGTGGCAATGGTGGATGTGGGCCGGCCCGGTCAGAGGAGGCTTCCTGGCGGAGCTGGGCCCTGAGTCGGGCTTTGCAGACACTCCAGTGGAGGGCAGCTGGGGGGGACAGCAATAGAGGCCAGCCGGGTGGGGAGGAGACTGACCGGACTGAACCAGAGAGTGGGGATGGGGGAGCAGCAGTGATCGACCTTAGGTCTGGTTGCCTCTAGAAGGCATACTTCTACAACAGAGAGCAGCTTATTGTTATTTACTCTCATCAGCTTGAAGCAAGGGAATATGTGGTTTACCCAATTTTCATTTCTGTCACTACTTTCTTGAAAATCTTTGGGAATGATTTTGTTTAGACTTTCAGAGTAAAATTTCTTGTCGCTTTGGCACAGTGAGGAACGCCCAGTGGAAGCATATCCTTGCAGCCCATCAGATCATCCACAGCCACACGGAAGACATGGTCAACAAGAATTTTGTGGCGCAACAGCAAGATGAGGAGGTCTCGGACGCTGGCAAGTCACCTGAGGAAAAAACTCAAAAATAAGAATCGCAGCTAAGGTGAGTTTGACTTTTTATCTGAAAGGAAGCAGAGGGGAGGAGAGGCCCAGCATCATTCAGCTCTCTGCTCTACTCCAACAACCCTAATGTGTTTAAGAAAGTGAAACACTCCCATTCAAATTGGCACATTTCATCTAGGTGATGGAACCTACTATTGAAATTCTTAGAGAATAGAGTTGACATTATAGCAATTGGACTTCTGTGTCCAGAAAATAGGATTCTGGGTAATTTTTTATGGGTCCTTAAAGCACATGATGGTATTTGATCACAAATAAAGCTGTAAAATATGTCCGTGTTATAAAAAGCAGCTTGTTCTTAGGGAGTAGAGAAGGAATCCCTGTCTCATCACGCTGGTTGTAAGCACAGCATGAGGCACAGCCTGTCCAGTTCTAGCCCAGATGCCTCCTGCAGGGCCCACCAGGAGTTGGTCTTAGGCTCAACCAAACATTCCTACTCACAAGACTAACACAGACAAGGTTCAATAGGAGCTGAGTATCCATTTACTCAGCAAGATAGAAGACAGGAACCCCAGCTTTGAGCAGGGCAGCAGCAGGTGCTTCTCTTTATATGGAAGCTCTTGCTGGGTCCACACAGACAAACACATAGCTATTTAGTCCCCTGGTTACAAAGCTTAGAGGCAAGGAGGAGAGATTGACATTGGGTAGGTGCAGACCTGCCCTGGTTTCCGTGCCTCAGGGGCCAGGATGTCTTGTAATGATTCCATAGACACAGTGTCCAGGGTCCCCTTAATCGATTCACTCGGTTACAAAAGTCAGCACACTCAGGAAAACTCAAACCTATGGTTTCCTATTAGGTATTACTAGTTCGTTTATAATTCCTTCCAATCAAATGCTAGTTACCACTTGGAGGTCAGGTAGTGTTGCTTAGTAACATAGTTGATACAAACTACCTTATCGAATTGCTAGGAAAACAGAGCTAGAGAGTCAATTGAAAGTAAAATTCTCATGAGAATTCTCAGAAGAAAGGAAGTGAACCCTTTGTATATACCTTCTTTCTCAACCCTTCTCTGGTCAAGCACATCATCTACTATTTTGGCGTGAGAGTATGCTATCAGGATAGGGAAGACACAAGGCTCGCGGGGAAATTTGAGCCTGGCATTCAGAAGGTTTGAGTGTTAGCCAGCTCTGCCACTAACTGTGTAATTTTTACAATAATGTCCCTTCACTAGAGGTTTGCCTGCACTTATGTGACCAACAGACCCTCTGCAAGGGAATCGATGGGGACCTTAAGTTTCAGTCAAAGAGGATCATGGAAGGAATATTGAGATGAAGGGTCAGTTAAGAAAGAAAACAGAGGGGGCGCCTAGGTGGCTCAGTTGGGTAAGCATCTGCCTTTGGCTTAGGTCATGATCCCAGAGTCCTAGGATCAAGCCCTGTGTCAGGCTCCCTGCTCAGTGGGGAATCTGCTTCTCCCTTTCCCTGTCCTCCTCCCCTCACTTGTTCCCTCTCTCACTCTCTCACTCACTCACTCTCTCAAATAAATAAAATCTCTAAAAAAAGAAAGAAAGAAGAGAGAAAACTGACAAAGAACTTTTAAATACCAAGCTATAGCTGTAATTTACAGCAGAAAATCTTTTGTTTTTAATTAATAATGAAATAACCACCTCTGAAATCCCTAAAAATATAAACCATGTATTTACATATAACGTTATCCATACATCTATATAATATAAATCCAGGGACCATAACATTTTGCCTATCTTATTATTGTGATAAAAATCACCTTCAATATTTGGATAGTCATTTTTCTTACATGAAAATTTAATAAGATAAATAATTTACATAGTTTAAATTGAGTATGTCTGCATTTACTTCTGAGTATAAAGTATCTCTTTACTGCTTTATTAATGTTTGGAACATGATGCTTAGTTGCTCCCATGTATGTACTCTCTCTTCCTTCTCTGTGGGAAGGAGGGAAGGACAGATATGAGATTATTTAATAATGCTTAGGGAATGTAGGCATGGACCTTGATTTTAAAATATTTTTAATCAGCTGGAAGACAATGGAGAACTAACTGAGGAATTTCTGGGCAAATATCTAAGAGAAGACAAATTCAGAGAGTTGATGCTGGCATTTGCAGTCACTTTTTGTCCCCCCTGAGGGAATATGCACATTCTAGAAAATGGGGCTGAAAAGCTGAGTGATATTTTCACCAGCTTTGTAAAACTAGGGGGACAAAAACTAGAGTCAAGCTAGAGGCCCTGGTAAGCCTCCTCCATTTGGGTTGGGACTCCAGCCCCTAGTTGGGATGAGGGGTGCCTGGGTGGCTCAGTTGGTTAAATGTCCAACTCTTGATTTCAGCTCACATCATGACCTCAGGGTCATGAGATCAAGCCCCATGTCAGCCTCTGTTCAGCATGGAGTCTGCTTGGGATTCTCTCTCTGAAATAAATAAAAATAAATCTTAAAAAAAAAAAAAGTACCTAACTCATCTGGTTCACAGCTGGAGAGGAATTTGCCTCAGGATGACTCATACCCTGACTCTCACCCATACCTGATTTAGAGGATAATTAGATGAGACTTAGTTGATGCTCTAATGAGTTAAGACTTTGGGGGCTATTGGGATGGAATGATTGTATTTTGCATGTGAGAAGGACATGAATGGTGGGGGGGGGCCTGGGGTGGAGTACTACAGACTTATGTCCCTCCAAAATTCAGATGTTAAAGCCCTAACTTCCAATATGATGGTATTTGGAGATGAGGGCTATGGGAGATAGTTGGCTTAGATGAGATCATGAGGGTGGGTCCCCCATGATGCGAATGGTGCCCTTATAAGAAGAGACACCAGAGAGCTTGTTCTTTTTCCTTGCCATGTGAGGACCTGGCAAGAAGGCAGCCATCTACAAACCAGGAAGAGAGTTCGCCCCGGAAACCGGCCATGCTGACATCTTGATCTGGGACTCCTAGCATCCAGAACTGTGAAAAAATGAATTTCTGTTGTTTAAGCTACCCAGTTATTTTGTTAAAGCAGCCTGAGCTAAGACACTTATGTTTAAAGAGATTAAAGTCAACATTGAAATTTTCAAGAGAACTGGAAATGATACAAATGATATAGCAGATTTCAGTAATCAGCAGTAATCAACATGAGAAACTCAGTGAATGGATTTAAGAGCAGGATAAATACAACTATGGAGAAAACTAATAAATTAGAAGATAGGTCAGAAGAATTTGCCTAGAAAGAATAAAGGAACAAAAAGGTGGAAACTACAGAGGAGATGCAAGGATAGATATAGGATAACTTAATCATTAGGAAGAGACAAAAAGATAGTAGAAATGGACCACTGATTCAAGAAATCTGACTACTAAGAGAAGAAATATGTTGGGAAATACTATGAAATGTGAATTTTTAAAAACCAATGAAAGACTCAATATTTAATAAGCCTTCTTAACCCCAGGCAAAAAAATATTAAAAATCTATACCTACATACACTTTAATATGACTGCTGAAAACAAAAGAAAGAATCTTTAGAGTTTTCAGAGGAAAAGGATGTGAATTACCTTCAGAAGAGCAATAATTAAACTGAAGTTGACTTCTCATCAGAAACAAAGCCAGAAAATAAAGGAATGATAGCTTCAAAATGCTGAAATAGTATAATAACAAAGGATCTATAACATGCAAATATGTCCGTCAAGAATGACAATGAAAGACATTTTCAGATAAGTGAAACAAAATTTGTCACTAGGAGATCTTCACTACAAGAAATTACTAAAGGGTGTTTTTCAAATAGAAGGAAAATTATCCCAGTTGGAAATTTGGAGATAAAGAATATGTGGCTATTTACTGACTGCTTAAAAAAAAAACAATAAGAAAAAGCAACAGCAGTGACATTACAATTACACAGCATAAGTAGTGTGGGAGTCCAAAATCCGTGTGTGGGCTAAATTGTTCTAAGCCATTTGCAGTATCTAGGAGCGGGATAGAGTGTTATTTAACATTATCTTTGATGACTCAAGGCAACAGTTTGTAACCTCTAAGGTAACTCCTAAAGCATAGTAGAAAGACGTAGGACATCTAAACTAATAGAAGAAAATGGAATAAAAAAAAAAAAAACCCTCAATATAAACAGAAGATAGAAAGGAGAGAAAAAGGAAACAAAACCAATAGAAAGCACTGGATAAAATGGTAGGTGTTTATCACTGATTCATCATTAATTTATATTAAATGTAAATAGCTAAATGCTCAAAGTCAGAATTTGTCAGACTGAATAAAAATAAATGCTGTTTGTAAGAGGCACATACAAAATCTAAATATACAGAATGCTTACAAGTTAAAGGATAAAAAAATATACCATAAAAAAAAATCACCCACAGGAAAGCAGATACAACGATATTAATATTAGACAAAGAAGACTTTAAGGCAGAAAGTCCTACTAGACAAAATGAAGGACACTTCATAAAGATAAAGGTTTTAATTCATTGGGAAGGTATGAGTCACAAATAGGAATGTATCTAGTAACATGGCCTCAACCTTTATAAAGTAAACTTAATAGAACTGCACGGAGAAACAAATCCAAAATAATGCTAGGAAATTTTAATCTCTATCAGGAACTGAGGAATAAAAGGAAATGGAAGATTTGAAATACATAATTAAGAAATTTGACCTGGGGCGCCTGGGTGGCTCAGTCGTTAAGCGTCTGCCTTCGGCTCAGGTCATGATCCCAGGGTCCTGGGATCGAGCCCCGCATCGGGCTCCCTGCTCAGCCAGGAGCCTGCTTCTCCCTCTTCCACTCCCCCTGCTTGTGTTTCCTCTCTAGCTGTCTCTCTCTCTGTGTCAAATAAATAAATCTTTAAAAAAAAAAGAAATTTGACCTAAAGCACATTTATAGAATATTATACCTAACAACTACTGAATGCATATTATTTAAGAATACACACAACAAACATGTACAAAAACTGACTATATATGGTCATAAAGCAAGTGTCAACCATTTCAAAGAGTTGAAATCCTGCAAAGTGTGTTCTTTGATAAAAATGCAAGGAAACTAGAAATCAGTGATAATTCTAATATATTTGGAAATTAAGAAATACAGATATAGACAATCTGTTCATCAAAGAAAGTGTGATAATAGAACTAGAAAATACTAGAATACTAGTATTCTAGATACTAGAATACTAGAAAAATGACAAAAATGCTATGTATGTATCAAACTTGTGGAACACTGTTAATGTGACGCTTAGAAATTTGTAGTCTTAAAGGCATTTATTTGAAAAGGTGAAAATAAGACTAAGCATCCTTTTCAAGAAATTATAAAAAGGACAGTAAATTAGATGCAAAAAAGCAAAAGGAAAGAAAAAACATAAAATTTTGAAGAAAAACATGCATAAGTTGGGGGGAAAAGAATTTAATAAAACAAAACAGACATGTCTTCTGATTTTAGGTAGGATGTAGTAGGTAGCTGCAACATTTAAAGAAAATGGATACATTGTAAACATCATTATTTTTAAAGACATCGGAGAGCTATGGAAATCAAAGGGACTAGATGAACTATAACAGCAGAGGAAAGTCCTTCCTAAGTGATCTGAGATCACTGGCCATTTTCTTGCCTTGGGGCATTGGCCAAGTTTGGGTACAAGCTGGGGCTCAGGCTTGCCAAGGGCAGAGGGTCTTTATTTACTAGGGGAAACAAATCAACAAGGCTTTTAAAATCAGTATGGGCTGGCATGATGGATTACAATCAAGAGGAGTCCTGAATGTATGGCCAAATTTCCCCACAGAATGTCAGCAGTAGATTTTTATTTTATTTATTTATTTATTTATTTTAAAGATTTTATTTATTTGACAGAGAGACACAGCGAGAGAGGGAACACCAGCAGAGGGAGTGGGAGAGGGAGAAGCAGGCTTCCCGCTGAGCAGGGAACCCGAAGCGGGGCTCGATCCCAGGACCCTGGGATCATGACCTGAGCCGAAGGCAGACGCTTAACAACTGAGCCACCCAGGCGCCCCAGCAGTAGATTTTTAGTGGATAAACATTTTACTAGTGAAAACATGTTTGAATCTATCATGTGTTATTTAACCAGCTGTTTAAATGGTGATCTTCACTCAGTCTCATGGATTTAACCATTGTTAATTTATTGTTCCATGATTTTTTTTGTTTTTTTTTCCAGAAATAGCTGTATGTTCTGACTTGCCTACCTCACTGATACTTGATGGCTTAGCACTGATAACCTTTCAGTGTGAGTTTTTGAGTCAGATTAAGATTGAGATTTTTCTAAATAAGTAAACTACCCTTATCCACCATTATGGAATACTGAATGGCTTTGGGAAATTAGCTTTTGCTGTAGACTTGATAATATTTTTTAATGAATCCAACCTAAAATTACAAGGCAAAACAGAGCTTATATGGCAGAATTTACACTATGGTAAAATCATTTCAATGGCAACTAACATTAAATCACAAGTAATGGCAAGCTGCTTTATATACTTCCTGTGCTGTCACAAGTTAAAACAAGAAGCACGATTTTAATTCCCACACATAGTTGCAGTGAATATGTTTTCTGAGTTTACACCTCCAGGAGCATTTTCTGGACCTTGAAACAAGTGCAGAGGAAATTTTCCTACATCAAAGTCTCTAACTGTGGGATGGAGGAATGTCCACTTAACCTTCTACTGGAAGCAATTAATATACATTGTAATGACATGCTAAGAGGGAAATATCAAGAGAAGAATCTAATGGAGTTCTGTAAATGCCTCCCAAGCAATAAATACGCACAATGAAAAGCTTATGCTCATGGATTGATATCAGTGTTGGCAGCATGCATCTGTGTGACAGACATGTTCCAAGCTGAAATGGGGGTGTGTGTTGGGGGGTCTCACTGTAAATGCTTATCGGCTATTGGTGACATGTAATCAATTTTGATGATCTGAACCTTAATTGAGCAAAATGTTATCCCCTAAATAAGACTTCCATTTTTCTCATTAGTAGACTTATATTAAAAACAAACCTGTAGTCAATTATTATTACTATCTTTTGAATTTTATCAAAAATTTTGTGAAAGTTTGTTTTCTCTCGTTGAGGACCTACATAACATCCTCAATTTTGTTTATTGGCCCCCAAAGTCTAAAATTCTTACTATCAGGCCCTTTGCAGAAAAAGTTTGTCAATTCCTACTATGTAGCAGTTAAAATGAATGAAGAGATTCATATATTTCTGAGATTCATCCATGTTGTAAGTATCAGATCCAAAAAAGAAAACTACAGTATGAATCTATTTATATAAAGTTTAAAATCAGCACTAAACTATGGCATTTAGGAGGTAAAGATAGAAGAAAATCAAGAAAGTGAATATGGAAAAAATCAAGTAAAAATCAGAATAGTGATAACTTTTAGAGAATAGAGATGGTTGTGATTGGGAAGGAGTAAGTGGGAGCTTATAGGACTTCTTGACCTGGGTGGTATTTACACAGATGAATATTTAACATTAATTCACTAAGCTGCACATTGGTGTTCTGTTATTTTCTCATATGTGTCATATTCCTTGATTAAAAGCTAGAAATATGTTTGCATATATACAAACATATGTGCATTCATGAGGCCTACAATAAACATTAAATATTTCTGGAAAGATCAACAAGAAATTGGTTATTTGTCAGTAGACCTGGGGACTGAAGGGAAACAGATATACTTTCCTCATGTTTATATCCTTTTGTAGTTTAAATTTTTTTACAGTGTACACAAAGTAAGTTTTCAGTTATAATTCAGTTAATGTAAGGCTTGTAAGTCCTGTAATTTGGAAACTGAGACCCTGTGAGTTAAGAAACATTTGGGTCATGGGGCTCATAAGTAGCAGAGCTGGGATATGTCTGGTGATATCTGGCTTCTGAACCAAGGCTCTTTGTAATTGTATCACAGTAATTTTTTGTATGTATTGGTCTGATAATGATTGTTTCTTAAAAGATGACATAATCAAACATTTGTGGGGTTTTTTGTGTTGTTTTTTTTTTTACAGATTATCTTTTTTAAAAAGAAGCTATACAAATCATCATATGGAATTCCAATAATCTATGCTTCTCCCAAGATGTGCAGCTTTTATGGACTTGTCAATGTGTAATTCATGAGGAAAGATCTTTCTTCTCCATAAACTTCCAATAATTTAAAATTATTTTCAGTCATAATAATCAAACAAAGGAGTTTATTCTCTTCAGTGTTTCCCAGATGCTCTACTTCAAGAGAAAATTTTCTCATGTCTCATTTCAACATTTTGTTAACTAAGAGGATATTCTGGCTTGCTGAATCAAACAAAAAGAAATGTTATTGAATATTTCTTACGTAGTTTTGGCTTGATATCCATAGTCCATTGACCTTATCTGCTAAGTTTGAAAGCATGCATACCCCATGACCTGGCACTTCATCTCCTAGATATATATGCAGGAGAAATACATGAGTGTGTGCACCAACAGGCATGACAAGAATGTCCACAGCAGTACTTTTCATGATAGCCCCTAAACTAGAAACCCAAACATCCATTGACATTGGAATAGAAAAACAAGCTGTGGTATATCCATACAATGGTCCATCAACTTACCATTGAGCTTTAGATCTAAGAAGAATATTCATGCAATACCCATAGAGAGGGTGCTGTTGGGGAACAATCTGTCCGTCCTGTGTGTTGACAAACATCACGATCCCTCCTCATTTAAAGATTGGTAAATATGAAAAAAACAAAAGTCTCAACAACAAATCTACATGGGCCCCATACGCATGTTACTCTGAAAACAGAATAAAAGCCTATCTTAGAAAATATCCTTCTCTAGGAAACAGGAAAAGCTTCAGAAGCTATCTGCTTGATGATTTTAATAGGAGGCAAAAAGAAATGGCCTCTTAGGAAACTGCAGCAGAGAATAAGAAGAGCAGACGCCAACAAACAGACGCAGGCTGAAAAGAAAAGAAAGCTGGCTAAGATGAAAAAAAAATACAAAAAGATTAAAAAATCCAGTGAAACACATTTGGATGCAGTTAAAAGAACAGAAATATCAAAGCAGAGAATAAAAGAGGTGATGTTGCTAACAAATTTATTGTCATCCAGTATGGTTTGGGAAGGATAAGGAGATGAAAATGACAAAGAGGTTAGCTCTGGATCACCAATCCTAAAGCAATACGAACCAAAACAAATAAAAATAAAGTTATAATAAAAGATTTTCTGAGCTGAAAAAATACTTGATCATATAAATTTGAAAAGGTTTACCTTGTATTAGGAAAACTGTGATCAGGGTAACTTATTTTCACCAGAGAATCACTGACACACAGATAAGTACTGCACAAGTAAGGAGGCAGTTGCGTTTTGTTTTGTTCCTCTAAAAATGCTAACCTGGGGGCGCCTGGGTGGCTCAGTCAGTTAAGCATCTGCCTTTGGCTCAGGTCCTGATCCCAGCATCCTGGGATCAAGCCCCGCATTGGGCTCCTTGCTTGGGGGAGTCTGCTTCTCCTTCTCCTGCTCCCTCTGCTTGTCTCTCTCTCTCGCTCCCTCTCTTTCTCTGTTAAATAAATAAATAAAATCTTTAAAAAAATAAAAATGCTAACCTGAATGAGGTAATAGTTATTCACTTGTAAAATAAAAAATCAGTAACCCAAGACAAAATGAGAAGCAGCAAATTAGGCATGATGGGATAGGAGATGGGGGCGGGGTGGGGGGTTGCTATACAATAGCAGGCAACAGCTGACTTATTCTGTAAATAGCCAGATAGTAACTATTTTAGGTTTTTCTGGCCAGATTCTGTTGCAATTACTCAATTCTGCCATTATAAGGGGAAAGTGGCAATGGATAACACATAGAAGGAACATGGCTGTGTTCCAATAAAACTTTACAAAAACTAGCAGCAGCCAGATTTGGCCCGTGAGCTGTAGTTGGCCCATCCCTGCTGTATAGCAATGAACTAAAGTTAAAATCAACACCTGAAAAAGTGTTTTTAAAGTGGCTTTTAATAAAGAACATATCATGAAACAGAATATTTTCTAAAACAGTATTTATCTTTATGCAGTCTTCTAAAACTAAGATTTGTATTTAGACAAAAAGAAAAATACAAGGTATTACAGAATTCTCATTAGTTCATTGAAGTTTACCAGGAGAGGAAAACTTTTTTTCTGTTACTAGGAACCTTCTCCTTATAATGGCTTTAGTTAAAACACCTGAACTTTAATAACCTTTGCTCTTAAAAATAAAACACCTTGGGTGATAAACAAAACTCATGTTTAAAGCCATGTGATCATGGCAGCTGAAGCCATGTAGTTGGCTGGGACTAGACTAGTATAATCAATAGCAATATACAATCACAATGAACTGATTTGTAAGGTAGAAAACTTTTTTCATGGATGCATAATCATATATAGTGAATCCTTGTGCCACTTAACAAAGGCATTGCCTCTTCCCAACATGCTTAAGAACAGGCAAAGTAAAATCCAAGGAAGAAGTGTGTAGTGTGAGTTAAGGATCTCTTTGGGATGAGAAACGTAAGCACAACATTGTTAGAGATTCCAAAGCCTTAAGTGCAGAACTCCTAGACAGACAGTTTAAAGTCTGAGTATATGTTGATTCAAAGGAACCCTCATCCCCCTCCTCAATTCTGGACCATGGTACCCACTTGGGAGTAGAGTTGCACCTACTAAGATGACTTGGAGTACTTTTATGCAGCAAGCTGCACAGAGAGGCTTACAGACCCAGTTACCAGTAGAATGGAGAATGCCTGCCGGCATATACGCACTTAGCACTGGCCTCCAACTGTGCTTACCACTTGTGGAGCAAAGGCCAGGCTAGCCCCTTAGCAGTGGAGTAGCAGGGAGGTTAAGAGAATATGCTCTGGAGCCAGTGGTCTGGATCGAAATCCCAGTCCAATGACAGTGTGTCCTCAGACAAGTTACTTAATCTCCTTAAGTTTTAGCTTCCTCAAATCTAAAATGGTATAACCACAGAATGGACATCATCAGGTTGGTATGAGGATGTAATGAATTAATTCATGTAAAAGGCTTAGGACAGCAGCTGCCATATGGTAAGCATTCAGTAAGTACCATTTAGCTGTTTTTATTATCACTATGGGATAGACGCAAAGGATATGGGTAGAGCAAAGTAACTACATCTGCTACACAGAATGTGGTTCAGTGGGTGTCAGAGGCTAACTGATCAGATGAATTTCTCCATTTCACTTGGGGATGAGTGAGAGAGAGAGGAATGAGTGCCCCATGTTCTTTAGAATCTTGAAGTGTTGATGATACTCACTCTCTACCAGACACCAGAGCAGTAGAAGGAAACCATAAGTATTGTGAAGAAGAATTTCCCAGAAAACTTAACGAAAACCATTGAAGGAGGCTTCTTTTATTCCAGGTGTCAAATGTTGAAGAAACTGGAAACAAAGGCTATAATAGTTCTTAACCACGGTTGCATGCTAAAGTCATTGAGTACTTTAAAAAATTGGGTCTTGGGCCTCACCAGATCCAGGCGAGGGTATTTGTTTAAAGCTTCCCAAGTGATCTAATGTACATTCACAAATTTAGAATAGGAGAAACTGGGGCGCCTGGGTGGCTCAGTTGGTTGGGCGGCTGCCTTCGGCTCAGGTCATGATCCCAGGGTCATGGGATCGAGTCCCACATTGGGCTCCCCGCTCTGCGGGGAGCCTGCTTCTCAACCTCTCCCACTCCCCCTGCTTGTGTTCCCTCTCTCGCTGTGTCTCTCTCTGTCAAATAAATAAATAAAATCTTTAAAAAAAAAAAAAAGAATAGGAGAAACCTTTCCCAAGGAAACTGTCCCTCCCCAAGTATTTACCATTCAGAAACTTACCATGGGAGACGTGTCTTTAGTCCAGGCTTTAATGATATTTTATTTCTAAAGCCTCAAGGATTCCAAAGACCAGGAAAAAAATTGTGGGAGCAAACACAGATACTGGGCACAATCATAGAACTGACTTCCTCTGCCATTGCCCATCTCACACTTGATTGTAATTGTCTGTGTAACCATCTCTCTCACCAATTGGACTGTTAGCTCTGAGGGGAGGGCAGGAGCTGTGCCTCCTGAGTACATTTGTTTTTATTCCTCGTGCCTGGCACAGTCTCTGGCACATGGTAATCTCTCAATAAGTATTTCTTGAATGAAATTCTACATAATGTTTGTAAAAGCAAATACTTGTATGATTTTGAAGAACATTTGTGATGTCTTGGTATTTTATGGTATGAAATGAGTTTTTAAGAGTAAAATTCTAATTTATAATATTCATTTCTAGCAAATAAATGTTTAACTTGTTGTGATTCAACTGGTGAATGTTGTGAAGGAACCAAGTAAGTCTATACTACATCCCGAAGGGAGTTTTTCCCGCTTATTCTGGACAAATAACATTAACAACTTAAAAAACCTCCAACAGAGGTTTTAGAGAAGATGCAGAAATGTACTTCTCAATATTTTTAATAAAGGTTAAAGGCATCATATTAAAATAGTACCATAAAATCGGCTTCTAAAGAAGAGGCCAGCAATTCTCCTCCACTAATAGGTAGGTAGGGAGGGAGGGAGGGAGGTAGGTAGGTAAGTAGATAGGTAGGTAGATGGATAGACAGACAGACTAGACAAAATTGTCAAAAACACCCATTTTAGGGCACTAGAAATCTATCAGAGATGGCCAACACATTGAAAACCTGCTAAAGATTCAGGTAAGAACAGCTCAGGTCTACTCTCCCCGCAGCCCCCATGCAGCTCAGTCTGCAAGAATGGCAGTCTTCCAGTCCAGCAGCTTTGCTGCCAGAGAGGAAAGACTTGATTTAGGGTGGGGAGATGGAGAGAAATCTTATGACATTGTAGGCTAAAGGTAGCACCTTCTTCTCAGTAGCTGATAGAAAAATTAAATAAGTACAGTTTTAGATGATTTGAACAACACTACTCACTGCCTTGACCTAATGCTAATCAGAACACTACATCTAACTACCACAGGATATGCATTCTTCTCAAGTGTACCTAGGACATTTGCTGAGATAGGCCATATCCTGTGCCATAAAACAAGTCTCAATAAATTTCAAAGAACTGAAATCTTATGAAATATATTCTCTGGACACAAATAATTGAATTAGGAATCAAAAGTAAAAAATAAGGTTAGAAAATTCCCAAACATTTGGACATTAAACAATATATTTCTAAATAAACTTTGGATCAAATAAGAAATCACAATGGAAGTTAGAAAATACTTTGACCTGAATGATTAAGAAAATACAATTTTGAAATTTATGGGATGCAGCTAAAGCAGTGCTTAGAGAGAAATAATTTTATATACTCCTGAGAAAAGAGGTTTAAAACCAAGTGAGTTTCCAAAATAGGAAAGATACAAAAAGAAAAAGTAAACCCAAAGTTAAGTAGTAAGGTGGATATTTTAAGAACAGAAATCAATGAACAGAAGACTTACAAACAACAGAGATAACAAAGCCAAAATTTAGTTCTTTGAAAAGATTAATAAAATTAATTCCTAGCAAAATTAGTTTAAAAAAGAAAACACAAATTATCAATGTCAAAATGAGAAGGGCTATCACCCCAATGAAAGAAGGTACATCACTACAGATCCTACAGGCATTAAAAGACGAATAAGGGAATATTTGGAAAATTTATAACAATAAATTTGATAGCTTACATGAAATGGACAAAGTCCTTGAAACACAGAATTTACCAAAACAGATATAATAAAATACAATATCTGAATAGCTCATTACCTTTTAAATTGTTTATCAAAAAATTTTCCCTCAAAGAAACATTCAGGACCAGATGGTTTCAGTGGTGAATTAATAAATCAATCAAATAAATTCAATCCCATAAATTCATCAAACATTTAAGGATACTGATACAAATTTTATACAAACTCAGAAAATAAAGAGGAAACACCTCCCATCACACTTTAAGAGGCCAGTAAAATCATGATACCAAAACCTAACAAAGATAAGAAAATAAGGTTAAAGATTTATATCCCTCATGAATATAGATGCTAAAAGTCATTAACAAAATGTTACCAAATCAAATCCAGCACTACACAAATGAAATAAAAACCAGGACAATACATCAGGACCAGTAGATTTATTCCAAAGATGTAAAGTTGGTTCAACATTCAAAAACCAATATAATTCACCATATTAATAGAAAAAAAGATAAAAGCATTATGATCTTAATAATTGAAGAAAAAATTCAAATTCTACACTCATTTAGGATTAGAAATTCTCAAAAAACTAGGAATAGAAAGGAACTTCTTCAATCTAACAAAAGAATCCATACAAAATCCTACAGCTAGCATAATAGCCAATGGTGAAATACTGAATGCCACCCACCTCAAAACTGGTAACAAAGCAAGGATATCCACCCCACCTTCCTATTCAATATTGCTTCTAATTGGTGCAATAAAGTAAGGGGGAAAAAGCATAAAGACTGGAAAGGAACAAGTAAAACTAAAAACATTTTGCAAAAAACATAATTATTTACACAGAACAACCTAAGAAACACTAAAGAACAACTACTAGACTTATTTAACAAAGTTAAAGGACACAGGACAATATACAGAAAAATACGTATTTCTATATACTAGCAACAATTGGAAGATGCAAAGAAAAATTAAATTCTATTTACAGGAGCGCCTGGGTGGCGTTAGGTTAAGTTAGGTTAGGTTAAGTGTTAGGTTAGGTTAAGTGTCTGCCTTCAGCTCAGGTCATGATCCTAGGGTCCTGGGATTGAGCCCCCCATCAGGCTCTCTGCTCAGTGGGAAGCCTGCTTTTCCCTCTCCAACTCCCCCTGCTTGTGTTCCCTCTCTTGCTGTCTCTCTGTCAAATAAATAAATAAAATCTTTTAAAAAATTCTATTTCAGTAGTATCAAAAGACCTAAATGCTTAAAACTTAATAAATTTAACAAAAGACATAGAAGACCTCTGCACTGAAAACTACAAAATACCATGAAAAAAATTAATGACCTAAATGAAGAGATATACAATGTTTGTGAACTAGAACACACATTATTATTATGATGTTGACTCTCCCCATATAGATCTATAGATTCAATGCAATCATCAACAACACAGGCATTTTAACTTTGATAAGTTGATTTTAAAATTTACATGGTAAACTAAAGGACTACGAAAAAGCCAAAACAATTGTGAGCAAAGTTTAATGGTTCATGCTACCTGATATCAAAACTTGCTCTAAAGCTGATTCCAGGAATTGCTATAAAGACAGCATAATGTTAGCATAAGGATAGGTAAATAGATAAATGTTACAGAATATGGGGTCTAGATATAGGCCCATACATTTACAGTTAATTGATTTTTGACTAAGCTGGCAAAGCTATGTAATGGGGAAAGGAAAGTCTCTTCAACAACTGGTGCTAGAAAAACTGAATAAATAAAGGGGGGAAATGAGTCTTGATACCTACATCACACCAAACACAAAAATTAATTTGGGATGGATCTCAGAATTAAAAGCTTAAACAATAAAGCTCCTTGAATAAAACATAGGAGAATGTCTTCGTGACTTATCTGCAGAGGACCCAAAAAATACTAATCATAAAAAAAAAAAAGGCTGATATGCCTATAGATTCTTCTGAGGAAAGGTTGTTCACCATTATGACCAATATGGACACAAAACCCAACACAGCAAGGTCTTGGGCTTCTGAAATAGGCTTTCTTGTTCTATTGATCACTTTTCTCAAAAGGAAAGCCTTACTACAAACCACCTGTGTCATCTCCTTGTACAGAGAAGGGAACGGAGATGTACACAGAGAAGAAATGAGATATCCATTAGCATTGGTGATATCAGCAAAATAGCAGAGTGGCCTGCTCCAAACTCCTGTCCCTCCAGGAAGCACATAGATTCTATAGATTCAAACAGCAACAACTAGAACCAACTTTGCCAGAACTCTTGAAAAAGTCAAAGGTTTCTAACAACCAAGCAGATGCTGAATCAAGAAAAGGACAACTTAAAAATGGTAGCAAAGTGATCACGGGACTCTGGGAAAGATGACAGAATAGGAGGATCCTAGGCTCACCTCATCCCACGGATACACATATATAACACCCACATCAGTGGTTGTTATATATATATGTTATATATGTCAACATGCCCTTGACATAACCCAGAAAATGACTTGAAGATTGGCAGAACAGACTCTCCACAGCTAAATGTAGAGAAGAAGCCACAGTGAAAATGGTAGGAAGGTCGATGACGTGATCAGGAACTAAACTGACCCAGGAGACGGTATGCAGGAGGGAGGGACCCACAGGTGTGGGGAGAGGAGACGAGCAGACCCCAGTCCAGACACCCCAGGCACAAGGGACCTGTACTGGGAAGACGAACCCTCATAACATTTGGCTTTGAAAACCGTATGACCTAACTTTGTGCATTCTTACAATCAGTGGGGCTTAACACCTGGAATGTTAAAAATCAGTGAGCCCACCCCCGGGGAGAGCTGGAGGGTGATAGGAAACTGAGTCCCTGCCCTTAAAAGAGACAATGTAACAAACAGCCCCATGGAGATACAGCATAGAAGCAGCAGTTTGAAAAATGCTTGGCATATAGGGGAGGGAGATTTGTTCACTAATCTCAGAGCATATGCTGGAGGGGCAGGGATCTTTGGGAGACTTCAGCAAGAACAAAAGAGCTGGCAGACACCATTTCCCTTCCCTGCCCCCTAGCCTAGATAAAAGGACACCTGTGAGAACCAGCACAATGTGAATACCCTCACCTAGCTTGCTAACAATGCACCCTGCACCCCACCCCCTTCTGAAGACTGCCCCCTCCAGCCCAGCCTTAGCAAGAGTTTTCCTAGGTGGCTGCAGGTTCCCTCCTGCAGCAGACCAGGTGGGACCTTGCTGTCACCGCATCCCTGTTATCCACATATTCTCCAGCAGATCCACTCCATCAAACATGCCCTTGACAGGAGTCCATCCAAAGCAGCACCATAGCCTGGCAGTATGCAAGCAGGCCTGACCAGGGTCAGCCCACTCTAAAGTGACTTCTGCCCCAAAGAGAAAGGAAGAAAACCACACATACCAATTTGACTGCAGCCCCAGCAGTGGGGCCCCACCCACCAAGGAAAGCTTCTCAGGGGACAACAGAGGGAGAGCGGCCTGTAGTTCTGTGACTCAACTCAAGCCCAAAGCAGCCCCAGACTAGCTCACTAATAGCACAGGGACCAAGCCCTGTCCACAAAAGACAAAGAAAGCCATTGCAGATGACTCGACTGAAGGCAAATATAACTCAGCCACAATAGTAGGGCACACACAACACACACAGACACCCTGAAGTGCCAGGTTCTGGTAAAGAGGGGATATTGCACCACAGGGCATTATAGGACCTCTTCTTCCTAAAGCCATGACTTTCAAGAGGAGGAGATGTGGCTGACTTTCCTAACACACAGAAACAGACACAGAGAGTTACGCAAAATGAGGACACAGAGGAGTATGTCCCAAATGAAAGAACAAGACAAAATCACAAGAGAGCTAAAGGAAATGGAGATAAGTAACATGTCTAATAGAGAATTTAAAGAAATGGCCATAAAGATACTAGCTGGACTTGAGAAAAGAGTGGAGGATCTCAGGGAGACCCTCAAGAAAGAGAAAAAAAAAACAAAAAAGAACCAATCAGAGAACTGAAATTAAAAATACACTAGAAGGAATAAATAGTAGACAGGAGGAAGCAGAAGAACAGGTCAGTGACCTGGAGAAGAGAGTAGTGGAAAGTATTCAAGCTGAATGAACAGGAGAGAGAAAAAAATAATAAAAAAATGAAAATAGATTAAGGGAATTCAGCCACACCACCAAACATAATAACCTTCACATTACAGAGATCCAAAAAAGGACAAGGGAGGGGGGGAGAAATTTTTATTTGAAGAAATAGTAGCTGAAAACTTCCCAAATCTGGGGAAGAAAACACAAATTCAGATCCAGGAAGCACAGAGAGCCCCTCAAAATATCAACCCAAGGAGGTCCACACCAAGACATAGTGATTAAAATGGCAAAAACTGGGGCGCCTGGGTGGCTCAGTTGGTTAAGCGACTGCCTTCGGCTCAGGTCATGATCCTGGAGTCCCTGGATCGAGTTCCGCATCGGGCTCCCTGCTCAGCGGGGAATCTGCTTCTCCCTCTGACCCTCCTCCCTCTCATGCTCTCTGTCTCTCATTCTCTCTCTCTCTCAAATACATAAATAAAATCTTTAAAAAATAAAAATAAAAATAAATAAATAAATAAAATGGCAAAAACTATTGATAAAGCAGCACAAGGAAACTTACCTATAAGGGAAACCACGTAAGGATATCAGTTGGTTTTTCAACAGAAAACAGGCCAGAAGGGAGATATGATATCATCAAAATGCTGGAAAAAAAAAACAAACCTGCAACCAAGAAGACTGTATCCATCAAGGCTATCATTCAGAATAGGAGAGAGAGAGTTTCCCAGACAAATACAAGTTAAAGGAATTCATCACCACTAAAAACCAGCCTTACAAGAAATGAGTGGAAAGGAAACACCATAAGCAGGAGTAAGAAAAGTAGGAGGCACAGAAGCAGTAAAATTAAGCATATCTATAAAAATCAATCAAGGGATTCACAAAATAAAAGGATGTAAATTATGGCGCCATATGCCTAAAATGTGGGAGGAAGAGGAATAAAAATTTAATGCTTTTAGAATGGGTTTAAACTTAAGCCACCGTCAACCTAAAATAGACTGCTATGTGCATAAGATGTTACATGTAGACCTAATGGTAACCACAAATCAAAAACCAGTAATAGATATGCAAAAAAATAAAGAGAAAGGAATCTAAGTACATCACTAAAGAAAGCCAGCAAACCATGAGAGAAGAGAGTAAAAGAAAAGAACAGAGAACTACAAAAACAATCATAAACAAGTAACAAATGGAAATACATACTTATCAGTAATTACTTTGAATGTAAATGAACTAAATGCTTCAATCAAAAGACATAGGGTGATGGAATGGATAAAAAAAAAAGAACAAGATTGAGCCCCATGTTGGGTGTAGAGATTACTTAAATAAATAAAAATAAATTTTAAAAAAGTCCATCTATATGCCTATAAGAGACTCATTTCAGACCTAAAGGCACAAGCAGATTGAAAGTAAAGGGATGGAAAACATTTATCATGCAAATGGAAGTGAAAAGAAAGCCAGGTTAGCAATATTTCTATCAGACAAAATAGACTTTAAAACAAAGACTGTAACAAGAAACAAAGAAGGACACTATGTAATCATAAAGGAACAATCCAACAATAAGATATAACAATTGTAAATATTTATACACGGAACATGAGAGCACCCAAATACATAAAGCTGCTAATAATAAACATACAAGAAGTGATCGATAGTAATACAATAATAGTAGGGAATTTTAACACCCCACTTACATCAATGGATAGATCATCCAAACAGAAAATCAACAAGAAATCAGGGGCTTTGAATGACACACTGGACCAGATGGATCTAAGTGAGATATTCAGAACATCACATCCTAAAACAGAGGAATACACATTCTTTTCAAGTGCACATGGAACATTCTCCAGAAGAGATCATATGTTGGGCCACAAAACAAGTCTCAACATTAAAAAAATTTGAAGTCATATTATGCATCTTTTCCAACTACAACACCATGAAACTAGAAAACAACCACAAGCAAAATCTGGAAAGAACATACATACATAGTGCTCCTTTTGGCACCACATATACTAAAATTGGAACAATACAGAGAAGATTAGCATGGCCCCTGCACCAGGATGACATGCAAATTTGTGAAGCATTCCATATTTTTCTTTTACATCAACATGGATGGGACTGGAGGAGATTATGCTAAGTGAAATAAGTCGAGCAGAGAAAGTCAATTATCATATGGTTTCACTTATTTGTGGAACATAAGGAATAGCATGGAGGACATTAGGAGAAGGAAGGGGAAAATGAGGGGGGGGGAATTGGAGGGAGAGATGAACCATGAGGGACCATGGACTCTGAGAAACAAACAGGGTTTTAGAGGGGAGGGAGGTAGGGGGGTGGGTTAGCCTGGTGATGGGTATTAAGGAGGGCACGTACTGCATGGAGCACTGGGTGTTATACGAAAACAATGGATCGTGGAACACTACATCAAAAACTAATGATGTAATGTATGGTGATTAACATAACATAATTAAAAAAAAAACAACTACTGTGTCTTTTCTGGCGGTTTTCTTAGCTTCGAGCAAGGCCTGTTGTGGAGGCTGTGCTTGCAGACGGCAGAGGCCCAGCTGTCCCATAGCCTTCTTCCTGCCTGCTCGGCCACGAGCTTGCGAGAGCCCCAAAAGATCCCTGCAGAAACCGGAGAATGGTTTCTTTGCCTCGGTGATGTTAGGACCTGCTGTAAATAATTCACCCTTTTTATAAGCGAGCTGCGACCAGGCACTTGCGAGCCAGGAGAGATTTGAGAGATGATGAAAGCCACGTATTTTGCCCACAACCCAAGGACTTCTGGCAAGTTGCCCCACCTGAGCTGGGATCCTGCCCCCTTTTTTTCCACCCCTAGACACAGAAATGCCGATCTTTACAAAAAGGTCTACTTTTTTTTTTTTTTAGAGTGGTTATGGGTTCAGAGAAAAATGGAGAGGAAGGTACAGGCAGTCCCCATATGCTCTCTGACCCTGCACATGCTCAGCCTCATAGCTTGCCTGTTATCAACATCGCCCAGCAGAATGGTACATTTATTGCAATCAATGAACCAACACTGACACATCACAATCCCTCAAAGGCCATAGTTTACATTAGAGTTCACTCTTGGTGGTGCCCATTCTATGGGTTTGGATTAATGTTTGTTTGATGACATGTATCCACCATTTAGTATCATACAAGAATGTTTTCCTGCCTTAAAAATCCTCTGTGCTCCCAGAAAGGCCTACTTTTAATCTTGGAAATAAAGGTTTCCTGGAGTGAGTTCCTAACCCTTTTCCACCTCCCCACCACCGGCTTTGGTCATGGCCTGTTGGTCATAGCTTTACAAGTACTGGGGGTGTCACCAGGGCACCCTAGACAGGCTGCTTCCTTTGGCACCCCAAGCCAGTATCTCACCTCTTCTAGGTCCTCCTTGTCCAAGGCCCAAGTCAACCTGCCAACCAGTGGGATTTATAATCCAATGCTCCCCAGCCCTAGCAGAATCCCCTATGGATAGACAGAAAGACTGGACTGAAAGACAGGAGTCGCATGGCCATGGGTCCCAGTCACCACTGCTGGCTGAAGCTCCCTAATAGTGAGACACATGCACCATCTTATTTCTGCATTTGGTTGAGGAGAGCAAGGTGAGCAATCACTTGATAAACGTTGACCCTAGATTCCAATCCTCCTCACATCCAGGAGGGAAAAATTGAGGGGAAGAGAAGAAACCAGTTTAACTCAAAAACAAGAAAACCATACTTATTCTTGCTTTTCTTATCAGGAGGGCTTGATTAAAATTTCTAATTCAAGATAAAAACAATTTAAATCAGAAACAAGGTGAATTGTGCAAGACTGTTGAATCTCAGATCTGTACCTCTGAAACAAATAATGCAATATATGTTGAGAAAAAAAAAAAAGAAGAAGAAGAGGAAGAAGGTAGCGGGAGGGGAAGAATGAAGCGGGGGAAATCAGAGGGGGAGACGAACCATGAGAGACGATGGACTCTGAAAAACAGACAGGGTTCTAGAGGGGAGGGGGGTGGGAGGATGGGTTAGCCTGGTGGTGGGTATTGAGGAGGGCACATTCTGCATGGAGCACTGGGTGTTATGCACAAACAATGAATCATGGAACACTTCATCTAAAACTAATGATGTAATGTATGGGGATTAACATAAGAATAAAAAATTAAAAAAAAAACCATAACAATAAAAAAATTTTTAAAAACCCCCCCCAAAAAAAATAAAAAATAAAAAATAAATCAGAAACAAGTGTAAGGAAGTCCAAATTTTCCCGAGAAGACCGTGATAATTGTTTAGAAATCTCCAGTTCTTATCCCTGTCCATCTAACTGATCAGTTTCCCTTGTCCCTCCTCTTCCTCCTCCCCCCTTTTTCCTTCCCCCAAGACCAGCTTTACTATTCTCAAGAAGCATGGACCTAGTCCACTCCCCATGCCTGTCATAGAGCATCTTTTAAAAAAAGCAAGTAGAAGAAACATAACCTGTGAAACCCCCCTGCTTTTGGCTTTTATCTATTCTTTTCCCTTGAGAGCTCTAACAGCCATCAAGCTCCTCCCAGGGAACACGAAGGATCAGGCTGAGGAGTGAGGGGCTGCTGGTTCCTGGCAGGCCTGGAGGAGGACAGAGCCCTGCACCCATTCTCTGGCTCCAGGTCAGCCGTCAGTGCTAAGGCTAGAGCTGTGGGTGCCCACTCCCTGGCAATGGGCTCAGCCGCCTCATCCTTCCCTCTTCCTCTCTCCCTGCGTGCCCCCTCTCACCTAAACACGCTGGCCCTCACTCATCATCCAGTCAAGTAACACTGTCCAGGAAGGTGGCTTAGACAAATGAAGACATGATAGGAGATCTAGGTTTGAATTAACTTTGCCCTGGAGGCCACAGCACAGAGATGGCCAGACGCATGAATTTGCACAGAACCAGTTAGACAAAGCGATACTGGCAACATTCCTCCCCTTCCCCAGCGTTTTACAGTGAAGACAGGAGAGAAAAAAGTGGGGGCATGTAATGAGAGTAAATATGGTAATCGGTTCATTTGCTAGTTGGAACTCTGGACTTGGGACTTAGGAGTGCCAGATGGGGGCCACTCAGAGCCTCTGTCTGACCTGGACTGAAATGTAGGTGAGAGACCAGATTGGCTCACATCCTGGGAAATAACCTAGACGAGGGCAGAGCAAGCCCTGCTTAACTCCAGCGGGAGCACAGCCTCTGCCCTCTGCCCGGGCGAGGTGTTCACCACTGCAACAAACCAAAGATTAAGGTAATGCTCCAGTCTTCACCGAGGCAACAACTTCAGGGGGACTGAGGTTCTGGTTGAGCCTTTGTTCCTGCTTATTCAAAGCGGACCCCAAAGGAGAAGTCACAGCAAAGAAATTGCCACCAAGCAGGTATGGATTTTCTTTCTTTCTTTCTCTTTTGCTGGTGGGGTGGGCCGGGGTGGGGGAGATTGCCTCCCCAGCTCCCTGCCAAAAAAAAAAAAAAAAAAGTGGGAACACAAATATATTGTAACATTTGAGGCCAGCACCATAGAGGGCTGTGTATCATGTTGGCCTTATTGCTGTTCGCATTTCCAGGATGGAAAAAACCATGAAGATAATCACTTAATATTGAGTTCCATTAACCATGCTTCCTGATCATGCACTTGCCTCCTAAAGAAATAGTCACAGTGGAAATCTCAATTTTCTGTCAGCCGTGATGAGTCATACGTACAATCGGCCCCCTCTCTGTTGCAGAGTTGGAGTCTCCTGATCCAGAAAAACACCAAGGTGCAGGACTGTGGGGGCTGGGAACAGCTCAGCCCTGGTTCCTCTCAGTTGCTGAGTGAGTGTCGGCAGCCCTTGGGGCCAGGGCTGAGACATAGCATCGTGACAGTCACAGGGCCTGATCACCTCTGCAAGGGGTCCCTCAGAGGCTCTTCCAAACCCCTCCCCAGCCCTTGGGCTGAGTTGGCTTTGGCCCAGTCAGTGTTCTATCTTTACTTGCCAGGGTAGGTGCCCTGTCCCACAGAACAAAACCTCTCCTACGTGTGCTCAGTGCCACCGAGCCCCCCTCCTCCCCACATCACAGCCCAGCCTGGCTGAGGCTATGGCCAGCGGCTTTGTTTTAAGGCAACACCGTATCTGGGGATGGTCAGGAGCTACCTCTGAGGCCACTGAACCTTGATTCAGTGAGTCAGCTGCGAAGGCACTAGACTCCTCCCACACGGGATGGCTGTGTGACTTTGTTGCTGGGTGGTCAATGGTCAGCACCAACATGGCCAAGGTGACTGGATTATTTCCACTGTGATGGGCGTTTGATCTCGAATGATATGGCCAGAGTCCAGAATATTCTAAGCAAGGCCCCAGAGGCTACTACTTATTTAATTAGTTGGTTAATAGGAAAGATTAATTTTTCCATATACTTATTTCTTAAGTATACTTTTCAATATCCTTTTTAAAATACCTTTTAGTTATATAATAAATTTAGTCTAAACCAGGGATTGGCAAACTACGGCTGACAAGCCAAATGTGAACCACCAGCTCTTTTTTTTTTTTTTAAGATTTTATTTATTTACTTGACAGAGAGGGACACAGCAAGAGAGGGGACACAAGCAGGGGGAGTGGGAGAGAGAGAAGCAGGCTTCCCGTGGAGCAGGGAGCCCGATGTGGGGCTCGATCCCAGGACCCTGGGACCATGACCCGAGCCGAAGGTAGATGCTTAACCAACTGAGTCACCACCCAGGCATCCCCCACCAGCTGTTTTTATAAATAACATTTCATTAGAACACAGCCATGCTTGTTAGTTACCTATCATCTGCAGCCGCATTTGCCCTAGGACAGCAGAATTGAATAGTTGCAAAAGAGACAGTATTGCCCCCCAAAGCCTAAAATATTAACTATATGGCCCTTTACAGAAAAGGTTTGTCAACTCCTAGTCTCAAGCTATCAACTTGTTTAATTATTATGGCATAAACATAGTAAACCACCACAAAACTGACTAAACTGTTGGTAGTAGGTAATAGCTTTTTAAAATTATGAATGTAACAGATGATTACATGCTCTTTGTAAAATGATGAATCCAAAAGTTAAAAATAGAGCTACCCTATGACCCAGCAATTGCACTACTAGGTATTTACCCACAGGATACAAAAATACGGATTTGAAGAGACCCATGCACCCCAATGTTTGTTCATAGCAGCACTATCAACAATAGCCAAATTATGGAAAGAGCCCAAATGTCCATCGACTGATGAATGGATAAAGAAGATGTGGTCTGTATATATATAATGGAATATTACTCAGCCATCAAAAAGAATGAAATCTTGCCATTTGCAATGATGTAGATGGAGCTAGAGTATATTAGACTAAGCGAAATAAGTCAGTCAGAGAAAGACAAATACCATATGATTTCACTCATGTGGAGTTTCAGAAACAAAACAGATGCATGTAGGGAGGGAAAAAAGAGAGGGAGGCAAACCAGGAAACAGACTCTTAACTATAGAGAACAAACTGAGGGTTGCTGGAGGGAAGGTGGGGGGCGATGGGGTAACTGGGTGATGGGCATTAAGAAGGGCATGTGTGATGTAATGAGCACTGGGTGTTGTATTGCAACTGATGAATCACTAAATTCCACTCCTAAAACTAATATTACACTATACATTAACTAGCTAGAATTTAAATAAAAACTCAAAACAATAAATAAAAGTAAAATGATAAATCAGCATAGATAAAGCTAAATTCTCCTTAAGCCTTCCTGCTAATGCCAATCCCGTTTCCCTAAAAGTAACTGCTATAACCAGTTTGGTGTATTTATTGCCAGTCTCCTTTGCATTCACATATACATATATGTCATACTAGTAAACTATTTGTTGTCATATTATTCTCATTCTGGTTTTCCACCCAACAAACTTTTCATATCCATAGTCCATATAGAGACTTTCTCTCTCCATATATAGCTCTACCTCAATAATTTTATATATATTATACATAGGATATGTGCATTTTATTTTTTCCAGAGGTTTATAGTTATTTGGGGGGGCGAGGGGCCGAGGGAGAGGGAGAGAATCTTTTTTTTTTTTTTAAAGATTTTATTTATTTATTTGAGAGAGAGTGAGAGAGAGAAAGAGCACAAGAGGGGGGAGCGGGAGAGGGAGAAGCAGACTCCCTGCTGAGCAGGTAGCCCGATGCGGGACTCGATCCCAGGACTCCAGGATCATGACCCGAGCTGAAGGCAGTCGCTTAACCAACTGAGCCACCCAGGCGCCCCGAGGGAGAGAATCTTAAGCAGGCTCCAGGACCAGCGCGCAGCCCGACGTCAGGCTCCATCCCACGACCCTGAGATCATGGCCTGAGCTGAAATTTAGAGTCAGAAGCTTAACTGACTGAGCCCCACAGGGGCCCCAGAATATGTGCATTTTATTTTTTTTTTATTTTTATTTTTTATTTATTTTTTTAAAAGATTTTATTTCTTTATTTGACAGAGAGAGAGACACAGTGAGAAAGGGAACGCAAGCAGGGGGAGTGGGAGAGGGAGAAGCAGGCTTCCCGCGGAGCAGGGAGCCCGATGCGGGGCTCGATCCCAGGACCCTGGGATCATGACCTGAGCCGAAGGCAGACGCTTAATGACTGAGCCACCCAGGCGCCCCGAATATGTGCATTTTAATTTTTGATACTATCCAATTGCCCTCCCCAGCGCCTGCACCGATTTATGTCCCACCCAGCAGAGAACGGCAGTTACTGCTCCTGCACACCCTGATGCTTGCTATTAAACATTTATCACTTTTCCAATTGGAGGAGTGAAATAGTAACCCATTTGTAAAATATGTACATGTCCCTGATTACTAATGTGCTAGTTAGTCTGCCTTCGCTGCCGTAAAAAACACCACGCGCTGGACGGCTTACCCCCAGACACTTACATTCTCAGTGCTGGAGGCTCCACGGCCAAGATCAAGGAGTCGGCAGGTGTCCTTTCTTCCGAGGTCCTTGCATGGCTCTCTGTGGGAGCACATCCCTGGTATCTTGTCTTGTGTCCAAACTTCTCCTTACACGGACATCAGTCATAGTGGATTAGCACCCACCCTAATGACCCCATTTGAACTTAATTACCTCTTTAAAGGTATACTTGGAGATAGAGTCACATTCTGAGATCCTGGGGGACACACACCAACCTGTAACAACTAGTGCAATTGGGCATCTTTTTATATCATTCTTGGCCATTGTATTTCCTCTTCTTAATTGCCCAGGCATATCCTTAGCTCATTTTATATGGCGTTATCTTCTTCCACTCCCTTGTAGGAGTCTTTTATTCTTGATGCTAATCCTTTGATATACATATAATAAATATTCCTGCGAAGCCTGGGACTTGTTATTTAACTTTGTTTACATCATGTTTTTAGTCAACAGAAGTATTTCCTGTTATTGTTATTGCTATTATTATTTTGATTTAGTTGAATTTATTAATTTTCTCCTTTAAGGATTTTGTTCTTTGGGGCTTATTTAAGGAAGCCTTCTCAGCATCCCAAGATTATGATGATAATAAAGTATTGGCACTTTTTTTTTTTTTTTAGATTTTGTTTATTTGACAGAGAGAGACACAGCAAGAGAGGGAACAACACAAGCAGGGGGAGTGGGAGAGGGAGAAGCAGGCTTCCCGAGGAGCAGGGAGCCCGATGTGGGGCTCGATCCCAGGACCCTGGGATCATGACCTGAGCTGAAGGCAGACGCTTAACGACTGAGCCACCCAGGTGCCCCAGCACACTTTCTTTTAATACCTTTATCACCTAAAAAAAAAAAAAAATAGGCCTTTAGTCCTTTATTCCAAATTAAGTCTGCCCTTTCCCTATGCATTTGAACATAGCCTCCATCGTGTACTAAATTCTCATTTTTACATGTCTGCTGCTGGATACTCTTTTTTTTTTAATTTATTTCCTATTCTATCATAGGAAATATTATAGAGCCAATTTCTATTATAGTTTTACTGTTTCTAATTGATTTTTTACTGATATATACAAAATCTATTTTGTGTTTGGTTTCATTTTGTTTTTTAAAGATTTATTCATTTGTTTTAGAGAGTGAGAGGGGGAAGGGGCAGAGGGAGAGAGAAACTCAAACAGACTCCTCACTGAGCACAACATGGGGCTCGATCTCATAACCCCGATCTCATGACCTGAGCCAAAACCAAGAGTCAGATGCTTAATCAACTGAGCCACCCAGACACCCCAAACATCTATTTTGTGTTTTGATATTTTGTCTGGTCATGTTACTGAATTCTCTTAATACTCGTAAAACGTTATCAGTTGATTCTGTTGGAATTTCTTGGTAGACAACCATATTATATATGTAAAAGAGTTTTGTTCTTTCCTTCCTTATCTTTACATAGTCTACTTTTTTTTTTTTTTTTTTTTTGTCTCATTGCCTTTTCTTGGCCTTCCAACATAATGCAGAGTAATAGTTAAGACTGGAGGATAATCTCAGGGCTGATGTATACAATTGTAGGAGTTGTGCACTGCACAATTCTAGTGATACCATTCATAAACCCTTCGATGTTTAGGTATTTTTTATCATGTTTCTGTTTTAAAGATTTTATTTATTTATTTGAGAGAGGAAGAGAGAGAGAATGAGCTGGGGAGGAGCAGAGGGAGAGGGACAAGCAGATTCTGCACTGAGCACAGAGCCAGATGCGGGGCTCAGTCCCACAACCTATGAAATTATGACCTGAGCAGAAATCAAGGGCTGGACGCTTAACTGACTGAGCCACCCAGGCTCCCCAGTGTTTCTGATTTTAATTCATTATTATTTCATGCTGTGAACTCCTATTTCTTGGAGACTTCTCTGTAGGACTCTTCGACAGAGGAGTGTGTGTGGGACTCTTCTTACATATAGGGGCCTTCTAAGTGCTAGGATTTGAAGGGGACTGGGAAGAGTTCCCTGCCACCCAACACCTGCTTATCTACCTGCCATATCTCCTAAACTTCTGTGAAACACTGAAATAGCAATATCCAAATGAAAATTAAGATAAAGAGACACATCCAAATTTCTCATGTAAAGTCTGAAACAGCTCTCCTGAATCTGTATGAATTCCAAAGAGTCACACTCTGAACCCTAGGCAGTAGGAACACTGCAAACGCATGGAAGAGACAGGCAGTTGACTCAGAGGTCATCATGCTCTGTTAAATATTGGAAGATGGTACAGGGTGTACTTTTGACTTGGGCTGACACCAGCTCTCAACCCTGATCTGCATCTAGGAACAAATTTTCTGACCCCTTGGATCTGATGACTGCATCCCAGGACGCACAAAGGCCAAATTGCATTTATAGCCACCTGAAGATAGCAGCTGACTTCTCCCTTGAATTTATGCAATGTGACATTTCCTGAGTTTCCTCCGGGTGCCTGTCCCATGCTAGGGCCAAGGAAGGGGGGCACTTTTGTTCACAATATTTGATCTATTTAAAAAAAATTTTAAATATATGATCTCATTTTATCTCTGTGACTTTTGTGACAAAAAATGCAACTTACACAGTATGTAGTGTATCTATTTGCCCTATAGGAAGAATCAGACTCAAGGGGAAAGTTCCATCACTTGTTGCCTTTGTGACCTTGGGCACATAGCCCCAGTGTCTCCAGTCGTAAAGGGGATAATAAGACTCGGCTGGCCCTGCTCAACCGCAGAGAGGCTCTTCTCTGCTGACCTCACAGGTCCCCCTGCATGAAATGATGAGTTGGCAATCACTTCATAAATAATAAAACCTGCATCATGAGTTAATAAAATTTGCCAACCTTCTCCCTTCATTGAACAAAGCCAATAGTTTATAAGCTTCACTGTCAACTTCTTAGAAACTCAATTCTCTTTTTTTTTTTTTTGAGGGAGAGCAAGGGAGAGCGAGGAGAGCATAAGCAGGGAGAGCGGCCCGCAGAGGGAGAGGAAGAAGCAGGCTTCCCGCTGAGCGGGGCTCGATCCCAGAACCTGGGATCATGACCCGAGCTGAAGGCAGACACCTAACCGACTGAGCCACCCAGGCATCCCAGAAACTCAATTCTTACATAATTTCCCTTTACCTGCTTTTTTCCCCCTCTTTACCCTCTGGTCAGTTCTGACATATATCCACACACTTCACACACACACACACACAAATTGCACATACATTTCTGATTTTATACACTTAAGTGTGTAGATACATACATGTATCTACATATAAAACATATGTATATTATACTCCTACTGTCTACAGTAGTTTCTAGCCCTAAAATGATGAGTTTTCTATCATTTTCCCCTCCACTTAGACTCCTTGCTGCTTCAACTCCAAGTTGCCTACTCTTGCCTCCCCATAATTTTGGTGACCCGGCTTCGAAGCTTTTTGATTTGACTCATTTGAAGATTAAATGTATATTCATCTCCTCCCCACGCCCTTTTCCTGGGAAGGAGCTATCTCACCCCCAAGCGCATATCGACTTTAAACAATTTACCCGGCCGAGTTATTTCGCATGTGTGTTTGATTACTTCCTCTATTTTCAAGAACCCTAAAATGTTTGAATTGCCGTACCCTCGGCCTGCCGCTCAGTCATCTTCTCCATCGTGTCCCTTTTGTGCACAGCCAATTTTCGGTCTGGGTTAGCTGGATTTCTTAGGTCCTTGCCGTTCCAAGTGTGGAGGTGGACCAGCAGCGCCAGCAGCATCCGGAACCCACCCCAGACCCAGGGGTTGGAACGTGCATTTAACAAGCTCCCCAGGTGATCTGTTTGCACGTTAACGTTGGAGAATCCCGATCTTAGATTATAAACACGTGCTCTGGGTTATTTGGTGCGGATTCTGAAGCAGACAGCGATCTTAACTGTTACAGGGATTCCAGTGTAGTTTGGAAGCTAAGGTCTGCCAAGCTCCAATGCAGCTTGATCGTGACCTGGTTATCTTTTTATTCCTTACTGTAGTGCTTTGAACTACTGTTCCTCCTCTTTCCTCTGCTTCTTTAACTACTTTCCTCCAGCTTCTCCTGCCTTCTGCTTCCTCGCAGCCCTGCCTGGCTCCCGGGGGCTTCCTTCTCTTTGGGCATTAGGGCTGCCCAGGCAAGGTGGGACTGAGATATCTGGCCACTCACTTCAGGCTAATATATTGGTTTCCCTTTTAATATTCTTTAAATATCTGACTAACATTTATTTAGTGAAAGTGATGGTATTTTTTTAAATTATAGTAAAATACATGTAACATAAAATTTACCATCTTAGCCATTTTTAAATGTAGGGTTCAGTAACATTTAGACTATTGTGCAACTGATCTCCAGACCTTTTTCATCTTGTAAAACTGAAACTCTACCCATTAAACAACAACTCCTTATTCCTCTCTTGCCCCAGGCCCTGGCAACCATTCTCCTACTTTTTTAAACTTTATTGAGGAATAATTGCAAATATAATTGTATATATTTAAAATGTACGATGTGGGGCACCTGGGTGGCTCAGTTGGTTAAGTGTCTGCCTTCGGCTCAGGTCATGATCTCGGGGTCCTGGGATCGAGCCCCGCATTGGGCTTTCTGCTCAGTGGGGAGTCTGCTTCTCCCTCTCCCTTTCTCTCTCTCAAGTAGATAAATAAAACCTAAAAAAAAAGTACAATGTGATGATTTGATAGACATATATATTTTAGAATGATTACCAACGTTAAAATAACTCATCCATCACCCCACACAGTAGACATAGTTAACTCTGTGTGTGTGTAATTTCTACTCCCAGCAACTTTCAAATAAACAGTACTATATTATTAGCTAATTAACTATGTTAGCAATACTGTATTATTGCCTATAATGACTGTACATTGCCACCATTCGTCTGTGTTTCTATGAGTTTAACTACAACTACAGTCAAATGGTACTTGTCCTTTTGTGATGGGCTTCTTTCATTAGCATAATGTCCTCAAGGTTCATCCGTGTTGTAGCATGTGCCAGAATTTCCTTCCTTGTCAAGGCTGATAATATTGCACTGTATGTGTCTACCCTTTATCTGCTGATGGCCGTTTTGGTTGCTTCCATCTTCTGGTTGTTGTGAATAATGCTGCTGTGAACATGGGTGTGCAAATAGCTCTTCAAGACCCTGCTTTCAATCCAGAAGTAGAATTGCTGGATCATATGGTCCTACGTTTAATTTTTTGAGGACCCACCACCCTGTTTTCCACAGTGGTTGTGCCATTTTGCCTTCCCACCTGCAGTGCATGAGGGTTCCCTTTCCTCCACATCCTCATCAGCACTTGCTATTTTCCATTTCTGTTACAGCAGCCCCCCAGTGGGTGTAAAGTGAGGTCTCATTGCATTTCCCTAATGATTAGTGATGTTGAGCATCTTTTCATGTATTTATTGGCAAGTGATGCTTTTTTTAATGCAAAATGTGTATCGTGTCCTTCATGGTCAATATAAATAATTTATTCTGCACCATTTTCCAAGCCAGACAACTTCTTAGAAGGCATGTTTAAGTGTTTAGATAATAAAATAGTCTACTCATCCCCTGCAAACAGCCCTACACCACACAGTATTCTGTTTCTGGCTCTGTCAATTTTTGCAGGTTACTCAGGGTTTTCAGAGGCTTACCCTCAGGTGCCTGGCTGGAGTGGCCCAGGGTGACAGGCATATGAGTGCCCCTGGTTACTCCACAGAGACTCGTCTACACTGTCAAGGAGTGTAGGAAAGGAAACAATTTATGGTTTACTTTGTTTCTGAGTTATTCCAGCAATGTTTTGATACCCTTTGAATATGGTGGCCCCCTAGGCAGCAGCTCAGCCCACCAGCCCTTTAAGTTGGCTCTGTCTGTGTATCTGACGTTCAATGTCACTAGGAGAGGATCTTAATGGGTCGGTGGATGACTTGTCCCTCGGAGAGAGCAGTCACACCATCCCTCACAGGCCCCCAGAACCTGGTCTAACCAGGAGCCCCTGAGGGCGGCCGTGGGTGGGATAGGCCTGCTGAGCATCCTCTTCCTGCAAGGTCAGGCTGGGTGAATTTGTGAGTCCCCTTCATGAGGACAGAGATGGGAGGCTGTGAATACTTGTCTGCCGGGCCATTTCTTCTCATGTAATTGTCTCACAAATGTTGGCATTTTATCTGACACATCCTGTCTTCTGATGTGAGGGGACAGGGGAGGGAGTAATGCTTTTTTCTATCAAAAGCTTTCCTTGATCTCTGTGCTTAAAAAAAAAGGTTATTTGATGATGGGTCTCCTTTCAAAACCCCAGGTCTGACTGTAACTCCCACCTTGCTGCCGACCCCTTCTGTCCTAGCCAAAGCCCACTCTTCCCCCTTCACTGTTGCCAGACAGAAAAAGAAGCCTCAGTCCTTGTCACTGAAGAAGATTAAAGAGTTAACAGTGTAGAGAGAGGCAGGACAGGGTCGACTGCAGGCCGGGCAGTCCAGCTCTACCTGATCAGTGGAAGGGGCTTCTTTGAAGATTTCCTTTTGCCATGTTTGTCAAGGCGTTTGGGCCTGACATTGGCATCGGGCTCCCACACAGAGAGAGTGAGCAGTAAAGGCTCTGTCGGCCGGTCTGAGACGTGATCTCTCCTTGAGACTCCAGCAGTTTGTGTCCCTTTGTTGACAGGTTCAACGGAACCAGAGCAGGGATTGATTTTAGCCACTGAAGCTTATGCCTCTGGGGGCCCCTTCCGTACATGGGTTCCATCCCACAGTTGTTACATGCTTTTGTAACATGTTCAAAAGTAAGATATTTAAGCATGGTTGTTTTAGACCGTTTCTACTCTATTGTCCTATTTTCCCTGACGTCAGGTGTTGATGGAATGGCCACGGGCTCACTGGAGATTGAGTTGGGGATACATGTACTTTGGGTAGACGCATATGGTGGCAATTACTTGCGTGTGGGGTTGAGTTACTGCTAACCACCCAGTGTAGCAACGGGTCCGAGGAATGCCCCACTCTGCTGCTCGTCCACCACCGTTGCAGGGGCCCAGCACAGGCTGAAGGAGGGGAATGAGTTTTGAAATGTGTGGAGCCAAGAACCTAGACTGTGGAAAATTCTTCCAAATATGAAGTCTTATACGAAAGAATCTTAGTAGAGGTTTTCTTATGTTTGACAACAATCCTCAGCTGGATGTGAAGATGCAAATGTTCCCATTATCGTAATAAAAAGCAAATTTTGGTCAATGATACTAAAGGAAAAACTTTATTATCTTCTGATTCTTTATATAAAAAATGACATTACAAGATCATTGTTATATGAGGGGAATGATTTGTTTTCTATTGCTGCTGCAATATCACCACAAACTTGGTGGCTTAATACAAAATTTATTATCTTATAGTTCTAGATGTCAGAGGTCCAAAGTCAGTATCACTGGGGTGAAACCAAGACGTTGTCAGGCTGGTGCCTTCTGGAAGGTCTAGGGGAGAATCTGTTTCCTGCCTTTTCCAGCTTCTAGAGACTGCCTGGAATCCTAGGTTCATGGCCCCTTCCTCCATCTTCAAAGCCAGCAGTGTAGCATCTGACCAATTTTCCATTATCACATCTCTTTCTCTGACCAGACCCAGGGAAGTTTCTCTGATTTTCAAGGTCTGTTTCCTCAATCACATCTGTAAAGACACTTTTGCCTTATAAGGAAACGCATTTACATGTTCTAGGGATTAGGATGTGTTGGGGGCCATTATTCTGTCTCCCACAAAGGACAATATTAACAGTGTAATTTATTGTGATTTCTTTTCTCAATCTTTCTCACAAATACATCTTCTCTTTAGTACCTAATTCTGTATTTGCCATGTGCATTCTTTTTCTTGAAGAAGACCCCCCCCCAGTGGTATAAGCTTCAGACCTCACATGAGCTGACTCATGGCACCTCTACTTGCCCATTGACCAAGTCGAGAACTTCAAATTTCCCCCACACTAGCTGGGCAGAGTCTGCTGCGGTGGTTCTGCTCACTGGCCGGCAAGGGAGCCGGGGAAGAGCTGAAGAGGAGAGTGCCTGTGTCTCACGCGGTGGCCCCAGAGAATCACCGAGCAAAGTGCAGCATGCCCACGTGCTGTAAGGGATGCTCTGATGAACGCCAAGCTCTGTGGGTGGACGCTGGGGGGGAAGGTAGAAGAGCCCATGAACCAGTGCACTGGGAGCTCAGTAAATGTCCTGCTTTGGCAACTGCCACGATGCTTTTTGGTTCAGCCAGTCTGCTCTTTCTGCCTTGTGGCTCCAGGGCGAGCATGTCCAGTTTCTCTCTGGGATTCTTTTCTGGCCCCAGGATTAACTGAAGTCTCTCTTCTCTCCTGCTGCCTTATGAAAAACATCCATGATCGGAGTCTCCCTTTGGTCAGTTACTCTGCCCTCTTCGTGTCTTCCTGCCGCCCCCCACCTCGCCACCTGTGCCACTGGTCACTTGGGTCCCTGAACTTCCTTCCCTCTGCTCTTGACTCTTCCTCAACGACAACCCCCACTCTCACTTCCTTCGTGTGTCTCTTTCCCAAATCTACCTCAGCACCCAGGAGAGGGTTTCTTTCCTGCTCATCTTTCCCATTCTAGCATGTTCCTCTTCCTGCTCTGGTGAGGATTTTCTCCTCCACCTCCAGACATCTCTGCTAAACTTGGCAACCCAACAGGCAACATCATGGGCCTTCTACTGGGCATCTCCTTCTTCCCTGCACACAAAGACAGCCGCTCTCCGTGTCTATACCCGCTGTCTAGCCTGGATGTACCCATAGCATGGCTCACCGTGTTCTCGCACACAGTCTCTCGATAGCTGGCCCCAAGGGTCCCTAGTGGATGGCTTCCCACCCCTCCTTCTGCCCCGAAGTAGACTCTCTCCCCAGCACCTCCCTTTCACACATTCCTTCTACAGGGGAGGAGTGTGAATATTCACACACTTCTCTGATTTTCTTGGTCTTTTGTCATGATCAGCCATCTACCCCATACCGTCCGGGTTGTGTAAACTCATGCCTAGTGCGCTGCCTCTCACAGCTCAGTCCCCCTTGATCAGCAGATGCCAGGTCTATGGACAGGGTCTCATTTGGCCTCATTTTGGAGTCTGAAGCTGCTCAACCAGGACCGTGCAGGGTGAGCCTCCTGTAACCACTGTCCTCCAAGGTCAAAGCCCACCCAGGGACCATGCAGTTCTCATCCTCCAATGCTACCTCTGCAGTCCTCCTCCGGCCCCACTTGGGGATCCTTTCCTTCCATAGGAGAAACTGAACTCCACGTTTCTTCTAGAATTTCCCTCCATTATCACCCTGGGATGCACCACTCTCCTTCCTTTCTTTCTCCCCAAGTTCAGACCTGTCCTTCCTGTAGGGCACGTTCTCCAGCATGCTCAGATTACCAAGCCCGGTGAGGAATAGGTGCAACCCTCAGAGCAAGCCCAGCTGGATTCAGTTGAAACTGCGTGTATAATTAGTCTTACTAAATTCACATGAACAAGAGATATGGCTGGCACATAACGGTCACCCAGGCACTGTCATTTTCCTGTCCACAGGGCACCATGCTGGAAGGACTGATGCAAGGGGGAAGTAGGGTCAGAATTGCAGGCATCAGCTGATACCCCCATCCACCCCAGGTCAGATCTATTTCTAACAGAACTCTAGGGGTTCTGTTTCCATTATCTCTTGCCATGTAACAAACCTTACCGGATTAAACAAAATTTACCGGATTAAACCAGCCACCATTTTATTTTCTGCCATGATTCTGTGTTGACAGAGCTCAGCTAGGAGTCCTGCTCCATGGCATCAGCTGGTTGCTTAGCTGGGCTGGGACGTCCACGAGAGCTTGCTCACTTGTCTGGAGCTTGGTGGGGAGGCCTGGAAGGCCAGGGCAAATGGGCCTCTCTCATCTTGTCATGTCAGGGCTTTCCCTCTTCACATGGCCTCTCTGCATGGTCCCTTTGGGTGGTAACCCTAGCAGCATAGCTAAACTTTCTCACGTGGTGGGTTAGGGCTCCCCCAAAGGGCAGAAGCAGAAGCTACCAGGCCTTCTTGTGGCTTCGCCCACAACTGGCACAGTGTCGTTTCCCCACAATTCTGTTGGTTAAAGCAAGTCACAGGCCACCCCAGATTCTTCGTGCAAGAGGACTGCACTAGGGTGCTGACCCCAGGAGGTGTGGTTTGTTGGGAGCCAACTTCGGAGCAAAGCCATCATGGGTTCTCTTAACTGGGGCTTCATAAAGATGGAAGAGAATGAACTACAGAATGTACCAGATCTGTTTATTTAACAGTAAATTCAGGCAAAACAAAGTAAAAGTTACACAAATGCTATGAAGCGAGACTCTGGCATTAATCCTAATACCTCCTCATTACAGAGTTGGAGAATGTTATCAGTCAGACACAGTGTAAGTAAATGTTTCCTCCCCTTTGTCCCTTAGCAGACAATTCTTTGCATGTCTTAATTTTGCTGTAAGTTGTTTTTGCTGGCTCTTGCTCATGGTGCCATGTTAGTGTTTGATTCCTGATTTGGGAGGTTTTGCTCATATTTCTTGAAAATTATTTGTGTGATTCTTTGTGCCTCAGTGGAAAGTGGTCCCCTAGAGAGGAGGAGTGTGTCTGCTTCTGTGGGTGTCCAGGAGCACTGCCCACCCAAGATTTCTTTAAATCAAACCCTTAGCTTCAGGTTTTTGGGAGCACTCTAAGTATACATTTTGTCTGCAAGCCCATATGAGGTCAGGATCATGATTTGAAAAACCAGGGGGGATTCCCCCTACACCTGTTCAGTTCAAGTTTCCCATCAGCCTATTTTATATGCAGTTTTCTGGAAGCAGGGTTGCAGGACAGATTAATTTTTACAGGCGGACTGTTTGCTTTCATCTATCATGCTGCTGGAAATAGAAACCTTTGTGTTGAAATTTTACTACAAGTTTTATTTGGGGTTAAGAAAAGGCAACATCATCTGTGGTGTGGTGGCCCTGGACAATCAGTGCCCAGAGAGGCTTTTGGGGGGCGTCATGAACAGGACAGCTCCCCATTTCTGCTCACCCTCCTCTGTGCTCATTCCAAGTATAGAATTCAAGGCACACTCTCAAGGTGAACGTTCCCTGGGGCGAGCATCTCAACCACAAGTCTACTAATGGGTACAAGTTCTTTGAGTACTCACTTATGCCCCGGCTTGACTGGGATGTGGGCCACTGTCTTCCTGCATTCTGGGAGCCTGGTTCCTCTCTGTCTTGCTCCCCATTTGCTTGGTTACTCAGTTGAAAACCACCTTTCTGCCCCGCCTTTTCAGCTTTCTCTGGGAACTCAGGCCACCACATGCCTGAGAGGCTGTCTCCCCTGGGTCTCCTCAGTCCCAGAACCATATCCAACAAGTGGCCTGTCCCCTGGGCCTCTGACCAGGTCATGGGCTCCTAATCTCAGTCCATTCAAGAATTGCTTCTGTGACCCCACCCAGGCAGCCTTTTCTTTTTCCTTCTCATTTCTTTCTCGGAATCTTCTCTTGCCGTGTTCTTGCTCACATGCTTTCCTGCAGGGCCCTATTATTGCGTGCGCACCTCCACCGTGACAGCTCTCCTGATAACGAGTGCTAACCCCACCCCCAGTTCTCCCATGGTTCAGCTCTTGGGTCCGCAGAATCAGATGTGAGCGGCACACAGGGAGGACTGTCTCAGCACATCTCTGTCGGGCCCCTTCATTCCCTGTGGTTTTTTCACTTCTAGCCCAAGAGGCCTGGAAGCCAACCTGGAGGCGAGACCTGGAGAAAGCTGGAACCATGCTGACCTTGTGTCCTACGAAGCAAATGCAGCTCCTGGGAAGCCTGCTGTTAGTGCAGATGAGGGAGATGGGGGTCCCCAAATCTGCCGTGTATGCGGGGATAAGGCGACTGGTTACCACTTCAATGTCATGACATGTGAAGGATGCAAGGGCTTTTTCAGGTAGGGTTACCAGCCAGCCATCACCCACCTGTCACCCTGACACACTGGGTCACTTCTAAGTGGGGTTCTGCCACTAGCTCGCTGGGCCCTGCTTTAGGGCCTCAGCTTGACCTATCTCGGGTTCAGAGTATGGGGCAGTGGCCGATTCAAAAGCCTCCTACTGTTTCAGTAGAGTCATGAATATCTCAGAGGATTTCTTCATCTTCCATCTTCCTGTCTTACCTGGGAAAGGGCCCCTTCCATTAAGATATCCCTTTTGTTTCTCCATGTGTTCTTGAATAAAATGAAAAGCACTTCATAAAAGAAGAAAGAATCTGAAAAGCCAAAACAGTGCTCAAATCAGCTGTAGGGAGCGGTAAGCAAAGAATGTCCTAAAATAAAAGAAGAATAGGACAAAACAGTCTCATCTAGAAACAGGCAAACGGGGAGGTCAGAAACTTAAGGGCTGAAAAGTACCAGCTCACAGCAAGACAGGCCTGCACAGAAGGGTTCACACTGTCCCAATGAAGAAGAGTAAAGCCCAAAGCCCAAAGCGGGGCTCAGATCAAGAGGAACAGAAGCCGGCCAGGAAAGGCGGGAAGCAGAGAAAGAACGTGTGAGGAGTTGGCCGTCTGCCCTCAGGGAGGGCCGGGTAGGCGGAGAGCAGCTCCCACCT
Organism: Mirounga leonina; assembly: GCF_011800145.1. Classification (NCBI taxonomy): domain Eukaryota; kingdom Metazoa; phylum Chordata; class Mammalia; order Carnivora; family Phocidae; genus Mirounga; species Mirounga leonina. The sequence continues at coordinate 91,437,474 of NW_023270268.1, read as the reverse complement.
CGGGGCCCACTTGGGACCCTCACGAGCTCCCAGGACAGCCAACCTGACGTGGCCGTCTGCAGAGTTCTTCTTGGTGGCCGGACATGGACTGGACATGGCTCCCAGAGCCAGGACCCACCCTACCATCCCTAAGATGGGCTGCCAGTCAGCATGCTGTGGTTGCGGGGGGGGGCCGGGGGACCCCCAGGGAGGCGCTGCGGTAGCTGCGCGTCGCCCAAGCCAAGAGGCCCCGGCTTTGGGAGCTGCTCTCAGGTCCCACGGGGTTTGGGGGCCTGGCGCAGGCCCAGAAGCAACCACATCGGCAGCCACGTTCCAGCAAGAGATGAACATGTGGGTCGTGCGGAGTACAACAGGGTCCAGACGGCAGCGTAGCTCGGCGCCCCCCGACCTACGAAGCCCGGGTGTTCCCCGGACCTGCCTTTCGCTCTTTGTTCTCTCGCAGGAGAGCCATGAAACGCAACACCCGGCTGAGGTGCCCCTTCCGGAAGGGCACCTGCGAAATCACCCGCAAGACCCGGCGCCAGTGCCAGGCCTGCCGCCTCCGCAAGTGCCTGGAGAGTGGCATGAAGAAGGAGAGCGAGCAGCCGGACGTACCCTGGGCGGGCGCGGGCGCGGGCGCGGGCGCGGCCTGGGGCGCATGCGCGGGCGCGGCCTGGGGCGCATGCGCGGGCGTGGCCTGGGGGCGCATGCGCTCCGTGAGCCTGGGACAGGTGTGCGGGGGGAGGGGGGGCAAGTGGGAAGGAAGCGTGGGGATGTGTATGCGCACGTGTGCAGACACGCACCGTGGGTGTGCACATGCGTGTGGCCTGTGTGCAACAGGCAGACTCAGGGCGGAGAGCTTGTGGGCCACCTGCCCGCACCACCACCACGGGGCGATCCTGGAGGGACTGGACAGATGCACTCACTGCATCTTTGTTCTCTGCCCTGGGAGGTGTGGTGGGCATCTCATGCTCCTTTTTCCTCTCAGGTGCCCCTGCGTGATTCTTTTTGTCGCCTTCATAATTGTCCTCATGGTGGTCTAGCCAAATTGGGCGAGGTGAATTGGGGAGAAGGAAGCCAGAGACATCTTACAGCAGCTAGTGCCCATCAGCCACCCAAACCTGGTGTCCTACAGAGGAACCATTGCTGACAGGTGACATAGGGTGATCTCATTCTACCCGTGAAGCTTTGGTGTACAAATGTGCTCCCAGGTCACTCTGAGATTAAAGCTGATGGGGAAAATGCAGGAAGCTTCCGGTGCATATTTGTCTCCACTGATCACAGAGTGGGCAGCCTCTTTCAGGGGACCAGTTCCCTGGGCATGTGGACAGGACCTCACCTGGCTGTCCCTGCTGTTCCTCGCACCAACCCCCACCTCTTCGCTCTGCCATGTGAGCGGGCTCCAGAAATCCATGGAAGGCCCTAAGGCTCCAGGCTAGACAGGAAGTGGCTGGAGTTGATATATCTTGCTAAGTAGTAGCCCCAGCTCTCTAGGGTCTTGGAGACCCAGATGCCTCGGCGGGACTCTGAGGAGTCTGCCTGGTATCTAATCCACCAAAGAAGACTACTGTCAGGTGCCACTGATGGCCCACTTACCATGTGCCAGGAGCTCTGCGAGGCACTTTGCACGCCATGCCTAATTGTGGCAGCAGCGTGAAGGGGGCACTGTCGCTCCCAATTATGAAGAAGGAAACTGAAGCCCGGAGAGGTTAAGGAACTTGCTCAAGGTCACCACTAGTGAGTGGCAAAGCTGTCACTCAAACCCAGCACCTTTTGATTCTGCAGCTCGAGCTCTTCCCACGGTTCCACAAAGTTGTCGCAAACCCACTGCCTCAGGCAGCACACCAGCTGCATCTCGTTCTCTGTGCTTAACCCAGGGTTTCTCCAGGGGAGCCCACGGTCTAGGACAGGGTGGGTTTTTTGTCACCAGCACTTCCCCTGCCTGCTGCCTGGGGAGGGTCACCAAGGGCAGCCAAGCTCCTGCAGGTGCCTGAGCCTGTTCCTGGTTATCCCCGCAGTGATCATGTCGGACGCGGCTGTGGAGCAGAGGCGGGCTTTGATCAGGACGAAGAAGAGAGAACGGATGGGCACTCAGCCCCTGGGAACCAAGGGGCTGACTGAGGAGCAGCAGACGATGATCAGAGAGCTGATGGATGCTCAGATGAAAACCTTCGACACCACCTTCTCCAATTTCAAGAATTTCCGGGTATGAGGCTTTCTCAAGTTGGCTCAGCCATTATGCTAGCTCCTCAAAACCCCAGTCCCATTCCCAGGGGTTCTCAAAGAACCCCGAGGTGATTCTGACACAGGTTTGAGAATCTCTGTTCTCTCCTTCCACGGCAGGTAGCAAGTGGGGCTGAGCCAGAAACAGTTTTGGCAGCTGAGTTGCTCCAGGGTGGTTGGCCTTTGGGGCTTTATGAGGACAGGGTCAGGACCTGTTGGGGGTCTGGCATTTGTGAACGGGTTTTACAGATCTAAGACACATTTGTGATCTCAGCAACGTGAGCCGTGTCTGATCCTGGTGCTCTCTTCCTGCTCTGTGCTCACAGGCATCTCAGGTGGCCGGCTCCACTCAGAGAGCTGGCAGCCAGTGACCCCAGGAGTCTGTTCTTTCCATCTGTGCCTCCCACAACCTCCTTTTTAAGTCAGGGATGCTTGGGACGCACCCATTGGTGGAGACCCCTTACATTCCACTGGGCAGAGAGCAAGCCCATTCCTGACCAGGCAGGGATGTGAGGGAACATTGATAGACAGATCCAGAAAGCGCACCACCTGATGTGTGTGTGAACGCGCATGCATGTGCATGTGCGTGCATTTGTGTGTGTGCATGCCTGCATTTGCGCATCCTCTCAGGCTGCAGCCGTGGCCGCGAGCCCTCCTGGGCCTGTGTAGGAACCTGTTTGGGAGAATACATGCCGTCTGTCCTGTCCTCTCTCCGCCTCCCAGCTGCCAGAAGTGCCCAGCAGTGGTCGCGAGGTTCCGGAATCTCTGCAGACTCCAGTGGGGCAAGAAGCTGCCAAGTGGAGCCAGATCAGGGCAGACCTGTGCTCGCTGAAGGTCTCTCTGCGGCTGTGCCGGGAGGACGGCAGCGTCTGGAACTACAGACCCCACGCTGACAGCAGCGGGAGAGAGATCTTTTCCCTGCTGCCCCACATGGCCGACATGTCAACCTACATGTTCAAAGGCATCATCAACTTTGCCAAAGTCATCTCCCACTTCAGGTAGGACCCAGCGGCGGGCTGGGTGGGTGTGGAGAGGAGAATGCAGTGGCCAGCAGGTTCAAAGGGTCTAGGGTGGATTCCTCTGAATTTGGGCGATACTGGTGTCGAAAGACCCTCCTTAATCTCCACCTACCCTACCCATCAGTAGGCAGAGGGCAGGTTAGATTCCAGGAGCCCCTGTGGGCCTTATTTATTGGAGGGAGGGTGGCCACGGGTCAGATGGTAGCCAGTTAGGTCAAGGGAGTAAGAGAAAGGCCTGCTTGCATGTGTGGATCTTGGCAGATCCCCACTGACATCGATGACCCGCAATGTAACATCAAGGTGTGAGGTTACGTGCCATTTCTTGTGAGCACAGTCCCCCCCGGAGGTGTGCATTACCCCCGCCTTCATTCTGCAAATAGAAAACAGGTTCACTGAGGTCCAGGAACTTGCACAGGGTCGCAGTTAATCAGAGGGGCCAGATTTGGAAGCAGATTGCACAGAGTTCAAAGCCAGCTACCCGCCAGGTCCTGAGCCAGGCGCTGGGAAACCTGAGAGAATAAGCTCAACTTGCTGAGATTATGGATCTAAAAGAAGGGGCTGGTGCAGAAAACAAGGCAGCGAATTTCCGAGGAAACCGACGACAGGCAGGGGGCCCCTCAAGAGCCAGCCTAAATGTCCTCCCTTCTGGGCTCCTGCTGGAAATGCCCGTCAGCGGGGAGTCGGGGCCGCTCAGCTTGGGAGGGGGGTCAGCCTAACCCTGAGTGGCAGAGGAGGCCGCTGGTCTGTAGCACCCCGTGTGGAAGCTGGCACCCCCCCATCCTTGCCGCCAGGGACTTGCCGATCGAGGACCAGATCTCCTTGCTAAAGGGGGCCACCTTTGAGCTGTGCCAGCTGAGATTCAACACGGTGTTCAATGCCGAGACGGGAACCTGGGAGTGTGGCCGGCTGTCCTACTGCCTGGAAGACCCTGCAGGTGCCCGCGAGCCGCCCGCGAGCCGCCCGCCCACCCCGGCGGAGGGGGGCAAACACACGCGTGGAGGGAGGCGAAGAGCTGCGCCAGGATGTGCGGGTCCTGGGGTTGCAGGGCAGAGACCCGGCGATGGGAAAAAAGAGCCCGGTGAGGGAAGGCTGAGAAGGTGGCCTGTCCACCCTCCACCCACCTACAGGTGGCTTCCAGCAGCTTCTCCTGGAGCCCGTGCTGAAATTCCACCACAGGCTGAAGAAGCTGCAGCTGCATAAGGAGGAGTATGTGCTGATGCAGGCCATCTCTCTTTTCTCCCCAGGTGATGACCCCACCTGTCCTGCCTGGCCACTCCTCCCCCCTCCGCTTGCTGGCACCCCCCTCAGCTATAGCTGGAGGAGGCGGCAGGCCCACCCCCGCCCTCCCCAGATGGCCTTGCCCCCGTTCACTGCGCGGCCAGGAGGGGGCCCCTGACTGGCTTCTCCTTGGGTCGGTGGGGTGAGGCACCCTCCGAGTGCTACCCTCCCTTCCCTGCCTGGGTGCTTCTGGCTCCGGGAGGCGGCTGGCTGGCCACTTGCCCTCTCTGGGCCGGGCTGCTCTTGTCTTTGCCGCCACGGCCTTGCTGCCATCACACTGCCTTCCCCTCCCCACCAGACCGCCCGGGTGTGGCGCAGCGCAGCGTGGTGGACCAGCTGCAGGAGAGATTTGCCATCGCCCTGAAGGCCTACATCGAGTGCAGTCGGCCCCAGCCTGCCCACCGGTGAGCAGCAAGCGGGGAGGGCGTGAGGGGGTCCCTCCAGAAGCCCCGTCCTCTAGCCCCCCCGCCTGTTCTGGGCCTCTCGGAGAGGGCGGACTGGAGCCGCTCCCGGGGCAGCCTCTGGCCCAGTCAGCCTGAGCTCCAGCCCAACAACGGAGAAACCGGAGGGGGGCCAGAGGCCATGCCCAGCCATGGACATTGCTCCCTGAGGCACAGCTCCTGTCTGCCCTTTTCCACTCCTGTCAGCAGGGAGGGAACAGCCAGGTATTCCCCCGAGGCTCCTACAGGCTCTTCTAGCAATAGCCAGCAGTAACTGGCATGGTAGTGAAGATAACCATGACAACAACAATGATGGTAATAATAAATTTGCATTGCGGAGTGCCGGCCCTGGTACCAAGCAGTTTACATGTAATGTCCCCTTTGATCTTGAACACAGCCCCCACGAAATGGGTGCCACGACACCCTGCGAGGGGCTGGAGGCTCAGGGCGACTGCCTCAGGGTCCCCAGCCAGAGAGGCGGGATCTGGAGGCGGCCGCGGGCGGACACGTCGGTAGCCCACCCTTCTGAGCGCAGCCTGATCACCTCCAGGAACGAGCACAAGCAGACAGGGTAGGAAACTCCTTAGTTTGTTCTGGCCACAACCAAAGGAGGAAGGCTGCTCAGGGGTTTCCGTCCCTTCACTGCCTCTCAGCAGCCCCACGGGCCCGGGCCGTGACGGGTGAAGGCCTGCACAGGGTGCGCTGGCTGCCCTTCAAGCCCCAAGTCCTTACTTGGCCCCCTTCAACTTTATTTTGAGCTCAGCCTCTGGGCCATGTCTTGATTTGCTTGGTCCTCCCCTGTGTGGAGCCAGGAGGCGTCGTGCAGAAACTAAGGCGCGAGGTTTGTCTCAGATGCTAGATCCCAGGCTAGATCCAGGAAGGATCTGCAGGGCAGCCCGTAGTCCCTGCCTCCACAGCTGCTCCGCTCGGCCCTGACCCGCAGCCATTCGCCGAGGCAGTGAATCCCCTCCACCCCCGGGACTGCCCTCTGTGCCCGGCCCCCGCAATGCCTGGATTTTCCCACGGAGGTGTCTGTGTCCGAGGACTCCAGCCCAGGGCGTGAGGGGCCAGCGAGGAGTGCAAGTCTACGCCCCAGTCCCCCCAAGCTGCTCTGCCCTTCTCATCCGCGGACTAAGAGAAGCTTAAGGAATGCGACTGAGCCTTGTCTCTTGGCTCGCCTGAGATGTTCTAAGAATAATGCCCCCAAACTTGTGCAACTTCAAAGCAGCCCCAGGGTTGGTGGATGGGGCCAAGGGTGGGCAGCACCCCCAACTTTTCCTCTGGCTGGCCTGCAGGTTCCTGTTCCTGAAGATCATGGCCATGCTCACCGAGCTCCGCAGCATCAATGCTCGGCACACCCAGAGGCTGCTGCGCATCCAGGACACACACCCCCTCGCTAGCCCCCTCATGCGGCAGTTGTTCGGCATCACAGATGGCTGAGCGGCTGCCTCCCTGGTAGAGCCTCCGAGGGGCAGCCTGAGCCAGAGCCCTGCCCGCGGAGCTGCCTTTCCTGGGACTAGATAGATGGCTACTGGGGAGAGCTGGCAATGCCCTGCAGGTCCTCCCTCCCCGGGGAACTCACAACCATTCCTCAGGAAAGGGACGAGGGTCTCCCCAGAGTGAAGCATAGAGTGAAGCCATAGACACTTTGATGGAGAGCGCACTGGCCTATAGACCAGGCCCATTCAGAGGCAAGACCACCCTCCCCTTGGAAATGGCCCTGTGGTCTGAGCATCTAGTGTCATGGTGGGAGAGGGGAAGTGTCTGTGAGAGAAGCCAGAAGGCCTACAGCAAACGTCAGAGTCTTGTCATGACCTGTCTATTCTTTCTTCCTTCTGCGTCCTTCATTCTGTGTCTCTGCATCCATGCAAACACATTAGTAAGCACCAACAATATGCAGTTTGCTGTGAGGTATGCGCCGACTCAGACATAGTTCTGGACCTCCAAGACTTTAAAAGTTCAACTTAAGAAAACAAAGCAGAAACACAGAGAGCTTTGAGCCAAAGAAGTGGTAAGGGCCATAAGAAGCACAAGGAATTTCTTCCTGTGAACGCGGAGCTGTGTGGGCTTCCTGAGGGACCAAGTGAGGGATCTGTGGAACATGTGTTCGTGGGAGGAAGGGCACTAACTGGCTGTGTGCACATGTGTGTGACTTAGTGTAGGTTTGCTCCACGTCTGACCTGGGGCTTGGGTTTGCCCCCGAGGCTGGAACACTGGGGTGCTCTCTGCGACGAGGTTGTGTTGAGAGGCAGTTAATAAACATGCTAGCTATGCATGCACTCTATCTTCCTGTTTACACATCTATTTTGAAAGCTAAAGAAAATGACAATGGTTGCTTTGTTTATAGCCATTTTGAGTAAAAATGTTTTTGCCTTTGGTGCAAATTAAATTTTGACTAATATTACATAAGGCATTCTACACCTAAGGACAAGACTTAGCAAATATGTTCATGAGTTTCGTGTCAAATCAAGGCAAGAGGATTTAAATAATTAATTTTTGGCTAGAAATTTAAACCCTTTTTTGCCTTCTTTTCTGGGGAGAAAAGAAATATGCGGGTGGGAAAATAGAAATATTATTATATAATATACATATCTATTTCTTCACTACTTGTTTTACTATTGCCCTTTACACATCTGACGGCTGTTGGTGTAAAAACAAAAATTTTAACTTGGTTTGCTCATAACATTATCCCATATAAAAATCCATATAAAAATGATACACCCCACAATATGGTATATGTGTTGGTGTATATATATACCAAAATTAAAAATGTGGTTAGTAATTGAATTAATTTTAAATGTCTAATGTTTTGAGGCAAATGAAGCTGCAAGTTAACCGAATTTTAAGGAACAGACACTTGTTTAGCTTTTACCATTTTACAAAAAGCAGGCCAAACTTTGAGAACATAAGAAATTGTTGACATTATAAATCAAAGCAAGCAAACATATTCCTTGGCATCTCCCCAGATTTACCAGCCTCTTCTGCATTAAGGATATAGAACACACTCATTTTTAGAAAAGAAACTGAGGGGAAAAAAGAGCTCCTCTCTCCAAATACAGTGAATACAAATTTTGTTCCCAGGAATTTTGTCTCATTACACTCATTGGGAAATAGGAATTTTATTCAACTGTATTCATAAATCATATGCATCTCCTCTTCCCCATTGAAATAATTTTGAATGTGCTATTCATTCAAGAGCCCAAAATTGTTAAATATAGGCTACAGTAAGCCAAAATTAAGATGGGATGTAAACTCCCATGTCCTGGTATTGATTTTAAAAATACCTGCGTAGCTGAATTGATATGTACAGAGGATTTCTGTATCATACAAAAATTATTGTAGTCCAAGTGTAGTTAAGATTCAAGGTGAGATACACCAAATTGCTCACACACGATACTTCAATAGCTTTGTGGATCTTGACTTTATAGGGCTAGGAGCCAGATTCCACTTTACTCCTCTCAAACGTTTGGATTGCTCCATTACTCCCTTTTCTGAGCCTTTGAACATACAGAACTGTCAGTTTCTAGGCATCTCTGTGGCTGCTGTGCATTTTCTATGTCTTGTCTCAGGTGAGGATAGAATCCGTCTGCAAAGCTCAGGAGAAAAGCCCTTCTAAGTAAGTACTGCTTGCCTTCTGGCCCCCTCATTAGCCAGAGACACTCAACAGCCAATCTCTATCTGGCCCAGACATTAAGGATCCAATGAAAGCATTGACATCAACAAGTTTTCTTGTGGGAAGGCTGGGGTGGCCTCTCCTTTCTAGAGAAGAGGATGTAAAGAGAAACAGACATTGGATTGGCCATCCCTTCCCAGCTTCTGACAACTCGTGGGCCTCATCATGCCATGTTACACAGCAGCTTCCGTTTCCTCCGGACACGTTCCCTTAACATGCCCACAGTGCTGCTAAGTCTGAAGGTGCTGGTGAGCAGATGAGTATTTACACCTGCGAAATGGGTGGCCGTATCATCACTCTGGGTCACTTCCTTTCACAAACTTCTCCATGAAGAGCTCTGCAATCTGACCCCTCCCTTTCCTATTTCTAGAACACCTATGAAATGGCCTCCACCACCACTGTTCTCCTGAAATGTGATCCAAAGGACAGGTTGGTCGGTACTTTCTGGAAGAACTTCAGAGCTAAAAATGCAGTCTTTCAGGCTTTAAGTTAAAAGGGTACCTTGCTCAACTGCAACTCAAATAGGGCAGGAAATAGAATAGTAGTGAATCCCAAACAAATGCACTTCAGTGCCATCAGGAGGCCCATCCCACAAGCGCTATCTTTATGTTTGCATTGTTCTCCTTCCCCCAACCCCCTGCAGCTGGTAGACATGTTTAACTATTTCTCAAGTATTAGCCAACCCCACCGCCACAATAAATACAATGAGCAAATAAACAGAGGAGCAGACTTTATCCAATATAAATTTGTTTTTATTGCAGCAGCAGTCACATGACTTTATATCTAGCCTTTAGATTAGGCCTGACAGAGTGAGCCAGCCCTAAAAAAATGATGTTTCTTTTTGCACTAAGAGACGTAACATGTTTACATACATCATCCAGTATTGGAAATGAGCAGATTCAAACACAACATGTGTTGGTTACCTGGGAGGTACAGCCCCACGGTTTGTGGTGGTCATATATTTTACAGATACTCCCAAAGACCGTTACTAATGGGATGAAGTTAAAAGAAAACACAGCTACACCAAACCATGAACACAGTAATCAAAGACAGCAGCTTATACACGTTTTAAAAAATTTGTCCCTTTCAAGGACATTTTCTTTCTTTTCAAAGCAGTGTCTGCAAAGCTTCCTCTACATCAAATCCAAAGGTTTCCAAGATGGAAGCTGCACCTCTTGGGGCTATACAATGGAGTAAGATCATTTAAAGAACGAGAACTGGTGTTCATATCTGGATTTCAAATAAAGATCCATGTTTCTCTAATTGGAGGAACGGAGATGGTGACGTGACTACATATTGCAGTAGCAAAATAGGGTAAAGAAAAGAGGGTTGGGTACTGAAATAAAGACCACACACTTGTGAATTTTAATTTCATTTCCAGGCTAACCTACTTTTTATTTAATGCAAATTACAGTACCAGTTAACTATTTCCAAACCAAGTCACATAGAACGAAATGTATTTACAAGGGAATGGGGGAAGGGAAAAAAAACATTGAGCATACTTTTCACAAAAAAGTTTATATTTAAAATGAAAAAAAAAAAATCAGTCACAGAGGCATTCAAGTAGTAATAATGTTATACAGATTTTGCTTTTCCTTTATATCAAGACAGATTTGCACAAGTGTTTGCAATAGTTTGTATACAACCCACAGTCCTTTATATATATATATATATATAATAAATTTTGTTTAGATTTGTTTTTAAGATGGAAGTGGTCACGCTAATTGGTATGTGTACAGGCCCAAGTGATCCATCGGCAACACATTTATAAATGCAAATTTTACAGGCAAGCACATTTTCATACATTTATCTGTATCTGCCTGTAGACAGATACAGTAAGAAAAAAAAACTTAAAAATGAACACAAGGAAGTCTACTTTGTCAAGCTAACCCCTTATGTACTGGTTGTCATTTTGCTTTTATTGCAGAGGTGCAAAACGGAGCAACAAACTTGGAATAAAACGTCGTAACCCTTGTGAAAATAATCCAAACCCCAGGGATTACTTTCAAAGCCTCTCAAACGTAGACCTTAGTCTGGGACTCTACTCTGCTTCTAGTTGTCGTATTTTCAGTGGCTCAGGTTTCTACCAGAATATTGTAAAGCATGCTTAGTTTATTTTTCTATGTAGGGGAGAAAGTGTTCAGCTCTGTGATTAGATGATCACTAACATGAACAATAGAAATCAGATACAATTTTGGTTTAAGACAAAGGAAAAAACCCCCAAACTCCTGGGGATCTGGCATTGGCCAAGCTTCCTTTGGAAGACTCCAAAGTTAAATCCCTTAAAAAGGAAAGGGAAAAAGAAATGATATGCCAGTGTCTTTATATCCACAGGGATAGAGAATACAATAGTCCTCTCAGAAACCTTTGTATTGGTGCAGACAATATGACTGGTTAGGCAGGCTTTGTTAAAACACAAAACAAAAATATGTGTCTAAAAATTAAGAGGACTTAAAAAACGGACACAACATGTCACTGGAAAGAAGGTGCAGTCTTCTGCCTTGCTGGAATGAACACACGATGTTTCAAAAATAGCAACCTTTGGTTTGGTAAAGTTTGTTTTTTTCTTCTACTCAAGACATCTTATATGGAGTACTTGGAGGCAAAACAAATGGTTTTGATTTTTTTCTTTCAAAAAAGGCCTTCATGATGGGCACACAGTAAGAATTAAACTTATTTTTAAAGAAGGAAATGAAAAGGACATTTCACTGAACAGGGGTCGAGGGGGCAGGAGGGAGGGGATGGGCTGAGATCCCTTGTTAACATGACAGTCCTCTTGGCTCGGCACAGTAACCGCTAGTAACTGCACTAGAGCACTGTAGACCACTGATGGAGCAGAACCTGATACTATTAAGAAACTTGGATTTATAAAAACCAACTGTCTCTCTTCCATTTGGGAAGGAAGTGGATAAGGGGGAGAGAGCATGGAAGGCTCCTGGAATCTGCTGTTTGTAAGGCCGATGGTTGGGACTTGGGGAAGAGATGAGCAAACTCAAATCTATTCAGTCTCTTCCAGCTCTAGGGCTCCCTGGCACGACACGAAGTCCCTGGATGGACTAAGTATGAAATGAAGCCGGTCACTGCTACTGACTGAGGAGGAAACAGCTGCTCAGAACCAAAACAAAGGCAGGGCTTAAATGAAGTGAGGTCATGAACACAGTTTCCTCTTTCCACTCCTGAGCATGGTATCACTGAAATTAACTGTGGAAGGGGCAAAGACACTGTTAGGCGTGAGTTATTATTTCAAAGGGAAAGGGGTAGGACAGGGAGACACGGATAGAAAAACCAATTAAAATTTGAAAAATGAAAAACAAAACCAAAAAACAAACACATGGAAGCGAAGGCACTCCAAACTATATAGATACACTATACATTGCTAGAGTTATTGTTACAATAATACAGGCCGGTACCTACTGTACAGAGTTAAAACTATATGGCTTTAAAAAGCTCGTCTACATTTTGTCTGATTATTAAACAGAATCACTGCCCTGAACAGTAACTTTTTGCTCATTAATTAACAGTTCCTGGGTCCACATATTTACATACAAAACAATAAAACTTAAATTTAAAAACATTGAAAGAAAATATAATGTACAAGCTTGAATTTGGTGAGGAGCTTTTTATTATTATTATTATTATTATTATTATTTACAAAAAGATATTCAGAGACCTGGATCTCACTTGTATAAAAGAGTTCTGTGATACCGCCATGATCCTTGAGAAAGAAAAATCATACACCTCAGCCCTCATACACATACACACAGGAATGAGAGAAAAGCATCTGACTTTTCTCTCTTCTTCTCTTACCCCATTTATGGGGACAAAGGAGGGGAGAGTGTTTCCTAAAACAAGTACAGATTTTTATGGACTCTAGCAAATATACCAAGTCCAGAGTAGTGTCTGTGTCCAAATGTTTGGCTGGGCAGTTTGGTGTGAGAGCAGGTCCATTTCTCTGTCATAGACCTGCTGTTCAGCTTTTTATAAATCCTTTCTGAAAATGGTCTACCAAAGCCATTCCCTTCAGGAATTACCCGGCCAAATACTCTGATTCAGACTTCTTTCAAAGCTTAATTAGCTCTCAGAAGTGCATTATGAAATGTAAAGGTCAATTTGTTCGATTTGGTTTGAGTGTGTTTCCTTTCTCACGAACTCAGATATAACCAGAGGTTTGAGAAACCCCTTTTGTGGCCTAAGAGCTTAGCTAAACAGTGAGTGAAAACTAAGATGGCTCACAGTTGCCCTTCTGGGTATTGGTTCACTTCAGCAGGCAGTAGGACTCTCTTGGAGAGTCGCACATACTTGGTAAAGAAGCAGGACAGGGTACCGGGACCTGCGTTGAGGGCTGCCAAGAGACTCCACTTCCAAATCACCGGGAGGGCAAGACCCCTAACACGACCTAAGGTGGCAATGAGGAAGGGGAAGGGAGGTTACACATGATCGAGGGCTCAGCTCTACAGCCCTACAGTTATCAACTAACCTTGGAAAGTGTGGAGGGAAGAGTGGGTAGAAGGGAGAGGCGGCCATCACTCAAGTGATCTTTAAATGTAAAGTACAACTGATTGTGCCTTAAAGATTCATAGGTCAAGTAATGGCCCATAAGCACCAAGGTGACTAAGGTTCATTTTAGAGTATATAAGGCCCACAAAGATGTCAACCTTAAAAGTATAAAACAAACTAGTTGTGAAAATCTATTTCCTCACTGCAAACATAATCCTTCAATCCTCTTTGCTTTCCAAGGAATATTGCTTTTTCTTCAAAAACAGAAACTGAGTCTTACACCATTCACTGATACACAAAGAAAACAGAAACAAAAACTCTTAACTGGGTGTGGGGGGAAACATTCTTCTCATGCTTCAACCAGTTGATTTTGATACTGTGGACAAAAACAAAAATAAAAGGCAGTATTGAATCTATGTATATATAACATATATACATACACACATTTATATAATCCGCTTTCCTATAAAGTCAGCAGGTACACGTGACTGTTTATACCATTTTGATGTGTAGTTCTTAATATTCCTACCATCTAAAATCACAATGGTCTGACATACATCAATAAATAAAGTTTTAAAAGCATGAGGTTAAAAAAAAGCTGAAATTAAATACAGATTCTAGATTTGGATTTAAAATCAGAACTATGTGCAGAATGTGGCAATTTCTGCAAGCTCAATTTGTAATTAAAAATATGAAAAATAAACCAGTAGACTGTTACAGTTCACATTATTTAACTACAATGTCCTCTCAAGTGTATCTTTCCAAGGGAAGCAACTTTAGAAACAAATCTGGACAAATTCATTCACAGTGGTGAGATCTGCTCTTGGCCTGTCCCCTTCCTCCAGGTTCATCAGCTTTTGACCTCTGCAGCCAGAATGACTGGCTCAAATCCTTTTCAGTCTTCTGGTCACCAGTTTAAAACTGTACTAAGATTTGCAGAGAACCTTTGGTCAGGCAAACAAAGATCCACCCTCAGAGCACGCATGCTCCTCCTTTGATAGCCTCCAATTTAAGTTTCTTCACCACTAGCACTGATTAAGAGCAAAACAAAACCTTATCAAAGCCAATTAAGAATCTTCAAACTTTATTGACCTCCCTGGGTTACATACAAATGATACACATTTCCTTGTTTGTCTACCACACCTGCCCCCAACATACCAAAGGCAAGTCTTCAAATACCCGAGGATATGGATGAATTTGACAAGTGACACTGAAGTCCCCATTGAGTTACACCTGCTAAGCTCCCAACCAATTTCAAGCTGTGCACTATACCAAAGTCTTACACTTGACTTTAAAAGAAAACAAAGTTCAAAAAAAACTTCAGCACAGAACAAAGTCTTCTTCTTTTGTGGAAGGGGCACGAGGCAGGAGTCCTGTTTTTAAAGTATACAACAGCAGACTTTTGATAAAAAAAGATTGTCGTGGGAGAGAGATTGTGTGTTCTAGTGCTCCGCTTTCCCCTCCCCACAACCCCTCCCACCCCCTGGATCTCCCTCAAAGTGAGAATACAATGAAATTGGTTTGTATTTATAGATATTTTACAAGGTTAAATAAGAACAACAATAATAATAAAAAAATTTGAACACTAAAATGAGCAGGTTTTTTTCTCTTTTTAATTTTCTTTCCAAACGTGACCAGTGTTGCTGAGTGACACTCAAGTAACTGGCGGTTTTTCCTGTGCAACTGGCTGCTCGGGACTATTCAGGTGGAGTTGGAAGCTGATGCAGAAGCAGCGTTGTTGGTCTGTCCACGGTCTCCGGCATTAGCATCTGCAAATCAGAAGTCCCGAGAGAGAGCATGAGCAATGCTTTAATACCCCAACGAGACAAGTATACTGCCTCAACTGCAGACTGTGAGCTGTGTGGTCTTCCAAGCTGTATCTGAAAAGGTTGTTTTAAATATGGCCAATACTATGAAATCTGAATTTCTTTCTGCTTAGAGCCGAGTCCATGTCTTGGCCTGGTCCTCGTGCAGGGAAGATAAGCGTCTTTGAATAAGTTGGGGCCAGAGACCACTCTGTCAAAACTCCTGCTACTGCTGGGATTAGCAGTACGTGCATGAATACTCAGTTAGGAGTCTGGCTCACTTGAAAATAAGTGAACAGTGCACAGCTGGGAAAACTTGCTGAACACTCTGAACCAGGGTATGCCATCTGCTTAAGTGGGTGAAATGGGTGCAGGCACTGAACGTAACATGGGTCAGCACTGAGAGGCAGAAGCACTATGCATAAATCAGCCTCACTGCTTACTCTCTAAGTTCAGTCCTTCTTCATTATTTGTAGAAGTGGAAGACAATGAGCAAAAAAGAAACAGCCACTGCAGGACTGATTCACTTACTCAATTCAATAAAGCATCTTGTAGTCAAATATCTTGGCACTGAGCTTACTTCGCCTAATCTTTTGGAAATATGTGTAACTTTAACTTTAACTCTCCACCCCCCCCCCTCGCTTTGAAGGTCTATTATTATTTCACAGCATCTATTAACATTTAAGTGGGCATTTAGTTGCATCTGGATCAACACTGCATCTCAGGTAGGCAACAGACCGCTGTTTCAGTCGGCTAGTCCAGCCGTGCTCCTGTGTCATCATGCATGTGGACTGCTAATACGCACTGCTGGGCCTATTTTCTCCCCAACACTTCACACTGAGCCCTGAACAAGAAGAGAAGGGGCTCGACTGGGATGGGTAACTTCTAAGAGCCACCTTCCTGGAAGTCATACTGTCCTTGACCATCAAAGCTGGTGACACCCAAAATACAAGTTCAAAACCAGGTTCTGAAGTTCAGAAGTTTTGTCTCCCTAGAGACTGAAGTTCTCCTATATCCTCTAATGAGTAAACAACTGTCATGGCTGAATGCAACATTTGTCTTTGGATCTTTTTTGTTTGAATTTTTTAATTAGAGCAAGAACAAAAGACCCCAAGGACACAGAACTCTTTACTTAAGGATTAGCTGTTCAGTTTATCATTCCAATGGCCACTCTATAAAAACCACACTTCTTTTCTAAATTCCTGATTTTCCTGCCCTCAAAATAATCTGCCCTTATATACATTTAACTCAGCCTTTGGGGAAGAAATGTTTGTATCTCTCACTTTGATTGGTTATGTTTAATTCATTTAATTTCCTTCAAAACACTTATAGCTGCTTCTAATCCTGTTTTCATGAAGATAAGTGTAAACATTACAGTATCAGGGTCAGGGTCAGGCACATGGGACAGGTGGCAAGGTATATGACACAGCACTTTTCTCCAAAGGCAGATACATGCCTTTTCCAATAATCACTACATAACTATGTCTAACACTTCATTCACGACTCCTGGTCTTTCTTAAATGTGCCCTTCGTAGCGGGAATTTTACTCTTCAATGATCACCCAAATTCTGTCAACAATGATACCATCAATTTCTGTCCAGGTCACATGTTCCTGTAAGCCTTTCTCAAGAAAAACAATCATTTTCATAATTCAAGCACAGGCTGACTTAAAAACAAGTCTAGAAAAAGCCTGCAAGGCCGCAGAGCTATTTCAGAATGATAATGACCCTCACAAATCCAAACTTATTGTAGCATTTCTCATGCGCTGGACGACACTCAGAACCTAGGCATGATCATCATCAAATAGCACTTCTCTCTCACTTTTCGTATGTGAAGAGGACAGGTACAGCTTTCATGTTCTGGTCTTCCAATCATGAGGAATTTACCTGCTTGACCATGACAGGCATGGCAGGCGGCAGCTACACTGGAGGACACCCACTAAGGTTCGTTTACATAGCCATCCAGTTCATTATGTTAATTTACTCTTTAGCAAAATCCTATTGTGTGCATGAATTTGAAGAAACAAATTCAACTTCTGAGTAATAAAATTTGAAGACACTTAGGCTCCTCAGGTTTGTAATTTAATGATTTCATATTTTTTTTCTCTGAATTATCTCCATATCCCCTGTTAAGTAAAATTTTAACAGCTAAATATTTTGATTACAAATATCCTTGAAAGCAAAGTCACAGCACTGTATTCATTCATCAAACAGAAACAAAAAACCTCTGCCTACTGCAACAAATTACATTTAAAACCAAATTATATATGTCCTTTGTAAGAAAAAGAACAGAGATCTGTTTTTCAGAGGCAGACAAAGTACAGGGAGGAGAAACCCACAACAAAGAAAACGTAAAGCTCTACAAACTCAAGAGTAGCTCCCACAGAACACCCGGCTTACTGACCGAATAAAACTACATTTCGTAAGCTCTTCTTGGTGCATACTTACTTTACTCCTACCACCAATTCTGTAAACTTATTTTACATAGTTGAATTAATATGGGCTTTTTATAATAAAAATGTTACATTAATTAAAAACTGTCACTGGATTTGGATGTTTACTGTAATTTCTATAATATTTCTTCTCAAATATTTAAACAGTAACTCCTTAAAAGCAGCACAATTCATTTTGTTCCTATCTCCTGCATTCCCTTCCCTTTACATTCATACTGGTAAAAGTGATGCTACTGGGGAGGGGGGTGGGGGGATGGGTTAGCACGGTGATGGGTATTAAAGAGGGCACGTATTGAATAGAGCACTGGGTGTTATATGCCAACAATGAATCATGGAACACTACATCAAAAACTAATGATGTAATGTATGGTGATTAACATAATAAAATTTTAAAAATGCAAAAAAAAAATGAAAAATAACAACAGCAACAACAAAAAACCATAATGCTACTTGGCATTATGGTTTAAAGGATCAGCTAACATCTTTTGATTATAAAGCATCCAATTCAACTATGAATAACCAAAGACTGTACAGTCTCATTTTTAGTCTTGAGATGCTATCCTGAAATTCACGATGTATCTTTTTTCAATCTAATCCAACTCCACAAACACTGAGTATGAGAACCAACTGTACCACTTAATAGCTATGTGACACTGGAACAAGTTATTTAACCTCTCTACGCCTCAATTTCTTCATCTGTAAAATGGAGATAGTACTACGTGCCTATGAAATAAGGCCTAGGAAGGGCTTAGTACAGTACCTGGGTTATAGTAATTGTTCAATAAGTGGAACGGCAAAAGAGACATCAGAAAATACATAAATGTATAGTTCAGTGTGAGTGCAATAACATCATCACCACCATAATGTCAGTGGCAGCAACTGTTAACATCTGAATGCTTACCAATGTGCTAGACATCATACTAAGTACATTGCATGCCCACAGAGCAACCCCAAGAAATAGATACAATGATTGCCCCCATTTGCAAATGGGAAAATAGAGGCACAAAGAAATTAAGCAATGTGCCCATGGTTGCAGAGCTAACAAATGGGAGAACTGAGCACAGAGACGTTAGAGGAAGAGAATGACGGCCTTTATGGGTACTACAAGGTACAGCAGAAAAGATTTCCTAGCAAAGGAAGAAAAGAGCTTAAGGGGACTTTCATTCAGACCTAACTCCTACCTAATCCACTATGATTTCTAGAAGCCTATTTCTATTGTCTAAAAGGGTTACTACATTAAAACAGATCTGTGAATTTATAGTAAGAAGAATTAAAAGTACAGTTATTTTATTTCCTAATTCTCAAACAGTCTGTATGGGGTATGCAGAGATACAAGTGTTTTGCAAACAACTACAGAGGTGATATTTCACTGACTTCCAAGCTTCCTATAGAAACCAATGCCCATTACCATCCTACTGATGCTATTTCAGAACCAGGCAACCAATCAACCAAAGATGGACTTGAAGGGGAACAGAGAGAATAATCAGCTTTGAGGGACCAAGGCATAAGATCATTCCTATACACTGTCGTAGCCCCTTTCCAAGATGGCCCCGATGAGTCATGTCTCTTGGGTGTCCATGCCCTAATGTAGTCCCTTCCCCCAGTAATAGGGCTGACCTATGTAACCAACAGGGTATTTGCAGAGACAATGGTGTATGACTTTCAGGGTTAGGACATAAAAGATTCTGTGGCTTCTACCTTGTCCTCTTTCTAAGATCAGTTGGTCCAGGGAAAACCAGCTGCCACAATGTGAGACACTTAAGTGGCCCCATGGAGGGGTACAAAAATGGTAAGGGACTGAGGCCTCTTGCAGCCAGGACTGATTCACTAAGCACATAAATGAGTCATCCTGGAAGCAGATCTTCCAGCCCCAGGTAAGCTTTCCAATGTCTGCAGCACTAGCTGACATTTGACTATAACCTCATAAAAGACCCTGACCTAGAACCATCCAGTTAGGCTGCTTCTAATTCCTGACCCACATAAACTATATGAGATAATAAAAGTTTATTCTTGTTTTAAACTGCTAAATTTTGGAGTATCTTAAACATATATATAGGTCATATAAGTTAAATGCCAGGTAGAATTTATGCCCACAAGCTCATGAGAGCATCCCTGACCAACTCCAAGATATGTAGGTATGTTCCCAATAAAATATACAAAAGACAAGGAAAACTGCATCAGGTGATCACTTGTTTTTCCTCTAATTCTAAGAAGAGTCTATGGTTGTATGGCTTTTGTGCTGGATATGGCAAAGGGAATTTGTAGATGTATTTACTGAAACCAATTTTATTCTGTGTAACTTCAGAGGTAAAAATGACAAGTAGGGCAACCCCATAGTGAAGCCAAGGGTATCAGGTTCCCAATAGAATCCATGAGGCTGCAATTTTTGTCCTAGAGAAAATTTTGATGTGTAAAATTCCATATATGATACACAGACATTTTAGGATTGGACCCATAGTTTCTCCCCCACCTCCTAGATTTTCAGAGATCTGTAAGAGTTGACTCACTGTAGATAAGTGAGTCATGGATTTGTTGAGCAGCTGTCTCAATACTGAGGAAAATGCCCCACCTAGTTGCTCAGGTCATAAACCAAAAGTTGTCACCATGATTCTTTCCTTTCCCTAACCCCCTACATCTAATGCATCAGCAAGTCCTGTCCATTCTCCCTCCAAATGTGTTTAATCAAATGTGCCAATGGGGAGAGAAGGAGAGTGAATGGAAGGTCCCACATTTATAAACTGTTGCCAAAGTGTTTAAATAAAAAGAGAGGAGCAAATAAGAAAACAGGCTGAGAGGAAAGCACAGTGAGTAAACATAAGAGGCTGGGGTTCCAAACGTTCTGCTACCATGAATCAGTATTCTGCAACTATGGATCTATCTAAAAGATAAAGCCTTTTAAGTGAGTGATGCAAGTGTTCACTGTTTGGCCCAGCAGCAATGATGGAAATGTTCTATCTATACTCTCTCATAGGGTGGCTGCTAATTATATGTGGTTACTTAAATTTAACTGAAATTAAATAAAAATAAAAACTTTGTTCCCTCTTTATCATAAATACATTTCAAGTTCTCAAAAGCTACAAAATCCTTAAATTTTTTAATATTTTTATTACTGGCAGATTAGTAAAAGCATACTGCAGATATCAAATCCTTTTCGTATCTTACATGTAGTTTTATAAGTATAGTTGGTTAACTTTAAGTATACTTTTATTTCCTTTAAGCTCTCTGAGCCCATTTCACATGTTTCTATTTACTATTATCTCATTCTATAATAGTTACAAATGTCTCATGACAGGTCAACTCCACTAAAAGATAAAATTTTGGCAGCCTGGGATATGCTATTTATACTCAGGAAGTTCCTATTCAAGCTGTTCCAAGTGGAAATATCTTTATTAAAAAACTATTAAAGAGGGCACGTTCTGCATGGAGCACTGGCTGTTATACGCAAATAATTTTCAAAAATGAATGATGTATGGTGATTAACATAATAAAAATAAAATAAAATGAAACCGTTAAACCTTGAAAACAAACAAAAAAACTATGTTTCAGTTATTAGTGTTATTAACTGACACAGGAACAAACAAAATCATTTTTTTCACAGAGAATCCAGGGTACACCCTACACTTACATTTAAATTGAAATCATATTCTACATTAACGAAGTGAAAGTCATCTATAAAGAGAAGGACTCAATTTTCGTTTTTATAATGTCTACTATGACTTTGACAATTTGGGGTGTATAATAATGAGGGAGAGTGAGGGTGACCCCTCCTCAGCAAAGCATCATTACCTCTCTTTTCTTATTTTTCTGAGGAAAAGGTATGGCACAAGACACCAAAGTGGCTTTAGTCATTTCAAAAATAGAACTGCAATTCAGATGCCAGGGAGCCAACCAAAAAACTAACAAAGTTGGAGGGCTTGTCAATAAGACCTTATATCTTATCTGCCAGCAGAGGAGAGATCTTAGTTGCTCTGGGCTCAGGGATAGAGCACATTTTTTTTTTTTTTTTTAAGATTTTATTTATTTATTCATGAGAGACAGAGAGAGAGAGAGGCAGAGGGAGAAGCAGGCTCCCAAAGAGCAGAGAGCCCGATGCGGGGCTCGATCCCAGGACCCTGGGATCATGACCTGAGCCGAAGGCAGACGCTTAACCATCTGAGCCACCCAGGCGCCCGATAGAGCACATTTTAATTAGGAGGGTTGGTCGTTTAGGGTAGGTAATTAAAGGCCATGAGGACACAGGAAACATTTTCACCTTTTAAGTTAAAAGATCTAATTTAGGAACAAAGAATAAGAAAAGGCATACGAGTATCAGCAGGTGACTTCAGGCAAGGAACTGAGGAACATCTGAAGAACATCTAGAAGAATGTTTGATAGAACATTTATCAACTTAATCAAGATGATTTTACATTACTTCTGGAGGGGGAGAAGTTCAGGTAAAAATTTTGACTCAACAGGAGAAAACATGTTTTGAATAAGAAGAAACAATTTCCTTGAAGTGATACTTAACGCTGCTTTGAGAAAAATAATGACTAAGCTGGCTTGACTTTTAGGTACCTACATACAAAACTTGCCAAGCAAACTTGAAATCTTAGCTTAGGATAGATACATCCTCACTGGTGTGAGTCTGTCAAATTGGCAAATGTGGAGGGAAGTCTGTATTTCAAACACAGAGCCAAAAGGAAGAAATGGGTATAGCACTGTACCTAAAAGACACCCACATTCTTTGGCCACCAAGTTGGTAATACCTAAAAATATATGTGCACACATGCATACGGCACCTTCCCCACTCCCACTCTGGGCTGGCTAATGTTAAGGTAATGGAGAAATGGAAAAATATGTGCACTGCCATAAACTGAGACAAGCCTTTTGGAAGGCAATTTGATATATATCAAAATCTTAAAAAAATTTTATTATCTTTTGACTTGGCAATTATACTTCTAAAGACTGAGATACAATACAAATGTCTAAGAAATTAAGTTAAATAAATTATGGTACAGGTTTAGGATGCATAGCATAGTCATATACCCCCATCCCCTGAAAAGCAGGGCCCATAAAAAAAAAGGCACGTCTCTCTGCCTATTCATATACAGACTAAAATATAAAATGACGATACCTTTCATTATCTTTAGAACTGAGAATATGGGAGACTTTTATTTTCTAAACTAACTATATATTATGTTTTTAATAGAAAAAAATCCCCATTTTTAAAAGCTATGTATCTTTAGAAATTCCATATATATTTGGTTTAAGATAAAGAGACAACAGAAAGGAAGGGTTAGGAAAAGGAACAATTGAGGGTAATGCCCTGCAGATTCTAAAACCAGACAAGATATGGATACAGCTTTCCCAAAGCACACTATACAGTGGCAAAGAGGCAAAGGATAATAGTACTTGGGGAGGGGACAAAAGGACAGTAACTGTGATTTTACAAAGTATTTGATCCAATGGACTTAATTTGTTTAACATTTCAACTCTGAAAATTAGTGGAAACAAACAATGGGAGAAATTATTCTGGGTTTAATTCTGCCCAACTAGAAAGAATTGGCTGGGGACGTAGGTGACAGGAACTCTGGGGTAAAAATAACTGTAGTAGTAAGTAAAGGGAACCACGGGCCCTGCCTAATCTGAGCCATGACTTCAGTAAAATGGATTTCAAAAAGTTCAGGGAATAATAGGTATGATTTTGTGGCTACAGTCTTCAAAAGGAGCTCAAAACTGATAAGAAATAGAAAATTAGAAAAAAAAACTCTGACCAAGCAATTGCAAATAATCTCAATGCAAAGTAAAGGGAGAAGAACCAAATAAACCAATTAAAAGGGTTTTCTCTGACAAGCTCATCATTTTAAACACAGATAACTTTAACAAGAAGGGCACATATTTAAGGAAGAATAGAAAATAACAATGTGAACCTCTAAGAACAGGCCAGATTTGGTTTAAAACAGCATAATGTTTTCAAAGCAAGGTCAAAAAAAGTTAAACCCCCTGACCAGGTAAAAAGAGAAGACAGACCTTGTCCAACTCCTATCATGATTCCCTTTTCTGTTAGAAGGGGTTTCAACCTGGAAAGGATATAACAAAAATCCTAATAAACAAAATGCAGCCCAAGGAAGGTGAGGGCAATCTACACATTTTAAATGTCTTTAAACCCAGAATCTAAAGCCCAAGAAACAAATTCTAAAATGGATTACAGAAACTCACAGTGGACAAATAGTAGACATTAGAAATTTCCCTAAGTCTTAAAAAAAAAAAGTTTAATTTCCATTTTTTTTTTTTTTTAAGATTTTATTTATTTATTTGACAGAGAGATAGTGAGAGCAGGAACACAAGCAGGGGGAGTGGGAGAGGGAGAAGCAGGCTTCCCGCCAAGCAGGGAGCCCGATGTGGGACTCGATCCCAGGACCCTGGGATCATGACCTGAGCCGAAGGCAGACGCTTAACGACTGAGCCACCCAGGCGCCCTAATTTCCATTTTTGACAGAGTTACCTTATGGATGGAAAAACTTTTTTGAAAATTTTCATAACAACAAAGCATTTTACAAAGTTTTAAAAAATATTATTATACAAATGAACACTGTAAGGTTGGTCTGTAGCTAAGCAAACAAGAGGGGTAAACAATCACTCAGAAATCACCAGAAGAATAATCTCTAGTAAGCCTTGCCTACTGACATTTAACTTATTCTATCAGTAACTTGGGAAAAGGCAAAAACATCTCTAAGTAGGCCCTGCCTTGTACTGTTTGATATGTTTTATTAGTTGCTTAGAGGCAAAAAACTGTTATGTTTATGAAATGTGTAGATGATATATAATTGTATAGAAAACCCAACATCCTGACACTTAGAACATACTGAGGATTAGGATTTGAAACCCTCACTAATATGGAAGGCAGTTAGCCATCATTAAAATTCGAAGGACTTTTGTGTGTAACCCCAGAATAGGATCACTGAGTGGAAGAAAGTACAGGGGGACAAATTTCAGGGTGAAAAAAGGATAAACTTTCTAACAGAATGATACAAAGATGGAATGTGTTTATTTTTACAGTAATGAGCTTCCAGTTACTGAATATACATAAGCATGGAATAGATGGCTTCTTCTCAGCAGACAGTAAGAAACATGAGCTGAAATCAGTGTGTTTTAAATTTAATAGCAGAACCATTACACTGAAAGAAATCTTACCCAGAAGACTGATCTACAAAACATAAAGAGAAACTGCTCTAGTTGAAATTCCCTACCACATCTCACACTTAACTCACGTGGCATTGGACCAGATGATCTCTAAAGTGGTTCATATTTGATCAGTAAAACTTTAATTTCTCAAAATTTATTACTCTAAATAGTTTAGGTGAATGGTCTCCCAAATGGAGTAAATAAAAGGATCTGTTGGGGATGTGGAGAAAATCAGAATTTATATATATATAAAACTTGCATATATATTAAAAACATATATATGTTAAAATTATATATCATATATACTAAAGTTATATACTAAAATTATATATTATACATATGTAAAATTATACTTTATGGACTAAGAACAGTATATGTAATTTTCAAGAGTTTCTCATCAGAGCCATGATCAAATATAATGCCTTCTGATACTGAGGTACTTTTTAAAAACAATTTAGAAAGAATATGAGAGTTTTTGAGAAAAAAAAAATCAACATCCATACCCACTAATTTAACACAACTGCTTTAATTTTTGTATATTTTTATCTTGTCCCTATCCACATGCAAACATTCACTTTGGCAGTTACCAACATGGTATATAAGATCTCGTGAATATTTCTACAAATGTCTATAAGCTACATAATTGATTTTTTTATGATTACATAAAGATGGAGATTTCATAAGGTATCGAAACAATTTCTTCCTGTTGACCATTCAGATCAGACTGGCTCTCCTTTTTGTTATTATATAATTATTCCTATTTCTATCTCTGTACATGGTAGCTTTCTGTCTTCTATTAGAAGTATCCTAAAAGGGGCGCCTGGGTGGCTCAGTCGTTAAGCGTCTCCGTCGGCTCAGGTCATGATCCCAGGGTCCTGGGATCGAGCCCGCATCGGGCTCTCTGCTCAGCGGGGAGCCTGCTTCTCCCTCTCCCACTCTGCCTGCTTGTGTTCCCTCTCTCACTGTCAAATAAATAAATAAAATCTTAAAAAAAAAAAAAAAAGAAGACGTATCATAAAGTTAAGATCTCCCAAAGTGGGATTAGTGAACTAAAAAGTATGAACTGTGATGGTTCTTGTTATATATAGTAATGCCTTCCAACAGGTCTTAATCAATTCACCTGCAGTCACTACCTGAACTCTGACCATAACACAAACTAAGTACTTTGTACACTTTATATCTTACTTTTCACAAGTCTATGTAGTGGGTATTTACTATTCCTGTTTTATGGATAAGGAAACTGAAGCCAAGAGAGACAAGAGCACGTATAATTTTAAGGTATTAAAGAATATAACTCACACTGCCAAATTCTTATTTAAAAAATATATATACACATATATACATATTTATTTAAATATAGGCAGCTGTTAATGTCGCACAGTCAATTCCTTCATCTAGATCAGCATTTCCTGAGATATGTTTGGTAACATACTTGATTCTCACTACTTTGGCCCCAAAGAAAACTTTTTCCCTGACTATACTGTGGTGTTTTGCCACTGGCTCACACTGAGGGGCACTTAAGAAAGTATCCATATGAGGTTCATTATTACATTTATTGTTGGAATGGTAAAGGGAACTCCATTTAATCTATCTCTTACAGTACCAAATCTGAAGCCCTAAGGGAGAAATACTTCTCAAACAGCAGGCCCAGAAACATTTTGCTTCTCCTAAGCCATCAAGGTGCTTATCTAATGAACAATGGGAAATTTTAACAGGTAACATTCCTTTATTTACTTTAGCCACTAGGAAGCTCAAAGCATTATCTGAAATTCTCTTTGGTAACTATTTATCAAGATATTCAAGGGGCACCTGGGTGGCTCAGTTGTTAAGGGTCTGCCTTAGGCTCAGGTCATGATCCCAGTGTCCCAGGCTCAGGTCATGATCCCAGTGCTCTGGGATGGAGACCCACATCAGGCTCCCTGCTCCACGGGAAGCCTGCTTCTCCCTCTCCCACTCCCCCTGCTGTGTTCCCTCTCTCACTGTGTCTCTCTCTGTCAAATAAATAAATAAAATCTTAAAAAAGAGAGATTCAAGGCAGGCATTTTTCTCAATTTTAATTCTGTCCTTAGCCTCAGCCTACTATTCCTCTATTAAATTCCTCATACTCTAATGTACTTCAACTTCAAAGTAAACTCTCAGGATCAGAGGCCAATGTCATTTGACATTTACAATGTCATTTTCCATATTCATGTTGAAATCTGATTTAAATGGCTTTAAGAATATATATATATAGCAATGAAATATTTTGGGGGATCTCCTGCAACTTGTATCAAAGCAACATAAAAATCAGGTTATACTAGGCAATTTGCCCAAAAACCTTTCTTTAACTTATTTAGTATCTCACACTAAGGAAATCATTTAAAATTACCCAAAACTTGCCAATCATAACTGGTGCTATTATATTTCTAACTTCATTTTTATTTATAGTCTAAAGCAATTCTAATAAAACTCTTAGAAACTAGCTCAACAAGTAACTGCGTTAGTTCAGGGTTAGGGGCTATTTCATGCTTTGAACAATCAACGTAATCTAAAATCTAAGTTGGGTTAGGGATTTATTAGGTTTATTTATTTATTTTAATTTTATTTATTTATTTGACAGAGAGAGACACAGCGGGAGATGGAACACAAGCAGGGGGAGTGGGAAAGGGAGAAGCAGGCTTCCCGCGGAGCAGGGAGCCCGATGCGGGGCTCGATTCCAGGATCCTGGGATCATGACCTGAGCCGAAGGCAGATGCTTAACGACTGAGCCACCCAGGCGCCCCTATTAGGTTTATTAATAGCTCACGTAAGCAATTCTATCTACCTTCTAAATAAATTGGTCATAGTTTTAAAAACCTTATATTTAAAAAATTTAAAGCACAGTTCAGCACATTTGATTTTTACAACATTATTCTAGGAGAGCAATGCCACTCATTTTACAGATGGAGAAAACTAGTAAGACATTACTAAAACCAATAAAGTTCAAATGACTTTCTCAAAGTAGCATGTGTTGATGGAACTAGAACTAGAAAAGAAACCATTTTTTCCAGACTTTTTCTGGAACGAAGGTAGGACAAGGACATCTTTATTAGCAACGTTCTAAAAAATCTTTGCACAGGAACAAACAACTGTGCGTCGGACAACAGGAGATGGATTATGACCTTACTGTGGAATTCCAAGAACTAATAATGAAAGATTTGATCTCCTGCAGTATCAGTGCCCTTAGGCAAAAATAAGTCTGATCCAACTCAGTTCAATGTTAATAGATGATTTAATGAAAACGGAGTCAGCTTCTGACATCTGCTTTTTAGAGGAGGATAAAAAAGGGTACCAAATTCTGAGCCCAATTGTGCTATTATATTTCTAACTTGATTTTAAATAGCATCCAGCCATTCTTTGAAGAACTTTTAAATTCATTCAAAGGTTGGATATTTTCAGAATATCTGCAATTCTCACTAAATCAGGCCCCATTAACTGGCTAAGAGACCAGCAGTATACCAGAGCTCTAACCTGGGAGACCATGAAGGCATTTTTTTTTTTTTTAAAGATAGACAAGATCGAGTCATATTCTGATCTAAATCTTAAATGTATTTGCATTACAGTTTTAGTCCTTTCAAATGATTAAATTATACCAATCTGTATTTTATACTTCTTGAAAGTTTGCCTCTCCAGTATATAAATATAATTTACACTCAGAATGATGAAACTAAAGTAAGTTATCTTCAATAATATTACATTTGTACAGATTACTTTCTGCTACAGGCATCTTGTCTGATGTATATTTATCAAGAAATTATAGAGAAAGCATGACTTTAAAGATAACTAAGATGACAGAATTTAACATTATAGTAAGATATTTACAATTTATATATAAAGTATATATGGGGTCCTTTTGCGCTTTTTGGAAATAAAACAACATTTTATTCATATTCATTTGGCTGTGCTATGTTTTTGATACTTGGAGGGCATTAAATGTTCACATGCATCACATGAAATAAAATGGAGGTAATCATATCTTTTTAAAAAAATAGAATGTTTTTAGACAAGAGACTTATGTTCTCACCTGAGGCTGCTGTGGCATTTGTAGGGGTTGAAGCAGCTGCTTGAATCCGAGCATGAGGAGGAATAAGGATGGTAGCTAGAGGTGGATTACTTGACAGTTCTAAAGAAAAGGTAAGACACATATTAGGGCCCATTCTTTTTTTTTTTTTTTAAGATTTTATTTATTTATTCATGAGAGACCGAGAGAGAGAGGCAGAGGGAGAAGCAGGCTCCCAAGGAGCAGGGAGCCCGATGCGGAACTCGATCCCAGGACCCTGGGATCACGACCTGAGCCGAAGGCAGACACTTAACCATCCGAGCCACCCAGACGCCCTTAGAACCCTTTCTTAACTTTGTATGTGAAACTACTTTTATTGGTAACAATAAACATAAAATACTTTAAAACACTGGCTTAAAAGAAAAAAAAGACACGATAAACCTACATCTAAAACTAAATCAATGAGCTAGTAATCAACTTAAAAAGATATATTTCCATCTTTCATTAACTTAAATATACTAGGTTCTCCCATATTACTCTAACAATATTTGACTACAGGAATTGAGAGTGATAGAGTCATAGAAAAGAGAATAGGACTAATGTCTGTGTGTGTATGTGTATGTATGCACCACTGCACACATGGACCAGCCTACCAAACTGTTAAAGTTTCGTCGCTTTATTAAAAATAAGAATGCTTTTATTCCATTCTATTTTACCTTTTAACTCAGTAAGATTGTTACTTTGTTAGTTTTTACCTGCATGTGGAAGTTTCTGTCAATTCTATAGAGTGGCTTTCTTCTAAGAATCAAGTTCTATATACAAGCCTTAAGAAATAATTTAAGATGATATTGGATCTAATGACGTAGACAGATAGCAAGGAGTGTGGTGAGCTTTTACATACAAGTACTGGTGTTAGTTTTATGTAATGTGACCGTTCTCCTGGTCTTGTGGCGATAACCCTGGTTAATTCTTGTTATTCGAGCATTTACCCAGTGACTGTTCATTTTCATTCTAATAAGTGTTGTAATTTGAAGGGATAATTATACAACCATACTAGCTACAGGAAGACCTTATTCTCTGAACTAAAGCATACATTTTGACAATTCACAGATATGGCATGGAATAAAAAAAATTAAGAAATAGTACAATCTTAAGGTAAATTTGCATAACATAAAATTAACCATTTTAAAGTGCACAGTTCAGTGGCATTTCAAACATTCACAATGTTGTACAACCATCCACACCTCTGTCTAGTTTCAAAGCACTGTCATTACTCAAAGGGAAACCTTTCAGCAGTCACTCCCCATTCATCCTTCCCACCAGCCCCTAGTAAGGTAAACAGTGTTTTAATATTATAGTTTAAAATATTTTCTGGGGGTGCTTGGGTGGCTCAGTCCGTTGAGTGTCCAACTCAGGTCATGATCTCAGGGTTGTGAGATTGAGCCCTGTGTTGGGCTCCACACTCAGCATGGAGTCTGCTCCTCCCACGCTCTCTCAAATAAATAAATAAAATCTTTAAAAACAAATTAAAAAAATAAAAATGTTTTCTGTTGCAAAGCCCCATTATTGACTTATTCAAATTGGCACCTAAATATCTAAATTTTGTACTAAATGATACCAGATTCTGGTTAAAAAACAAAAAACAAAAACCAACAAGCTGAAATGAATGGGAGCAAAAGCCTAAAACTGAGAGAAGACTATTCATTATCTTTTCCCCTTAAGTGAGAAGATGTAGGGCAGCTCCTCAAATTAACAGGTGGAAGACAGTTGGAAAACCACTGTCCTATTGATCAGGTTTGAAGAGATGCTGTTTTCTCAACATCAGCTTTAGTAGCTATACTGGTTCTCACTGAGGAACAGGAAGATCCTAGGTTGTTTTATTTTACATTAGTCCGATTTCAACCCATAATCTTATACCTAGGAAAGCAAGAGAATCCCAATTACCATGGCTGATGACTCTATGGTTCTAGAATAAAAATTAATCGATGTGGTAGTTACTCTTAATTAACCTAAAAGGAAGATTTATCATCCCGATTACAATTAAAATCTGCTAAAATAGAAAGGCTTCTTTAAAATCCATCCATCCACCCACCCATCCATACTCCCATCCATCTATCAATACTGAGCAAGAAACAGTATGTTAGTAGGTCCCAGGACAGAGAAAACAATAACTGTCTTTGATCAACAGAAATTGAAAATGGAAGGACAATTACACAAATAAGCTAGCAAGAAAGGCATTCAACCTATTCAGGATAGGAGCACTTTTAAATTAAAAGATCTCTACGACCAAGAGCCCAACATCTAAAAGAAAATCTAAAAAGGAAAAGATGACCCGAGATTTTAAGATATGGCATTTTGACAAAGCCATTTTTAAGATAATCTTTAAAATAAACTCAGTATCGTCACTTTACTTCTGGCCCATGCTGCCCACTTTCTCCCATTCATTTACTCTCTTTTATTAGATCACCCATCTTTCTGTGCATCTGTATGCCCAGTTGAGGGGGCATGGTGGTTTTATGTCACACACACACACACACACACACACACACAAGGGCAGGGCTTGAAAAAAAGCAACCTCTTTTTACTTAGGGAGGAGACAGCCATTTTGGTCTTGGGTAGGGAGAGAGGGGTAACTAATGAAAGGAAAGAAGGAGAAAAGTGAAGAAAATAAGAGGCAAGAAAAGGAGAAGCTATGGGATCCTGGAGGTTTTGCCATATCCAAAGACAAAGAGGAGAGTAAGTCCACAAAATAACTAAAAGGACTAGATTCTTAACCTAGAGTCAATGAGTAGCCTTTGGGTGGAGGGGAGGCCTTTTGCAAATTTGTCTGAATCTAACATTCTAAAAGGGAATTCTAAAACCCCCCAACCTCTATAACTCACTGTCCTTCTCTTCCTTAATTATAGGAATTCTTTGAGATCCACTGCTTTCCATCTATTAGCTTTCCTCTACTTCAGAGACGTTGTTGTCGTAACTTTTGCCTATGTGAAAAGAGGAAGCCTCTTTATACTTTTGCTATAGTCCTGTTCTCTACACTAAAGTCTGTCCCTTTTGTGGGGACAGATTATGGGCACTTCTAGGGGGCTGGCACAAAATGGTTGAAATGATTTTTTGCTCATGATAAGTACTACCCACTCCCAGTCTTCCTGTCTATTCGTGACAGTGAGTAGTAAGGAAATTGAGACAATGAGTGTGGATACAAACTGCAGGGTGGGCACAAGAATGTAAAAAAGGATGGTATTTTATTTTATTTTATTTTATTTTTTTAAAGATTTTATTTATTTATTTGACAGAGAGAGAGATAGCGAGAGCAGTAACACAAGCAGGGGGAATGGGAGAGGGAGAAGCAGGCTTCTTGCCGAGCAGGGAGCCTGATGTGGGACTCGATCCCAGGACCCTGGGATCATGACCTGAGCCGAAGGCAGACGCTTAACGACTGAGCCACCCAGGCGCCCATTTTAGAGGACAGGAACAGCAGAGCAAAAGAACCTTACAGGATCAGGGAGAGTGCATGTATTCTTGAAGACAAAGAATAAGGAGTATAAATGAGCCTAAAAATAAAAAGCAAGCTAATATTTATGGAATAAATATGTGTGCTAGGCTTGAGAGTAGGAAGATAATTAAGGGAACAATGAGGTCCATAATACTGAAGTGGGCTAGCTTTGGAAAAGAGGTAGGAAGAATAAGACAGACCATGTTATCGCAGAGACGTGGCTCAAAATAACATGGCAACAGGTTCAGAAGGTTTTAGAAAAGTTAACAATGGTAAAAGTTTATTTAACCAACTGCAGATGCCATGAAACTGTGCCATCAAAAACCACATAGTAGTTTATCAGGGAATATCAAGAATCTTTTGATAGGGTATCAGTCATTATGTGTTCCATAACCAAACATTTTAATGGACAATTTAAAGAAAAGCCAAATGAATTTAAAAATAGTTATCAATAAAACCAAGATAGGGACGCCTGGGTGGCTCAGTCGGTTAAGCGTCTGCCTTCGGCTCAGGTCATGAGCCCAGGGTCCTGGGATCGAGCCCCACATTGGGCTCCCTGCTCGGCGGGAAGCCTGCTTCTCCCTCTCCCACTCCCCCTGCTTGTGTTCCCTCTTTTGCTGTGTCTCTGTCAAATAAATAAAGAAAATCTTTACATACATACATACATACATAAAACCAAGATAGATATCAATCAACCAAAAGGCAGACCAAATTCATTTAATTGAATTTTGCTGCACTGTTGTTTATAATGCAAACGAAAGAAGAAACATTCCCATGAAAAGATAAACAATAAATTTAACCATACCTGACTACCTGATAAAACAATCTTTTAAAATATTAAAACAAAACATAAATCTAGTTGATAAAACCTTAAGTACTCCTTAAAGTTTCTATTCTTCCAAATAGATGAGTCCCAACTTTAATGATAAAAGGTAGATAAGAAACCTTCCTGGTTTTTGGGGGGGAGGAGAGGAAGCAGTGGGTCAGTGGCTCCGTAGGGCATACATATGTTTGTTCAAACTGTGGATAGTGGGAAAGCTGAGAGAAGCAATCAATGTGTTAACTAGAGGGAAGAAATCAATCCCTTTGTTTACCAGATCTTCTCTTAACAGTGATGTAATAAAATACCCAGTCATCAGGTAGAAAGTTATCTTCTTCATTAGCTTTGAAACTGACCCTGCAGATCTCCAGAAAGGAGTCACTTTTTAAAAGAGGCAGACTTAACTTTTTCTTCTACAATTAGTTTGAGGTCTTCACATGTGTATCAGGCCTCCTATCTATATATGAAAATTGTCTGTGGCTGTCTGTATAAAGTGGTATTTCTCTACAGAAAGGTTCAGACGATTTTCACAATGGCATGCCCATTTGTGTACTTTTTTTGAGCAATAATTCAAATGCTGGGATGTGCAACTTGATCTCACACATTACTGAATTCTAATGTTGCTTAGATTTTTTTTAGATAAACAACCGTATCATAATGGCTCCTCTCCTCTCCTAACAATTTCAAAGTGCCCAGAAAATCCCTGACCAAGTTTCTAACTAAATCCTAAAATTAAACAAATAAATTAATTAGAAGATCAGACAAATAGTAAACAAATAATTACAAGGCTCACTGTTTCTTGGTGATATTAATGATGTTTAATGTGAGGACTACATAATATCCATGACTACTCTGCCTTGGAACTGCCCAAGAGGGAGCATCGCAGTTTATACCAGTCACCCAAAAATGTCTGAATGCATTTAGTATACTACATTTATAGAAGTGATATATTTTGAAAGGTATCTAGCAAAATGCTAGTATTTTAAAAGTTCTGGGGATTAAAAAGAATAGATCTTAATAACCTAAAAATCTTACATTCTCAATTCCATTCTTGATGGAGTATAATAAATGTAGCATTACTATGAATTACTTTAGCTAATAACCTTTTGAGGCATCTAAAAATAATACTAATATTTTGAATCCTGGGAAGGTGAGTCTGTGTTTTCTGTATCCATTTATACCATGATTTTACATATTCTCACCCTATCGTGGTGTTTAGCTCCCTCCGTCCTTTTCTTTCCTCCCTCCTTCATCTTTCTGAATTCAATTCATTTTTATAATCAGCATTTGGGAGCTGAAAGTGTCCTTGAATATTCTTTACTTCAACTTTTTTTTAAGTGAGGAAACTAAGAGACAGTACCTTGCTCAACGTCTACAACTAGTTAAAGACTGAGAGAACCAGACTTTAGGTCTGACTTACCTCCTTTCATCTGCAATACTGCATATATTTATTGCCTTGGTTATATATCATTTTTTTTAAAAGATTTTATTTATTTATTTGAGAGAGAGAATGAGAGACAGAGAGCACAAGAGGGAAGAGGGCAGAGGGAGAAGCAGACCCCCTGCTGAGCAGGGAGCCCGATGTGGGACTCGATCCCGGGACTCCAGGATCATGACCTGAGCCGAAGGCAGTCGCTTAACCAACT
This sequence comes from Mirounga leonina, assembly GCF_011800145.1. Classification (NCBI taxonomy): domain Eukaryota; kingdom Metazoa; phylum Chordata; class Mammalia; order Carnivora; family Phocidae; genus Mirounga; species Mirounga leonina. The sequence continues at coordinate 91,402,967 of NW_023270268.1, read as the reverse complement.
GAGCCACCCAGGCACCCAGCCTTGGTTATATATCATATACTACCAGTGTTCTGGTCTTCTTGGAAGCATATCTGTCTAAACCACACAAAGAACTTTAGGATACTAGTTTTTGATTGTTTCTATACCATTCCACATTCTTCCCAGTAGTATGGTCAAAGAAGCAGAGTGGACAAAATCATCTCAGGGAAAAATGATAATTTATTCTCATAAATAATTAATAATTTAGATCCTAAAATCTTGAATACAGTCAACATTTTTGTTATTAGTTCTTTAGCTACCTGAATTAAGAGACTTATCTGCCTCCTTTCAGTGCACTCAAGAATTTTCTCAAGTTCTCCCTGTAGTGTATTTCCACTGGTTTAGCATTTTAATACCTAGAAGAGTACAACTTGCTTATCTAGAAAATTTACTCTTCTAGATTATTTATGAAATATTAAAGAATAATTCTGATATCAACTCCCTTGATAAAAATATGAACAACTCTATTTCTTATTTATTTACCAGAATAATCCACTTATTTAAAACCACGTTTCCTCAAGTCCGTTTTTCTATAAAGGCCTTTTATAGTCATTTTCACTCAAAAGAACACGCAATAGGAAACAGGATAACCACATAAAAAGTTTACAGTTCAGTTTTTTTGAAAAAAGTATAGGGGTACTGCAAATTAGAACAGTTTATGAGTTTCACTTTGTGATTTGATTCATATCCTACATATAAATCAAGAGTTTCTATCTTATGTAAATTTATCCTTGCTATTATAAATTATAATAAGTCTAAACCAAAAAACCCCAACTCAGGGTGTACAGTAATTTGAGAATAATATGGGAAGAATCATCACCTCAGGTCGTTGAAATGCTGTAGTAGCTATTTAATTAATTAATTAATTTTTAAAGATTTACTTATTTTAGAGAGAGAGAGAATGAGCATGAGTGGGAGGAACAGAGGGAGAGGGAAAGAAAATCTCAAGTGGACTCCACACATAGCGCAAAGCCTGATGTGGAGTCAATCTCATGACCCCTGAGATCACGACCTGAGCCGAAATCAAGAGTCGGATGCTTAACCTACTGTGCCTCTCAGACACCCCTACTGTGGCCATTTTAGATGTAGTTGAGGATAGGCAGGCTAAAAGAAAATGCCCAGGACATAGAAAGGCAGATATGCAGGTGGCTGACCATATTTACGTGTATCACTATTCTACAACAAGAATATTGGTTTAAAATTCATTGCTACAAAGATTAGGGAACCTCCTAATGATGATAAATAATGATTTACAGTAATTAAAAATTTTTTTTAATTCCATACAATGAATTTTATAAATAAGTAATCTACTGCTTTCAAATGAAGAAGTATAACCCTTTGATGAACTGGGATTCTAGAACACTTGCTTTTATTGTTCATCCCCAACTTATTCTCAATTCCATTTTTATCACTTCCCATTCTGTAACATACCTACACTCTTTTTAAAATCTCTCTGATCCTTTTCCTATTTCTTCTTTTTTTAAAAGATTTTATTTATTTATTTAAGAGAGAGACAGCACAAGCTGGAGGGGCAGAGGGAGAGGGAGAATCTCAACTCAGGGCTGGATCCCAGGACCCTGAGATCATGACCTGAGCTGAAACCGAGAGTCAGATACTTAACCGACTGCACCACCCAGGCACCCTTTTTCCCTATTTTTTTGTTTTCTCTATTTTTGTCCTTTTTTCCACTTGCTTTCTGGAACCTCTATGCTATTTCATCTGCTTTCCTCATGTGCAGGTACTCTTGCCCCTTGACCCCAAGACATCCAATTTGCCTGAGTTTGCATGGTGCTCTCTGGCAGCCCCAAATATCCTATTTTAACTCTCATTTAAGCAGTTCTCCCTTCTTCTGGCCCAGCCAATAAACCACCACTCCTCTATATCTCCCCACAAAGCTATCAATCTCTCAGATAACCCAGCTAAGTAGTAAAACAGTAAACTCTTCAAACTAAATCATACTAATGTTTTGATAATCTTTACACATCTTTGCTCAACCCCCAACTTGTCCTATGCCCTCAGGGGAAAATGTTTGCTAAAATAACTTTACTTGGTAAAATTTCATACAAATTAGGTAGAAAATTGGTACTGGGGATGTGTGGTGGGATTAACAGGAGACTCACATTTAAACATACAAAGCAACTTATTTCCCAATATATTCCAGCCTTGGAATAGGCAAGGAATTGGTGAATAAAGAAAATAATGATCCTTGTTGGAATTTCCTGATTCCACCTGCTTCCTAAGGTCTGATTCAATTATGTCCCATCTTTGAGATACAATGACTGAAGGAAAAGAGGGTGTGCCAAAGGTCTGTCCAGGTTTCCAATGTCTAGATGCAGAGAGTATCAGTCAGGGGGTCCCAGAACACTGAAGCCCCAGTGCCAGAAAAATGAGAGACATCTGATAATCTGACTTGTAGACCCAGGAGGTCAAAAGGATCTCCAAGTTTTCTGTCCCATATCTGTTCATCTCTCTTCCTCCTATAGCTGATCACAGAAACACTTGTTTTATTTTTTCTTACAGATTTTTTAATTTGTCTGACAGAGACACAGTGAGAGAGGGAACACAAGCAGGGGGAGTGGGAAGAGAAGCAGGCTTCCTGCCAAGCAGGGAGCCCGATGTGGGACTCGATCCCAGGACCCTGGGACCATGACCTGAGCCGAAGGCAAACACTTAACGACTGAGCCACCCAGGGGCCCAGAAATACTTGTTTTAATTATATGAGTATAATACTAATTATCATTTATAGCTAATTACTCATGGCACAGTAATAAACATCAAAGTGCAATTAGCTTTGTTGTTAAAGCTTTACTTTAATATAAACCTGTGTTTTACTCAAATGTTTAATCTTCATAGAAAGGGTAGGTTTACCTGACTAATTAAAACAACACTAGGGGTGCTGGGTGGCTTAGTCAGTTAGGCATCTGCCTTTGGCTCAGGTCATGATCCCAGGGTCCCGGGGTCGAGCCCTGCGTCGGGCTCTCTGCTCAGTGGGGAACCTGCTTCTCCTTCTCCTCCTGGCTTGTGCTCTCTCATTATCTCTGTCTCTTTCTTCAAAAAAAAAAAAGCCCAACACTAACAGCAACTAGAAGGAACATTAGAAATGTCTAATAAATATTGGTTGCATGAATCAATACTGTGTTTACTTAAAAGTGGCATGTGTCACTCAAACATTCATTGAACACCTACTACATGCAGACAAGGATTTATCTTTATTTCATTTGGGGGAATTAGCACAGACTTCATTAAAATTTGTGAGGATGGAGGAGGGTTTTACAGCAGAACTTCACTAACACCCTCCCACCCTTAGTGTTTCCTATCTCTGGACTCTCTCTAGCTATACAACCAATTAGGTGATTGATTCTCCTTTTTTCAAGCTCTTGTATTATCCAGTTTTATTCTGATCATTCATTAATTGCTATTAAATAATATGTGCTTTGAAGTTGCATCTGCACAACAGTTACATATTTGCCTTGGTAAACAAGATCATCATTTGGAAGCACTGATCCAAAATTAGAATACAGAGGATCAAATATAACACCAAATAACACTTCTTTCCCGGGCAGCTGTGTCCTTATACAAAAACACTGTTCAAGTGTAATACTGATGTAGAAGGAAAGGGAGAAAATACTACCGGTGATTACAGCTCAGTTTCAGAATGGCTGCAAGGATAGGCATTTTAACGCTTAAAAAAGAAGGGCCATATCTCAAAATGATGGTACTTTCAATTTAATACATTTAGTTTTATGGAAACTAATTTCAAGGACATAATTACAGAGTTCATTTGAATAGATACAAAGACTCACGTACATCCTTTTCACTGATATGCAGTGAGTCACAGAAATACTTGGAGCTGTAGAGATTGCATACTACATCTACATACACCACATCCAAATATACACATATTCTTTAAATCCTCAAAGATATATATGTACATCCAGACATAGAGAGAACCATAGTTATGTTTTATATTCTGGGCAAATATAACAATTTGAAATGTTAAAATAAAACAATCTTCAGACCTTTTTAAAAACTTGTAAATATCACACATGTATAAATAAAGTTTGAACCAAATTATTTATTCTTCTTCAAATTGAGCCTTTACTTTAAAAGGCATATGTCAAAGCTGAAGTTAAAAAAACTTTAGAGACTTTTAAGGACGTTAAAGTTAGCTGAGTCTATTAGTTTACAATATAGAAACTGCCTGTTCATAAAAGTCTTTCCAATATTTTCAAGACCATATTCTAAAATCTAAGCCAATTTATTTTCATGTCCATTTGTTTTAGGAGTGTAATTTATTAGAGAACAGGTAAATAGCATTTACCAGGTCGTGATTCATTATATTGCAACAAACTCAGGATAACAATGCACAATGAAAAACCACTTCACACCCACTAGGATGGCTATTAAAAAAAAAGAGAGGAAAGTAAGTATTGGTGAGGATGTGGAGAAGCTGGAACTCTCGTACATTGCTGGTGAGAATGTAAGACATGCAAACCACCGTGGAAAATAGTTTGGCAGTTCCTCAAAAAGTTAAACATAGAATTACCACATGACTCAGCAATACCTAAAAGAATTAAAAACAAGTATTCAAACAAATACTTGTAAACAAATGCTCCTAGCAGCACTATTCACAATAGCCAAAAGGTATAAACAAACCAAATATCCATCAATAGATGATGGATAAACAAAAATGTGGTGTATCCATACACTATGGATTGAATGTCTGTGTCCCCCTAAAATTCATATGCTTAAGCCCTACTCCCCAATGTAATAGTATTTGGAAATGGGCCCTTAAGAGGTAATAAGGTCATGAGGGTAGAACTGACATGAATGGGATTAGTGGCCCTATAAGAGAAACAAGAGAGGTAATCTCTTTCTACCATATGAGGATACAGTAAGAAAGTAGCCATTTGCAAACCAGGAAGTAGGCCCTCATCAGAGATCAAATCTACGAGCACCCTGATCTTGAACTTCCTAGCTTCCAGAACTCTGATAAATGAATGTTTGTTGTTAAGCCACATAGTCTCTGGTGTTTTGTTATAGCAGCCTGTACTGATTAAGACATAATACAGTAGAACATTATTCAGCCATAAAAAGGAATAAAATACTAGTACACTGCTACAACATGGACAAACCTTGAAAACATTATGCTAAGTGAAAGAAGCCATACACGGACGCCTGGGTGGCTCAGTTGGTTAAGCGACTGCCTTCGGCTCAGGTCATGATCCTGGAGTCCCGGGATCGAGTCCCGCATCGGGCTCTCTGCTCGGCAGGGAGTCTGCTTCTCCCTCTGACCCTCCTCCCTCTCATGCTCTCTGTCTCTCATTCTCTCTGTCTCAAATAAATAAATAAAATCTTTAAAAAAAAAAAAAAAAAGAAAGAAGCCATACACAAAAGGTCACATAATATATTATTTCATTTATTTAAAATATCCAGAATAGGTAAGTCCAGAAGCAGGAAGCACATTGGTGGTTGCCAAGGGTTGGAGGAGTAGTTAATGGGACTGACTGCTTAATGGGTATGGAGTTTTCTTTAGAATCAATGAAAATGTTTTGGAATTTGATTTAGGTGGCAGTTGTACAACACTGTGAATATACTAAATAAAGTAAACTGAATTGTTTACTTAAAAATGGCTTGTCTTATATGAATTTTATCTGTTTTCAAAAAAGCTTAGAAATCCATAGAAAAACAAATTCAGTTGCTTTAAAATTTTATTTTCTTTAGTAATAATGAAAAATTATCAGCCAGTGACTAAAGAATCACATGTAGTTATTTCAAAAATGGTACATATGGACAGTGAAACAGAATCCTGGATTTTTAAATCTGATTAAATATAATGTTTAAGTAATATCTCAATTTTGATCAACACATACAAGTGCATTATAGAGTATGTACCTAATATGTCTGAATATAAGAATTATTCTCCAAAATGTATCCATCATAAATATCTTGTTGTGTTTGGGGTTCTATCAAGTTGCTTACTTGACAAAAGGCTTCCTTGATTCATGTATTTTGAGAAACAAAGTACTTATTGGAGAAGATATTTAGTGTGAATAAAACCATAATCAATGCTGGTTTGGGAAACTCTTAAGTTCACCTGACAGAACTGGTTTTAAAAAAAAAAAAAGGAGACAAATAAATTTAACATTAACTTAGTACTTTCTGATGCCAAGATTCCACAGTTGCAAGTGCTGCATGTCATTGTATACAGAGCCTTTTAGAGACCACTTTAAAAAGCAACTCAGCAGATAGTTATATGTACAGATAATAAACAGCTATCTACAGTACAAAAACAAAATAAAACAACTCATGAAAATGGATACTTGTAGAATTTCCAGTAGTGGCCTCATACAGATTCAAAAACTGCTTCATATCAAAAAATTTATGGTAGTTCAAAATGTAGCTCTACTGATGACAAAGACACAGATGTAAAAACCACCTGGGTGGCTCAGTTGGTTAAAGCGGCTGCTTTCCGCTCATGTCATGATCCCAGGGTCGTGGGATCGAGCCCCACATCGGGCTCCCTGCTTAGTGCTCCCTCTCCCTCTGCCTGCCTCTCTGCCTACTTGTTCTCTCTGTCAAATAAATAAAATCTTTAAAAAAAAGTATTAATAAAATTGTTTTATGAAACTTGAGAGGTAAAAAAGTAAAGTTCCTGAATAAATATTGATTTTATATAATGCATAATTTTAAATACATTTGAGTTAACCAAAAGAAACCTTTTTGGGATATTCTTAATGGGGGAGTAGAGTATCACTTTATATTCAGGGATTATCAGTATATGCATTAGAGAAAAGATTGAAAAGAGCTACACTATAAAATCTTACAGTGATTAATTTGAATGCTAAAAGTGATTATTTGGGGACAGTGATTTTAATTTTCTCTATACTTCTTTTGCATTTTCAACATTTTCCTTAATATATATGTACGACTCTTGATTAAAAGCAGTAAAAATTGAAAATAAAATTTATTTTCTTAATGACACAAAATCATAGACTCTTTGCTCTAGAAGAGTCTAACTTATAGCCAAATTGTAATAATCTTATCTATAACATTTGACATCATCCAGCTTTTTCCTGATATAAAGATCGGTATTTTGGAAAACAAACAAACAAAAAAAACTTGTTCCACTGTTAAACAACTGAAAACTTCATTGATTCATCAATTTTATTTAGTCTCTATCTATGCCAGGGGCTGATGTTTGTATAATAAACTCAAATATGTACTGTTTTCTAATTTTCTGCTACTACTATTTTCAATTTTATAATCAGGAGAAAGAACACAGGTCTACATCTTTCTTTAGAAGATAATCCATGAGGTATTTTTAGACTGTTCTCAAAAGTTCCTTAAGTCTTCACTTTTCTAGGATCTATAGTCAATTCTGTTCCTTTGTATACCCTACCGGCCATTCATTAACATCTTAAAAATGGTGTAGGACCTAAAACAACATTCCAAATGATTTCTGATCAGCCCTAGTCAGAATTAATGCCAGGATATCTGAACATTTTTCCTTTATGAATGTAGTTTAAGACTATATCAGCACTGCTAGTAGTTACATGTTATTGACTGCTTAAGATTATAGTCAATGGAATCATCCAAGTCTATTTTACTAGCAACTCACGTCTTCCAAATCTACTGCTTAAGCAATGCATTTTCCCACTTTCAATTTTAGAAAAGTCTAAATATGGGAGGAAAATTCATCTTAGGATAAAGGAACTATACCTATTTCCTGGTCATAGAAAGCTCTCCATCTCCCTTCTATATTTTTAAGTTTGACTAAGCTGACTAATCAATCAATCGACTATTTATTGCTTATTTTATCTCTAGGAAATTGTACACTTTTAATGTTCAGTTTATGAAGAAAATCACAGCATCAAAGGCAGTGTAGTTGATTAAATGAATCACTTAGGGTCTTAATCAGAGAGGAAAGAAAAGTGGACACACAAGTGATTAAGAAATGATGACTCTACCTGGGTCTTGTAGAAACCACCAGAGCACAAACTCTGTTTTTCCTCTCAACATTTTCTCAGCAGCATCAACGGTGCCAAGCCCCAGGAGGCAAGAGAATTCTCTATCTACATCCCTTATGTAAGTTCTAAGAAAGAGAATTCTAGAATTCCAGTTTTCCTTCTGTTTATAAGATATCTGACTTTATACAAATATAGCCACCAATTTATTTCCAGGTTTAAAAAATTTGATATAAATCTTTGGGAAGCAAGAAATGCATATAACATTCTAAGTTTCAAATACAAATTTGAAAGTTAAATTGTACATTAGTCTTAATAGTGAAATCTCTATAGCTTCTCATGTGCCAAGATTTATTATAATCTGCCAAAAATGAGAGAAACTACGTCTACTGGAAAAATTTTATCTGCCACTATTTTGTTCAAAATCATACAAGTAGTAGCCTAATAAGTGGTTAGAAAGGATGTTTCCTACCTGTGTAAGTACTTAATATGCCCACTTTTGTCCTACACAGATTTTTACTAAAAGAATGTCACTTCAAACACGTATGTAGCTTTCTCAGAAATGGTAAAAAACAGAACTAAGTGTATGGAATTACCTTGAGTGGTGAAGTTGAAGAGTGCAGGTGTGTCTCGCCCATTTGGTAGTTTGACATTTGGGTCCCTTAATTCATCAAAAAATGAATGTGCACAAGCTTCCAGTGGTGTCAATCGGGCAGTTGGTGTATACTCCAGCAGACGGCTACACAGTGCAATTGCTTCCGGTGGAGTCCGGGGTCGGAAGACCTGCAGTACAAAAAAGGGCAAAGAACAATTAATGCTTTATTGTAACAATCATAGCAAATTATCCTTTGAGTATGAGTTCATTCCCACCACTTACAACAACATGGTTGCATTTGCAAAAGGAACCTTCTAGAATGAAAAGAGTTAACTGCATATGATTCACCACACTGGGGTGAACAGTTAATTACAAACTATATGAGAAAAGCTCAGAGAAAAACTAGGGGAAATTAAAAAAAATCTACATTTGCTAATCATAAAGCAGTACAATTAAATATGTACACAAAATATGATATGATAGGCACAAGAGAAAGGCTGAGTTCTGGAGGCAAGCACAACTAGAAGAATATTAAAATTTTCTAAAAGTTTTGACTACTGTGGCAGTAAAAAAAAGGTTGCCTCTTGTGTGTGATTTTTAGCAGAACAATTGTCAGTAATGAATAGCACTACTCAAATTTGGCAATATTTTTTGAAAAAGAAAAGCTATTTACTTTAGGTCTAGAAATGCTAATGATTTGGTATTATCTCTTCAATAAACAGAGTCTATCTTATTTGAAGAAATTCTTGAATACCCAGAATTTGACAAAATGTCCAAAACTGTTTTCTCAAAGAATAGCTGTTATCACAAAAGCTGTTATCACACATGGCCAGATTACCCTCATTTGAATGAATATTCTAGGGTCTTAATTAGGGAGACGGAAATGTACTTTTCATTAAGTGCATTTCATTAAGAGACATTAACTCATAGAAAAAGTCAACTGAAGGCTGTGTTGAAGCAAAATGCAAATAAATTAGTTTGCTTAAAAGAACAGAAAGCTTTCTACACATCTATGTCTTAAAACTCCAAATAGATACATAAAACTATGAAAATAACTTTGTTCTAAATTAAGGACAGTTGAATAAAAGCAGAAAGGGGAAAAACAGAAATAAACATAAACAGATGGACAGAAAGCCTTTGAAACTAAAGAAAAATGAAACATATATCCCTTGCTAGGGGGAAAACAATCAAACAGAAGGTGTGGTTGTGGTAGTGGACAGACATATAAAGAGAGGCAGATGTGTATAAAGGGAGAGAAATAGTGAGGGAAGGACATGTGGATTGTGATGAGGATGGAGGAGCCTGGGAGTAAGGTTTCCTAATGAGAATGGCTCATGTAACATCTAACTATCACTTAGGCTGAAGGGTAGCAGAACTAGTTACTACCATAGAGCTCATTACTTTTCAAGAGACTGTAAGAGTACTTTCTACAGTGAAAACCTTTTTTTTCCTTTAGTTTTTACACAAAGTTTATTACTAATAAAGATATTTTCCACGGAAATTGAGAAATTGGTTTGGGTAGGATCCCAGGAATTTATTTCAGAGCATCAAAGACCTTATTTATTTGACTATATTAGAAAACCCTCTGTATGGTGAAAAATTGCTTTATCTTTATTCTTTTGAGTGATCTGACTCACCCCAGTCAAGGAAACCTTAGGTATTGTATTATTTGAAATGTTTAGATCTTCCACTGTTCTCAGTCATTTTTCCCTCTCTTGCTTCCTAGCCAGGTCCATAATCAAACTCCGAATGTAAAAGAAAATAATCAGTGGGAAAACTCTGAAAATTTTTCACAAAAATATTAAGCATTAATATTTTATTTTATCCTGAGGGCTGTTTGTATTTATTTCACAGCATATGGATTTATTTTGCTAGCCAGTCTAAGGGAAAATGCTTTTGCACCAATATGGGAGTGCATAAATAGAATTAAAAGTACCACCAAAAGTAGAAATAAATATCTCCGGCCAACATTCAAATGTAGGGTAGCTGGACAGTGAATGTATTTTAAGTGAAAAAATTTCATGTTACATTAATGAGGATTTTGTATTAAAGCTATTAATAAACCACTATTGTAAGCTTATCTCTAATTATTAAAAAAAAATCATCCACATTCATTTGGTATCTTACTGGCTACAAGTAACCATCCATGTTGGTACTAAGACACGTATTAGCCTATTTTGCCAGGGAATCCTAACTCATGGAATCAAAGAGTTAAAAACAATAAAGAAGAACTCATTCTAAGAGCCCATATTAAAATCAAGACTTAATCTGCCTTTTAAAAAGTACCACTGTTATTTTAAACACTTTTGAGAGATTCCTGATGAGCAGAGCCTTGGTTTAGTACTCTATGGATTAAGGCTAAGTGGGAAATTACGTGGAGTCAAAGCCCAGTGTCTTCCAAAGTTCAGATTTGTCACCATAATATAGGGTGTGGTAGTATTCTACTTCAAAAAATTACAGGCCAAACTAGAAAACAGCTCTTCTGAATTATCTTTGTGTCTAAAGAAAGGGAAACCAATAACAACTGAAATATGGCTTTTAATAATGAAGTTTCTAATGCCATTTTATTCCTTACTCACTTAAATTGTTTAACATTCAGAACCTTTAGTTCTGTGCATCTTTGTTAATATTTATTATCGTAAAAATAATTTCTAAACCCCACAGTTCCTAAACTTCGGTCTAGATGTTAATAAATCACTCAGGAGACTGACAATCTTAATATACCGTAAGTAAAACCTATCCCATACAGTGGATGGAAAAAAAAAAAAAATCACAGCTACCTACATTGTTTTTACTATTACATTTCTAGAATGAATAATGGTTTAACCTTTCTAAAAAAAAGTTTTCCCCCTAGTTTTATATATAGATCTGCCCTGAAATTTTGGGAAAAAAAAATTAAGTACATACCCGCACTCCTGAGGTGAAATGTCCTGTTCCTGACGAATCCTAAAGATGATAATGCAGTGAAATAATCCAAACAGGGGAAGTCAATCCAAAAGAGAATAGTCCAGCAAGGAAAAATATATCCAGTGTTATAAGAAATCCATGGTGTGGGGGGGGACATAGAAAATGTTTATACAGTTATAAACTTTAAACATCAGTCTCCACAGTAGCAAGTCCAAGTTTTAAAAATTATTTCACCACAGTGTATGCAAAAAAAATTTTTTGATTGCGCAATGGTGAGGCACAATAAAGAAACATTTTAATTTTAATTTATTATGTTCCAATGCCAGTGCGTTTATTAAAAAAATACAAAACCAAAAAAAGTTAAAATCAAAATGAAATCTAGAAGTAAACTTCCCAAAGTAAAGTGTTTGGTCTTCTACGACCTGGATTCATCATCCATTGACATGGCTGGGAGGGGGCATATTAGCCTGCTTTTAAAGACATCAGTTCCCAATATGCTAATTTTTATCTATTAATATATTTCAGTTAGACAGTATAAACATTTTTTGCTTAATTATTAGTGATGAGAGGAAAGTAATAAATAGATTTAATTTATATTACTACAGATTTCAAGCCAGATATTTTCAATTTGTGTGAGCTAAGAAGGATCAGGCCACCGCGGATTATTCTCCATTTTGGATTGACTTCCCTGCTAAAAGATATTTGCTGACATTCTCATTATTTTAGGATTCTTCAGGCAAATGACATATCACCTCAAGAGTGCGGGTATAACTTACTTTTTCTATTGTGGGCTTTGCCCCCTCATACCCTTGCACCCATTACTTAGTAAAAATAAATATAGAACATTCTCCTTTTTGGAAAAACTCACTGAAAAAAAAAAACCCCTACATCTTTGAGCACTACAAATTCAACACAGTTTCATGTGCAAATATGCCCAATTCACCCACCAAAAGCTAAACAAAAAATATATACAATAAACAATACAACTAAGGGACAGTCACAGTTATAGGTGACATGCATAGTAATGTACACCAACACCTAGGCACAACGGAGCCAAATATGCAAGGGAGGTAGTAGGATCTATTATGTCTAGGTATTGAGAACAAAAAATGGCAGAACTCACCAGTAGCTGTGAATTCCCTTGGCTATTCTAAGAGAATTTAACATTCTTTTAGGATAGTTTCCAGTGGGGGAATTAATATTTTGCAAAATAAATAATCCGCGGATTACTTTTAGTCTGCAGACTAAAATTTAGTACACGGATTAAAATCCGGCCCATCAGAATAAAAATCTCTTGTGAACTAAAATACAATCAGGTGGACAAAAATAGAAAGCGAGACTAAAAAAACTGAGAGCACAAAGGAAGACTCAACTGGGCCAACTAACAATTAGTGCGCAGACTAAATATGGCCAGCCAAGTAGGTTAGCAAGGCCATGAAGAGCCCAAAACCCCCCTGTAAAAACTAAAAACAAAAGTAAATAAATAAAACAAAACAGAACAAAGCAATAAATAAATAAACAAAAGAAAGAAAGAGAACAGAAAGGAAAAATTGAAAAGAACCAAAACACTGACATGAACTTTTAAGTGATTCAAATACTACCTCACCTATGCAGCAACTCATTTTCTTAAATTGAAACAAACTGTCACCACAAATACTAGTCCATAGAAGAAACTAAAAGAAACAATTCATTTTTCAAAAAGAAAGTCTCTATGGTATTTAACAAATGCAAATGAGTCCTTAAATGAAGACTTATTCAAAATAAATTTGCATTTGGATAACTCAAAAATGACAGAGGCAATTTTCCCCTACATGGCCTAGGACAGACTTTCTGCCATCAAATATCAAATTTCAACCTAGAGCTAACGGTTACCACTGAATCTTAAGCCTTTTAAAATTACCATTTATAAACAGTCATATATACAATATCAAGGCCTACGGTTGATTCTCACAGCATCAGCTCTCCACAATTCTACGGTATTAAACAGCCAACCAGAGCAATGTAGAAATGCCTATGGGCGATGAGAATCTAAGTAGAACATGGAACAAGTGCTGTGCCTGTTCCGAACAGCTAGTCCTCCCTAGATTTCACTGTGATAAATGTACAACACAGACACTGTTCTCTGGTTATACAATACACACAAACACAAGGACCCAATGTTAAAAACTGGTAAACCATGAACTCCTAAAGGAGCAACCCCAATGCTGGCTCTCAAGTCATCTGTTAATCATCTAAAATTATTTGTAATTTGTAAACCTAAATACAGGATTAAAAGTGAGACAATGCCATGGATTTGTTGAATAGGTATATTAATTAACCAAGTTAAGTAGCTACAAAAAGAACTTAAGTCTACTAAAGAGCTGATATGTGGTACATAATTCATAAGAAACACAAACATCCTTTCCTTAGCCACAACAGAGCCAGCATTCAATTAATTTTATCTGTACTTATTAAAAGGCTTACTGAGTTTTCCTGAGCTCTATTACACATAAGACATATTATATGTGTTGATATCAGCATTTAACTATGCAATGTAATTTCTTCCTCTAACTTCATTCACTGATAAAATAGTACTGCAGACTTACCCAGAAGTATGATTTACCAAATGTCCACTTACTCAATTTAATCTCTTATTGTTCATAAAATAGTTACTATAGTCAGACTGACCTTCTTAGGAATACAGGAACATTTTTCTTTTCATCCACACCTCCTCATCTTAAGGGAGAGTCCCCTAGGCTAATTCAATAATTCCTGGCCTTACCAACATCTAAGCAAATCTAAATCCTCCCTCAACAGCCCACCCCACCTAGTCCTTCTATCACCTTTAAGGAGGCTGGCTTCCTTTTTAACTCCACCACCCTCACTGGAGATCTGACTTATACCTACAGTATGTGAAACACTTTTGAACACCTACAACACACAATCAAGTTATATTATTCGATACTTGCTTCAACTGAGCAAGTTATATCACCTGTAAGCTTTTCAAAAACAAGGGTTATATATTTTACTTCTTTTGCATCCTTTATAGTATCTGAGTATTTGGCACAGTGCTGGGTACATAGGAGATATGGGTTTTAAGGAACAAATGATATATTAAAAGCAGATTTTTGCTTTCTTTTTTATCCACCCTCAACCCTACCCCTCTGCTCCCCACAAGTGATCTTGAAACTTATGCCTTAGTATTCTTTCTTTTTTATATTATTCCTCCTACATAGGGATTAGCCATCCTAGTGGCTAGATTTTAAAGTGCGTAGTTTCCAGCAAAGAAATGGGAGTATACCCAGTACAATTAGAGAAGTGAGGAAGTCTACTCACACGGGAAAATAAATGTTAGACAAGGAAAAGTGATTATTTAACACTAATAAAGATGTAGGTGGAAAATTCAGTAGAGAACATAGTGTATTTAACGAGACAAGTGATAATGGATTAGTAGAATGTTCAGGGCAGAGGGATGTTAAGTAATAACATAGATAGTTAAGTTATATTAATAATATAGAAACTAATTTACCTAAGCAATAGAACAAAAAACAGATGAGTACAATCTTAGGAACCAGTAGAAGTCCCAACATAGTTTTATGCTTTCTGGAGTACATGTAAGCAAACCCAGAAAAGGCTGACAGAGTTCACCTGCAAAAAAGAAGTCTGACAATTTTTGTTTTGTGCTCTCTCGACCCCTCTGAAGGCATTTTTAATTTTTAAAAAACCTTTTTTAAAGGTTTATTTGAAAGAGAGAGAATCTTCAAGCAGACTCCTTGCTGAGCACGGAGCCCAACTCAGGGCTCCATCTTACACAACCCATGAGATCACCACTTGAGCTGAAACCAAGCTCAACCGACTGAGCCACCCAGGTGCCCCAAAGGCATTTTTTAAACTATAAATGTGTATAGTTGAAACAGATTAGTTTATCAAGTGAAAAACCTTGTATTGAAGGGCTCAGGAAAAAAGGTAAGATTATAAATAAAGTCTTAAAAAATCAGTAGGAAAAAAGTAAGTATAGTAGGGTTTTATGTTTAGCTTTAAACATAGAGAATAATAAACATAACCTGTCCAGTCTAGTCTGGTACCTTAACAGCTGAAATGACCTCAACCTCAATTTTCTGATTACTCTTAGCTAGTTGTAAATAGTAACTAAATTCATTCATTTTCAAGTATGTGGACAGTGTTCTAAGAAATTGAGTATGTAAGGACTGACTTGTGGATACTGCTTTCTAGGATACTTAAATAATAATCTATGGTCCCACATATCCCATAGACATTTAACTATTAAATAAACTTATTATGTATGCCAAAAACTTAGTAACAAACATTTTGAAGCAATTTATATCCATCTTATTATTACCACTATGAAAAAGAAATTAGGAACTGCTATAATACATACGGCATGACTTGGAAGGTATTATAAGAGTTACATGGTGGGAATTAATCATGGAGAGCTCAGATAATTAAAAAATATTTCATGGGAGAACTAAGATTTGAGGTCTTGAGGAAAGGTTAAGATTTGGTAAGCAGAGAAGATCATTCTAAGTGTGAAAAGAAGATACTAGTAAAAGAAGCATATATGGCTTCTCTGGGGAAGAGAGGTTAGGAAGGTTAGGAACAGGACAAAAGTAAACCTCTTGCTTCTCTGGAAAAAAAAGAAACATTAAGTTTCTGTTATCCAAAATGACTATATAATCTGTTATCCAAAATGGGACACTTTTGAGAGTGAAGGGGAAGTCAGTTAATAATTACACTGAACAAGCATAAAGTGGCACATATGATCACCATTGTCCTTATATGCATATTATGTCAGATTTTCCTAAAGACAGTAAGTAAACAGAGAAGATTTTTAAGTAGGAGTGACAGTATTACATGTGCTTTTAAGAAAACTAACTTTGAGAGCAATGAGGATTACAAAGGATGTGAAACTGAAAGAGGGAAACTGGTTAGGAGGTTGTTTTAACAAATTCTATGATATGACGATGGCCTAAAGTCAGGGCAGTGGGGATAGAAAGGACAAATCACAGGACTATATTGGAGGTAGCATCTTTATTTAGAACTGAAATAAAATATTCCTTTATATGCACATTACTATTTTCAAAAGAAATCAGAAAAGACAATAGCTAATTGCTATCTTACAAAAGAAAAAACTTGAGGCACACAGAGTAGAAGCAGTACTCAAACTAGGTCCTCACTGCATACCTAATAGACTGTTATTTAACCATACCTCCATATACTAAATGCAGAATTTAAGCTTCCTCTCTTCTGCCAACGAATCTCCATCTCTACTTAATTCTTAAATTTCCTTTGCATCATTTGTTTTGCTTTCTATCTGGCTTTTTATTCTTTGAAGTTTACAGCGTACACCAATGCAGAAGGTCTTTATCCTCCTATCCCCAATCCAATAATGGTCCCTGTTTCAAAACATTAGCACCAATTTCCTTTCCTACTTAAACCACAAGCGCTTCATCAATGAATTAGATTACTCTGGCTATTAAGTAATAGTTAAGGGCAACTTACTGGATTTCTAAATTCTCAAGATTCTTGCCATAAACCATACTAGGTTCATCTCACTATTTAGTTCCTCTGCTTGCTATCTTTCCTAAACATCTGAATCCCTTCACCTCAGTGTTTCCATGGAAGACATTTTCTCTCTTGATCTTTACGTCTGCCTACGTTTTTGAGTACACCAGCTTCCAGTCCTTGGGGATACAGCTATACTACACTGCAGCACAGAAAAGCAGGGTGAGGAATACTTAGATTACACCAAAAAGAGCTTTATTTTTCTTTCTTCATAAAAATGGCATGATTATTAATGAAAATATGGAAATGCAAAACAAAGAAAATAAAATCACCTACACTCTCCTCACCCAAACTACCATTAGCATTTTGGACTATTTTCCTGTATTTATTCGTTATACAGAATTGTCTTTGTTTTTTGTTTTTCTTTAACATGACTGAAATCATAGTATACTACAAATCACTTATAAACACTTCAACTTCTAATAAGTTCACTAGATTCAAACTGCAACTCAGCCTTTAAATCCCAACAGGCCACCTAGGGTTCTCTGAGTTTAGAGCCAGGTGAGAGACCCTAAGTATCTTCTGACCGAGATTCAAAATAAATTTTAAGTGTGGTGGGAAAGGCAACATCATGGTCAGTGAAAACTAACCTATAATTCTGGCACTAAAATACCAAGGTCTCTGATCTAAATAAGTAATTAGTAATAAAGGGATCTTCTGCAATGAAGAGAGATAACAAGATTGAGAACTTGAAGGAAAGTAACTAGAATCAAAATACAATTTAGAGATAGAAAAAGACACACTTTGAATCTGGGAATATAAATGATTTCACCTCTTATTATAAAAGATCTATTACCAATTAAATGAACCTATCACTGCTCAAAACAAACTATTATATGTACATTTTTAAGCATAGAAAATCTCTGCGTGAACTATAAAAGAGTTGAACTTTATTAACTCACAAAAATATATAATGAAATATAAGTAAGCGTGAGAGGAGGTGCACGGTGCATAACTCTAAGTCTGGCACTACACACACACACACAAGTAGAAGTTTAATCCTGGTTTTGTCATGGCCACCTATGTAATCTTGAATAAGTTACTTGGTATCTTTGACCAGAGTTTCTGAATCTATAGAGTAAGGATGCTAGAGATTCACTCTAGCAATAAGCCCTAATGAGATTTTTTTCTCTGCCCTTAATGTCATAAATTAAACTGAAATGAAAAAATTTTAAATAAAATCTCTCTTAAATCATTTCAATTAAGTATCAAAGCAAAAAATAAAGATTTCTGGTAAATTAGTACTTATGCTCTTCAAATTGGTTCCAACTATGCTCTAAGAATTGGTTAGGCTATCCAATGGTAATGACATCCTGTTAACATATCGATGCTTTCAATGTATACTCCAAACAAGATCAAATCTTTTTATTCCCCTCCCAAAATACCAACAGGAAAGCAAACAAAAGAAGAAAAACACACAGCATCATTTATAAGACCTACAAACAGTTTCAAAAAAGAATAAAGAAAATATAAGAAATACATGTTTTCATATGCTATATGATATTAAGTACCTCTGTGTAAAGAAATTAACTTTTGAGTTTTAAGTAGTCAAAATTTATATATAAGATACTACTCCTAATGAAATTCTATATTTTAATGGTATAGGTACACTGTCCTCAACCTACAAATAAAAACCCAGGCTGAAAACTGTCTACAGGAAATCAGTGGGAACAAAACTATACACAGTCAATGCAACACTAAAGGACAACTACCCAACTATCTTTACATGCAGAACTGCTGTGTACTTTGTACTCAGGCAGCTATCTAGTACCAAAATAGTTTAGTTTAAGAACAATGAGAAACCCAAGTTTAAGTTAACTATTGGTCAATGTGCTTTTTAAAAAACTCATTTTGACTCACCTTAGTCCAAGGATGTGCCTTAATTTGAGGGAATTTGAATTCTGTGTAGTTTGGGTTCATTTCTCTAATTTGCTCCCTTGTTGGTGTCCCCAGGACCTAGACAGAGAAAGCAAGTTATTGCCGTATTTTTCTATATACTTACAAATCAGTCTTTATGTTTTAATGTATTGGTTTCATTGGAAAAAAGAATTCCAAAGTCATGAAATATATAATTCATTAAATACAGCAGACTTCGCAGAAGATTTTTAACTGACTCTAGATCCTATGCTCTACTACCCTACACAGACTTTTATGATAATCATGTTAAACCAGGGTTATACAAAAAGATCACTTAAAAACATTCAAGTAAAAATCAAACATCTTTGTTCTATTGAGAAAAACCATCTATTGCAATCATGGGCATCTGAAATGAGATCTTGTGTTCATTTAGTAAAGTATAGCCAAAGGTTTTATTATCAATAAATTAATCAGGAGAACCTTACTCAGTGTCATGAATAATTCTATTCAATCAATGAATATTTAGTGATTGTTCCCTGTGTACAAGGAACTATGTGATGACATACAGAGACTACAAAGAACAAGAGATTTCTTGTTATAATGAACTTATATGTTTGTGTGTGGAAAAAAGTCTAACTATAATACAATAGGAAAATACGTTCAGCATTTCAATGTCTCTAGAGATACAGTATGCGCTGGACAAAGGAAAGCATACAGAACTGACTGCATGAGACATGATAGGAAGAAACATTAATTACTAAAAATGAGCACTTTGAAAAAAGATGACATACGTTACTCATCTTTATGATTCTAAAGCCTGGTATAAAACAAATTTGTTAAAATATTCGGCCATTTACAATCCAAAACCAGTGCCACAGAAGGAGTGTAATGTACTAAGTACTTGATTTGTGGTGGCAACCAATCAGGGCAAAGTAAAAACTTCAGGAATTTTCCTGCTTGTTCGTTTTTTGGTTCTAATTCTGTAGACTTCATTAAAAACAGAACTTAATCAAGATTTTTAAGAGTTTTGTTCTTCAAAAGACACTCTTAAGAAAACAAAAAGGCAAGCTACAGACTGAAAGAAAACATTTATAAAACATACATTCTGCAAAGAACTTATATACAGAATATACAGAAGACTCCTATAATTCAAAAACACCCCCCCCCCATGGGCAAAAGATACAACTAGACACTACCCATGAAGACACAGATATTACGTAAATAAGCACATGAAAAAATACTCAACATCATTATCATCAGGGAAATACTAGTAAAACTGTAAGACACCACCTACATACCTACTCAGAAGAGTAAAGTTAAAAAAAAGATTGTGTATACCAAGTCTTGGTGAGGCTGTAGAGCAATGGAGGCTCTCATCCACTGCTAGTGGAAATGTGAAATTGTATGGCACCTTAGAAAACACTTTGGCAGTATGTTAAAAAGTTAAACATATACTTACCATACATCCATCACTCCCACTCCTAAGTATTTACCCAAGAGAAATGAAAGCATATGTTCATACAAAAACTTTTACACAAATGTGCACAGCATCATTTTTGCAACTGCCAAAAAGTGGAAACAAATGTCCACAACAGATGAATGAATAAACAAACGGTGGTATATCTATATGATGGAATGCTACTCAGTAACAAAAAAACAACATGGATGAATCTAAAAATAATTATACCCGAGTAAAAGAAGTCAGACCAAAAAGAGTACCTACTGTATAATTTCATTCATATGGAATTCTAGAAAATTTTGTCTACAACAACAGAAAGAAAAGCCATGATTGTGAAAGGCTGGAGACAAGTTATTACAAAGAGCACTAGGAAATTACTGGGGGTGAGGAGTATGTTCATTATCTTGATTTCATGGTGGTAGTTTCATGTGTGCACACATATGTCAAAACTTCCCAAACTGTATACTTTAAATATGTGCACTTTACTGTATGCCAATTACATCTTTCAGAAATTATTTAAATATTCAAATACATAAAGTTTAAGTAAGATAAGTGGAAAGGACACTGAGCTACAGAGCTGTAGTATTATTTGTCAATATAAGTCAAAAAGGAATCTAGTTAACTATAAACTGACCTTTAATTCCTAAAAGACAATTTCTGAGCAAACACCTGATGTTACTGGAAAGAAAAGAAAAGATGTATAAAAATAATCTAAATTATAAACACATCATTCTGTGGAAAGTTTGCTTTTGGGCACTGGAAACAAATGTCTAGTTAAATAACCTCCCTTCCTTCTTGTAGCAGAAGTCCAGCTTTATAGAGAGGAGCAAGGTATTATATCTAGTACTGGGAAGAGAAGTCTCTGGCCTTTGCGACTGCAGATATCAGACACTTATTAAGTCAGGAACTATTCACACTTAAAATATGAAGGCTAAAAAGGAATCTTAATTTTTATTTTTAAATAATTAAGCAAACATTTATATCCTATTTTACCCCTTGATGAAGTGTGTGTGTGTGTGTGTGTGTGTGTGTGTATGTACTGGGAAAGAGGGAGAGGAGTGAAAAAGGGAGAGTGAGCTAATCAATAATTCTGCCCCCCAAATGCAACCCCACTGGATTCTTTTAATTGCTGAACAAAAAAACCAAAAGCAATGACACGAATGAGTATTTAAAAATTCATACCTTCAATGACCCTACAACTTAATAATTCCATTTTAAGTTATATACTCTAGCCTAGAGAAACTTTTTTATACATCCAAAGCAACAATGTAACATAATAAAATACTATAAAATACTATAGGCACAAGCAAAAATCCAAAAGTAGAATTAGTAAATACACTGTAGCATAGTCATAAAATGGTACACTAACTAGCAATGAAAATGAAGCACAGCTACACATACCTTCTGATGAATCTCACAAAATGGTGAGTTCTCACTCAGCAATGAATACATACAGGACTGTCTTATATAAAGCTTAAAAACAGGCAACACTAAACTATATTTTAGTATATATAGTAAAACTGTAAAACTAATAAAAAACATGGGAATATTCATTAGATTATTCAGCTTAATAGGAAAATATAAGAGAGACTGTGACTGGGATGGGGCATAAGTAATTCCTCTAATTCTTAACATGAGTGATAATTACATTGATATTTGCTTTATTATTGTGCTTTACATTGAACACATTTTAATATATTTTGGCATTATGATATATATCACAATAAACAAAATAAGACTTAAGAAATGCCCACTTTTAAATCAGTGAGTATTTGTTGTACAGTTCCCCTCTATTTATTCAGTACTTTGTTAACACAAGACACAGTCCTAACTCCCCACAAGTTAGTAAGAATGCTAAAAAAATGAAAATTGTATGATGTCCATTAGTAAATCCATCCTTTTACTGTATAGACAGAATTCACATGGACTTATCAGCCATTTGGTTAACTTTCTGATAGGGGCTATGTGAGAGAATTCAAGGACACTCCTTGAAGTGAATATTTAATTCTTACTGTTTTTTGTTATATCCTAAGAACATTCCCAATTGAAGTAAATCTGTGAAATATACAATAAAACAGCTGAGAAACATATGCAATATGCACAAGGTTTGCTTAACATTCGAACTTTTAATAATTTATTTAATGTGAAAGCAAGAAGTATACTGTATATGTGTTTTCACTCCCATATCTTCTCCCTAGATTCATGTCTCACAGCCACTCACATCTAAACATTTACCCAAAATTTTGTAATGAAAAATGTCAAACATAGAGAAAAGTCGCACTTTTTTTTTTTTCAGTGAAAACCCTCTTCCTTTATACCAACTACCCAGATTCCATGATTAATGTTTTACTATGTTTGGTTCATCACATTTCCATCCATCTATCCATACATCAATCCACCTTATTTTTTTGATACATTCCAAAGTCAGTTGCAGACATTGCCACATGTTAGCGCATATATAATTAAGGTTCAATATTTATGACTTTTATTTAAGCATTTTTTACATACTTGGAATCTTCCTTCAATATACACAGTATGTACATGCGGAAAATTTTTTATTACAATGGGAAATAATCTGCTTCGACAGTGATATAAAAAAGACTATTATAATTCTAATTGATGGTCAGAGTTTAACTATGTCCTTTACCTTCAAAATATGTGTATCCGTAACTTTTAAGAAGCTAATTACTAACCAGTAAATGGAATCACTGCTCTATACACTACCAATCATTTAAAAACAATTAACCAAATAGATTAGTCTGTTACCACAAAGCAGCAATGGAAATCTTCTTATCCCTTTGTTACAGCCACATGATCTTGAATCACTAAGGCCATTAGATGGGGAAATAAAGATTCTAATGTCATAGGATTTCCTATGTTTAAACTCTTGCCAAATACTCAACTATCATTTCTCTATTCTTTTTCTTATTATTTTTTAAATCTTAAAACCAGGTTCTCCCCAGGCTGGCTAGTAGAGATGGAAACTAAATGGAAGATCCTCTAGAACAGCGGTCTATAGGCCAGAGAGTAAATACTTGAGGCTTTGTAGGCCATAGAGCCTCTGTCACTATTCAACTCTGCTGCTGTAGCACAATGCAGCTGTAAACAAACGTTTATTTACAAAAATAGGTAGTAGAGTGCATTTGGCTCCTAGGCCCTAGTTGCCAAACTCTGACCTAGTTCAAACATTTTTAGAGATGAGAAAAACTGACGCCCAGAAGGAGCAACTTTTCAGAGGTCAGAACTAATTAGAGCCAGAGCTAGGACATAATTCAAATTTCATCAGTGGCAAACCAATTTTAGGCGATGGTATCAAAGAATCTGTTTATTGGACTTTGTTGGAAGATCAACAATTTCTATTTCTAATTTTGGTAGCTGTGAAAGATGTTGCTTTTAAGTATGAAGGCACAGAGCTGGAAGAGAAAATAATATTTAAGACAATCAAGAATAACTAAGTGGTAAATAATGGGTATATCATTTAGAAGAGGGCTTGAGGGTAGAAAAACAGGTTTGGTAGTACCTGATGTACAGGTCCTAGGTGGCTGCAAAAGTGTAGAACAGGTAAAGCAGGTTGAAGGAGAAGAGTACTAAAAATGAGGACCAACAGGACACAAATATGTGGAAAAAGGGAAATTTAAAAAGAAAACTGGGACAGAAGTCCAAGAGACTGGAGTAAGTCCTACAGACAACGATACCATGGAGGCCAAGAAAAGTAAACATTTAAAGAACAGAGAGGTGAGTAACTTATGACATAATTAGCTCAGATAAATAAAAGTGTTCCCTATATCTGGCCATGAAGTGACTTCCTTTCTGATAATGGTGAGACCAACCATGAAAAGAGCAAAGAGACCATAATCATCTGAAATAAGTTCTCCTTTCAAAAGGTCAATCAGTGAGGAAAAGGAGAACAAAGAGAAGAAATATTTATGGAGCACTCAGTATATAAAAGCTCTGTGTGAGGTATATCAATTTTCTTTTCTCATTTAAACTTTATAATACTTTATTACCCATTTTACACTTAAAAGAAATTATAGTTGATGGGGTAAACTGACTTCTCAAAGCTACAGTTTGTCAGTTGTAAATATGGTATTCAAATGCATGTGCAGTTGACTCCCTAAAATGGTCTACCCATTATTAAGGGCAAAAACGAGGAGAGGATTTTTTTTAAATAATTAAAAAAAAATAATTTTCTTAAACGCTACTGATTATACCATAAAATGAAATCTAAATCCTTCTGAATTGTGCAGGATATACTAAGACCATGAGGCTATAAGTTTAAAAAATTAAATAGACTTAACAAAAACCCTCCATGATTTAAATAAAATCTACCCATATCTGGTAATTCAACTTAATAAAAAGAATATTCTGAACATTTATATTATAGATTTTAGGCAACAGAAGAATTATATGAAGAAATGCAAGCATCTAATTAACTAAAGAAAATTAGAAACTTTTAACAAACCTCAAACTTATTTTACAAATTCTTGCAAAAATTCTTACGATTTAGCAATTTTGATAAATCACTTTGACCTCCTTAACTGTAGATTCTCACTGTACATCCCATGCCTACTCATGCTTAAGTATATTTGCAATACCAAGCATACAACTTTTAGTATTTTTGTCTGTTGTGATTGTTTCACATGTGTAAAATCTTTGTTGGAATGTTAAATGGTTGGCAAGTAATATAGTTGTGCATATTATAAGTAATTTTATTGCAAGAATTTCTATTTTTATTTTAATTTTTTAAAATTTAAATTCAATTTAGTTAACATATAGTGTATTATTAGTTTCAGGGGTAGAATTTATTGATTCATCAGTTGCATATAACACCCAGTGCTCATTACATCACGTGCTCTCCTTATTGCACATCACCCAGTTATCCCATCCCTCTACCCACCTCCCTTCCAGCAACCCTCAGTTTGTTCCCTATAGTTAAGAGTCTCTTCTGGTTTGCTTCCCTCTCTGTTTTTATCTTATTCTGTTTTTCCTTCCCTTCCCCTATGTTCATCAGCTTTGTGTCTTAAATTCCACATGAGTGGAATCATATGGTATTTGTCTTTCTCTGACTTATTTCATTTAGATTATACCTTCTAGTTCCATCCATGTTGCAAATGTACTGCCAAGAATTTTTTTATCACAAAACCTAAGTTACAGAAACTACTGTTGTTACTGAATTACGTTGGGAGCCATAACTGCTTAAAGTGGTCAGTGTAGGGGCGCCTGCATGGCTCAGTTGGTTAAGCATCTGCCTTTGGCTCAGGTGATGATCCCAGGGTCCTGGGATCAAGTCCTGTGTCAGGCTCCCTGTTCAGCGGGGAGTCTGCTTCTCCCTTTGCCCCTCCCCCTGCTCGTGCACTCTTTCTCTTTCTCAAAAATAAACAAAAAATCTTAAAAAACCCCAAAAAACTAAAAAACTGAAGCATGGAGGTAAAAAGGCCAGAAAAACATATGTACATGTGATTCAATTCTGAGAAGGGGGATGGGAGAACAAATGCAAAAAAACTATTTAAAGAAATAGTGGCTAAAGTTTTTCCAAATTTGATGAAAATCCAATGAAAAGCTCAATGAATCTCAAGCAGTCCAATACAAAAAATATCATACAGAGTCAGAGTCAACCAGTAAAAGCCACTGATAAAGGGAAAATCTTTCCCAAAACAAAGAGAGACACATTATAATACAGGGTATCGACAATAGGAATGACAGCTGACTGCTCATCAGAAACAATGCAAGCCAGAAGAAACTAGAAACCTTTCTAAAGAATGAAAGAAGAAGAAAAGCTGGAAACCAAGAAATTGTGCCTGGTGAAAATAACCTTCAAAAGACATTATTAGGCAAACAAAAGTTAAGAGAGTTTGTCACCAGATTTTCGCTGTAAGAAAGTACTTCAGGATGAAAGAAAAGGATTCCAAATGGACATTCCTATCTATACAGAGGAATAAAGACCACCCAAAATGGTAAATATGTGCCTTTCTCCCTTGCTTTTAAATTTCTTCAGAAGAAACTGAGTGCTTAAAGCAAAACAACAAAGTATTATAAAAGTACTATAGCAGTAAAATGTATGACCACAGTGACATGAAGGACAGCAAGGGGAAACAGAAATGTACTGTTGCAAGGTTCTTACTTTATTTATTTATTTTTTTAATTATTTATTTATTTATTTGAGAGAGAGAGAGAGAGAAACAGCATGAGAGGGGACAGGGTCAGAGGGAGAAGCAGGCTCCCCGCTGAGCCGGGAGCCTGATGTGGGACTCGATCCCAGGACCCTGGGATCATGACCTGAGCTGAAGGCAGTCGCTTAACCAACTGAGTCACCCAGGCGCCCCAAGGTTCTTACTTTATATGTGAAGTGGTATGTTATTATTTATAGACGGTGACAAAATAAACATGCCTATTTTCAATCCTGGAACAACTTAAAAAAATACAAGGATGTATAGCTTAAACTGCACATTGGGGAAATAAAAAAAGGCTCATTATATCCATAAGGTGGCAGTAAAGGAGAAAAAAAATGGAATGAAAAACAAGTATCAAAGTAAAATACTTAAAACTCAACCATATTGATAATTACATTGAATGTAAATGTTTAAACACTCCAATTAAAAGGCAGAAATTGTCAGACTCTATCAAAAGACAGTAAGTATATGTTATCTGTGAGAAATGAATTTTAAATATGAAGACACATAGGTTAAAATGCAGAAAGTTACACCATGCAAACACTTATCATAAGAAAGATGGAGTGCCTACATTAATATCAGAAAATAGAGACTTCAGGGCAAGGATATTAAAATAAAGAGGGTCATTTCCTAATGATAAAAGTAATTTTAAGACTACTTGAAATTACTGTGAATACCATGTGTAGATAAGAATGTAGAACACAGGAACTCTCATATGTTGTTGGTGGGAGTGAAAAATAGTAGAACTGCTTTGGAAAACAATTTGGTAACTTCTTATAAAGTTAACATACACATATATGACCAGAAACTTTAGTCCTAGTCCTTTCTTGAAGAGATACATAAACATATACCTGCAAAAAGACTTACAAACAAACATTCATAGCAGTTTTACTTGTAATAGCTAAAAACTAAGGCCAAACATCCATGTACAGGTGAATGGATTAAAAAAAACTGTGGTATGTTCTAATAAAATACAACTCAGCATAAAATGGAATAAACAGGTGATACAAGCAACAACAATGGATAAATCTCAAAAACAAGATGTTGAGCTAAAAAAGCCAGATACAAAAGAAACATACATTCATATGAAATTATAGAATAGGAAAAACTAATCTGTAGTGACAGAAAACAGACCAATGGTCACCTGAGAGAAGATGGGGGACTAACTACAAAGGGGCATGAACAGAATGATCAACTAAACTTGTCTGCCTTGTGCTATCCTGGAAAAGCCCTCAGGTCCTGAGCACATTGGGATGTTTACTCACCCCAGGCTGTACACAGAAACATTTTTGGGGTGGTGGACATATTCTAAATCTTGACTGGATAGTGGTTATATATGTTTGTTGGAGCTTATTAAACTGCATACTTAAAATGGCTACTTTTATGTAAATTACATCCTGATGATGTTGATTTAAAAAGTAAAACAGACCATTATGTAATTCGTGATACATTTACTATACTAAATAAAACCAGATGTTTATCCTTCTTATGTTAAGGCTAGCATTAAAAGTATCAGAGTCTATATCAAACCCTACAATCATAATTATTTTATATACAATATGAATAGTCTTTAAGAAAGCAAAGGTATGATTTAAGATGCAAAGGTAAGACAATCAAGAGGCATTTAAAGATTTTTGCTCAGCCTCTTAAGTTATTCATTCATTCAAGACATTGAGTTTCTATCTTCAAAGAACTCTAGGGCAGAGATTGATAAAATCTGCAAAGATCAGTACAACAAAGTTTAAGTGTAGATATGTGTGAGGTGAAAGTGCTACCCTGCATTAGAGTGAGGAAGGGATTCAGGAAAGGGTTCTGGAAGGAAAGACAAGAGCTGATTTTATGTAAAGAGTCTAGGAAGCAAATGAGTCAGAAGCATATTCTCTACACATTAAGTGTGAAGTAGAAAATGGCCTGATTTGGATAACAGTAACAGCTGAGTGGTGACAGAGACTAAGAACTGGGTAATGGAGGGAAGCAATCTTAAAAGCTAAAAGGTAAGTGAGTGACAAGTTATGAAGAGCAAAGATTCTAAATGCATCACTATCTGTCATCAACATAATAAATACAAGACAAATTAACAAACTGACTATCCTATTTCTATTTGAGTATATCTTTAGCTTTTATATTAAATTTTATTATATCCAGAGTGTATTTCTGACTTACTCTATGAAGAGTTTATTTCTACCTGATTTACTCCAGCTGAATTATATATTTGGAATCTTTCAAATTATATAAATTGAACCTTTTCATTTTATCGATAAAAAAATATGTTTGAAATGGACCTCATCATTTCAGGCACAAATCAAGTCTTAGAGTTCCCTTGAATTTTAAGATAGAAAAATAATTTTCCCCAAACTTTTAGACTAAGGATATACTTAAAACAAAACAAAACAAAAAAAACCCCTTATATCTGGATTTCCTCAAAACTGAGTTCCTCCAAAGACTTAATGGAAATGAGACTGCACATAAATGTTGTATGTACTTTCTGTAAGTATGATAGTTCACACAATTTTAAAAAGGGGGGAGATGATAAAAATTATCACACCATTGGAAAGAATGTATGTATTCTCATTTATTATTAGAATAAGACCTTTCCATTTATTGCAAAAAAGCACCTTTTCTTTGGCCCATCATCCTAGATCATGAAGAGTTAGGTGGTGAAAAGATTCAAAGAATCAGAGATCAGTCGGCCACATTCCTCTGGGGATGCTGTGCATGGTTAAATCCATCATTTCATTTGTACCCAGTTCCAATCCACATTTGTTCTCACATTTTCTCATTCATTTAGCTACATATATACCTAGACACTGATAAGTATCATATTAGGAATTATGATTTATTTTTTCAAAGAAATAAAGCTAAGAATCATCTGACAAAAGCTATAGTTTTCACAACTTTATTTTTAATAGCTCAACACCAGAGGTCGCCAAACTTCAGCAATAGAATGCTGCATGTACAGCCTTCAAAGCAAGGGTGAAGTAAAAGAAATCCTATTAGAAAGTTCTTATTCTTCTGCTTAAAATCCTGCAGTGGTTTCCAATTACCTACAGGCTAATGTGGTCTGGCCACTGGCCACTGCCCACAGCTCCAGCCTTCTCTGCCCCAGTAAACTCCTATTATATTATACCCACCATTCAGAACCTTAAGCTCAAACCATAAACACACAACAGACCCATTTTCACTAAGCATCTTTGCCCAAATTCATACATATGTCCTCCATTTCCTTCCTCTCTCTAAATGGTGAATACCTTTCCATGTTCCAAGATTTAGCTCAAGAGTTACCTGTCCTATGATGCCTTTCCAGACAATACTACCTCCAAATAGAATACTTCTTTGTACTCTGCCCAGACTTCTGGGATAATACCTGCCTTACTCTATTGTCCTCAGTTGTTCCTCTTTTCCCCTTAGTCTCTGAACTCTTTGAGAGCAAGGACCCTCTTTGTTCTAGCCCAGCACCTAACAAAAACAATAGTAGTAGTTAAAAGTGATATGCACCCTGAAAGACTAAAGGGATGCATGGCTAGGCCTATATATAATGAAACTTTTTAAATAAGTGGATAAAAACTGAATTAACATAGAGGCAAGAGAGATTGTATGTACCATGGTTGAATAATGAAACGTCTTCACTTCTTTTCTGCAAAAAAGAACTGTTTTTCAGTTTGGGTAATCTCATAAGCTTGACAAATGTCTCTGATTTAAAAACTAGAAAACATGTCACTGAACTATTCTATTTCAAAATGTCAGTATTCTAATGACATTGGAATCACTACATTTTCGCTCCTAGAAAGCTGACATAAAATGTCACTCCCTCTGGCATTTCCCTACAATTTGATGGTTTTCCTTTTAAAATCCACTAGGTAGGGGTGCCTGGGTGGCTCACTCAGTTAAGCATCTGCCTTCAGCTCAAGTCATGGTCTTGGGGTCCTGGAATCGAACCCATGTCAGGGTCCCTGCTCAGCAGACTCCCTCTCCCTCTGCCCTTCTTCCCCACTCGGGCTCTCTCTCTCTCAAGTAAATGAGTAAAATCTTAAAAAAAAAAATCCACTACAATACTTATCTTTCAACATATGTAGATTTTGTCCAATTTCTACATCTTCCCTATAATATCTGATTGAAATTTTGGTATAAGAAACCCTTGTTTTTGTGGTGCAACGTTTCTCCCTTCCAAATTCCAAAAGGTAAGGAATAAAAAGCCGTAACAACAGCAGCACAAATTTTTAAATCTCATTAGAATTTCACTGGAAAGGGCAGCAAGTGATCATGTTCTTTGAGCACAACTAAACGATTTGGCTAGTTTAGAGTATTCAGCCTAGGGAGAATGAACTAGTGTAGGAGGGTCCCTTTATGTGTTTATGTCCATTCACTTTTACACCATCTGTCACTTACTTTGATCTGTCCACCCCCCCCCCCCCCCCCTTTGGGAGCCAGGCGACAGACGTATAAATATGAGAAGTTTTCTGGAGTCCTTTGCAAACTTACAGTCAGAGTTTATTGCCTTCCTTAAAATATGGTGGAAACAAAGCTACCTTATCAACAGTTCCACAGATAGATGCCAGCATTCTTTTTAAAAAAATAACATCTTTATTGAGATATATTTCACGTATCATGAAATTTATTCCTTTAAAGTATACAACTCGGTGGTTTGTTATATTCCCAGAGGTGTACAACCATTACTGTCATCTAATTTGATAACATGTTCATCACCCCAAAATGAAAGGCTGTACCCAAGAACAATCACTTTCATTCCCACTCCTCCCAAGCTCCTGACAACCACTAACCTACTTTCTAACAGATCTAAACAGATCTGTTTATTTTGAACATTTCATATAAATGGAATTACACAACATGGGGCTTTTCGTGCTTGACATTTTCTTTACCCATTCATCAGATGATGGACATTTGAAATGTTTCCACTATTTGGCTATAAATAATGCTGCTATGAACATTTGTGTATAAGTTTTTTTTTTTTTTTTAATATTTTATTTATTTGACAGAGAGAGACACAGCAAGAGAGGGAACACAAGCAGGGGGAGTGGGAGAGGGAGAAGCAGGCTTCCCGCGGAGCAGGGAGCCCGATGCGGGGCTCGATTCCAGGACCCTGGGATCATAACCCGAGGCGAAGGCACATGCTTAACGACTGAGCCACCCAGGCGCCCCTGTATATAAGTTTTTGTGTGGACATGTGTTTTCAATTTTCTGAGGTACAGACCTATGAATGGAATTGCTGGGTCATATGGTAATTCTATGATTAAATTTTAAACATATTTATGCAAACCATATTTGGTTTGCACCATTCTAAAACCCCACCAGCAATGTATGAGGGTTTCAATTTCTCCATATCCTCACCAACACTAGTTATTGCTTGTCTTTTTATTCTAGCTATCCTAGCGAATGTGATGTATTCATTATGGTATTGATTTGCATTTCTCTAATGA
The DNA here is from genome assembly GCF_011800145.1 of Mirounga leonina. Taxonomy (NCBI): domain Eukaryota; kingdom Metazoa; phylum Chordata; class Mammalia; order Carnivora; family Phocidae; genus Mirounga; species Mirounga leonina. The sequence continues at coordinate 91,370,997 of NW_023270268.1, read as the reverse complement.
CTAAGGATGTTAAGCATCTTTTCTTGTGCTTCCTGGCCACTTGTATGTTTTTAAAGAAATGTTTATTCAGACCCTTTACCCATTTTTTTATTGGGCTGTCTTTTTATTGTTGAATGTAAGAGTTCCTAATATATTCTGAGTATGTCTCTTATATAGAATTTGTGAAAATTTTCTCCCATTCTGTGGGGTTTTAACCTTCTGAAAGAATTTTAAATTTTGATGAAGTTCAATGTATCTATTTTTTCTATTATTGCTTGTGTCTTTTGTGTCATATCTAAGAAATCACTGCTTAATTGAAAGTCACAAAGGTTTCCTTCTAAAAGTTTTACAGTTGTGGCTCTTGCCTTTAGGTCTTTGATCCATTTTGAGTTAATTTTTGTAATACAGTATGGGGTAGGAGTCCAACTTCACTCTTTTGCTTATGGATATTTAGTTCCAAGCTCTAAAAAGACTGTTCGTTCCCCACTGAATTGCCTTGGAACGCTTGTCATATGACCATAAATGTAAAGGTTTATTTCTGGACTCTCAATTCTAATTCACTGATCTATAGGGCTATGCTTGTGCCTCTATGTCTTTTCCTCTCTTTCTCTCTTTTTTAGCATGACTGACAAAATTATAAGACATATAAAGTGTATATCCTCGTGATTTGATGTACATATACATTGTGAAAGAATTCCCACCATCTAATTAATACATGTATCACCACACATTTTTATAATTTTTTTTTTTTTTGGTGAGAACATTTAAGTTCTACTCCCTTAGCAAATTTCAATTAAATAATGCAGTGTTATCGACTATAGTTGTCATGTTTTACATCAGATCCTTAAGACCTTACTCATAGCTGAAAGTTTGTACCCTTTACCAACCTCTCCTCATTTCTCCCCACTCCCCAGCCCTTGGCAACCACTCTTCTACTATTTCTACTGATTTTGACTTTTTTCTTTCTTTTTTTTTTTGATTTCACATATAAGTGATACCATGCAGTATTTGTCTTTTTCTGTCAGGCTTATCTCCGATAGGGTAATGCCCTCAAAGTCCAACCATGTTGTTGAAAATGGCAGGATTTCCTTCTTTCTTATGGCCAAATACTACCCCGTTGTATATGCATTTGTCTTGATTACTACAGTTACATAGGAAGTTTCTAAAACCAGAAGTACAATTCCTCCAGTTTCATTATTCTTTTTAAAGATTGCTTTGACTCTCATTATTTCTTGAATAAAATTTTATACTTGGAAATAAGTCCCCTCGTTCCCCCCAAAAAGGTAGCTATTGTATTGATTAAGCAAACTATTAAATGTAAGTAAAACAGTCATTCTTGGCTAACACATATTCACAGGAGTCAAAAGACCTTTTTTTCCTAGGTGAATCTCAACGGAAGTAGTACGCTCAACAAAGGAATATAAAAAGGAAAGGGGTGGCAGCGGTATGTGGGGGGGGGATGGGGGGAGGGGGAGATGAGACTCTCTTCAGTTAGGGAAAAAAACCACTTTATTTTTCTAAGTTTTAAAATATCACACCCTCTTTTGAGACATGTATATATATTTTTTAAAGATTTTATTTATTTATTTGACAGAGAGAGCACAAGCTGGGGGAGAGGCAGAGGGAGAGGGAGCAGCAGACTCCCCACTGAGCAGGGAGCCTGATGCGGGGCTCAATCCCAGGACCCTGGGATCATGGCCTGAGCTGAAGGCAGATGCTTAACCAACTGAGCACCCAGGCGCCCTGAGACGTGTAAATATTTTATTCACATATCACCCAACTCTTGCTTCCTTTGAGAATCACTAACACTATAGTGATTTTTTTCATGTTTTCTTTCTAGCATGTATATCAATAAAACTTTTTTTTATAAATATGATACAGCATTCAGTACACTTTCACAAACTATAATTTGACCCTCTCCAAGATTCCAGTGTTTCTTTATATTCTTCTCACTGCTCAACTGTTAAGAATTATTGCTCTCAAAATTTCTAACATTTTGCTAAAAAAAGGAAGCAGAGATTTCTCAGTAAACATCGGTTTTGAAAACAGTGTCTGGATTATGAATGCTGTTAACTTGACAGATTTCTGTCCCTGTCCCATTTCTCACCTGCCCCTTTACATACTTTATAGATTATGCCAAAGAAAAATAATATATTAAACCAGGGCCCTGAGATTAAGCAAATACATAAAAGAACTCAAAATGCAACTGTGCAAAAGAATGTGCAGTTGCTAAGTAAAGGGTACTTATATCCCAAGATGAGTAATCCTATGAATGGTTTTTTGACACAGATACTAAAATATGACTGTCAGTAAATTAGTTTTGAGGTGACAATGTCATGAAACTTCATTTGTGTGTAAAAACTTCTTTAGATAAAACATATACTGGCAACTTATTAAATTATCTCACACTGCTTGTTTTGGGGAAAGTAAAGATTTCAAATGGATGTCATTCTCAAGTCAAAAGATGAATTGGGTCACATTGCCAGGAAACCACTTTCCATACCTATGGTGTACAGAGATTTAACCAAGTACAAGTAAGTTACTGTACTGCCAGTAAAATTTCATAGTAGTAAGTTAAAACTGGTATTTCTTTTGGTCTATGGAAAACACTACTTAATGTAAAAATGCAGATGAGCAATTACATTAAAATAATTATTTAATGTCTCCTTTACCCACTTACTTTAAAAAATGCTGACATCATATTTACTGTACAGTTACCAAAAAGTATAACCATAGTACCTTGTACTATTATAGGGATATTTAACCTAGGGTTCCTGGATGAGCTTCATAAAGCCCAAGAATCACCTGAAATTATAAATATAAATTCTGGTATGTATGCATTTTTCTGGAGGAGAGTCCACTGCTATAAACAGATTTTCAAAGTGGTCCATGATCCAAAAGTTATTAAAAATTGCTGCTCCAGTCAGTAACAAATATGGAAAATTTAAATAATAAAAAAATGAATTAAGCAATCAAATGTTTTGTTTGTAATTACATACAATATATATTACAAGTAAAAGTGTATACCACAATGTATAATGGGGTATACTTACATGCTCTGGAAAGTGGAAAAAAGAGACAGAATTAAGTTTAATATATTGTTCCTGTAGTCTGTTACCAACACAAGAGCTCTTTAATATAAGAAATGTCACCAGGTAACATGATTAAACTCCAAATGCATGTTAGCAAGACACATCATGGATCCATGATCAAAAATCTTAGGAAAATAAGTATTTTTTATACTTATTAAACTCTGGTTTAATTAATACCTTAAAGCTCTGTCTGAGAGACTATCTGATAGTGAAAATGTTAAGCCAGGAAAGGAGAATGTATGCATACAGGTGCTGAACAAGCCATAATATGGGGATAGGATAACTGAAAATCTAAAACATTTGCTAAACAAAGATAGTGAAAGTTAAGGTTGAGCTGTACTTGAAAGCAAAGAAATACACCATTATAACTTTGATTACTTCACATGAAGCACAATTAGACCTAGTCCAAAGACATCTCAAACTGATCTGGTATATTCATTACAATAAGAGTCAGGGGATTTTACCTTTAGTTTGTGATCACATTTTTTTTTAACACTAATATATAATAAATATGGTTCAGTCAGTTCTGGATATCAAGTTGACATAAGGATCGTATTTTTCCCCAGAGCTATAAAATTCTATAAGCAGAGGACACCAATTTACCAAAGATGAATCAGATAGAATTTTTCTATCACCCAACCCCTCCTGGATATGGTGGTGGTGGTAATCATCATCATTTTCCTAGGATTAATGTAAGAATTAAATGTGGTATTGTATGTCCAGTGCTTAGCTCAGTGCCTGATGCAAAGTAAAGTCTCAGTGGGTGGCAGCTTTTGTGATTAGCAGTAGTTTCCCAATATTTGAAAATGCAGACTTTTGAAGAGTCAAGTAATCACTGGTATCTTTGTCTAAATTATACTATAAACAGCAATAAGTCAAACTGGAAGATCAGGAAAACAATTATTTAGACAAACATTTATAATAAAATGTGGCTCTCTTAATACGTTTTTATTTGTCTGCTAACAAAAGATTCCAGCACAAAACAATTGAAACCATTTTTGTTTTCATAGTCTCTGTGACTGCTAAAAGACTGAAAAAAATCAGTATCACAGAACAATAAAAAGTGAAAATCCTCTCCTCTTAATTCCACTCTCCACTGCTAAATCTTTTTTTCTTCTAAATCTTTCTCTACTAATAGGCATCATAAGAAATGAAATCTATCTACTTAGCTGTAATAACATAATCAAAAGATTATTTGGATGTTTCCTACTTTCAAATTCTTAAATAAAGCTTCTACTAGAGATAAGATTTTATTAGCTCTGACCTATGTAAGAGCTACCTAGGCAGATATTTGAGTAATTATTGCTAAGAGAAATTAAACAACAATTTAGTAAAGTTGTTTTACAAAATAAATTAAGTAACTTTAATTGCCTTATAACAATTTTATTACTGCAAATAATTTAAGTATCTATATGTTTAATGTCATGTTTTTCTAAAAGAGATATATCCAAATCTAAAACTTATGGAAGCTGGGGCGCCTGGGTGGCTCAGTCGGTTAAGCAGCTGCCTTCGGCTCAGGTCATGATCACGGGGTCCTGGGATCGAGCCCCGCATCGGGTTCCCCGCTCAGTGGAGAGTCTGCTTCTCCCTCTCCCTCTGCCTGCCTCTCTGCCTACTTGTGCTATCTGTCAAATAAATAAATAAAATCTTAAAAATAAATAAATAAATAAAACTTATGGAAGCTATACTGAAATTCTATCATCAAGAGGTGGGACTCTAATTCTGCTCTAAAACTTTTCCATTAGAAAGCAATGGTCAAATTATTACTAAGCATAAGTAAATGTTTATGGAATAAATAAAGGCATATCTCTAGGGACACTAATTAATTTAAAATTTGAAATTCTACCAAAAAATTGGTTTCTTTCAAACTTTTAGCTTTGTGATATTTTAATACAGAAACTGAACTTTGCACTGAGTTCACCTTTCCTTACTTGAAATTCGTATTTTAGAATTTAGAGGGGGGAAAAGAAACTACTAGTAAAATTTATAGCATTCCCAGGTCCAGAGCTTCATAGAGGGCTTCAACTTCAAGTCATGTGGGGAATACAGGGTACATTTGTTATTTACGTAAGTTAATGATCAAATCTTTGAGAAGTCAAATATATCATGTAATTTCTCTTCAAGGCAATAATATATCACTTTACCTTGATAATGCTCTTCTTCTCAATATCAATTATGTAATTCAGAATACAATCATACACCAGAATCTATATAGTCATTTTCAAAGATCACTTAGTCAAAATATACTTCTTGTGAGAAATGGATTATTTAGTAAAAAAGTCTACAAAACAGATGGCATTTTTGTTTAAACATATATATGCACAGAAAAGGATATAAAAATATTTACAGAAGTTATTTTTCATGATGTGCCAAAACAGTGACTGTTTTTGTTCTTTTCTTTATATTTGTATGCCTGTGTTTTCTCAGTCTTCTGAACCAAGCATAGAAAATACAGCATAATTATTAAAAAAAAAAAGTTATTGTCGTTAAAAAACTCTACCTCCTTCAAGTTTTCAGAATACTCTTTTCTAAATAACTATATTGCTATGACTGATAGCAGAGGTGCCATGGGACAATGCTATGTCACCAAACCTATGTTTGTGAAACTCCTGGTACACGGTCTCCCAAAATACTATATTTTTCATCAGATATCTGAAACCACATCAGATATTTCTTGAGGTTATTTTGACTAGTATTTTAAGGAAGAATTTAAGAAAAAAAAATTTTATTTGAGAAGTCCCTGGCATAATGAAATCCTGTTCTAACAATCCTATGTATGAAATCAACCTCAGAAAGTTTAGTGTACACTTCATGCTTACAAATGATTTTTCAAGACTTTCAGTTCCATTCTGCTTTATACTTTTAACTTATTCGATGATAACATAATTGGATTTATCCTAAATATTTTGCAAAAGTCTTCTTACTAGAGGGTAGGGAGAGAGGAGTTAAAAAGGTTGGTTAGAATGAGATGAAGTTAGCTCAGTTTATAAAACTGTGTTACTCATGCTAAAAATTATTGGCATGGACATCTGAGTCAATAAAATTTAATGAACAACATACACAACAATCACAACTTTCCTTATTAATTTCTAGGTAATTCCAAATTCATGAATGAACAATGACTGTCTTGCAGCTTAATTCAATTTAAATCTTTATTGGAAACTATTCTGGTGCCCTTGGATAATGAAACACAATAATAAAGTCCCTGCTCAGAAAATTTATAAAGTAATGAGGCAAGTCTACCACATATAAAATACTTGAAGTCTGCTGGGTGATTGTTCATTTTTTGCATAAACTCAGATTCAGAGAGAAGAATTTACTGGGGGGTTCAGCTACCTCCAGATACTCCAAAGGAATCCCCATGAAATTTTAAAGGGAGACAGTAGCAGAAAATAACAGATTTTCATGGATTCCCTAATTACTGTTACCTCAAAAAAACTGAGAATTGAATTGGGCACCTACAAGACCACATTTCACGTAAAATTCAAATCTATTCTTGAACTCCTGATTAGCAATAATGACAATATTTGTTTAAAATGAAAAATGTGTTTAGTAACCCTTAACTTTGAAAGCTAACTTACACAACTTCTTTTCTAATTTACAACTTAGATGAGGAAAACTAGAATAGTTACATCAGAATTAGTTATGAATTTTTATTTCAATGAAACATCACAGATATCAAATATTTAGGGAACAGAAACACAGGATCAACAAGATATTAGAACTATATTAAACACATACACAAAATCTGTACAAAGTTTATTAACCTCCATGCGACAGGATTTAGAGTCATGCTACTCACACACACCACAACACAATGTCTATTAATCTCAATGTAATGTATAAATTTCAGGTCACCAAACAGGTGGCAAACTAATACTGGAATTTCATTTATTCTGGGCAGTTACACTTAAAACTGTAAAACAGATCAAGAAGCTGGATATTCCAAAGTGCCCTGGGATCCTAATTTTCTTATTTCATATCACCTTCAAAATGTACAGACAGTGATCCTGGAACTACAGCAGGGTTGTGACTATGTTTCTTACATATAAATGCAAGATGACAAGATAACACATAAATGAAAAGAATGTTTTGTTTTAGAGTTGACCTACTACTACAAATTGATCACGGACAACTTACAACAAGTAAGCCCTAAATGAAAATGAAGTCTTAAACCATCAATAACAAACTGATAGTTTCTACTATTAAGTAAGTACAAACCAAGGAGGAAACTGAATTAAAAGGACTGTAATAGTGGTGGTGCAAAAAGCTCTAGATATAAAGGTATGTAAGATACGATGGTAAGTATGAGATAGAGACTTCTCACAGATGGCTACTTAGCTTCATGAGCAATTTCATTTGTATCATGTATGAACTGAAATTAATGACAAACAATAAATCATCACAAAGTTCTAAACTATAATCCACAGAAAAGCAACATAATTCTAATAAGCTAAACATAAATGACAAATAGAATAGCAATATGCCCAGAGAATTATAGCTTGGTGAGCTCAAGTACATCAGGTGAAAGCCTGCGGATTAAAGAAATTCTGAATTTCAAACTATGGCCCAATCTCCTGTTTTTGTTGGGCCTATGAACTAAGAATTGATTTTACAGATAATAATTTGCAATCAATTTGATGAAAAAGAATACTAACTTTGAATCCCAATTAAAAGAAATGTTACAGCCCCCCTCCAAGGAATTCCAATCTTCTAATTAGTAGATCTGTATTAAAAAAAATTTGTACTCAATTATTATTGTATTTTTAATTTCCTCAATGAAAAATTTGCAGAAATTTGTTGCACATCTCTATGACATCCTTGATTTGTGTTTTAGCCCACAAAGCCTAAAATATTTTATCCAGCCCTCTGAAGAAAAAGTCTGCCAACTCTTGTACTAGAATATTAATTTGAATAATGGGGAATGGGCTTTTAGGAAACCAAATGACCAAACTATTTGAACTTAGATCTGAGTGTAGTGTGGGAATCAGAAAGTGGATGTGATGGACAAAAGTTAAAGTTAAATTTGAAACTAAAAGACAGTTACCCCAAAAAGACTGCAAATACCACAGAGGTCTCAGGTGCAAATCATAAAAAAATCATATGGATAGTGAGGAAGATATTTGATCACACGCTGGTCTTTTCAACCATACTTGCACACATTAATATTTAGCAAAATCGCCTTACCAAAAGTAACATATTTTTATAGAATGAAGTATAAGCAGTTTTAAGTAACATAATCATAGTCCTGTGTACAACTGATAAAAGCTACTGAGGAGTTATGGCTCAGCAAAGAAAAATTAAATTCAAGGTGTCTAGATACAGAGCAGAATGAATCCCAGAGTAGCATTTTGATGTTGGAAGTATTTAAGGAAAACACTGGAAATCCATCTGTCAGGACTATAACTAGGATGGTTCTTTCATTGTTTGGAGAATTGGACTACATGACCTCTAAGAAGATTTTCAATTTTACATTTCTAAGAAATATTTAGAAAATCAAGACTAAAACCCAAAAGACAGCAGGTGTTGTTGCTCTGGACAAACTGTAACCTTAGAATGAAGCAATCTACTGATCATAATATACAGACACTAGATTTTTTTTTAAGGGGGTGGGAACTTTAAGGTCTCAAATATTAAAAACTTTTAAAAATTACATTTAAAAAATCAATTAAAATCTCAGCCTTAGTGTTCTTAAGAGGCAATATTAATTCCAAGGTAATAATATTTTAAATCTGGTGTTGTTAATAAAAGTGCTGATAAGATCTAATAAATAAAATTATATTAAACTCATAAGTCAATATTCTGCTTCTTTTAGTGGTCTGCTTATACAAGTAGATACTCATTCTTTCATTTTACAAATATTTATATATTGAAAAATATAAGCATCATGTGCTCAGCAGAATATTAGGAGCAGAGGACATAGTGAGCGAAAATACACTTAGTTTGTGCTTTTATTTGGTTTATATATATTTTAGTGATCTTATGGCTTTTAAGTACTTTAAATAACAAATATATCCATTTTTTTGCATCAGATATCTAAAATACCTTTTATAGGATCATATAACAGAAGAGTTAACTCAATTAGAAACCAAAAGGCTGTGTTCTTATACCTCCTCTATAGCTGACCTTTTTATGTGATCTTGGATAACTTTCTCCATTTTTTAAGTTTTTCATGGGTGTGGGTGATACGGATTCTTAGAATAACAATAAATTCACTGCAGTTCAAAAATTGATTCAAACTTCTCACCTTGATTATTTCCACCAATTGATCCACACCACTGTCCCCTGGAAATATTGGTTGTCCTAGCAACAGCTCAGCCAACACACAGCCTGCAGACCATACGTCTGTAAAGAAAAGAAAACAAGAGTTACTAATGCTTGTAGCTTAAGTTGCATTGAAAACTATTTGTATACATTTCCTAATTTTACTTTGATCACAGAGTAAATATCACTGTACAACAAAAAACTGTACAACCCAAAACGGAGGGAAGAAAGCCATCAAATTATCCCTGAAGTGTTAAACTTACCAAAGAGGAAACAAGGCCAATAAGAAAATTCCAACAAAGGGTTAAGTCCATTTAATTATCAAATATCAGGTGTTCAAATCTTCAACAACCAAGACAGGGGATTATAGCACCAAAACATAGGGCATGATTATCTAATCATACCTTAAAATAAGTCAAAGTGATACAACCTGTGTACATTGGCAGTGCTTACAAAATAGGCACAAAGGTTCAATCTCTATACATAAGAGTTTTAAGCCAATGCAAATTCTTTTTTTAAATTTAATTTTATTATGTTAGTCACCATTCATTACATCATTAGTTTTTGATGTGGTGTTCCATGATACATTGTTCGCATATAACACCCAGTGCTCCATTTAATATGTGCCCTCCTTAATACCCATCACAGGGCTAACCCATCCCCCCACCCCCCTCCCCTCTAAAACCCTCAGTTTGTTTCTCAGAGTCCATAGTCTCTCATGGTTCGTCTCCCCCTCTGGTTCCCCCCCTTCATTTTTCCCTTCCTACTTTTTTTAACATACAATGTATTATTTGTTTCAGAGGTACAGATCTGTGGTTTATCAGTCTTACACAATTCACAGCGCTCACCATGGCACATACCCTCCCCAAGTCTCACCCAGCCACCCCATCCCTCCCACCTCCCACCACTCCAGCAACCCTCAGTTTGTTTCCTGAGATTAAGAATTCCTCATATCAGTGAGATCATATGATACTTGTCTTTCTCTGATTGACTTATTTCGCTTAGCATTCTCTAGCTCCATCCACATCGTTGCAAATGGCAAGATTTCTTTCTACTTTTTGATGGCTGCATAATATTCCAGTGTGTATGTGTATATACACACACACACAAATATATATATATATACACCACATCTTCTTTATCCATTCATCTGTTGATGGACATCTAGACTCTTTCCATAGTTTGGCTATTGTGGACATTGCTTCTATAAGCATTGGGGTGCACATACCCCTTTGGATCACTACATTTGTATCTTTGGGGTAAACACCCCGTAGTGCAATTGCTGGGTTGTAGGGTAGCTTTATTTTCAACTTTCTGAGGAACCTCCATACTGTTTTCCAGAGCGGCTGCACCAGCTTGCATTCCCACCAACAGTGTAGGAGGGTTCCCCTTTCTCAGCATCCTCACCAACATCTGTCGTTTCCTGACTTGTTATAATTTTAGCCATTCTGACTGGTGTGAGGGGGTATCTCATTGAGGTTGTGATTTGGATTTCCCTGATGCCAAGTGATGTTGAGCACTTTTTCATGTGTCTGTTGGCCATTTGGACATCTTCTTTGCAGAAATGTCTGTTCATGTCTTCTGCCCATTTCTTGATTGGATTAGTTGTTCTTTGGGTGTTGAGTCTGATAAGTTTTTATAGATTTTGGATACTAGCCCTTTACCTGATATGTCATTTGCAAATATCTTCTCCCATTCTGTCGGTTATCTTTTGGTTTTGTTGACTGTTTCTTTTGCTGTGCAAAAGTTTTTTATCTTGATGAAGTCCCAATAGTTCATTTTTGCCCTTGCTTCCCTTGCCTTTGGCGATGTTTCTAGGAAGAAGTTGCTGAGGCTGAGGTCAAAGAGGTTGCTGCCTGTGTTCTCCTATAGGATTTTGATGGATTCCTGTCTCACATTTAGGTCTTTCATCCATTTTGAGTCTATATTTCTCTGTGGTGTACGGAAACGGTCCAGTTTCATTGTTCTGCATGTGGCTATCCAATTTTCCCAACACCATTTGTTGAAGAGACTGTCTTTTTTTCCATTGGACATTCTTTCCTGCTTTATCGAAGACCAGTTGACCAGAGAGTTGAGGGTCCATTTCTGGGCTCTCTATTCTGTTCCGTTGATCTATGCGTCTGTTTTTGTGCCAGTACCATACTGTCTTGATGATGACAGCTTTGTAATAGAGCTTGAAGTCCGGAATTGTGATGCCACCAGCTTTGCTTTTCTTTTTCAAAATTCCTCTGGCTATTCGGGGGTCTTTTCTGATTCCATACAAATTTTAGGATTATTTGTTCCATTTCTTTGAAAAAAGTGGATGGTATTTTGATAGGGATTGCATTAAATGTGTACATTGCTCTAGGTAGCATTGACATCTTCACAATATTTGATCTTCCAATCCATGAGCATGGAATGTTTTTCCATTTCTTTGTGTCTTCCTCAATTTCTTTCATGAGTATTCTATAGTTTTCTGAGTACAGATTCTTTGTCTCCTTGGTTAGATTTACTCCTAGGTATCTTATGTTTTTGGGTGCAACTGTAAATGGGATCGACTCCTTAATTTCTCTTTCTTGTGTCTTGTTGTTGGTGTATAGGAATGCCACTGATTTCTGTGCATTGATTTTATATCCTGCCACTTTACTGAATTCCTGTATGAGTTGTAGCAGTTTTGGGGTGGAGTCTTTTGGGTTTTCCACATAAAGTATCATATCATCTGCAAAGAGTGAGAGTTTGACTTGTTTGCTGATTCGGATGCCTTTTATTTCTTTTTGTTGTCTGACTGCTGTGGCTAGGACTTCTAGTACTACGCTGAATAGCAGTGGTAATAGTGGACATCCCTGTCGTGTTCCTGACCATAGGGGAAAAGCTCAGTTTTTCCCCACTGAGAATGATATTCGCTGTGGGTTTTTCATAGATGGCTTTTATGATATTGAGGTATGTACCCTCTATCCCTATACTGTGAAGAGTTTTAATCAAGAAAGGATGCTGTACTGTCAAATGCTTTTTCTGCAATGCAAATTCTGATAAAAAATTTTAAGCCTTAAATGATTGGCTTTTGTGTTGTAATATGATTGATGGAGAAATGCATTATATAAATATATTATCATTTTTAAATGCAAAGACAGAGGAATAAATTTTATTTCACAAATCCAAAAGAACAGAAAAGGAAGGAAAACTTCCAAACTCATTCTATGAGGCCAGCATTATCCTGATAACCAAAACTGCATAAAGACTCCAATAAAAAAGAGAACTATAGGACAAGATCCCTGATGAACATGGATATAAAAATTCTCAATGAAATACTAGCAAACTGAATCCAACAATACATTAAAAAAATAATTCACCACATTCAAGTGAGATTTATTCCTGGTTTGCAAGTATGGTTTAATATTCACAAATCAATCAACTTGATACACTACATTAGTAAAAGAAAGGATAAGAACCATATGATCATTTCAATAGATGCAGCAAAAGTATGTGACAATGTAGAACATCCATTCATGATTAAAAACCCACAACTTTTCCCCTATGGTGAAGACAAGACAGGGATATCCACTCTCACCACTGGTATTTAACATAGCGCTGGAAGTCCTAGCCACAGCAATCAGACAACAAAAAGAAATAAAAGGCATCCACATTGGCAAGGAACAACTAAAACTTTCATTATTTGCAGATGACATGATACTCTATAGAGAAAACCTGAAAGATTCCACCAAAAAGTGTTAGAACTGATGAAGAAATTCAGTAAACTCACAGGATAAAAAAATCAATGTACCACAATCTGTTGCATTTTTATGCACCAATAATGAAGGAGCAGAAAGAGAAATTAAGGAATCAGTCCCATTTGCAATTGCTCTAAAAACCAGAAGAATAAAACTAACTATAGATGTAAAAGATCTGTACTCCGAAAACTATAAAAGACTGAGGAAAGAAACTGAAGATGACACAAAGAAAAGGAAAAACATCCCACACTCATGGATCAGAAGAACAAACATTGTTGAAATGTCTATACTACCCAAATCAACACTTAATGCAATCCCTATCAAAATACCACCAGCATTTTTCACAGAGCCAGAACAAACAATCCTAAAACTTGTAGGGACCACAAAAGACCCCAAACAGCCAAAGCAAACTTGAAAAAGAAAAGCAAAGCTGAAGACATCACAATTCTGACTTTAAGTTATATTACAAAGCTGTAGTGATCAAAACAGTATGGTACTGCCACAAAAACAGACACATAAATCAACAGAACAGAAAACCCAGAAACGAACCCTCACGTATATGGTTAATTACTCCTCGACAAAGCAGGAAAGAATATCCAACGGGGAAAAAATGGTCTCTTCAACAAATGCTGTTGGGAAAATTGGAGAGCAACATGTAGAAGTATGAAACTGGACTTTCTTACATCAAACACAAAAATAAATTCAAAATGGATTAAAGATCCAAATGTGAGACTTGAAACCATAAAAATCCTAGAGAAGAACATAGGCAGTAATCTCTTTGACATCAGCCATAGCAACTTCTTTCTAGATATGTCTCCTGAAGCAAGGGAAACAAAAGCAAAAATAAACTATTGGGACTTCATCAAAATAAAATGCTTCTGCACAGTGAAGGAAACAATCAGCGAAATTAAAAGGCAGCCTACTGAGTGGGAGAAGGTATTTGCAAATGGCAGATCTGATAAAAATTAGTGTCCAAAATATATGAAGAACTTATAAAACTCAACACAGAAAAAATAAATACTCCAATTAAAAAATGGGCAGAAGACATGAACAGACATTTTCCCAAAGATATACAGATGGCCAAAAGACACATGAAAAGATGCTAAACATCACTGCTCATCAGAGAAATACAAATCAAAACTACAATGAGGTATCACCTCACATCTGTCAGAATGACTAAAGTCAACAACACAGGAAACAACAGGTGATGGCGAGGATGTGGGGAAAGGAGAACCCTCTTGCACTGTTGGCAGCAATGCAAATGGGTACAGTCACTCTGGAAAATAGTATGGAGTTTCCTCAAAAAGTTAAAAATAGAAAGAACTACCCCAAGATCCAGCAATTGCACTCTACATATTTACCTAAAGAATACAAAAATACTAATTCAAAAGGATACACACACCCCAATGTTTATAGCAGCATTATCTACAACAGCCAAATTATGGAACCACTGATAATGGTCACACACACACACACACACACACACACACACGATGGAATATTACTCAACCATAAAAAAGGAACGAAAATCTTGCCATTTGCAAAGACATGGATGGAGCAAGAGAGTATCATGCTAAGCAAAATAAGTCAGAGAAAGGAAAATACCATATGATTTCACTCATATATGGAATTTAAGAAACAAAATAAAGGGGGGGAAGAAAGAGAGGCAAACGAAGAAACAGACTCTCAACTACAGAGAACAAACTGATAGTTATCAGAGGTGAGGTGGGTGGGGGAATGGGTCAAATAGGTGATGGGGTTTAAGGAGTATACTTGTGATGAGCATTGGGTTTTGTATGGAAGTGCTGAATCACTGTATTGTACACCTGAAACTAATATTACACTGCATGTTAAATAACTGGAATTTAAATAAAAACTTTAAAAAAAGACAAAAAGGGGGAAAATACTCGAAGAGGTCAAGGTTAAGATTAGAGAGATAATCATTAATTTTCAATATGTAAATTTTGATGTTGTTATGGCATATTCACGTGGTAATGTGGATAAGAAGCTGACTATATATAGTATCTATAAAAAATAAAATTTATGTAAGTGTGAATTGCTTATTTTAGCCAACTAGAAGTTTTCTGTACTTAGTTTTTCAATAAATGAATTTTTCATGCTAAAAAAAAAGTACAAGGTGACAGGAGGTTAGGGAAAAGAAGAGCTGCATGATAGCAAAGGAAAAGCACAAAGGAAAATAAGAGATGTGAGAACAAGTATCAAGGTACATGAAAGCAAGCAGAGTCAGAAACCAAGCAGAAAGAGTAAGGAGAGAAAAAAATGTGGAAATACAAATGAGGAAAGAAAAAAAATGAAGTTAAGGAGGGATAATAAATCCAAATTTGGATGGGAATGTGAGATATGAGCCTGCCAGTGTCTTATTTTGTTGTAAAATTAAAACATTTTAAGGAAAACAAAACAAAACAAAATAACTCATTTTTAAGTCAAAGTGGAAACCTCAATCCTGAGAGTAAACTTTTAAAATAATTTAATTAGTAAGTTTTAATAATTTATAAATAAATTTAATTAATTAAAAAATAATCTAAAGTATATAATCCTGGCTTACCCAAGATAGTCCTGATTTAGATTTATTGTCCTGGGATAATTACTAATAGCATCCTCTTTCTCTTTTAAAAGTATTACCAAATAAGTTAAATTATATGGCCAATCTATTTATAGCCCACCATTAAGACTTTCTGCAAGGAAAAGCTAATTTGCAGTTTCTGGATGCCTGAGATTCCTGGCTTTTGTATGAATCAACAATCAAGAGCTTTAGAAGATGAGCATAAATCTTTGCTGGGCTTTCTCATCTACCAGTAAGAAAGGAGGATAATGGTGAACGGCATGGGGTCAACAAATAATTTAAGAGGTCTGATATGGTGAGATGCACTATCAAGAGGGATTAGAAATCCCTGCTCCAGTGACTTTTTACTGACATAGGAAAATAATGACAAAAAATTTATTTAAGAAATTCAAGTTGATTTTGTCCAGTTCCAAGCAATGATAACCAAGATACCTATTTTGCAAACACTGACCAAAAAGAGCCCTCCTTGATATACTAGGTAATTGCTAAATGAAGCAAATATCAAAACCTGCTAAGAAAACTTTACTTCTCTCAAAGCCAAGTAATACTAACTCTTAAGATGGAAGTGGAAAAGATATATATACTCATTAACATAAAGGCTTTATTTTGATCTAAGTTTAAAAATATGCCTTTACCTACCCAATTAGAAGGAAGGTAATATGTACTCATTTCTTTGTAATAGAGAATAATTCATCTCAGAACACAAGGCTGGAAAAACTGCAGGGAAATAATTAAATTTTCATTAAAAAATCATGGGAAATACTTTCTTAGGCTGGATTTAGGTACAAATATGGGAGACAAGGAGTAAACCATTAAGGAACACTATTGTTTAGTGGTTGCCACAGACTAATAATCCTAAAATTCAGGTGGCAACTATACCAGTGGTCCTCAATGTTAACGCAGGCAAACTACCAAAATCAAGGTATTTATCATTCACTTTCTGGGAGATACCAAAATCTTTTCTGTTCATACTAAATGGGACAAATGAATGATATTCTCCAAATAGAATAAAACAGGGTATAATAAAATAAGCACTTTGGTCCACTGACTTATCTGGTTATCTGGGGATTTCAAACAAAATAGTGTTCTGCTTCATACTTAACTCTAATTCCTGGTAAAAGTGATCTTTCAAGACCATTTAGTTTAACATATTTAATTCACAGATAAGGAAATTAAGGCACAATAAAGATCAGGGACTTGCCCAAAGTAAAGCTACTCAATAGCAGAGCTAGGCCTGGAACCCAATTTCAATACCCAATCAAGACACCACTATCTTGAATAAATGCCTCATTGTCAGAGAATAACTAACTGCTTCTTTAAGGGTCTATAAACTCAATTCTTCGTCCTGAAGAAGCCATTTGTTCTCTGTCATTTCTCAGTAAGACAATATAATCAGAGCCATCAGCCTGAGCTCTGGCTATATCCAAATAAGACAATAATCTATTCAGAACCAGCTATTCTTTCATTTCAAACATCACTGTTAAATATATTTCTAAAATGTATCTGCATTAGTACACTTCTAAATACTTTTGTTTCTGTCTGTCTACAAATCATCCAAAGTCATGAGAGGAAATATCCAGGTCTAAAAAGGGAGGTCAAATCCAGGCTTATTAGGGTTCAAAAGATCAACGTTGAATCAGTGGCATATGGTGAGTCCTAAGCCTAGAAAGTCAGAATCTGGCATCAGCCATACAAAGGAGGTTACTGGAAATCAGGCACTCATAATATCCAGAGAAGTGATTCCTAATAGAGAAAATGGACTAAAATGCCCATCTTTTGCTAGATGATTCCAAAGAACTGCTAAGGCACATGGACATTTATAGAAGTAATGCACTCTTAAGCAGGTCACGAGTTTTTTTATACATGCCTTATTAATGTGTCAGATGATATGGTCATGACTTTTTTAAAAGAAGCAAACTGCAGTTATTTTAGGCGACCCTGGCACAACTCATCCCAATATCGGGTATGCAGATGATCAGTATCATATACTTGAATAAAATATAAAGCAGCTGAAAAAATCCAACAACATTTCCAAAGATAAAGGGCTGAAATTTGCTCTTGCGGAGAGTCAAGTTTAACAAATAGCATGAAATGAATACCATCTTCCATTTCTATAGTCTTTCACTAATATTTTATTTAATCTTCACAGCCACTCAGAAAGGTAGGTAGAACTATTAGCAATCTCCACTTCATAGCTTAGGTAAGTAGTAACAAACCTAGAACTCAAATCTCGTTCTACTCCAACCAAAATACCCTTTTTGCTATTTCTCATTTGTCCCTTAACATAGGACACATAATAGCCATCATGAAACTCAGCATTACACACACACACGAGATTATACCCTCTATCCTCCAGTGTAGCAGGTCTCAAAGTATGGTCTGCAGAGCCCTGGGCCTCCTGCACCTTTTTAGAGGTCCTAATGGGTAAAACTATTCTCATAAGAATACTAAGATATTATCTACCTTTTTCATTGTGTTGACATTTGCACTACTGGTGCAAAAGAAATGATGGGTAAAACTGTGGGTCCCTTGGCACAAATCAAATTGCTCTTTGGCATTTTGTCCTTTAGGCAAAATAAAAAAGGTAATGCGTTTCTGTTTAGAGGCCTGTGTTCGTATCAGATAATTTCCACTTGTATTAAAAGACAAAAACTGTCCATATTCTGGTTTTTCTTAGTGTTCTGTAACCATGGTTGTTCTTTCTGGTTGGTTGGTTTGGTGTTTGCATGCTCTTGTTTCTGTTTTTGGACTAAGGGATTCTCTTCAGAAACAGTAAATAACAATAAAATAATTCTGACCTCCACCTGTACACCTAGCCTAAGGTTGCTCCTCCTTTCTTAGCTTTACTATTCATGCGCAGCTGATAGTACTATGCTCACTTCTGTTAGTGGGCTAAAATGGGGTAAAAGAGGGGGTGTCCCTGAAGACTGAAGCAAATCATCCCTATTCAATTTGTGCTATCACTAAAGATCTTTCATGAAGACTTCTACAGAATCAGTGGGTTTAGCCCACTGATTATATGTTGTTTTTTGTGACCTGACTTAAAAGTAAATAACCAACTGGGACAGCATAGTAGAAATGTCAACAACATGGCCATCCTATCATTTTCATCATCAATGTTATGGACGCAAATTCTCCAGCTAGTGATCAAGCTCAGAAGTATTTCAGGAGAATTAAAATTTTAAAAAAGAAAAGATACACTTAGGATTTATTTGAAATTTTAAGTTAAAAACAAACGTAATCATAGTGGAACCATGCAATTATAAAGGAATAGCTTTATTATTCTCTCAAAAAATCCCAGAAACCTTAATATAAAATAGTAAATATACCTTAAATTCTGAGAGTTGACATTTAAAATACTCTACACATTTTTGCACATGAGTCTTTAAGGAGAAGCAGACTTTAGGTCATTCCTATTTTTATAGTTAAGTGAAAGTAGAGATTAGTAATACCAAATTACTAAAAATGAGACGTAACAAATAATTACAAGCCATTATATTCATATTCGGTACTTACCTATACTAGAGGTATAATCAGTGGCTCCAAAGATCAACTCTGGTGCCCTATAGTACCGAGAACAGATATACGAAACATTGGGTTCTCCGCGGACCAGCTGCTTTGCACTAGTAAAAAAAATAAAAAGCATAAATTTTTTAAACTAAGTGTAAACCTTAAAAGAACTTAAACTGTCATTGACAACACTGAACATTTATCTAAGATTCACACAATTAAATCACACAACATGCAAAAAAGAAAAATATGAACCATAACTACCTGACAAAAGAAACAATTTTAACCTAACAGTAATTAAAAAAAAAAAACAGTAGCTTTTAAAGAATGCATTTGTCAACTGTCACCTAAGGAAAAAGAGACAAAGTCGTAAAAGGACAAATGCTGAACTTCTTGTTATCCTCTGTTCCTTGAATACTACCTCTAAAATATAAAGAAGGAAGGGCAGAAAAGTAGGAAGTACCTCCACACACCAAAAAGCACAGTAATGGATTGTAAGAATGAACACTTCTTACCCGAGTTTTTTTTTTTTTAACAGAAAACTGATTTATAATTTGACTTTATAATTGATTTATAATTTGACTTCTGCATCAGAGTGAATATCCCAAGGCTTACCCAATCTACTTTCTTTTTCCACTATGTTGGTCACTTTATTAATTGTCTAAATATTCATTACCCAATAATAAGATAGGTCCTCCCCTGTAGGTCAGAGATGATTCACAGCCTCTGAATTCTACCTCTGCTGTGGTAAATTTAGTTACATGTTCTCTAATCCAACTTTTCTTCAAAATAATAAAGCAATGTTTAAAATACATGCCACAAAGTATTTTAACCAACTGTTAAAAACAAACAAAAAAGGGCAGCTTTGTTATTAATCGGAGCTTTTAAAAATGACCTATTACCATAGAAGTGAAATCCTCATTCTAAATATATTAGAACAAAGCGATTCCTATGTCCCAATAAAATGGTCCACAGCAGCAGTGTTTTGACACTATGGTGAGAACAGAAACTCCACTAAACTTGATGTCTCACTCTCTTTTTACAGTTCATACTAGTCAGTCACTGTCAGTGGGGAACATACCCCATAACAATAAAACTCATCTGATTTTAGCAGTATGTGTACTTTGTTTCAAGCATCAGATAAGAGTTTTGATTTAATATCCTTCACCTTTTCTTATAGTTGAAGAAGAGTTATAGCCTGCAAAATGAACTGAATCCTACAACAGGTGTCTGAGATCAGTTAACTGTAAAAAGGGGATGGTCTGAAGGAGCACTCCATTAGACTAAGAATTGATTCTGATAGAGCAGATATGCTTGTTTTTCTGACACACTCAAGAGACAGCCTATGGAAAATATATCTTATAATAAACCTAAAATTTAAACTGTGGGTTGATATAAAGTATTACAAAGAGGTAGAAATAGAGATATTAGGAGATGTGGGTCAATGAAAAGAATTTGTAAGGATGAAAAAAATTGGAGAGAATCCAAGTTATGTGGCAATGTATTAGGGACTGAGAGGAGAGAGGCTAATCTAGGTGGAAGAAGGTTAACTGAGTTACATGAGGATATAAGCTTGGTTTCATGTTGAAAGGATAGATCAAAGAAGCACAAGATGCTGAATACTATGAAGATAAAAAGGATGAAGTCTTATTACACAATATAATATTACCAAGGAATTAGTTTAAGGAAGCAAAGTGCACTGGAATTTGCAGAAAAGGGGAGTAAGAGACTCAATTACAGAGGAAAAGGAAGAAAATACTGCTACTATAAGGTTAACACTGAAGTGAAAAAGAATGCAGTAACAAATGCTAATATTTTTTTTAAAAAATTAGTTCTGGGGCGCCTGGGTGGCTCAGTAGGTTGAGCAGCAGACTCTTGGTTTTGGCTCAGGTTATGATCTCGGGGTCATAAGACCAAGTCCCATGTTGGGCTCCCTGCTCAGAGCAGAGTCTGCTTGAGATTCTGTCTCTGTGTCCCTCCCTTCCTACCCCCGGCTTGCTCTCTCGCCGCCCCTTTCTCTCTAATAAATAAATAAAACCTTTAAAAAAATTAGTTCTTATTAAGAAAGGAATATAAACACATAAGAAAACATTCAAACAATATGAAGTACTATCAATGAAAAAGCAAGTTTCCCAACCACACTATACTCCCTGTTTCCCTTCCTAGGGGCAATCAATGTTCCGGGTTTATTACGTATCATTCCGGAAATCAATAATCATTTATCTATATACATGTGACTATACTATGTTTTTGTTTGTTTGTTTGTTTTTAAGATTTTATTTATTTATTTAATTGACAGAGAGAGAGAGAGAGAGAGAGAGACAGCGTGAGGGGGAACACAAGTAGGGGGAGTGGGAGAGGGAGAAGCAGGCTCCCCGCTAAGCAGGGAGCCCGATGTGGGACTTGATCCCGGGACTCCAGGATCATGACCTGAGCCAAAGGCAGTCGCTTAACCAACTGAGCCACCCAGGCGCCCCTATACTATGTTTTTAAAACACAAAAAGGAACAAACTTTATATAGTCCTGACCTTGTTTTTTTTAATTTAATATTTCTTAGACATCATTCCTTATTTTACTGACATCATTCCTTTTAAATTCATAGACAGCTACCTCATTCTTTTTTTATAGTTGCATGTATTACGTTAAATGTGTATATGCTATAATTTATTTGGTCATTTTCCTACTGACATTTATAAACAATGTTATGATAAAAATCCCTGTATATACACTATTTTAAAGTATTTCTAAGGGAATAATTCCTAACTAATTAAACTGCTGGATAAAAAACTATACATATTTACAATTCTAACAGAATTGACTAAACTACCCTCACAAGAATCTGTAACTAGTGCATACTCCCTGAATAAGGACTATGGTATTTTTGGACTGATATTGTAAAAGGCATATAGTTTTAAAAGAGCAAAAAGGGATGGAGGTTGGGATTGGGGAGGAGTGAAAGAAGGGAGAAGAAAAGAAAGCTAGCTTACCTTCCAAAGTCACAGAGTTTTAAGACAGCTGTATCAGGATCCAACAAGAGGTTCTGTGGTTTAATATCCCGATGGCATATTCCAAAGGAATGGATATAGGCTAAACTTCGGAACAGCTGATACATATACAACTGGAAAAAAAACAGTAAAAATTAATTGAAGACTTTGTCCCAAACAAATCAGAATCCTTAAGCAGTATATAAAGTAACAGATTTTCAGAAAAGAACAGCACTCTATCTTTTAAGAGTTTCATGTCATTTATATATTAATTAGCTAATGAAAGTTGCATTAACCATGTTATATTTGCGCTATCCTTTAATAATTTAAAAAAGGAAATGTCACAATGTGCTTTATAATTTTTTATTTTACTGACATCTTACCTCAAGCCTTCTAAGATGGGCTTTTTAAAAAAATACAGATGGAAAACCCAGAAAGGTATTCCAGATCATGTGGCTACCAAGTAACAATGTTTAGACCAGAAGCCAAGTCTTCTGTTTCTTTAAGTTTAACTATTCTTTGTAAGTATGTACAATTTCATCTTTAGAATAATATTTTTCTGAGATGTCAGCCCTAGAGCTTATTGATACAGGGCCTGAGAAAACTCACATGTGAACTGAGAAAATCTATAACCAATGATCTATCAAGATATTAGTAACTATACCACTCTTCCTGTATTATCCTTCAGAAATAAGTAGACTTTAAAATGCTATTTAAAAACACATCCTTGCTGATTACTGACATCAAATTGAAGGGATATTTATTTCAATTCTATTATAAAAAAATACACTGAGAAACGGACTCTGCATGGAAGAAAGACTCAGACTCTTGCTGGGGAAGACAGGGACTCTATGAAGAAATTGAGTATATCTTAATTCTGTTTATCCCAAGGTTGGTGTTTAAATTTTTCTGACTACTCACCTTCTGACCTCTACCTCAAAGTTATATATCATGGAAAGAGTTTTTGAAATGAGTCAAATGCAAGGATACCAGTATCTTGGTTAAAGCAACAACAACAAAGACAGACAAAGGTCAGAAAAAGTACTGACAGAACACACCACCTTCAGAGGCTATTGCTAAGACTTAGCAGTTTCTTGAAGTTAATGTGAGGCCTACTTTCCTTCAAACAGGCACTGATGAAAACTATAGACAGTTCAATTTCAGTACATCCTTAATGTTATACTGAACTAACGCTGGAAAAGTTTAAGCCTTTTTAAAAAAGCATGATGTAAAATGTAAAAATGAGATCTTCAATAAGGTCAGCATTTTGTCCCCAGAGTTAGAATTAAGGGATTTAAGCCCATATAACTCTTTAAAAGCTTCCTAATTTTATCATGGTATTATTATTGTTCACAGAATCCATCTCCAAGTCCTAAAGCTTGCTCTCAGAGTTCTAAAAGTTTAATTTACTACCATTAAGAAAATAAGCTCCAATAAGAAATTAAATTCACAGGCATTAATTTACTAAAGGAGAGATTTTACTCATTCTATGTCAGGGCGGTAATGTCTGGGTCAGCAATAATCAGTGGGAAAAAAATGTTTTCTTTGTCAAAAATGCTTAAGAGCTTAAATGAGTTTGAGGTGTCTTTTTACTACATTCATTCATCTGAAAGATATACTCTGTATCCATTCTCCTCACTTTATCTTTTGAAAAGATAAAGAAGAAATATACAATTTCATATCTATTTTGTTTCTGACTCTGTAAAAGTATATTTACAGGAAAAAGGAGAGGCCTTCTATACTATCAAGATAGCAGTAACAGTAACAAGAAAAATAACTTATCATATGCCAGCCACTATTTTAGGTGCTTTGCATGTATTTTCATTTAATCTTTATGCAACAGGTACCACTATTATTTTTGTTTTACATATAAAGTACCTGAGGCACAGAAGGTAAGCAATTTATCCAAATCAGATACTAAGTATTCTATAGCGGCTTGGGTAAGTATACCTCTTTAATAATGATTTCTGTACTTTATCATATTTTTATTCTATTAAATAAAAGTGTAAATGGGCGCCTGGGTGGCTCAGTCGTTAAGTGTCTGCCTTCGGCTCAGGTCATGATCCCAGGGTCCTGAGATCGAGTCCTGCATTGGGCTCCCTGCTTGATGGGCAGCCTGCTTCTCCCTCTCCACCACTGTGCTCTCTTGTGCATGCGCTCTCTCTCTCTCCCTTCCTCCCTCAAATAAATATTAAAAAAAGAAAGAAACAAAGCTTAATGAGGCATAATCACAGAGAGGAAATACTCAACGCTTCTTTAAGAGGGAAATTTATATCATACCTAATAAAATATACCAAGGGAATAAAAAGAAATGCAAAGAGATCTTAAATTACTTTCACTTAGTGGTGGTTGTGTCAATATTATTCCTCTAAGACTACTGCATATAGAGTGTAGGACAGAACATATACTATCATTGAAAAATAGAATTTTTAGTGTAAGAGAAAGAAAATATAGATGTAAGATTGTTAAGCCCCCCAATATTTACTGAGAAATGTCAATATATATTAACCTTTGAGATAAAAAAAGATGTATTTTATCTTTGAAAAACTTTATCAAAGTATTTTCTAGCCTGTCCATTAAAAAACCCAGAAAGAATAACCAACTCTGTAGCAAGTATCACTCCTATCATCCAGACTGTGGTCTTTAAGTATCATTTCTCACTAAAAGAGTAAGGTCTCCTTGAAGAAAAGGCTGATTCCAAGTCTGGGGAAGAAATGTGTAAGATGACCCTAGAACACTACCATGCTAGAAAGTAAAGAAGCTATCAAAGATTAGATTATTAAGACTTACTCAAGAAGTTTTAAAACAAACATACAACAAAAAATACCTTGTTGGTCACTTCTGGAGGAACCCATGAAACAACTAATTATTATAAATTTTGGTAAATAAAGGGATATAATCAAATATATATATCCTGTATTTGTTATATAAATTGTACCTCAGGGTAATTAAATAGCTGACATGGGAAACTATTTCAGCTTATAAATTTTTTTGGTTAAAGATTTCATTCATTCATTCATTCATTCATTTATTTATTTATTTATTTATTTATTTGAGAGAGAGAGAGGGAGAGAGAGAGACAGGGCAAGTGGCAGGGGGTGGGGAGGGAAAGAAGCTCAAGCGGACTCCACGCTAAGTGCAGGGTGGATCCAACAACCTGAAGCCGAAACCAAGAGTTCGATGCTCAACCAACTAGGCCACCTAGGCGTCCCCCAGCTTATAAATTAAGAAGGAATAATAACATTAGAATATCCACATTTTGTAACCCTTTATAAATTAATGGATTTAGGCAATGATCAATGGTTACAAGCATCATAAAAAGACAGACATTATGTTCTTCCTTAGGAAAGTACTCAATACATATGAAGTAGTCTTGAATTTTATAAAAATATATCTAATCACCAATTTGCAGGAAATACAGAAGACAGAGCAACATATTAACAGTACAGTAATCCAATCAGCAAAATTCAGATCAAGAAACTGCACATCAACTGACCCAGTTTCTTTAGTACCAAAGTTTAAGAGAGAGTCGTCCATAAATTAAAAGAAACATCAGACATACATCAGCCAATTATAATACATGGACCTTACTTAGACCCCAATTCTAACAAAGAAACTTAAAAACATATATATATACACACACACAACATGCTGGGAATAAAAATAGTAGATATTTAATTATATTAGTAATTTACTATTTATTTGTATAGGTAAAGACAATGGTATTGTTAACTAAGCTTTTAAAAAGAAAGTCCCTATCGTTTACACATATATACTGAAATAGTTACAGATGAAAATAATAGTATCTGTGATTTGCTTCAAAATAAAGGAAGTGGGGAGCAGAGGGTGGTATAGATGAAACAAGAGTGGCCATGAACTGATCATTGTTCAAGTTGTATAATGGGTACATGGGGGTTCATTATTCCATTTTCTCCTTTATTTCTATTTGAAATCTTCAATAATAAAAACAACTATTTAGAGTGACCAAAGAAAAGATCCTGAAACGAGTAAAATTTTTGTAGACAGATACAGGAAAAGAAAATCACTTGGGACATTTTATGTTAAGTGGTGGGAAAATAGGTATTGGCTCAGCTATGGAGCAATAAAGATTTGCTAGGAGGTAAGTAAACCTGGAGGGTAGACTCAACAGACATATTACTACAACCCTCTCTTGGGAATTTTGTCAATTCAAAAGTATATGACCTAACTACTTTCATAACACTATATATTTTTTCTTGTTTTATAGTTATTTGTGTAATCTTTTTTTCTCCTTATTAGAGGAATTAAAATATTTTATTAAGCATCACATTATTCTGCAATCATTTAGTATTTGTTTGCTGAATTAAGAGTTGAAACAAAAAACTGGTCTAACCACTGTGCACCTCTTATTAAATGTCCACATGTTGTTTTTTAAATCTAGTGTTAAGATCTCCTATTACTTTTATTTTATAGTCCCAAAAATGTTTTCTCATATGTTAAGTTCACCTTATAGACCAACAATGCTATATTGTGAGCAGGAAAGAAATGAGTACAATTTTACCAACATGGAAGCTAAGTAGAGAACAGATCAGTAACTGCCCAAAAGCACTTAACTTAGTAGCAAAGTTGGGTCTCAAAACTAGGTCTTCAGGAACTAAATCTAGGGTTTCTTCTGCTTCATAAATCCATCACCATTCTAAACTGAGAAGAAGTTCAAAGATTACCCTAGATTTAGGCACTTCAAAAGGGATATTCTATTGTGCAGGCTATCTTGAATAGGACCCTGCTATCTTAAAACCAGAATAAAGTACTAAAGTAAATTTGTATTACAAAAACTGTGTCGTTTAGTTCCTACTATGGTCAATTTAACCACCAATCCCAACCAAGTTTGAGAAGTCCAAATAAAATTATACAGGAATCAGATTTTTAAAAATTCCTAGCACTGAATTCAGTAGGAATCCTGACACCTTGTCCTAATTATCTAGCTACCAAATTCCTGCTTTGGTACCCATTTTATTACTATAAAGTTTAAAATTATAACTATTAAGTAAAATTCAATACTCAATCTTAAAACATTTAGAGTCAATGCCATTTTATTTTCTAGAGTCATTCCTATAAAGGATAAAATGCAAAAAATTATATTTAGCTAGACTTTGAAACTTAACACCTAATTTTCACAATGTCATAGTTAAAAAATAATAATCTGTGTGTCAACCATACATCAATAAAATTTTTTTAAAGATCTGAACAATCTAATAATGATTATAATGACAATAATGTTTCTAATCAGCAATCACAACTTTAATCATTATACTGGATAAATTCCTAGCCACTCTGTTATGAGTTCTTTCACTGAAGATGACATTAGGTACTAAAAATTAAGTAACACCTTCATAGAGTCAGTACATATTTAAAATTATAGAAAGTTTAAACTTTAGCTACAGTTACACTGTATCTATAAATGGCAGTATAATGTTTAATCTGATCATATATATATTTTATAATTTTATATGATATGCCTGCTTCCTTTTTAGTCTATGCCATAATAAGGGTATCAGAAATTAAATAAAAAGGTGTTATGGCCGGCAAAATTAAAATCCACAAATGTCTGTGAAAAAATTCACTTGTCAGAAACATAACACGGTATCTTTAATATGAGAGTCATGAAAGTTTAAAAGGTAAAGGTTTCACACCTTAAAATTATACAAGAATTTAATGAAGCTCTAGCAATACCTTTTTTGCAGCTTCCCCCCCTTGGCATTATATGCAATAATACAGTTAAAACATATCCAACACTTTCCTTGGATGATATTAAGTAAATGGGAAATTGCTCCATTTTTACATACCTTGACATAGATCACAGGGAGCGTCTGTTTGGCTCGACTATAGTGTCTGGCAACTCTGTATACTGTTTCCGGAACATAGTCCAGCACCAGATTAAGATAGACTTCATCTTTCTGAAAGAGTTTATTAAAAAACAAACAGAAAAACAAAATTAGGAACTAGTCTTTTAAATATTCAGAGTAAAATCTCTATATATTTAGTTATTCAGATTTTTTCACTTATTCACATTTTTAAGATTCATGCATTCAATTTTAATTATACGAAAGTAATTCAGAATATAACCATAATTGTAAAAACAAGTCTACCATACCTTTTTACTAATAATTTCATGGCAGAAAACATAGCCATTTCAATACTGCTAAGATTTCCAATTATATTTAAACTATTATTTTGGTAATAAGATTTTAGAGGATATCACCTGTCACAAAATTTCCTGTTTTCTAGTTTGAGAATCAGTGCCCTCATATCCTATCAGGAAAGCTGTCATGGTAGTAGAGCGAGTACTAAAAAGGGAATGAAGATTTCCAGCCCTCTGCTGCTAACTAAGGTATGCTAACTAACATATCACTTAATCTCTCTAGGCTTCAGTTCCTTCAACTAGAATATGAAAAATTGGACTAGATGTTCTTCAAAATTTCTCTAAGCTCTACAAAAAAGATTCTATGGTTATCTGATAGTCTATAATTATAATAATCACTTGTCTTCTACAAGTAACTGAAAGAAAAAGAGTAATTTATAAGGCAGCAAGTTACCATACTCACAAGCTTATTGCAGGTCATATGTTTAAACATCCTTTCTCAGCAGCCTAAAGACACTAATCCAAGATCAGTAGATAGAAGGGAATTCCAACTAAGTACCAAGTAGGAAAGAGGAACAGAGTGCTATCTTTACTCTGTTCTTGTGAACAGTATCAGATAGGTAAACTGAAGCAGAAAACAAAGTTGAGAATCACTGTGTTCAAGTCTAGAATTGGCTACTGAAGGGGAAAATCTGTAGGTAAGCAAACTTTCACAATCGTCCCAATTTGAAATCATGTTACCTACCAAAATGAAGTGAAGAATTTCAATTTTCAGCATTTATTGAGCATTTTCTATAGGTCAGTAGCCACTGCAGAGGAAGTAAAGGTGGACGTATAAAAGAGACGACATCTAAGTTGAGTATGAAAGGTGCATTTAAGGCATAGAAAAACTGTATCAAGATGTGGGGTCAATGAAAACAGCAGAGCTCAGGAAACTGTTGAGTGAGACAGCATGCCATTGACTCTACTACCTTTTCATTATCCCTCACTCTTCCACGTTCTCCTCTCTTCTCTCCATATCCAGCTTAAATTACAAGGTCTACCATTACCCTCATTCTCTAACACACAGTCAGTAAACAACAGCAAAGGTCTGCTGCCTGTTTTTATAAATAAAGTTTTATAGAAACATAGCAATGCTCATTCATGTAAGAACTGTCTATGGCTGCTTTGGGGCAGAGCTGAGTAGTTATAACTGAGACCACAGCCTGCAAAACCAAAAATACTTACTATCTGGCCTTTTATGAAAAAAATGTGCCAAGTCTGCTCTAGCATATATCCTTCTCTTATATCATACCTGTTTGATAAACCACAACTCTGGTTAAATCTAGCTGCCCATTCATTCCATGGCTGCCCATTCATTCCATGCCTGTACCCAAACTGCTGAACATGGCTACAAAGAAACCCAAAACTGTGCTGCTTGGTTTTACAGTAAATTTATCATCAAGAAATTCAATTGGCCCAGCAATCATATATTTGCCTAGTCCATTCACTTTTCCCAAGTACTTGACTTCTTCTTTCACTTTGACCTCCAATACCTGTCTTCCCATCCTCACCCCCAGCTGGTGACCTTGCTTGCACCACTACATGTGCCCATCTACAGCATCTAACCCCATATGCTCCTCTTTCCCTTCTCTTACTAGGGATAAAGTGACCAAGCTCCTTTTTAAGGTAAACCCTGCTACATGTAAAAAATGATACTATTCTGCTTTTCCTAATCACAATCAGCGCTTCAGTAATTTTCATAACTCTCTTCATTAATTATTCTCTCTCTGTGGGAGCATTACAATCCGCACACAAACTTGCTGTTATTTCTCCCATTGTTAAAAAGAAAACTCTAACTGCACTAATTAGCACCATATTTTCTGCCCTCCTTTAACAGTAAAATTCCTCCAAAGAGGTGTCTAAACTGACATTCTCCAATACCAGTCTCTTCTCACTCTCTGAAACTTACTCCAAATAGGACTTGATCACCACTGCTCCACCAGAATTGTTCCTTAAGATCAGTAATCTCCTTGTTGCTGAATCCAATGTCAATTGTCAGGCATCATCTTATCTCTCCTTTCTATTTGACTGAGCACTACTATTTAACATAGTTGGATCATGTTCCCTTCTTTTGAATATTTGCTTTACTTGGGTTCTAAAACACTTTACTCTTCTGGTTTTCATCTTACCTTAAAGACCACTCTTCTTGCTCTCCCATTTCTGGCTCATTCTATTCCCCTTTCTCTCTTAAGGAATGGAGGATCCCAGGACTCAGTCAGATCTCTGTTCTTTATGTAAGTTCACTCCTGTTATGATCTCATCCAGTCAGGTGGTTCGATACTACTCTACATTGATGACTCCCAAATTCATATATATGCTGGACCTCTGCTTTTAACTCCAGACTAGTATGTCAAATTGTGTACTGACATTGCTCAGGCTAAAAACCTTAGAATCATTAATTCCCCACCCTCCTCTTTCTCTCACACATATACATACACAAAAAAAAGTATTAATGGTTCTACCTTTAAAATTTATTCAGGATCCAACCATTTCTTACCATCTTCACTGCTACAATCCTAGTCTGAACCACGAGCACCTCTCACCTGGATTATTGCAATATCCTCCTAAAAGGCCTTCCTGCTTCCACTTTTACCCCTTTGGTCTAATATCAACAAAACAGAAGTTAGATGGTAGCTCTTCCACTCTACCTCATTAAGATTTATTCTTATAAGTGGTCTACAAGGTCCTCCACACATACTTATTTCCCTGTCCTCTACTCTACTGCTGCCCTGTTGCTTGCTCTTCTCTACTGACAATAGCTTCCTGCTGTTTCTTGAACACATCTGGCAGGCTTTCACATTCAGGGCTTCTACACTGATCACTCCTTCAGCCTGGAATGTTCTCTCCCTCAGATATACATACTGTTCACTTGCCTCAACTCCTTCAAATCTTTGCTAAAATTTTACTGTTTTAGAGTGGCTTTCCCTAATTGGGCTTTCCCCAATTTCTCCACCCCACACTCCTACCTGCCCTCCCCCCTTTATTTTCCCCCATAATACTTATCATTTTCTAACCACATAGTTTACTTTGTATTGTCTGCTTCCCCCTCAACTAGACTAAGCTCAATGACAGATAAGATTTTTGTCTGTTTTGTTCACTATTCTTCTCCACCTAGAATACTGCCTAGCACACAGTAGGTGCCCAATAAATATTTGCTGAATAAATTAAGCTCAAAGGGAATGGATATTATTTAAGAATTAGGATGGCAGTCTTACAGGTCTGCTTTAATTCAAACAGCACTGTGAAAAGTGGGTATGGAGAGGGGGAAAGAGGGAAGGTGAGAGTGAAAGCAGTGTGAGCTTCCAGAAACTTCCTACAAGTGTCCAAGACCTAGACTAGGGCTTAGGCAATAAGGACTGAAAGAAAAGGGAGATTGAGAGGGGCAGGCATATTGGCTACCTAAACATGAGAGTAATAGAGAACCTGAGAAACAAAGAAAGGATTAATTAAACAGTCTCTAAACTTGGGTGACTAGGCAGGTAATGAAACAAGGAAAGCATAAAGAGGAAAAAGGTGTGAAGGAAAAGTTTTAACTTTTACTTAATGGATCTTGGATCTCAGAACATTTTAGGCGGCTATGTTACACAGGTAGCTGGAAATGCAGGTCACGTCAAAACTCAGAAAAGAAGAATGGAGTATGTGTAGAGATTTAGACAACAGCTAAAACTGAGAACAGCCTCACTCACCTAAGAAGAGTGTGCACAGTAAGAGAGTGAGAAGAAACTGAGTTTGGAATCCAGGAAAACGCTAACCTTAAGGAGCAGATTACATTAGGGGACAACTTTGTAAAGACTAAGAAACAGAACTAAGAGGCATTAAAAGCATCAAAATGAGTTACTGCTCTTATTTGGGACCAAAATTTATGCCTTTCTCTTTAAAACCCTGATGTAATTTGACAGTTGTCATACCTGGAATGATCTAAAAAGCTTAGGAAGTTAATTGCCCTTCTGTTTCCATCTTAACTCTAGTGCTTTTGGTGTCTGAAGTTATATAAAGAAACAACTAAATGGAATGTATGCATGCACATATATGTGTGTGTGCACATGCTCACACTTGTATATAAAGCAGCAACTACTTAAAAATTATTAATGACCTTGAGATAAATAGGAGAAGATTATGTACATGTACTCTAGATGATTGGGACTTTAATCAGTGAACGTCAGAATTTATTATAAGGTCGTCCCTTCCTTTTTCAGTAATTTAATGAGTTCCTTTAAATGTGACATAACAAGGAAGAGCCCAAACAAAATGATCAAGTTTTACCTGTTAATAAAATGTTGGTATATGTTCACTTAGAAGCTCCTCTCTTTTCCAATTTGAATAGCTTCTTTTCTTTTTGAAGAAGCTGTTTTCTTTTCATATGATTAGAGGTGGTCTCTAGGCCACTGGACTGGAGTGGTGGGGGGTGGGAAGGATGGGGTGGCTGGGTGAGAGACATTGGGGAGGGTATGTGCCATGGTGAGCACTGTGAATTGTTTAAGACTGTTGAATCACAGACCTGTACCTCTGAAACTAATAATACATTGTATGTTAAAAAAAAAAAAAAAAGAAGATAGTAGGAAGGGGGGGAAATCGGAGGGGGAGACGAACCATGAGAGACTATGTACTCTGAGAAACAAACTGAGGGTTGGGGGGGGAAGGGTTAGCCTGGTGATGGGTATTAAAGGGGGCACGTACTGAATGGAGCACTGGGTGTTATATGCAAACAATGAATCATGGAACATTACATCAAAAACTAATGATGTGGGGTGCCTGGGTGGCTCAGTCGTTGGGCGTCTGCCTTCGGCTCGGGTCGTGATCCCAGGGTCCTGGGATCGAGCCCCGCATCGGGCTCCCTGCTCTGTGGGGAAGCCTGCTTCTCCCCTCCTTCTCCCCCTGCTTGTGTTCCCTCCCTCGCTATGTCTCTCTCTGTCAAATAAATAAATAAAATCTTTAAAAAAAAAACAAAAAAAAACTAATGATGTAATGTATGGTGATTAACATAACAATAAAAATTTTCAAAAATAAAAAATAAATAACTAAAAGTAATAATTCCCATTTCTAGTGACCTCTGCAACTAAGACTAAAGACTTGGTTGAAAACACAGAAATTTAAAAAAAAAAAAAAAAAGGCAAGGAAATTTCAATAATGATGAGATGGGGAACAGCAAAGTATTTCATTGGCAGGAGAGATAAGGACTGAAAAGATTGTTAGATCTGGTGTATCGTGGTTCAGTGATGGTCCTGGAAAGAGCAGTTTCAGACCATGGTGCCAGTAGCAACAACCTATACTGAGATCAAGAGTGAGCAGATGGCAGGTGAGGAACAGGAGGTAGCTAATTTAGTTTGTTCTTACAAAATCCCTCGTGGTGAAAGTAAAAAGAAAGCTGGGAGCTGATAACTTGAGGAGAAGCAAAATCAAAGAGAGACTGTAGAGAAATTGTTGATGTGCTTTTCATTTGTATTTTTTAAATGGCTAAAAGAGACCCAAATTTATTTGTAGGCTGAGTGGATAAGGATGGAATAAAAGGATGGGATATAGTGATAAGAAAGGAAAGAAAAGGGATAACTGATAAAGCAATGTTCTAGAACATCAAGAGAAATGAGAAACAAGAACACAGAGTACTATACAGTGCAATTAAAAGGCAAAGTTAGCATTAGTCACACAAAATACAGAAGGCCACACTCTGATAGTACAAGTTCTGTGACCACAAGCAAGTTACTTAACTTCTTTCAGACTCAGTTTCCTATAAAACCACGCTAACAATGGCATCTACTTTAAAGGACTGTCTTGAGATGATAATAATCTATAAAAAGCTCTTTAAGCACATTACCTGGCAAATTATAAAGACTGAAATTTTCACTATTATCATCTTTAGGGGGAAATGATACCACATTTTTCTTCCTGTACATCTAAAATAAATGATCAGGTTAGAAAGAATTTTAAGTAAAGTTTGTCTGATGACCCTCCTTCTTGTAAAATAAGAAATAAGGTCACACGTAGAACTAAAGGCAGCAAAAGTAATGCTGCAGGCTAAGACAAGAAAATTTCAGAGATCAAGATTTAGACAAGAAATTCCAAGTGAAGATGAGGTCTACTAAAAGGAATACATAAATAAAATACCAAACTGGTACCAAAGGGATATGTACAAAGAATTGAAGGAATGGTGAGTCTTGAGTTCCAGAAAGATCATTAACACAGATGCTGAAAATCAAGAAACCTGATTTTAATAAATCATTTGACAGTTAATCATGATATATTTATGAATGACCTGAAGATGTATATAGCACTGTATTATAATTTAATTCATTTGCTAAACAATCATACCAAGAAAAATAAAAAGATGAAAACATAAATGTCAAATTCAAGGAAGGTTTCTAGTTGTAGGACTAGAAGCTCTGTCCTTCTCTTGTCCCAATCAATATTTTCATAAATGATTGCATATATTAGGGGTTGCAAAAGCAAATGTTTTCAAGACTAAGTAACAAATGTAAATGTGTGAAGCCAAAATGTGTAATGCAGTAAGGGGTAGTGGTTGCTAAATCAGATAGACAGTACAAACCATAACTAAAAGCATCCTAATTCATAAAAATATTAACAGAATGTGCTAGCCAAATAAAACACACCAGGGGATGAATTTGGCAGTTTATAATTTCTGACTTTAACATAACCACCAAAGATTGACACAAACCTATGAATGACTGAAAATGGAAGAGCAAATAAGAATTTAAAGAACTCTAATAGTCTGGAAAGCTAAGCGAAACCTACAATGTAATACAAAACCCTATGATTAAACTCAAAGTATTAATTTATTATGTAGAATGACAGATAAGACTTGACAGTAATTCAGCTGGAAAATAAATGAGAAGTGTAACTGACGAGAACTCAAAAGGCAATCAACATTGAGATACAGTTAATGAAAAACTTAATGCAATATTAGGTTACAGCTAAAGTACTGTGTTTGGAGCAGTAAAGATAATTCCATTCTGCTTTGCACAGTTCAGGCTTCATTTGACATACTGATGATATCCATTTTTAGGCAATGTATTTTATTCATAATATTAACAAAGCAGAACACATCAGAGGAAGGTTAAAGAAACCATGTCTGCTATAGGTTGAATGTTCTAACATACTACCTTATGGGAAATATGGGGGCTTAAATTATATTTAGACTACTACTTTGCAGATTAACATAAACTTATCTCTTTGCTCATAGATACTTTGTTTACTTACTCCATTTATTATCAAAAACTTGCAATTTCTTTAGAACCATAGAGGAGGTCTGTCCATTTATTTTTAAATTTTTTTAGG
Organism: Mirounga leonina; assembly: GCF_011800145.1. NCBI lineage: Eukaryota > Metazoa > Chordata > Mammalia > Carnivora > Phocidae > Mirounga > Mirounga leonina. Next base: position 91,335,424 of record NW_023270268.1, on the reverse strand, counting down.
TCTGGCCATTTTGTGGGTACAGTGTAAATGACCATATACATTTAAAAGGTGTCATTTTGGGGCACCTGGGCAGCTCAGTCAGTTAAGGGTCTGCCGTTGGCTCAGATCACCATATCAGGCTCTGCACTCAGTGGGGAGTCTGCTTCTCCCTCTCCTCCTGCTCATGCTCTCTCTCTCTCTAATAAATAAATAAAATCTTAAAAAAAAAAAGAAAAGAAAACTCCAAAAAATTGCATGATGTACAATTTAGGGAGTATTTCTCTCAGTGGTTCAGTTTTCCTAGTTATGACTTCTATTAATAGAGAACTACTCTCTAACTGCTCATAACCACTCCTCTATGAACTTCACTCTAAAGCCATTCATTCAGGAAGAAATTTAAATGACAAAGTTTCGATCACACCTACCAACAACTAAACAATAATCGGGACAACTCCATCCTACATTTGGAAAACAGATACTATTATGATGCTCTTATCCTCAGATGATTTCTGGGGTCAAGGAAACAAAATTACTTGAGGCTGCAGTTTTAAGTAGAATCGTGCTATAATACTAAAAATTTGATGAGATGTGAAGCAGCATATCACAGAACCCAGTAATAAGACATTCAACCAAGTGTCCTGATAGCCCAGGATTCTCCTCAGAATTGAGTTAGGGAACTTGGGACTAGCAAAAAACCCCAACAAACAAAAAACAAAAAAACTTGAAAATGGATGCCTTTTCTCCAATGTGTGTGCCAGGCTGGCTAGAGATGGGAATAACACTAACAGTGAAGTGGGTGTGGATTAGGAAAAGGGAAATACTCTTTTGCTTGGGAGAAGGGGAGTGGGAATGGGGAAAGGGAGATAAACACTTGGCACACAACAAGATTATGGTAAGCTTCCTCCTCATCTCACACCATTAACACAAAATAAATATCAAACTATCAAAAGTTTTTTTTAAAAAAAAACTATAAATCTACCAGAAGAAACAATGAGTATGTTTGCAATCTTGGAGGACAAAATATCTATAAGCTATTAAGGAAAATGCAAATTAGATCACATAAAAATGTAAAAGTTTTATACTACTTTCTGAAAAAACAACAAAACCATAGCCAAATTTAAAAAATGACAATATTGGGGCGCCTGGGTGGCTCAGTCGGTTAAGTGTCTGCCTTCGACTCAGGTCATGGTCTCCAGGTCCTGGGATCGAGCCCCATGTCAGCCTCCCTGCTCAGCGGGGGAATCTGCTGCTCTCTCCCTCTGCCCCTCCTCCCTGCTCGTTCTCTCTCTCTCTCTCTCTAAAATAAATAAATAAAATATTTAAAAAATTAAAAAATTAAATTAAAAATGACAATATTTTTGTCCACCAAAAAGTATTAGAATTAACGAATTCAGTAAAATTGCAGGATACAAAATTAATATACAGAAAGCTGTTGCATTTCTATACATTAATAACAAAATAGCCAAAAGAGAAATTAAGAAAACAATCCCATTTATAACTGTATCAAAAAGAATAAAATACCTAGGAATAAATTTAACCAAAGAGGTAAAAGACCTGTACTCTAAAAACTATAAAACATTTATATAACAGGGCACCTGGGTGGCTCAGCTGGTTAAGCGTCTGCCTTTGTCTCAGGTCATGATCCCGGGGTCCTGGGATCAAGTCCCGCATCAGGCTCCTTGCTCTGCGGGGAGCCTGCTTCTCCCTCTCCTCCCCACTTGTGCTCTCTCTCACTATCTCTGTCTCTCTCTCTCAAATAAATAAAATCTAAAAAAAAAAAAATTATTAAAGAAATTGAAGATGACACAAACAAATGGAAAGACAGACCATGCTCAAGGACTAGAAGAATGAATATTGTTAAAATGTCTATGCTACCCAAAGCAATCTACAGATTCACTGTGATCACTATCAAAATACCAAGAATATTTTTTTTCACAGAACTAGAAATAATCCTAACATTTTTATAGAACCACAAAATATCCCAAATAGCCAAAGCGATTTTGATAAAGAAGAACAAAGCTGCAGGTATCAGAATCCCAAATTTGAAACTGTACTACAAAGCTATAATAAAACAGTATGATACTGGTACAAAAATAAACACATAGATCAATGGTTTAAAAAATTGACCATTATATGGTCTATGATGAAGGAGGTGAGAATATACAATGGGGAAAAAACAATCTCTTCAATAAATGTTGTTGGAAAATGGACATGCAGAAGAATGAAACCAAACCACTTTCTTACATAAACCATAAAACTCCTAAAAGAAAGCATAGGCAATACATTCTTCGACATCAGCCTTAGCAAAATTTTTCTGGATCCATCTCCTCAGGCAAGGGCAACAATAGCAAAAATAAACAACTGGAACTAGGAAACGATCAACAAAACGAAAAGGAAAACTACTGAATGGGAGAAGATATTTCTAAATGATCTATCTCAGAAGGGGTTAATATCCCAAATATATAAAGAACTCAAACAACAACTCAACACCAAAACACCCAAATAATCCAATTAAAAATGGGCAAAAGACCTGAATAGACGTTTTTCCAAAGAAGACATACAGATGGCCTACAGGCACATGAAAAGATGCTCAACATCACTAATCATCAGGGAAATGCAAATCAAAACCATAATGAGATATCACCTCACACCATCAGTTTCAAAAAGACAGTGTTGGCAGTGTTGGCACGGATGTGGAGAAAAGGGAATCCTTGTGCACTGTTGGTGGGAATGTAAACTGGTGCAACCATTGTGGAAAACAGTATGGAGATTCCTCAAAAAATTAAAACTAGAACTGCCGTACAATCCAGCAATTCCATTTCTGGGTATTTACTTGAAGAAAATGAAAACACAAATTTGAAAAGATATATGTACCGCTATGTTTATTGCAGCACTATTTATCACAGCCAGGATATTGAAGCAACCTAAGTGTCTATCAGTAGATGAATGGATAAAGAAGATACATGATGGGATATTTCTCAACCATTAAAAAAAAGAATGAAATCTTGCCACATGGATGGGCCTAGAAAGTATTATGCTAAGTGAAGTAAGTCAGACTGAAAAAGACAAATACCATATGATTTCACTTAAATGTGGAATTAAAAAACAAAACAAAACAAAACAGAAACAGACTCCTAAATACAGAGAACAAACTGATGGTTGCCAGAGGGGAGGGGAATGGGGGGACAGGTGAAATGGGTGAAGGGGATTAGGAGGTACAAACCTCAACTATAAAATAGCCAATAATATTGTAATAACTTTGTATGGTGTCAGGTGTAGTGAGCATGTTGTAATGTATACAACTGTCGAGTCACTAAGTTGTATACTGACACTAATATAACATTGTATGTCAACTATAATTTAAAAAATTTGATAATTTAGCAAAAATATTTCTGGTTACAAATAACAAAGGACTAATTTTTGTTTAAAATACAAGCAGCTCATTATTTATGATCTAAGTCAATAAGAAAAGACTAACATTCCAATAGAAAAAACTGAAAAGGGACATAAACAAATGGCTAATAATGGCCCTACCAATGGCCAATAAAAATTAAGATATGCAACCCCATTCATAATTAAAGATATATAATAAAAATAACAATGAGCTACCATTGTTCACCTATCAAATTGGAAAAAAAATTCAATCTGAGAAAACTAGGTATTGGAATGGGGTCATGTCCAATAAGCACCACTTCTGGTGAAAACCCAAACTCTTACAACCTTTTGGGAAATCAGTGGGCTAATATATTCATCCCAAAGCAAAGACAGACAGACATCCAATTCAACTCAGCAATGCTATTCCTAGGAATCACGTGTATGAAAATGTATGTCTGCTCATGTGCAAATACAAAGACAAAACAAAACAAAAGCCCATATTAATGGGGTATGCCAAAGGAGCACAGAAGCTAACTGAAAAGAGCTCCCAAAGAGGCCAAAGCTTGAACAATCTGATCAATAAAGTATTATTCAATTATAACCCAAAGTATAAAACAAATGAATCCACAATGATATAAATTAATGACTAAAAGATGGGGAGAAAAGACAATCTCTCATGCAGAAGAAATCCAAATAATTTATGTAGCCAATGTGCTCTTAAGGAGAAGGAACTCCTCCCTTCTTAGGTATGGGCTGTGAACAGTGGGGGTGGGTAGGGGGAATAACTTTACAGTGGAGAAAACTGAAAAATATTAGGTCAGCCAGGTGATCAAGGTTAGTAACAAGAGCTACAAGTTGTGCTGAGACTACGTGCCCTTGATATGATGTGATGAAATGGCACTGTGGACTTTTCCCAAATAACCAGTTTATTATGAGATAAATATTAAACAAACCTCAGTAGTGAAGCAGCCTACCAGTACTCCTCAAAACTGTCAAGGTCATCAAAAACAAGAAAGTCTGAGAAATTGCCAGTTAAGAGGAGCCTAACAGACATAGTAACTAAATGTAATGTGGTAGCCTAAATGGGATCATGGAAGAGAAAAAAGACATGAGATAAAAACTAAGGAAATCGAAATAAACTATGGAATTTAGTTAATAATAATGTATCAATATTGATTTATTAATTGTAATAAATGTAACCTCACTAATATTAAGATATTAACAACAGGGGAAAATTGGGTACAGTGTCTAAGCATATAGACATAAAATGCCATATTGTTATATTTTGGGGGGAAAGGGGGCAACATGTTCCAAAATAATATGAATATTATTACATTAACCTGTGATATATGAGCTCATACATGCATACAGGAAATTTACCTCTATGGAGAGGGATTTGAGGATTTTGTGATCAGGGTAAAAAAGATTTTACTTTTATCTACTGTCCTCTGTTATTTCAATTTTTTTACAATATGCATTGTAATAATATTTTAGTGTCACTAAAATATTACAATAACATAATAACAAGGTGGTAATTGATATTCAAAAGAAACTCCTAGATTAACATCTTCAAGCAAACGACAGTTACCATATTTGGTGTTATAACATTTATAATTCATGAAGAGGTCTTGATAATTCATCTACCTCAAGAATTTTATTACCTACATATTCATTCTCTAGGTCACACTCTCACTGAAAATGTCAGCATTTCATCAGCAAAATGTTCATACAGAATGAATATACCACTTTAATAGAATTCATATAATTTTAAATAAGAAACAAATTGGGGTTATTTAGGCAACCTCTTTATTTCAGTAAATAAAATTCACTGCTATCAGTGATTTTCACAAAGTAAGGAAGGTGAAAGAGAGAAGGAAAAGGAATGGAGGAGAGTTGTATTTTGTAAACTAGACCATGTATACACTTAGCTACAACTCTGTATGGCATTTCTATATATACACCATTTCTGTAACTTGAGATTTCATTTAATTAAAAAATAACAACAAAAAATACTGTTCATGTAGGGGAACTGACCTTGACCCAAACAATCACTTAAGAACCCACTTCTACATCCACAGCCTCACCTCCCACTACTATCCCCATACTCCTATACTTTATGTACCAGAAATTTCAAAAATACTTGTATTTCTTCTACACAGACTATGTTGTTTAACCTCACCAAGCCTTTCAAACATCCTGTACATCTATTTTTTTTTTAAAGATTTATTTATTTAAGAGAGAGAGCACAAGCTGGGGGGGAGGGTGTGTGGGAGGAGCAGAGGGAGAGGGAGAAGCAGATTCCCCGCCGGGCAGGGAGCCCGAAGTGGGGCTTGATCCTAGGACCCCGAGATCATGACCTGAGCTGAAGGCAGACCCTTAACCGACTGAGCCACCCAGGCGCCCTGAGTATCTTGTACTTCTAACTTGACACACACCTATTTATTTATCTAAAGAGCTCCTCCCTCAAACCCTGAATAAGTATCACTTCTATGTAATTCCTTTGCTGGCCGTTCAGGATAATTTATTCCTTTTCTTTATAGTACTTCTGTTCATAGACCAAATAGTTGTTACTCCATGTGTCACTGTACAGTGTATTTCTTTTCTTGTCTTTTTCAAACTCATTTAGACAGACCTTATACTTTGTCTTGTACCTAAAACACTATACAGTGCCAGTAAACTGATATGAAGTGAACTTCAAGAGTTCAGAGAGAGTAGGTGATTGGAAGAATACAGACTTTATAGATGAAGAGTCTACTTTTGAAATTGGCTCCTGTGGTTGGTTATTAACTATGCAACCTTGAGCAAATTCTTTAATTACACTAGACTTTGATTTTCTCAAGGATAAAACTTATAATAAAATAGTACTATTACCTACCTTGTAGCACCAAGATGACTAAATGAAAAAAATGCATAATATGCATAGAAAAAAGCACTTTATGAATCATAAGATTTGACAAAACATTTAGTGTTTTTATTCATGATTTAAGACATTAATAATCTCTATAGTAATCAAAAGAATATCTCTAAGAATGTGAATCTGATAAAAGTTATCATATATCGGGTATATTTATTTGATGTTTTAAAGTATCTATTTTGGTATATGTTTTATAATGTATTAGTATAATGGTACTAATTTATTGTGCTTACTTAAAATTTATTTACTAATGAAGTAAACAAAATAGAAGACAATCAGCATATGTTCAATTATTACTTTTCAGTCTATCCCTCTACAATACAATATGTACCCACTATAGCTAGAAGTATCTATTTTATTCATCTTTTCTACCCAGCGTAACAACCTCACTAAGCAGTCCACAAAATGTGGAAAGTAAGTGGGGAGCAGGACTTCTGGGATGGCAGAGTAGAGAGCACAGATCTCAGCAGAACAAAAATTTAACTGGTAAAATGATTAAAAAACAATCATTTGAAGTATCTGATAATTTTTCTAAGGGCATACAGCAAATGAAGGAACAAATTTCAATAAGAACACCAAGAATCTGTGGCATTTTAGTGAAGATCTGCTCCCTTACCCTGATACCCTACACTTCCATGTCTGGGAAGCTCTACTCTATACTTATTCCAGACAGGTATGGTCAGTAAGATGGGTAGCTTCCTCTCCTCTCAGCTCTAGTCTGGGGCTATGGTTTCACCCCAGGAGGGACAGGCTGTGTCCCAAGGTGCAAAAGATCTATTCCAGTTGGGCAGAGCCAAGAGGACTGTGTCTCCCTTTCCTCACCCAGTCCCCAAAAGTAAGTCAGAAGCTCTACTCCAGGCATAGCAGGCTGGGGACCTGAGAGTCTCACTTTTAACTTGCTCTTAGGGCAGAGCGCCCATGCTGGGAGTGGCAAGGTGTGAAGAACAGGGGCTGCCATTGCCCATCCTCCATTGCCCACTCATAAAGTGGGGGTGTTATTCTGGAAAAAGTGAGTCTTCATACTGGGTTCTAGTGCAGTAAAATAGGGATTCTGTCCAGAGGGAAAGAGAGGCTAGCTCTGCCTACAGAGACCGATTTTATTTGTGACACAGTAGGGAAAACGCCATGCCTATGGGCATTGTCTAAAAACAATGGAGATCCTTGTGGAGGCTGGGCAGGTCCCTGACACAAGCAAACAGGCAAGGCACCAGAAGTTGAAGAGAATCAAGAAAAGAGATAGCCAAAAAGAGCCTACTTGGCAACAGTCATCTCTGGAGGTCATTAAGGATATGCACAGGTGCTACGCTGTGCAGGATGTGGGGGAGATTTGAAGTATTCCCCAAGTTGCACACAGTACATCAACACACAGTAAAAGCATTACGGGTACAAAGGATTTACAAACAACCTCAAATCAAACCCTGACTGAAAATAAGCTACTCTGACCCAAGAGCAACTTCCAGGAAATAACATCACATTCATCCCTGGCAGTCAGAAAGAATGTGAATGCACAAGGCTACACCTTCTCAGGAGCAATCAGGGGGAAAATTCTAAACTACTAGTACCTGGTTTGATCTGTGACAAATACAGACTCCTTGAACTGAGATGCAGCACCCAGGCCACTCACACATCCAATGGTAAAGGATAAAAATGTAACTGGATAAGGGAACTTAAAGCACAACCTTTGACCAAGAAGTGACATTAAAGAAAAGATCTCAAATCAAGAATCTTAAGAAACTAGAGAAGAAGGGGCAAAATAAACCCACAGTGAGCTGCAGGAAGGAAATGATAAAGAGAACAGAACAGAAATAAGTGAATTACAGAATAGAAAAGCAATTGAAAAAAGAAAATCAATGAAACCAAAAAAAAAAAAATCAAGAAAATGGACAAACCTTTGGTTAGACTGACCAAGGGAGAAAAAAAAAGACTCATGAAAATCAGGAATGAAAGAGGGGACATCACAATTGACCTTACAGAAATAAAAAAAAAATTAAGGGAAAAGTATGAAAAACTTTGTGTCAATAAGATAACTTAGATAAAATGAACCAAAATGGACAAAAGAAAACACAGAAAATCTAAATACACCTATTACAAGTAAAGAAATTGAATTAGTAATTTTAAAACTTCCCGGGCGCCTGGGTGGCTCAGTTGGTTAAGCGACTGCCTTTGGCTCAGGTCATGATCCTGGAGTCCCTGGATCGAGTCCCGCATCGGGCTCCCTGCTCGGCAGGGAGTCTGCTTCTCCCTCTGACCCTCCCTCTTCTCATGTGCTCTCTCTCTCTCATTCTCTCTCTCAAATAAATAAATAAAAAATCTTTAAAAAAAAAACTTCCCACAAAAAGTGCCCAGGTATATAGATGGCTTCATTGGAGAAATCTACCAAATTTTCAAGGAAGAATTAATACCAGTTCTTCATAAAAACCTTCAAAAAAAAAAAAATAGAAGAGGAAAACACTTCCCAATTTATTCTATGAAACCAGTATTACCCTGATACCAAAACCATCATGGGGTCGGGGGCAGGTATGGACACACAACAGACTACTAATCAATATCCCTTATGAATATAGATGCAAAACTCCTCTAAAAAACTACTATTCAGCAATGTATAAAATGATTATACACCATGACCAAATGGGATTAATTTCAGAAATGCCAAGTAGGTTTCAGCATTCAAAAAATTAACATAAATCACCTTAGTAATAGAATAAAGGACAAAAAACACACGATCATTTCAACAGATGGAGAAAGAGCATTTGACAAAATTCAACATTTCATGAAATGCTAAACAAACTAGGAATAAAAAGGAACTACCTTAAACCTGATAAATGACATCTACAAAAACCCACAGCTAACATCCTACTTAAAAAGAATGACTAAATACTTTTTCTCCTCTAAAATCAAGAACAAAGTAAGGATGTTTGCTTTCATCTCTTCTCAACCTTGTCCTGGAGGTTCTAGCCAGGGCAGTGGCAAAAAAAAGAAAATAAAAAGCATCCAAGATATCATATTTTAATAAAAAGATCAATTCATCAGTTAGATATAACTATTATACACACATAATGTACCAACAACAGAATCTCAAATATATAAAGCAAGAACTGATAGAATTGAAGGAAGAAAAAAACAATTCTACAATAGTTGGAGATTTTAATACACCACTTTCAATAATGGACAGCACATCTAGATAAAAGAGCAATAAAGAAATAAAAGATCTGAACATCATAAACCAAAAGGATACCTATCTATCTATTATCTATCTGTCTGTCTATCTATTTATATATCTATCTCTTTACATCCCCAAACAGAAGATTACACATTATTCTCAAGTACACATAGGATATTATCCAGAATAGGCCATATATTAGGCAACAAAACAAATCTCAATAAATTTAAAATGAATGAAATCATATGAAGTATCTTCTCCAACCACAACAGAATGAAACCAGAAATCAGTAACAGAAGGGAAAAAAAAAATTAAAATGTGTGGAAAATAACCATCACTCTAAACAACCACCAGGACAAAGAGAAAATTACACAACACACTCTGAAAAAAGAAACATTAGAACACACTTGAGATACATGAAAACAAAAATCCAACATACCACCCTCTGAGTGCTATCTTCACTGCACTCAGTGGGCAATCTAGAGCTTGCCTACATTAAGAAGGAAGGTTTCAAGTCAATAACCTAACTTTACATCCTGAAGAACTAGAAAAGAAGAGGAAACTAAACCTAAAGCTAGCTAAAGGAAGGAAAACAGACCAGAAATAAATAAAATAGAGACCAAAAAATTTCAAGAAAATCAAAAGTTGATTCTTTGAAAAGCTCAAAAAAAACCTGATAAACCTTTAGCTAGACTGACAAAAAGAAGACACAAAAAACTAACATCAGAACTGAAAATGAGGGCATTACTACTGACCTTACAGAAATAGAAAGGACCATAGCAGAATACTATGAACGAATGTGTGCCAACAAATTAGATATCCTAGATGAAATCAATAAATTCAAGGAAACACACCAAATATTAAATTAACTCAAGACAAAATACAAAATCTCAACAAGCCTATATAAGAAGTAGAGAATGAATCAATCAGTAATAAAAAACTTCCCAAAAAGTAAAGTCCAGGACCAGATGGTTTCAATGGTAAATTCTAACAAACATGTAAAGAATTAACAATTCACAAACTCTTCCAAAAAAACAGAAGAGTTTAAGTGTTTAGATTAATGCCTGGTGTATACTAAGCATCACACAAGTTTTGGCTATTATCATCACTACTACTACTATTATTGTCCTAAAACAAAAGGCTATTTATTCTTTTCTAAAAATTCTCCAAAGTAGACACTGTACAAGCTCTCCTTGTTTAGCAATAATTACTGAGATATTTTTAAATGTTACATTTCTAATACACTGCTCCTGCAGAAACAGACATTCTATGCTAAATAGTACAGCATACTATACAGACCCTGGAGAAAGACTGCCTAGAGCGGACTCCTAACTTTGCCACTCAGTAGCTGTATGACTCTCAGGTAACTTAACTTCAAGTGTCTCAGTTTCTTCTTCTATAAAATGGGGGATAATAACAGTACCGATTCTTCACTGGGTAGCTATAAGGTTTAAGTGATTTATAAAGTACATGTAAAGTGCTGAGAGCAATATCTGAAGCACAGCAAATGAAATATATATTTGCTATTATTAAATAATCATTTGTAAAGTAGTAAGTTAAATGTTTATTAAGTGTTAATTATACGCCAAGTGCTGCAATAAAGCACTTAGACATTATACTTTTTTCTTACAAAATCCCTACTGTACAGATGAGAAGGGGAAAAAGGCTTACTAAGGTAAATATCTTGCCTAGTCATACTGCTATCAAGTGCCAGAACTGGGATGTAAACCCAGCTACAAAGCCAGAGCTCTTTAATTTTCAGAACAGATTCACCCCTACCCTTTCCTCTTCAGGGCTAGTGACAAACAGGCATAATCAAGCACAGCATTCTTCTCTCTGATCCCAGAAGCAGTGGTAGAATCTTCTCCTGCACATAGCCCTCTACACAGTTACTATCAATAGAACAAAGTTGGTATGACGAATGAAATCAATTTGTCATCCTTGCTATTTAAACTGACTCTCACACAAGTAGAGGGACAGATTTTTTTTTTTTTTTAAGGAAGGCCATTTCTTTCTTTTTTTTTTTTAAAGATTTTATTTATTTATTTGACAGGGAGAGACACAGCGAGAGAGGAAACACAAGCAGGGGGAACGGGAGAGAGAGAAGCAGGCTTCCTGCGGAGCAGGGAGCCTGATGCGGGGCTCGATCCCAGGACGCTGGGATCATGACCTGAGCCGAAGGCAGACGCTTAATGACTGAGCCACCCAGGTGCCCCAAGGAAGGCCATTTCTTTATTATTCAAGTAATCAATCTATGATGAGCACAGGTAAAATATTTTCACATGTATGGTTACTTATAGAAATTTTTCTTTAAGAAAATTAATTTAAATAAAATTTGAAGCTCCTATAAAGACACAATGTGGTTTACATACTATGTCTATCCTTCAGAATCCTAGGGTTCTACAGAGGTGAGGTACACCTCAGGAAAGACAATGTCAGCTGGTCCCATACCCTAGTTTCAACCAAAGCAACTTTGCTTTTTATCTGTTTTATTTATAGGATAGGGTTCTTCATAAAATTTTATTTAGGGGCAAAGGAGCTTCCACTGCAAAATACTGATATTGAAAAAACACACAAACGCAGAATTCACAAAAGTATTATAAGCCTGACTTTCAAAACATTCAAAAATCCCCATTTTTGTCTGGTCAAGGAGAAAGAGTGCCACTTTTTCTGAACTAAATCAGAGTTACTAAAACCTATTGGGTAATCTAAAGTATACTAATTGACTACATGATGCTCTAGTTACTATAGCAAACACTAATAATTCCAACCAGAAGACTATGACTAAGACTAATTAGGTCACACCTCTGGTGTCTGTCCTGACTGAATTCCCCCTTCTTTTAGTTACTCTGGTTAGTCCTTTCCCCAGTTATATGCTAAAAGCTGATTATTTATAATCCCTAAAGAAAACAGTCTTTAAAATGGCAGAGTGGAGCAAAATAAAGACAAGTTCACCAAAATAGACGTAACCTTTCAGTCAAACTGTGGTCAGTGGAAATATTTGCCAAATATTGCAGTAATCTTACTCTAACTTCACCCAGAGCTCAAGAGTGCTTATAGACAAAAATTATGATGAAGCCCTGGGGTAGCTTAGCTACAATTTTAAAATTAAGAATAACAGGGCGCCTGGGTGGCTCAGTCATTAAGCGTCTGCCTTCGGCTCAGGTCGTGATCCTGGGGTCCCGGGATCGAGTCCCACATCGGGCTCCCTGCTCGGCGGGAGGCCTGCTTCTCCCTTTCCCACTCCCCCTGCTTGTGTTCCTGCTCTCGCTGTCTCTCTCTGTCAAATAAATACAATCTTTAAAAAAAAAAAAAAAAAAGAATAACAATGGGGGAATAGTTAGGGAGTATTATGCAATTCAGTAACTCAATGGAATATTATATAGCCAATAACTACAAATACTATGAGGCAACATGGAAAGTTTTATGAGATCTTCAAAGTTTGTAAGGTCATAAATAATTATTCATACAAATAGGTAAAACATGTACAAATGAAATAAGATAGATAAATAGATACATACATAGATAATGCAGAAGTCAAAAGTCAGGATGGTGAGTGAAAAATTTTCCTTCTTTAAAATTTTCCAAAAAGGGAGTAACAGAAGCTCAAAAAGAAGAAACACCAAGAAAGAGAATGAAGAAGGCTCAGGACAGATGAGAATCCATACAAAGACTCAGAAGGATCAGATATTCAAAGAAAGATGGGTAGAAACCCAACAAAAGAGGAGTACAGAAAACCACGAGAATGAAGTTGAGATCCATACAGGAAGTAAATGAGATAGAGACAGACAGATACCAGAGTTGAAGAGGGAAAAGAAATCTGAGGGGGTGACACACACCAAAAGAGAGGGACAGAACCTCAGAGACCAAAAGATAGAGACCTAGAGTAGAGCCCAGAGTGAAAGAAGCAGAAACCTATAAAGTAGACAGAGACAAAAGGCATAAAAGAGACTGGGAAAATGGTAAAGAGGGAGAGATGAGGACAACAATAAGAGAGTTATGAAATATTTCCATATACATCAACCAAGTCTTTCACTCTTATAATCCTGAAACACTGAATTCTTCTCTTTCTCATCCTCAACAATTTCTAAAACCATCCCCCTAACTGCCTCCTCACGTCTCCTTTAGGCTCATGTTCTGACCATTGATCTCCTGTCCAGATGTTCCCCTAAGCTCTCTAACACCTGTAAAAGAAACTCTTCATGGGGTTTTGAATCCCAGTCTCTTCACAGAGGTTTTTTTGTTGTTTTTGTTGTTTTTACTGCTTTGCCCTAGACAAAACCTGGATCCCACCCAAAGGCACTGGCTTCCTTGCAGTCTCCCAAATGAAGACGGTTCTCATATTCTAGGACCAGAAGGTAATACTTGGCAAACTGCTGGCTCTTTACTGTCCTGGTCTCAAACATCCCCTCTCCCTCTTCCCAGAACTCCTAAGAGCTCTACCACATGGCTACATAACTCTATCAACACAACCTTGTCAATATCCTTTCTCTACTTAGTACCCCACCCCCCGCTGTCAGCCACCATTACCACCTATGAAATCATACATGTATCTATCTAATGGGCATTCTATTTGCATGTCCCAAAGGCATCTCGAACTATTATTATTTCCTCCCCCAAAACTCTTCTAATATATACACATAGGCAGTACATAATGCTTCTGTTAGAAAAATGCCTACCTAATAGAGGACTGTCATATTCAGAGAGAAATCATCTTTAAAGATTTGTAAGAATTTCCTAAGACATTTAGATCCTTTTCTAAAAGGTAGTTCTAAGTTCACTCTCAGTAACCTACTCTTAAGAGTTAGAACTGATACTTACAAACCTGAGCTCTCAACCCAAGAGCAGAACCCATCTTCTCATATGGGACGTATTAATTTACTACCTGGTCTCTTGAGTGATGTTAGCCCTGCCAGAACAACTCAGAAGAATGGAAGTGGAGATCATGAGTAGGGCAAAAAGAAATCATCTTTTTGGTGGCTAGAAGACTATGGGAGGTCCTGAGCCTCCCATATGCAGTATTTCTGCATATCTCCAGAAAAACTTCCTTTTTTGTTAAGGAAGGATCATTACTTTCAGCAATATATCACAACTTTTCTTTCTTTCTATTTTTTTTAAATGAAGCTATCCAAAATTAAGAGGAATCTTTTTTTTTTTTCATTTCAGAAAATTTACAAAGCTCAAGAGAAAGTTCTGAGAAAAACATCAGAAAGTACATTTCTTTTTTATAAAAGACAGAGGTTCAGTGTCCTTCTGGTTAACCTCCCTTAATGACTTCTCAATTGCTCTTTATCTGTAAGACCATTTATGATAATAAGCAGCTCTGAACAGCAGCGGGGAGGAAAATCCACCCTCTGGGGTACACAGATAACAGTCCAGTCACTCCCAAGGCAGGATTAAGTGAGGGTGAGGGCAGACTGTGATCAAGGCTTTCACCAGACCAAAACCAGATAGGTAGACCTTTTGATGCTGCCACAAACAGAGCCTTATATTCAAAAATTTGATTCTTCCTTTTCTGCTCTTCATCTTTGTAAGCATCAAATGAGTTAATATTTGTAAAGTGCTAAAAACAGTGTCTGCTGTATAGGGAAAGCTATATAAATAAAGTAATCATGAGAAAATGTTTAGGGGCTTTGTAAGGAGGCCTCTGCAAACCAATCTCCATGTAATCTATTGGTTCATGGAACAAATAATTCTGACCTTTACTTTCTCCCTGGGATATTATAATGTCTAGCATCTAATAACAAAAAGTCATGAGGATGCAAAATTCCATTATAAGAGTGCTGTGAACGTAACAGATGTTCCATAATTTTATTTGGGAAGGGACAGGAAAAAGTAAAGACATGTCAAAACAGATAAGTTAAAGACATAACAGGCTGTTTGCTAGGTTAAAAAAAAAAAAAGTAGCATGAACCTCATAACTGGCTTTCGAAACAAAAGAGCTCAAATACTTACAAGGGCTTACAGTCCCAAATACAAACACCTGAGAAACAAGAGTCACTAAGGAGCCAATTTGCTAATTATGGTTGCTAAAACTATGACTGACACAAACACATACAAATATTTAACATTTATGTATCTACAGGAGGTATATCACAATCGTGGCTTAATACATAGGTATCTTCCCATATTACAGATGACATGAAAAAAAGAACTTCTAAGGAAATAATCTAAAAAAATTTAATGGAAAATGGTTAAGCACTGGTACACTGGGAAATGAAGTAAAAAGAATACTGTGCTTAGAAATCAAGAGGAATTACAGATCTAGGAACTTCAGATAGTATATACCAGAAATCTGAAGTCCAAAATATCAAATGGTCGGGGCACCTGGGTGGCTCAGTCAGGCAGCTGCCTTCAGCTCAGGTCATGATCCCAGGGTCCTGGGACCGAGTCCCACATCAGGCTCCCTGCGGGAAGCCTGCTTCTCCCTCTTCCTCTGCCTGCCTCTGCCTATTTGTGCTCTCTAACTCTCTGTCAAATATGTAAATAAAATCTTTAAAAAATCAAATGGTCTTATCCAAAGTCGTATTTGTTTAGCCAAAAAGATTAAGTGGTTTATTATTTGCCCTGCCCTCTCACCCCAAACCAGTGAAGTAGAAATGTAAGGAAAATATTTAATCTGGGAAGGAACAGTGAACAGGCAGAAAGAAGCAGGTAAAAAAGGGGGCACCTGGGTGGCTCAGTCGTTAAGCATCTGCCTTCGGCTCAGGTCATGATCCCAGGGTCCTGGGACTGAGCCCCGCATGGGTTCCCTGCTCTGTGGGAAGCCTACTTTTCCCTCTCCCACTCCCCCTGCTTGTGTTCCCTCTCTCGCTGTGTCTGTCAAATAAAATCTTAAAAAAAAAAAAAAAAAAAAAAGAAGGTAAAAAAGAAGAAACTGACTTTCTGTGCTTCCAAACTCCAGTGAGCACAATGACATCAGTTACTGTCATCATCTGAATGGAAAGACAAAAAGGACCGGGGGTGCACAGCACAAAGTCTCGTTTAATTATCCTTTGCTTTCACAAAATTAAATGTGATCAAAAATAATGACCACTTACAACAAGCTCTGTAATATTACACCTTTCTTTTTCCCTCGCCAAAGGTAAGTTAAACTTGCCTCCCACTGTTTAAGTCTCATTCTGGTCCTACCAAAGTCTTCCTGTTTCCCATTTCCCTCCAATACTTCCACTTAAATTCCACATAATTCCACTTATATTCCACATAATTTTCCACCCTCTAATAAACAGCTGGAACTATCATGGGGCTCCAGAAGCACATAAGGATCATAGAAGGTTTAAAATATATATATGTATATATAAAGAACTAAAGACAAATATTCCAAAAAAGAAAATTCTTAAAAATTCATTCCCTTTATTTCATAAACAATTTCTGATATAACTAATGATATTCAATGATTATATCTTGAGCTCAGAATCACTAGGGCCTGTGTTTTAGAATTCTTCCATTCAATTAGCAAAACTGTTCTGCTAGTTGTGCTAAGGTGGGGGGTGGGGTGGAGAATGATGACTATATTTAGAAGAATAACAAGTCTATCACAATATTCAGTACACACTTTCTGCAAGACCTACCTTCTCACCACTTGAGTAGAAGAAATAACGCAATCGGACTATGTTACAGTGATCTAGCTTTCTCATGATTTGGAGCTCTCGGTTCTGAAAAGGAAACACATGAAAATATTTTTTAAAGGATAAATGCTATTCACCATATTGACTAAGATTCTAAGAACTCATAACATTAAACACTACAAAGAGCAGGCTATAGATATGTTACTAAAAAGTATGGGTCTAGGGGGTGGGGGCCTGGGCAAAATAGGTAAAGGGGATTAAGAGGTACAAACTGCCCACTGTAAAATAAATAAGTCATGGGGATGAAAAGTAAAGCATAGGGAATATAGTCTATAATACTGTAATACACTTATTGTGGTGAGAATTTCGTGTTGTACGATCACTACATTGTACACCTGAACTTAATTTAATATTGTGTCAGCTATACTTTAATTAAAATTTTTAAAAACTAAAAAATAACAAAAAAAATTTAAACAAAATAAAAAGTATGATCTATAGAGCAATGCTGACCTGCAACCTATTTGTTACTAGTCTATGTTACTAATCTACTACTTTCTACTACTCTGCAATAAGATAAATACAGAAATTGAGAATAAGTGCTTAGAATGTTTTATAGCAATTTGATAGAATAATTTCATATCTGTGAATCTTATAATAAAGAGTGGGGCCTATACTTTGTATTTTTTAAAATTTCGCTTTTCTAGTAACTGATTTCTATTGTATTTTACAAAAATATCAGTCTTTGATGAACTGGAATTTTTTTTTATTAAAGATTTTATTTATTTATTTGACATAGAGAGAGACAGCGAGAGATGGAACACAGCAGGGGGAGTGGGAAAGGGAGAAGCAGGCTTCCCACCGAGCAGGGTGCCCAATGTGGGGCTTGATCCCAGGACCCTGAGATCATGACCTGAGCTGAAGGCAGTCACTTAACCAACTGAGCCACCCAGGCGCCCCTGAACTGGAAATTTTTAAAACTAATATTTCATCACTAATAGCTTGAGAAGCAGTGTGTATAGTATTTAAGAGATATCTGGAATAAGCTATTAGTACTGTAATCTTTCGCAACTATAATAAAAATCAAACTTCTCACTAAACAAATGAATTTGGGTGCAAAGAGCTCTTACAAGCCCTCCTAACTTCCAAGATACAGTGTTAAAAAAAAAAAATCTGAGAGCCCATAAGGGCTCAGTTGCTAAGTTAAAATATGGCATACTAGAAATTGTGCAGTCCTGATAAATTTACAGACCACACAAATAACTTTTTCCATTGGGGAATTTCAAAGTTATGTTCATTCTTCATGAAAAGAAAACACTAAATAATATGATGACTTCCTAACAACATAAGTTTTTGCAGTAATAAATGAAGAGTATATATTAACAAAGAAGATAAATTCCAAAAATATACTTGGCTATCAGAAGTCCAGTAAATAAAGGCCAAATTACATAACACAGAGAAAATATTACAAAGTACTAGCTATATGGACAGGAAATATAAAATTTCAAAATTTTGGAAGGGCTATAAAACATAAAGTTATATACCTGGGAATCTGGAAGGAAAAATGCTTTTAGGTTAGGAAAAAAAGGCCAAAAAAAGAGGGGCTGGGGATTGCACAGCAGATGAGGAACCTCATAAGCAGAACTATTCTAGAGCAGAGTGGGCTCCAGTTCTTAGAAGATGGTACCAGAAATATGCAAATTGTTTCTCCTCCTCTAGAAACTTCCAACTGGCTCTATGATTGTGCTAGCATATCATCTCAGGGAAATTAGAAACTCGAAAGGACTATCCTCTATCCCTTTAAACAGACTGTGAGAGCTGGGTTCATGTACAGTGATATTTAAAATTCTTTTATAGGGGCACCTGGTAAGCAGCTGACTCTTTTAAGCAGCTGACTCTTGGTATCAGCTCAGGTCACGGTATCAGGGTCCTGGGATGGAGCCCCACGTCAGGCTCCGCATTCAGTGGGGAATCTGCTTGAGGATTCTTTCTCTCCCTCTCCCTCTGCCCTTCCCTCCACTCGTGCTCTCTCTCAATAAATGAATCTTTTTTAAAAAATAAAATTCTTTTATAGAACATCAATCTTTCATCCCATTACTTGTTATAAAATGTTTATAGCTGAAGCAATAAACAAAAACTCAAGACAGTACAGTATTATTGCTTTAATAAAGATAACTCAAGTCACATTCTGAGTTTTAACTGTGACAAAGAACACAAAAAAACTTTACCAATTTCAAAACTATTTGCATTTTAAACTGATGCTAAGTCTGGAAGTATGTCTATACTTTGCCAGTTCACATCTATATAGATAGTTTTGTGGAAGAACTAGTGTAAGCTAAGACTCACGGCTCTCACAATATATAGACATTAAGATTGTTTTTCAACATAGCCAACTATGTTAAGATAAGCCATTTTTCCAGACTCATTAACCAAGTTATAAAAGAGAACTATTAAATTCTCAGATAACAGAAGTTGTATAAGTTTATGTATACTATCTTTTACCAGAAAGAATGCATAAGTGAAGCAAATACATGGACCTAAATATTCATCTACCCTTACTCTTTTGACATATTCTATTCTTTTTAAAGTCTTAAATTTTCTCATCTTAAAATTCCCTAAAAGGTCTAAAATATAAATTTCATAGAGCAACATTTATAAGTATTAATCATGCCAACATTAGGCAAACAAAGTTGATGCCTAGATGCACTTAAACATACAACTATCACAAGCCGAGCCATTGTTACTGAGTCATTCTTTAATAATTCACTAATGACAAATTAATTCTATAGAAAACACTGTTATTCTACAAATATTGTGCACCTATTCTATGCCAGGCATCATCCATAATGTTAAGGATATGGCAGTGAACAAGACTTAAGTTCCTATCTTCATGAAACTTACAGTCTATGGAGGACAGTGAGGAAGAAGCAATGTATCTTCACATAGCTTAAGGAGATAGAGCATGATATAGACAAGGAGCTGTATTTTGGATAGGGAAGTCAGAATACACCTCACAAAGGAGGTAAGATCTGAACACAAACCTGAATGATATGAGGATGAGAACCATGTGAAGGTATGGGGGAAGAGCAATGCAGTTTATAGGAACCTCCAAATGTAAACAGCTAGAGGCAGACATGACATATTCAAGAAATAGCTAAAGAATAATGTGATTGAGTAAAGGAAGAGAAGAAAAGTTCAGAGAAGGTAGGCAGGGGGTATGTCTATAAACTCTTTTAATTATGGTAAGAAACTGAGTTTCACATTAAATGTAAAGGAAAGCCAATGTTTTGATCAGGAAAATGACATCATCTGATTTACCCTTTTAAAAGATCATTCTAAAAACTCTTGAAGAGAATAAATTTGATGGAGAAAGTGGTTCAAGAGTTCTGTTTTCCATCTATTAAGTCTGAAACGTTTACTAGCCATCCAAGTGAAAATACTATGAGGCTCAAGGTAGAAGAAGTTGAAGCTGGAAATATGCATCTGGGGGTCATCTTTATAAAGGGAACTTAAAGCAAGGGAACCCAATGGTATCACCTACGGAAGAAGTTTAGACCAAAATACGTAAGTAAATATTCAGAGGTACGAGAAGGAGTGGATCACGTGGAGAAGTAATGAAGTAGGATGAAAAACAGGAGATAGTATTATCTTAGAAGCCAATTAAAAAAAAGTTTTCAGAAAAAGGGAGTGACCATTTATGCTGAAAGCTGCTGAAAGGTTGATTAAGATGAAAACAGAAAACTGATAATTGGAAAGGGTAAATGCAGGATGCCAGTGACTCTTAATAAAAGTGGCTTCAGTAGAACAGTGGTAAAAGCCTGACCAGAGTGAATTAAAGTGGGCCTGGAAGACACGAGGGAAGGAGTAAGAAGTTAGAAAGTTTAAATAGAGGCAATATTTCCAGCTATCGTGGAATAAAGAGACTGGTAAATCCGTCGCCCCTCAAAACACCTATAAAAAGGACAACATTGTAGGGGTGCCTGGGTGGCTTAGTCAGTTAAGTGTCTCTTAGTCTCAGTTCAGGTCATGGTCTCAGGGTCCTGAGATCCAGCTCTGGGTTGGGCTCCTTGCTCAGTGGGGAGTCTGCTTCAGATTTTCTCTCTCTCCCTCTGCCCTTCCCCCACTCCTGCTTGCACATGTGGGCACAAGCTCTCTCTCTCCCTCCCTCCCTCAAAATAAATAAATCTTAAAAAAAAAAAAAAAAAGGACTATACTGTGGAAAACAACCATTTCATGGCTCTGGAAATCAATCAAAGGCAACCACAAATCAAATAGCATTTACTCTTGAAAAACTGCTAGACACTGGAGATGGGACAGTGGGGACCAATGGCCTTTTTTTTAAAATTTTATTTTATTATGTTAATCACCATACATTACATCATTAGTTTTTGATGTAGTGTTCCATGATTCATTGTTTGTGTATAACACCCAGTGCTCCACTCAATACGTGCCCTCTTTAATGCCCATCACCAGGCTAACCCATCCCCCCACCCCCCTGCCCTCTAAAACCCTCAGTTTGTTTCTCGGAGTCCACAGTCTCTCATGGTTCGTCTCCCCCTTGGGTTTCCCCCTCCTTCATTTTTCCCTTCCTGCTATCTTCTTCATTTTTTTTTTTAACATATAATGTATTATTTGTTTCAGAGGTACAGGTCTGTGATTCATCAGTCTTACACAATTCACAGTGTTCACTATGGCACATACCCTCCCCAGTGTCTCTCACCCAGACACCCCATCCCTCCTACCTCCCACCACTCCAGCAACCTTCAGTTTGTTTCCTGAGATTAAGAATTCCTCGTATCAGTGAGATCATATGATACATGTCTTTCTCTGATTGACTTATTTCGCTTAGCATAATACCCTCTAGTTCCATCCACATCATTGCAAATGGCAAGATTTGGTTGTTGTTGTTGTTTTTTTTGATGGCTGCATAATATTCCATTGTATATATATACCACATCTTCTTTATCCATTCATCCGTTGAAGGACATCTTGGCTCTTTCCATAGTTTGGCTACTGTGGACATTGCTGCTATAAACATTGGTGTGCACATTTCCTTTTGGATCACTACATTTGTATCTTTGGGGTAAATACCTAGTAGTGCAATTGCTGGGTTGTAGGGTAGCTCTATTTTCAGCTTTTTGAGGAACCTCCATACTGTTTTCCAGAGTGGCTGCACCAGCTTGCATTCCCACCAACAGTGTAGGAGGGTTCCCCTTGATCAGTGGCCTTTTTGCCAGAGGATGCTCCCATCTCCAACCACCACTGCCCAGCTCAGAGATTGAGGCAATTTTACCAGGGCAGAGTTGGCCATGAAAACCAGGAATTTTGCCTGGAGAGGGGGCTACCATCACTTAGAAAAGAGAGAAAAACCCAATGCCAGTGGCACTGGCAGTAAAAATGGCAAATCTGATAGGAAACAAAGTGAGAAAGCTCACAGCTCTGTTACCCTGAGGATAAAAGTCCCATCTGGGGAAAATGACAGACTTGGCAGAACACTGAAAAATTTAACAGGGAAATCCTGGACATGATATGTACAGAGGGGCTAAATAACCTCTTCACATATTCCTGGCTGACTAAAAAGCTGTGCACATATGCAGGGGAAACCCAATAGGGCCTCAGAGAAAGTAAAAGCTGAGGCCAACTAAAAAACTGACCAAATTTTAAATGGACGCCCCCAACCATGTACAGAATCATCAAAAAATGATGGAAGCCTTATAAACTCAAGATGTTTGAGCACAATCTCTAACCAATAATTGCCTGCCCACTAAACTATACAGAAATAGCCTCTGAAAAAAAAAATCAGGCTAAAAATTAAAATTAGAATAAAAAAATTAACACAGAATTTAGGGGCTTCAAACTGTGAAGGTAAAAGATTCTACAGATTAGATGCAGGTAAGTTACAAAAAAAGGAAAAAAAAAAAAAAAGGAAAATCCCAAAATAACAACCTTCAGGAAGATTTAAACAAAAATCAGAATCCAGAGTTGCTACATTATCTGAAACGTCCAACTGTAAAAATATAAAAAAATTTTTTAAAAAGGAAGAAAATAAAATGTGAGACCTACAGATAACAGAAAGAGCTGACTTACTCTTAGGTTTAAAATGAAAAAAGGAGCTAAAAGAAAGTGACTCTGGGTAGACACAGCTGTTGAATTTAGCAGACAAGAATACAAGTAGCTATTCTATTGAAAAAACATAAGGACCTGAAACCACAAAATTCCTAGAAGAAAACATAAGCTTCCTGGCACTGGTCTTGGAAATGGTATTTTATATTTGACAGCAAAAGCAAAGGCAACAACAGCAAAAATAAACAAGTGGGACTACATCAAATTAAAAAGCTTTTGCATAGCAAATAAAACCATCAACAAAATGAAAGGCAACCTATGTAATGGGAGAAAATACTTTCAAATCATTTATGAGATAGGGGTTAATATCCAAAATATATAAAGAATTCATACAACTCACCAGCAAAAAAACAAACAAGCCAATTAAAAACTGCAAAGACCCAAATAGACATTTTTCCAAAGAACACATACAAATAGCCAACAGGTAAATGAAAAAGTGTTCAACATCACTAATCGTCAGGGAAATGCAAATCAAAACCACAATGAGTTATCACTTCACACCTGTTAGAATGGCTATCATCAAAAAGGTAAGAGATAAAGTGGTGATGAGGATGTGGAGAAAAGGAAACCCTTGTGTACTGGTGGTAGGAAATTAAATTGATGCAGCTACTATGAAAAATAGTATGGAGGTTCTTCAAAATATTAAAAACAGAACTACCATGATCCAGCAATTACACTTCTGGGTATATATCTCAAAGTTAAAATCATCATCTTGAAGAGATACCTGTACTCCCATATTCACTACAGCATCATTCACAATAGCCAAGTCAAGCTAAGTGTCTATCAACAGATGAAGGATAAAGAAAATATGATATAGATAGACAGAAATATCATTCAGCCAGAAAAATGACATCTTGACATTTGCAACATGGATGGACCTTGAGGTCATTATGCTAAGTGAAATAAATCAGACAGAGAAAGACAAATACCATATATCACTTACACGTGGAATATAGAAACTCAAATACATACAAAGAGACTAGAAGGGTTGTTACCAGGGGCTGGAAAGTGGGGAAAAGAGATGTTGGTCAGAGTACAAACTTCTAGTTATAACATGAGTAAGTCCTGAGAATCTCACCTACACCATGGTGACTATAGTTAATAACACCATACCATATATTTCAAAGTTGCTAAAAGAGTAGATCTTACATGTTCTCAGCACAAAAAGAAATGGTAATTATAAGGTGTGACATGTTAGTTAATGGTGGTGGTAATCATTTTGCAATACATAAGTACATCAAATGAACATGCTGTACACCTTAAACACAATGTTATATATCAATTATATCTCAATAAAGCTGGGAAACTTTTAAAATATAGAATATGTTAAAAGAGTTAAGGGAAATCATATATTAAAAATTAAAGAAAAATATGACAATTACACAAGTAGGAAATTTCAATAAAGAAATACTAACTTTTTAAACCTGGAAATACTAGAGTTGAAAAGTATAACAAAGTAAAAGGTTCACTATGAGCTCAAGATAAGATTTGAGATGACATTTTAAAAAAATCTGTGAACTTAAAAACAGAGAAATAAATTACCCAACTGAAAGAACAAAAGGAAAAAAAGACTGCAGAAAAATGAACAGGGCCTCAGAGGCCTCATGTAGGATAATAGCACACCTACCAACATACGTATAAAGGCAGCATCCAAAAAAAGAGGAAAAAGAAAAAGGAGGAGAAAAAATATTTGAAGAAATAACTGCTGAAAACTCCCCAAATTTGATGAAAAACACTAATCTACTGACCAAAAAGCTTAAGGAACCCTAAGCTAAATGAACTCCAAAAGGATAAATACAAAGCGATTCACATCTAGGCACATCACTTTTGAACTGAAAGCCACAAAGAAAAAAATCATGAAAGTAATCACAAAAAATGGCTTATAACATACATGGGAAAAATAATACAATAAACAGCTGATTAATCATCAGACCGATGAAGGCCAGAAGGCAAAAAAATAAGATAAAATAAAACTTAAAAATCCTGGGGCACCTGGGTGGCTCAGATGGATAAGCATCTGCCTTAGGCTCTGGTCATGATCTCCAGGTCTTGGGATCGAGCTCCATGTCAGGCTACCAGCTCAGCAGGGAGTCTGCTTCTCCCTCTCCCTCTCCCCCTCCCCCTGCTTGTGCTCTCTCTGTCTCTGTCTCTCTCTCTCTCAAATGAATAAATGAAATCTTTTTTTAAAAAAACCCTAAAAATCCTGTCAACTAAGAATGCTATATACAGAAAAATTATTCTTCAAACATGAAAGGAAAAATACATTCCCAGATTTTTATTTTTTTTAAAGATTTTATTTATTTATTTGAGAGCGCGCACGTGCACAAGCAGGGGAGCAGCAGAGGGAGAGGGAGAAGTAGGTTCCCCTCTGAGCAAGGAGCCTGACAACGTGGGGCTCGATCCCAGGACCACAAGATCATGACTTGGGCTGAAGGCAGACGCTTAACCGGCTGAGCCACCCAGGTACCCCCACCCCCAAATTATTTTTTAAGTGGAGAATATTCTACAGTAGAAGACCTGACTTTAAGAAATACTAATCCAAGTTTCTCAGACTGAAAAGAAATGACATCAGGAGGTAATATGATCCACAAGGAGAAATGAGAGCACCAGAAATGGTAAATATAATTAAAAAGATATAAAGACTGTATAAACACATTTTTTTCTTCCCTTAACTTCACCAAATACATATATTTAAAAAAAGCAATTACAATAACAGTGTGTTATTGGGTTTATAACATACATAGATGTAACACACACAATAATGGTAGGAAAAGAGGGATGGGAAAATGAAGCTATACTGGTGAAATGCTGCTATGTTTTACTGGAATTGTTAGTATAACCTGAAGCAGACTGATAAACTAAAATGTACACTGTAATTCCTAAAGCAACCACTAAGAAAATAATTTTTGTAATGGTAAAAGAAAAAAAAAAAAAAGAAATCAACCCTGGACCTACAATGGTACCTTAAAAAATGAAGGCAATACATGTGAGCAGAGGAACAAAAACATGAGAGAGAAACAAAACAAAGAACACCATGGCACAGCTAATTCCCATAACAAAAACTACATAATATGTAATTAACTAAGCACACAATCAAAAGCAGAGATTGTCAGACTGGATAAGAAAGAAAACTCCAGCTACATTCTTTCTACAGTACACATACTTTAGATTCAAAGTGACAAATAGTTCTTGAAAGTAAAAGGATGGAAAAAGATACACCATGCAAACAGCAACCAAAAGAGATCTGGAGTGGCAATGTTATTAGCAGACAAAGTAAATTCTGAGAGCTAGAGATTTTCCCATGTCCTACCAGATAAAGTCTAAATCACTTCATATTATAGTTCCTTCTTACTAGCTTCATCTTATCTTCCACTTATAACCAATGTGATCATAACTAGATTCCACTTCTCTTTCTGACACTATTATTTCATTCCCAATTCTAAGCCACTGATCACACCATCACTGGAATGTTTACACCCTCCCTCCCACCTACCACATTCTACCCATCTTTAAAGTTCCTATTTAACTCCCACCTCTTTCACAAGGCCAACCCCAGCTGTTCCAACTCACTAATTTCTCTGATCTCTAAATTCCTGCAGCACCTAGAAATATTTTGGAATTTATTATATACTCTCTTGGTTCTTTTTTACTTTTGCAAACTATAGTTCAATGATGTCATATAAAAGAATACTTTTTAAAAAGTACTTTATAGAAATCAGATATATCGCTTCTCAGCCTTTTGGCTAAGATCAAGTATAGAAATCAGATATTACATTGCAGTGACCGTAGAGAAACACACCCACACCACTTGTCCAACTAACTTACTAAGTAAGTGCCTTAACAGGAAAAGCTGAATTTTGTATCTTCCTTTATCAGCCACAGAGCTCTCAATACTCTGGTTACTTTGTCTTTCACAGAGTACATAACCTGCTTCTGTAATTGCTTCTACCTTACAACTTGCTATAGACTAGTATTTTCCAAATTATGGGTTCAGCCGATCAGGATTGAGAAGGGGGTGGTAAGGAGAAGAGAATAAGAACTTTAATATAGTAAGACTATGGACTTTTTAACCAAACTTACTTCAGTTATTTTTCTGTGCACTGGGTTACAAAGTAAAATGTATTTCTTACTACAGGATCATAGTTAAAAATTTAAAATCCATTTAAAATCCAACCTGTCTATATAAAGGCAATTTTTTTCCAATATAGAAAAGACAAAAAATTATAGGAAAACTAAATTCTTATTTACCATTCCCATCTAAAAAAACGGAATAACTGCTCAAGATGGAATAAATACTATACCCATATAAGAAAACCTGAAAGCCACATTTAAAGGAAAAATTATCCTTTTGGTTTAAGCAATAGTCATTAACATATATCCTCCTCTAAACAGACAGAGGCTATGTTTAATTTTACATCATTTGACACCTCATACTTCAAAAAAAAGAAGAAAAAAAACCCAAAACTCCCAGAAGCTAAAAAGCATTGAGTCAAGGGATTCCCAAAAGGGTACTTTATGTACCCTTATATAAAGTTCATTAACGGAAAAGCTAACTTTTAGGTGAAGTAACAACTAGCAAGCTTAATAATACTGTGGACGTATGGTAGGCAGCCTATGGCTATCATCTTTTCTTCTTCACCAAATTTCATTCTATCGGATCTTTCCTACCATAGAAAGCCCCACTTTCATAAAATATAGTAAAATAGGATTGACTTCAAAAGTTTTGCTTCAAAGACTATTTTTCCAAAACACATCTTCAAAAAAGGATTATCCAGGGGCGTCTGAGTGGCTCAGTCAGTTACACGTCCAACTCTTGGTTTTGGCTCAGGTCATGATCTCAGGGTCATAGGATTAAGCCTCAAGTTGGGCTCACACTCTAGCAGAGTCTGCTTGAGATTCTCTCCCTCCCCCACTCTGTATTCGTGTGCTCATGCTCTAACAAAATAAATAAAATCTTCTTTAAAAAAGGATCATCCAGAGTTCCATCACCCATCCTTTGTAATCATATTAGGACTGAAAAATTGTTTAATCCATCTCCAAATCTTTGATTACACAGTAAATTCAGATGCCCCCAAAGACCCTACAATTAGCTAGAATATCATCTCAAAATAACTTCACGTGTACCATTATTTCGAAGCCAACTATGTGTCAGAACCAGGACTCTGAGTGTATAAAATTCATAGTCCTTAAAGATTTCATATTCTAATGGATAAGCCAACCCAACAATTACAATACAATGTGAAAACTCTAGCTCTCTCAGAAAGTGCTACAGGTAAATGGGAACTGGACCTAAGAAAAATTTGCTTATTAGTACCTTGAAAAATTCTGGAAAGGGCCCTGGTGGAAAGTCTAAAAAGTGTGAATACTACAAGCCATAAAGTACCACTGATCTGCTCTAAGCAAGAGATTTATTTGCGAAGATCACTGGTTATGAAAAAAAAAATTTTTAAGGAAGAGAAGATAAATTAAACTAGGACCTGCACTTAGGTAGAAAAAAGTAAAAACAGAAGGAAGAGAATGACAGATCAACTGAGAGGCAGATCAACAGTTTTTTGAGCACCTGCTGCTATAGGTTTGGTAACCAGAAGGAGGAGAGTGATTAACTACCAAGCTTCTGACTCATGTGACTATTAACATGACAGTAGAGTTCAATGACCTGGGAAGCTGTTTTCGAAGAAAAAAGGAATGAATTCAGTTTGGGACACCGTTTATTGAAATGACTGAAGGACACAGAAATGGAAAAGTCCAGAAAGCAATCTGATATGTTCATCTTATCCTCTAGCAAGAGGTCTAGATGGTTCTTGAAGCCACCGGAGTAGATAAAATTGACTGTAAAATAAGAAAAAGAAGTAGCCAGAGTCTCCAGCAGCAGAGAAGTCTATAAAGGACACTAATAAACTGGTCAGGCAGTATAACCTGGACAGTGGTATCACAAATGCCCCAAGACAGGTAAGACATTCCCAAGAAGATCCTGGAGAATATCAACATGTAGGCAGACAGATGAAAAGGAATCATACAAGAAACTGAGAATGAGCAAGGCTGTAAAAGATGAGCCACCAAAATAATACCCTAGAATAAAGGTCAGAAAACATTTTCTATAAAGGGCCAGATTATAAATACTTTGGGGCCTGCAGGCCATAGTCTCTGTTGCAATTACTTAACTCTACAGTTACGGTGGAAAAGCAGTCAATAACAATATGTAAAAGAATCGGTGTGCCTATGCTCCAATAAAACTTTATTTACAAAAATAGGCAACAGGCACACAGTTTGCCATTTCCTGCTCTAAAAGCCAAGGAAAGAAAGTTCCTTATATATTCAATCTCATTCACACTTAGTATATATACATTGATATATATAATATATATATATGTTATATATATTTATCTCATATACAGAGTGGACTTTCTAATATCAACTAATGTTCTGGAAATTTACAGTAACATTTTTCTTTTACATTACTATAATTAGTATATAAATAAAAACCTAAATTATAAATTATAGTTATATATACTGTCAGGCAGGCTTAAAATTTTCTACAAAAAAAATCCCAATTTTATAGGAATAAACAGGATTCATACATGCAAATTTTTCCAATCAGTCCCACAAACAACTTGTCCGGCACAGAAAGGAGAAAGGAAAGGGAAACAACAGAAAGGATGCCTGGAGAGCCTAAAGAACTTCTATTCCGGGCGCCTGGGTGGCTCAGTTGGTTAAGCGACTGCCTTCGGCTCACGTCATGATCCTGGAGTCCCTGGATCGAGTCCCGCATCGGGCTCCCTGCTCGGCAGGGAGTCTGCTTCTCCCTCTGACCCTCCCCCCTCTCATGCTCTCTGTCTCTCATTCTCTCTCTCTCAAATAAATAAATAAAATCTTTAAAAAAAAAAAAAAAAAAAAGAACTTCTATTCCCAGCAGGCTAATATGGACTGAAGTAAATATAAAAGTGAGGGTTCTTAAACGCTTAGTTTTCAGAGGCCTGAGCATGTAAGTCAACCCTAACTTAAATGCAACACTGCTTTAACCCTGTATCTTTGAAATATTATTCCATAACAATGATAGTACCAACAACTACAGGATTACTGAAAATCAAGAGCCAGGTACCCTGCTAAGAACTTTATCTTCCTGACTTCATTTAATTCTCTCCACAAACCAATTAAGTAGACAACAGTATCAATCCCCACTTAGAAAGGGGGTGAGGGCATAGTGAGGTTAAGGAATTTGCGGGCAAAGAGCAGGGACAAGATTTAAGCTAGGTGTGTCAGATTACTAAGCCCATGCTCTTTTAACTATCACAACAAAATGTAACTCAATTCCATCAACTACATTTATTACTATATGCTTGAAGAATACAGTGACAATAAAGCAGGACCTCAGTATTGAAAGCACTTACAATTGACTTTAGAGGTATCAAAAAAAAAAAAGATGTGAGGGGGTGCCTGGGTGGCTTCAGTCAGTTAAGCAGCTGCCTTTAGCTCAAGTATGATCCCAAAGTTCTGGGAACGAGCCCTACAGCGGGCTCCCTGCTCAATGGGGAACCTGCTTCTCCCTCTCCCTCTGCTGCTCCCCTTGCTTGTATACTCTCTCTGTCAAATAATTAAATTAAAAAAATCTTTTTTAAAAAATGATGTGAGAGTTTTGAAAAGATAACACTTCTTTTTGAAAAGATAACACTTCTTCGTTAAATTTAAAAGGTTTTTCATGAAAGCATACACATAAGTTGGATATTAACTAGCAACTCCTCCCTGGAACCACACTAGCTTTTCTGAATACATGAACAAAAACTCAAAAACCCTTTTTTCCTAAAAAGAAACTAGAAAGGAGACATATCATCCTATATACCACCAGAATACAACACAACTAAAATCTCAGGCTACTAGAGGGATTATGCTTACATGCTACAATTATGGTTTCCACAAAAATAGATGATCAGTTGGTCACTCTTTGAAATGCTTTCTCCACAATTTCTCCTTCTTCCCTGGCCAAATTCACTGTTTCTTTTACTAGTTCTTCCTAATCTCTCTATTTTCTAAACAATGGAGTAGACAGAACTTGGTGTCTCACCTCTTTTCAGCTACCTCTACGAACTCTTCCAATCTCAGGACTTTAAAGGCGGATGACTCCCAGTTTTATATCCCCAGACTAGAACTCTCCTGTGTACTCCAGGATCTTTTAGCCAACTAACTACATGTCAATTCTTCTGTGTCTAATATGCATCTCAACTTGACATGTCATGAGCAAAATTCGTGATCTTCCTTAAACCTGCTCCACCCATATCCTATCTCAATTACTGACAATTTGACTCTTCTAGCTGCACAGGTCAAAAATTTTGAAATCTTGAATCTTCTTTCTCTCTGACCTCACATTCAATCTGTCAAGAAATACTGTTGGTCCCACCTTCAAAATATATCCAAAGGGCACGTGGCTGGCTTGGCCAGTAGAGCATGCGACTCTTATGAGTTTGAGCCCCACTTTGGGTATAGAGATTACTTAAAAATAAAATCTTAAAAATGTGTGTGTGTGTGTGTGTGTGTGTGTGTCTCCAAGATTCCAGCAATTGCACTCTTAGGCCTTAACACCACTGAAATGGAAATTTATGTTCACACAAAAACCTATAAATGAATTTCATAGCCGTATTATTCAGAATAGCTACCAGATGTCTTTCAACAGGTGAATGGATAAACAAACCATAGTATACCACACTATGAAATACTACTCAGAAAAAGAAAACTATTTATTGATATATGCAACAATTTTAATGAATCTCCAGAGAACTCTGCTGAGCAAATAAAGCCAATCCCTAAAGGTTACATACCGTATTTGATTCCATTGGTATTCTTGAAATAAAAAAATTATAGATAAGGTGAACAGATTACTGGTTGTTGCAAGGGTTTAAACTAGGGGTTAAGAGTGGAGGAACGGCAGGGAGAGAAATGGGTATGGTTATAAAAGGGCAATATGAGGATCCTTGTGATGAAGGAAGTGTTCTAGTGAATATACAAAACTACGTATGTAATAAAACTGTATAAAAGCACACACACACACGCATGCACAAATGAGTACAAGTATAACTGGGGAAATCTCAACAAGACTGGTGGACTGTATTAATGTCAATATCCCGGTTTTGATATTGCACTATAATTTTGCAAGTTGTTACCATTGAGGGAAACTGGGCAAAGGATACATGGGATCTCTGTATTATTTCTTACAATTGCAGGTGTATTTACAATTATCAATATAAAAACGTGTGTGTGTTTGTGTATCTCCAAGAAATGATCATTTCTCACCACCTTTCTAGTCTAAGTCTTTCAGCATACCTCTGCTGAGCTATATGGTCGTTCAGCTTCCCTCTGTTGACCTTCCATCTACATCCAACAAAGCAGGCAGAGTGATCTTATATTTTAAAATATAAGATAGATAACAGGATTTCTCTGCTTAAAACCTCCAGTGGCTCCCCACTTTGAAGAGATTTAAAGCCAAAATCCTTGCTATGGCTAACAAGGTTTCTACTGACTGCCCTACCCACTAGAGAAAACATTTGTAAGTCTGATAAGGGATCTGTATCCAGAATAAAGAACTCTACTCAACAATAAAAAGACAAATAAAATGAGAAAAGGAAGGACTTTTGGGCTCCAGTCTAGTATGTAAGGAGCTTGGGAGTCATCCCTCTCATCTTCACAATAAGAAAAGAGCTGAACAAACTGAAAATCAACAACTCTTCTTAAATCCACCAAAAAACTGAGGTCACATGGCAAACCACTGCCATAAAAACTGGAGAAAGACAGGTAGATACACAGAATCACAGCTTACTGGAACAGAAGCCCAGGAGCAGAAACTGCCTACAGAGCCAGTACCAGTAGAGGAAAACTTAAACTGTAATTAACATAGGAGTAATATGAACAAGTCTGGGAGTGAAAAGATCCAGAGAGGCATGCCCCATGCTTTTCTCAGTTTTATCTCTAAAGCTCTATCAGATCCTCACAGTGAAGATCTAGGAAAAACCTGGGGGAAGCAGATGAGAAGAAAAGTAGCCATTTATAAAAAGGCCCAGAGCATTCCGTTCTTAACACCTGCCCTCAAGGAAAACTATTCTACCAAAGCTAACTAAACTGGGGGAAAAGAAATACCCAACTCTAGCCTTCTCTAAACTTAAAAGTGGGGAAAGGGAAATACCCAATTCTAACCTCATCTAGCTTTCCATATGCACAAAGGGAGATACAAAACTCCAACCCCCTCTAGCCTTATCTCACCTATGAGGAAGGAAGAGGGACAAAAAACTGAAAAGCATTTATAAAGGTCAAGCCCATAGCACAGGTTCACTAAGAGACTCAGACATGATTTTTAAGACTATAGAACACTTTTCCTCCTGTCACACCTTACCACTAGATCAATAGGATTCCTCTATAATAATGGGGAAATACAATGGAAAGAAATGCATGTCTCAGAATTTATTTAAGAAGTCTCTCAGGAAATCCAAAAACAACAGGAGAAAAAATAAAAGGGACACCAGAAGAAATTTCAACTTCTGACATCTACAGCTACAGCGAACAATAAACAGTCTAACTCCTGCCAGATAAACAAAAACTCAAAATAAAGGTCTATTACCTAAGTAACGTTTACTGAATATATCACATCCAGCTTTTAACACAAAATTACAAAAAATACTAAAAGACAAAAATCAAAGTGTGAATACACATAGCAGGCATCAGAATCACTGAAATATAGTGGGGATGTTGAAATTATCAGACTAAGAATTTAAAACAACTGATTAACACACTAAGAGCTCTAATGGAAAAAGTGGATAACACACAAAAACAGATACATAAAGTAAGCTGAGAAAGATGGAAACTTTAAAAAGATTTAAAAGTAAATGCTAGAAATCAAAGCCACTGTAACAGAAATTAGCAATGCCTTTGATGGGCTGATCAATACACTGGACATGGCCAAGGAGAGAATCAGTAAGCCTAAAGAAATAACAACAAAATTTCCAACACTGAAATGCAAAGAGAAAAAAAAATGAAAAAGAAGAGAATATGCAAGAGCTATTGAGGCAATTACAAAAGTTGTAACATATGTAAAATGGGAATGCCACAAGGAGAAGAGAAAAAGGAACAGAAAAAGCACTGGAAGCAACAACTGAGAATTTCCCCAAAATTAATGTCAGACACCAAACCACACATGCGGGAAGCTCAAAAAAACATAAAAGAGGATTAATACCAAAAAATCTATACCGAGGCATATCATATTCAAAATGCAAAAGATCAAAGATAAAGAAGAAATCCTGAAAGAAGCCAGAGGAGGAAAAAAACCTTACCCATAGGCAGGCAAAGGTAAGAATTACATCGAACTTCTCTTCAAAGGTCATGCAAACAAGAAGAGAGTGAAGTAAAATATTTAAAATGTTGAAAGAAAAAAACCCAATCAATCTAGAATTCTGCACCTAGTAAAATTCTTCTTCAAATGTGAAGGAGAAATTGAGACTTTCTCAGAAAACAAAAATTGACAGAATTTGTCAACAGTAGACCTGCCATCCAAGAAATGTTAAAATAAAAAATTCATCAAAAAGAAGGAAAATGACATAGGTAAGAAATCTGTATCTATGTAAAGAAAAGGAAGAGCATTAGAGAATTAATTGATCTAGCAGCAACAGTTCAAAATAGTAGCAGCGATAATGTATTCAGTGATTATAGCTTATGGATTAGTGAAAATAATGACAGCAGTGTTATATGGAATGGAAAGCAGAAATTGGGAATACTCTGTCATTAGATAAGTCCACTATCCATGACAGTATAGTGTTACTTGAAAGAGCACTTCAAAAAGTTGTAAATGTACACAGTAGACTCAACTCCAACCACTGAAAAAGGTTTTAAAAAGTATAATAGATACTGTCAGAGAGGAGAAAAAATAGAATCATATAAAATGCTCAATTGCAGGAAAAGAGAGGAAGAAAAAGGAAGAAACAAGGACAAAATAGCAACAGTAAACAAATAGGGCAAAAATATGATCCAACTACATCAATAATCTCTTTAAACATCAATGGCTTAAATACACCAACATGAAAGAGAACTTACACAATGTTATATGTCAATTATATCTCAATTTTTTTAAATAAAAATTTAAATTTAAAATTAAAAATTTAAAAATGAATTTTAAAAAGACCCAACTATAATCTACAAGAAACCCATTTAAATAAAAGACACATATACCTTACAAATAAAAGGATGGACACAGTGAGAAACTACAAATCAATATTCCTGATGAATACTGATACAAAAATCATCAACAAAATGCCAACAAACCAAACAACAGCATGCTGAAAGGATTATATATCACAACCAAGTTTTATACCTGCAATGGAAAGATTTACACCTGAAATGCAAGGATGGTTCTACATACAAAAATCAATGAATGTAAACACACCACATTATCAGCATTAAGGACAAAAACCAAATGGTCACCTCAAGTGATGTAGAAAAAGCATTTAACAAAATTCAACACTCTTTCATGATAGGAATGCTCAACAAACTAGTAATGGAAGGAAACTGCCTCAATATAATAAGCTGTATAAGATGAAAACCCCACCTTAACATCATATTCATTGGTGAAAAACTGAAACTGAAAACTTTCTTTAAAATGAGGAACAAGGCAAGGATGATCATTTTTGCCACCACTATTCAACATAGTACTTGAAATAATAGCCAGAGCAGTTAGACAAGTAAAATAAGTAACAAAAGGCATCCAAATTGGAAAAGATGCAAAATTATCTCTGTTCAGAGATGATCTTATATGTAGAAAACCCTAACGAATTAAAAAAAAAAAAAAAAAAAGCCTGTTACAATGAAGAAACAATTTCAGCAAAGTTTCAGATACAAAATGAACACTTAAAAATTGGTTGTATTTCTACACACTAACAATGACCAATCAAAAAAGAAAGCAATCTCATTTACTATAGCGCCAAAAAGGATATAGTGCTTAAGAAAAACCTAACCAAGGAGATAGAAGACTTGTACACTGAAAACTATAAAACACTGCCAAAGAAATCAAAGAGCACAGAAATAAATGGAGAGGCATCCCATGCTTGTAGCTTAGAAGACTTAGTAACATTAAAATGTCCATACTACCCAAAGCCATATAGAGATTCAATGTAATCCCTATCAAAATTCCAATGGCATTTTTTGCAGTAATAGAAAAACAAAATCCTAAAACTTATACAGAATCTCAAGGGACCCCAAATAGCCAAAACAATCTTGAAAAAGAAGAACAAAGTTGGAAGTCTAATAATTCTTGATTTGAAAACAAACTATAAGCCAATTGTAATCAAGACAGTATGGAACTAGCATAAAAACAAATATATAGACCACTGGAACAGAAGGAACCAGAAATAAACCCTCATGTATAGCCAAATAATTTTCAACAATGGTGCCAAGACTACAAAATGGGGAAAAGACAATCTCTTAAGCACATGGGTGTTGGAAAAACTGGACCAATAAGCAAAAGAATGAAGATGAACCCTTACCTCCACCACACACAAAAATTAACTCAAAATGAATTAAAGACCTAAACATGAAACCTAAAACTATAAAAATCCTATAAGCAAATACAGGGGAAGAGCTTCAGTACACTGGAGTTGGCAATGTACTTAACCTTTGGTGACTGGCTTATTTCACTTAGCATAATGTCGTTAAGGCTCATCCTTGTTGTGGCAAGTGATAGGATTTCCTTCTTTTGGGGACACCAAAAAGGACAAGAAACTAAAGCAAAAATAGACAAATGAGACTACATCAAATTTAAAAACAACATCTACAAAAATCTATAGCTAACATACTTAATGTGAAGAAACTAGGTGTTTTCCTACTAAGAACAGGAACAAGACAAAAAAGACTTCTCACCCCCCACCCCATTCAACATTGTACAGAATACAGTAAGACAGAAAAAGGAAATAAAAGGTATATAAATTGGAAAAGAAGAAATAAAACTATCTTTGTTTACAAATGACCTGGTTGTCTATGTAAAAGAATCTCAAGGAATCAACCACAAAACCTCCTGGAACTAATAAGTGATTATAACAAGACTGCAGGTACAAGTTTAAGGTACAAAAGCCAAATGCTTTCTTATACACCAGCAATGAACAACTGGAATTTAGAATTAAAAACACAATACAATTTAGCACCCCTCCAAAAAGAAATACTTGGGTATAAATCCAATAAAATATGTACAAAATCTACATGAGGAAACCCATAAAACTCTGAGGAAAGAAACCAAAGATCTAAATAAACAGAAACATATTTCATATGCATGGATAGGAGGACTTAATATTGTCAAGATGCCAGTTCTTCCTAATCAACAGATTCAATGCAATCCCAATCAAAATCCCAGCAAGTTATTTTGTGGACATCCAACAGTGAACACAATATTGAAGAACAATCAAAAAACTGTCACTGACTGACTTCAAGACTTACCATAAAGCTACAGGAAAAAAAAAAAAAAAAAAGACCGTGTGATATACAAATACATCACTAGAACAAAACACAGAGCCCAGAAACAGCCACCAAATATAGTCAACTGAACTTTGACAAAGGATCGAAGGCATTTCAATCAAGAAAGGATGGTCTTTTCATAAGAGTGCTAAAATAACTGGACAGCCACATGCAAAGAAATGAACGTAATCACAGATTTTATACCTTTCACAAAAATCAGCTTAAAAGAGATCATAGAAAAGGCAAAACTACAAAACACGTAGAAGACAATAGAGGAGACAATTTAGGTCTCCTTGGGTTTGGCAGTGACTTTTTAGATACAACACCAAAAGCATAATCCATGAAAGAAAAAATTGACAAATTAGACTTTTGATTAAAATTTAAAACTTCTGCTAATGAAAAGACAAGTCACAGACTGGGAGAAATCTCTGCAAAACACATACGTGAGAAAGCACTGTTATCCAAAATATATAAAGAACTCTTAAAACTCAACAGTAAGAAAACAACCAACCATTAAAAATGAGCATTGACTTGAACAGACACCTCATCAAAGAAGATACACAGATAGCAAATAAGCATATAAAAAGATGTTCAACATCATAAATCATCAGAAAATTGCAAATTAAAACAAGATACTACTGCTCTCCTATTAGGATGGCTAAAATTTAAAATACTGACAACACCAAAGGCTGATGAGGATATGGAGCAATAGGAAATCTCTTTTTCACTGCTAGTGGGAATATAAAATCATTCTGTACAGTCACTTTGGAGGATAGTCTGGCAATTTATTGCAAAACTAAACAAACTGTTATCATACAATCTAGCAATTGTGCTACTTGGTATTTATCCAAATGAACTGAAAACTTACAACCACACAAAAACCTGCAAATGAATGTTTACAGCAGCTTTATTCATAACTGCCCAAACTTGGAAGCAACCAAGATGTCTTTCAATAGGTGAATGAATGAACAAACTGCGATACATGGATACAATAGAATATCATTCAGTGCATTTCTCCCATTCAGTAGGTTGCCTTTTCATTTTGTTGATCATTTCCTTTGCTCTGGAGAAGCTTTTTAGTATGATGTAGTCCTACTTATTTATTTTTGCTTTAGTTTGCTTTTACTTTTTTGGTGTCAGACTCAAAAACCTATTGCCAAGACCTATGTCAAAGAGTTTACTACTGTTTTCTTCTAGAAGTTTTACAGTTTTAGGCCTTATGTTGAGGTCTTTAATTCATTTTGAGTTAATTTTTGTGTTTGGTGTAAGATAGTGGTCCAGTTCCATTCTTTTGCATGTGGCTGTACAGTTTCCTGAACACCATTTATTGAAGAGACTATCCTTTTTTTCTCTCATTGTATATTCTCAGCTCCTTTGTCATAGATTAATTAACCACATACGCATAGGTTTATTTCTGGGCTTTCTCTATTCTGTTCCATTGATCTATGTATCTTCTTTTTTTTTTTTTTATGCCAATACCACATTGTTTTGATTACTACAGCTCTGTAATAGAATTTGAAACCAGGGAGTATGATGTCTTCAGCTTTGTTCTTCTTTCTCAAGACTGCTTTGGCTATTCAGGGTTTTTCATGGTCCCATACAAATTTTAGGATTATTTGTTCTATTTCTTTGAAAAATAGCAGGGGCCCCTGGATGGCTCAGTTGGTTAAGCATCTGACTCTTGGTTTTGGCTCAGGTTGTGATCTCGGGGTCATGGGATCGAGCCCCGCACTGGGCTCCGTACTCAGCGCAGAGTCTGCTTGGGATTCTCTCCCTTCCCCACTCTTTTTGTCTGCCCCTCCCCCTACTCATACTCGCTCTCAAATCAATCTTTTTTAAAAAACACCACTGAAATTTTGATAGGGATTGCACTAAATTTGTAGATTACTTTGGGTGATATGGCCATTTTAACAAAATTGATTTCTTCCAATTCATGAGCACAGAATATCATTCCATTTATTTGTGTGTCTTATAACTTTCAATATTGAGTCTTTCACCTTGTAGTTAAATTTATTCCTAGAATTTTATCCTTTTTAATGCAATTGTAAATGAGGATGCTTTCTTTATTTCTCTTTCTGATAGCTCATTATTAGTGTATAGACATGCAAGAGATTTTTGTGTATCCTGCAAGTTTACTGAGTTCATTTGTTCTAAAAGTTTTTTTGATGGAGTCTTTAGGGTTTTCTATATATAATATCATGTCATTTGCAAATAGTGACAGTTGTACTTCTCCTTTCCAATTTGGATGCCTTTTTTTTTTTTTTTTTTTTGCCTAATTACTCTGGCTGCCTTATATTAAGTTTTATTTCTCATTCACTCAAGGCATTCAAGCCACTGAAAGCCAGAAAAAGGACATTCAAGACCACAAATATCACACCTCCATTTTTTGTGTCTCCGGAAAAATAGATGCAATAAAACTATATATAATTTTAAAAGCAAAATCAACAGAACTCTTCCACAGCAACCTTTGCACAGTCTCCAAAAATTCAAATCAATTAAAAAAACATTTTACTAGTCACTACCTACACAGTTGGGAAAGTAGCATAAAAGGGTCTCTATCCCTACAAGGCTTGGTTTGGTAATTATGAAACTGTGCCTCTCACATCTCCCACTGCAAGGAGCATAATTGACCCACAGCCCCAGCTGCTGAGCTCTCAAAGACATTCTCCTGTTAAAGCCATGCCAAGCTTCCCATGAACTGTTCCAGAAAATGCCTGACCATGGCAGACATATTTAATGGAGACCTTTTCCCAGGAAACACTGTACTCCTCTGGTTCAACCTCAGGCTGAGACTTCCCCATTGGTTTTGCTTTAACTTTCTTAGAGTTGCACAGCAGTGTATGATCTTTCCTACCTACTGTCCTTCCCTCTCTCCTCCACAGAGGTTAAGACCTAGTTTTTACCTTCTCTCAATAACAAGTTTCTATGACTCAAAGAACATACCTCCATATGGCATAAGTAAAGATTACTATTTCTTTTCAAGTTGTTTGTCAGTTTTATCAGGAAACAGATTTTCCACAAATGACTTAAAATAGTTACATAAATACAATTAGGTGCCTCAAAAAGATCATCAAATTTAGGGGCACCTGGGTGGCTCAGTCTGTTAAGGTCAAACTCTTGATTTCAGCTCAGGTCTCAGGGTTGTGAGATCGAGCCCCATGTCAGGCTCTGCGCTGGGCATGGAGCCTGCTTAAGATCCTCTCTCTCCCTCTGCCCCTTCCCCATCCCTCTCTAAAAAAGAAAAAATGTTTCTTTAAAAAAAAAAAAAGATTATCAAATTTAAGAGCAAGTAAAACAATCAAGTAAAATTTCCAAAATGAATAGCCATTTGTAGTAATTCAGATGCCTAAAAATAAGAACAGAATTTAGTTACAAGGAGTTTTAAAATTCAGAAAATGTTCTCATAATTCACTGTTTCATTTGATTCATACAACATTGGAGAAAAAAGGGAACACAATATTTATTGAATTCTTTTCTGTGCCAAACAGTAGGCTGGGGCATTGCTGTAGTAGTAGCATCCTCATTTTAACAGATGATAAAACTGAGGCTCATAAAGTTAATGAATATGCTCTAGCTTACAAAACTACTGAATAGTGAACAACCAAGGTTTTCTTTCTTCTATGCTGTCTCCACAATATCCATGCAGAGAATAATAATAACCCCAAGGATCAAAACCAGACATTATCTCTCCTCATTTCTGAAAATGGTATATATTAAAAGTAGGGCCCTACTCACTCTCTATTCACAATAGAAGGACAGTTATGCTTCACATCTCCACCCCCATATCCTAACCACAGAACTAGTGAAACCAAGCAGGAGACCTGAAACCTATGACTAAGCTCAAAGGAGAACTGAAATTAATAGTTAATGACGCTAAATCACTAATTAATTAAAAACACAACTTACCAATTTTCAAATTGGAAGAGCCAGCCTCAACAACTGTCAGTAGCTTTTGGGACTGATTAATCTTCTCCCTGCTCTAACAAAAGGTCTACATAAGGTACCTAGCTGGACTTTACCTCTACAAGACCACAAGAGCATTTTCTATCACAAGCACTTCCAAACCAGCCAAGTGAAGTAATTTAATTTCTATTTAAGTAATTTGCCACAGTATGATGGGTCACAGAAGAAAAAAAGACATTCAAACTATAGGTAGAACACTACAGAAATGAAGATTATACCAGAAATTCCTAATAGAAAAGCTCAGTGTCT
The DNA here is from genome assembly GCF_011800145.1 of Mirounga leonina. Lineage (NCBI taxonomy): Eukaryota > Metazoa > Chordata > Mammalia > Carnivora > Phocidae > Mirounga > Mirounga leonina. Next base: position 91,293,624 of record NW_023270268.1, on the reverse strand, counting down.
TAGATATAGTTTATGTGACTAGTGTGCAGGGATAATTACTCTTGGTTTTCTTTTTGTCTCTGACCATTTTCTCTCTCATTTTTTCACCAAAACAAACTGCCTTTCACTGATATTAGCAGGTTCAGTAGATGATTTATTTGACTGGGCAAGGAGAAGACCCTATTTCAACCTTTTCTGGAAATACATAATTATTTAGTGTAATCCTGGGCAGCTGCTATGTAAATCACAGAAGTGAAACTACAGAATTTTAAGTTGTCATAAAAATTCCTACTATTTTATGATAATCAAGCAAAATGAACTGGCCAATATATCAAATTTTATTTCCTTTTTTTTCCTTTGGAAACAGTTAACATTTAGCAAGGAGAACAAAGAATACTTAAGTCTCACAAAGGAAAGGTGATAAAGTGGAAAGAACTGAACTTACCACTTTTTAGCACGTAGAAGAAAAAATAAAAACAAAAACAAAACCATACAACAGCAACAAAAGCAATAAATATTAAGGAATAAACTTAACTAGAAATGTCAAAAGCCTATATAACAAAACTCCTGAAAGACACAAAAGTAAACTTGAACAAATAGAAAGATATCTCTTATTCCTGGATAATTCAACATCACAAATAGGTCAGTTCTCTCTAAGTTATTTTGTAAATTAATGAAATTTCAATTAAAAATATCAAAAAGCGGGCGCCTGGGTGGCTCACATGGTTAAGCGTCTGCCTTCGGCTCAGGTCATGATCCCAGGGTCCTGGGATCGAGTCCCGCATCGGGCTCCCTGCTCCTTGGGAGCCTGCTTCTCCCTCTGCCTCTCTCTCTCTCTGTCTCTCATGAATAAATAAATAAAATCTTTAAAAAAATATATATATATCAAAAAGCTTTTTTATGGAATTAGTCAAATTGATGCCAAAGTTCATATGGAAAAACAAACACTCAAGAATAGCTAGGAAACACAAAAAAGGAAAGCTACAAGGGTAGATTAGCTCTAGGAGACATTAAAACATACTGTAAAGCTCTATAATTAAAATAGTGTGGTAATGACAAAGGAATATGCAAATGACCTAGTGGAACAGAATGGAAAGTCCAGAAATAGACCAAGTCCATGTGGAAATTCAGCATATATTAACAATACCATCGCAAGTCACTGGAGCAAAGACAGACCTTTTAATAACTGTACTGAGCAACTAACTGGTTAATGAGTTAGAAAGGATAAAATTAGATCAATAATTCATACCATACATAAGAATAAACTCCAGAAACAGGAATAAACTTCAAATGGATCAGGGAATTTAAATGTAAAAAGTGAAATCTTGTAATTACCAGAAAAAAGTGGATGAATTTCTCTTTAATCTGAGGGAAAGGCTTTCCATAAGGAAAGGCTTTCTACTTATAACTTAAAATCCAGATATAAGAAAAGAATATCATATGGTAGAAAAATAGAATACACAAAGTAAAAATACTACATATATCACAAAGGCTAAATCCATAATAAAAAATTGTTCAGAGTTGAGAGGAAAAGGCCAAAAACCCACTTTAAAAATGGGCAACGAGAAAAAAGAAAAAAAGAACAATTCACATATACTCACAAAAGCAAACAAAATGGACTGTGAACAGGTGAAAAGATGTTAAACTACATTCATAATAATAATATTATAAGTTAAAACTACAGGGGCGCCTGGGTGGCTCAGTCATTAAGCATCTGCCTTAGGCTGGGGTCATGATCCCAGGGCCCTGGGATCGAGCCCCACATTGGGCTCTCTGCTCCGCAGGAAGCCTGCCTCTCCCCTCTCCCACCCCACCGCTTGTGTTCCCTCTCTCACTGTGTCTCTCTCTGTCAAATAAATAAAATCTTTAAAAAAATAATAAAAAACAATAAAACTAAAAAACATGACAGAGGGAACAGACAGGAAATGACATTTGTATATTTTTGATCTTTGGAACCATGTTAGTGTGTTTCACAGACTGAAAATATAATTTTTTTTAAAAAAAGCCAAGAAGAACAGGAGTAACATTCTAAGAAGGGATACATACAAAAACAAATGAACCAAACTGCATTTCAAAGGAATAACCTAATCACACCAAAGGAAAAAATTTTAATTAAAAAAAAAAGGCAAGAAAAAGAAGAATTAACCAAATACGTTTCTAAACAAAATCTACTGTTCTGATGCAGTGATGATAAAAATGTTTAGTAAAGCACTCTGGAGTCAGAATGTGTGGATTCACTTGCCCAACTTTCCACTTGCTAACTGTGTGACCCTGGGCAAGTTAATTTATAATCTCTATGCGTAGGTTTTCTTATCCCAATAATAACAGTACCAATCTCAAAGAACTAATGATAAGGCTCAAATAAAACTACTTATGTAAAAATCTTAGTAAATCACTGAGCATATAACAAGAATTTGGAAAGCATCTGCTATCATCAACTACTAATCCAAAAAAAAAAAAAACCACTGAATGTGTGGGCACCCAGGATACACGTAATAAAAATGGAGTCCTTGTCATGAAAAAATCTGGAATTTCCTAGTTTATAAACAGTAAGTGTTCAAGGAATTTAGAACAAGATCCACAGGCTGGCTGGAATCATGTGAGAAATTTCATAAAGGCGCAATCTGACAAGGGTTTTTATATGTGCACAAGATTTAGATTAGCAAGAGAATGAGAGTGCTAACGGAAGCTAAATAAAAGCAATGAAGCCATAAAGACCAATATATTTCAAGGATAGTAGCAGAGAAGGCTTGGAAAGCTGAGTATCTAGAGATAAGGCAAGACTATGGAAGTTCCTGAACGCACTACTGAACTGGGCAGGCTTTATTTTCTAGACTATGAGGAACCATAGAATTGTGTGCAGGGGAAACAGTATGACCAAACTGAACTGTGGGGTTATTCTAGTGCTGGTATGCAGAAGATCAGAAGTAGAGTCTTTTTTTTTTTTAAAGATTTTATTTATTTATTTGAGAGAGAGCACATGAGAGGGGGGAGGGTCAGAGGGAGAAGCAGACTCCCTGCCGAGCAGGGAGCCTGATGCGGGACTCGATCTAGGGACTCCAGGATTATGACCTGGGCCGAAGGCAGTCGCTTAACCAACTGAGCCACCCAGGCGCCCCAGAAGTAGAGTCTTACTAGTGGGTAAGCCAAATTATGGTAAGGGACAGACTAGAATAGTAGTGATGAAAAAGGGAAAGAAGTTACAATCATCAAGGCAGTGAGGGGGGAAAAAAAATCAATGAAGTTTGATAACAACTAGATATGAGGTATGAGAGAATAGAAAAGTCTGAATGACAAGGTGAATAACAAAATCATTAGAAGGAAAAAGCAAAAGGGAATGGGAAGGAATCATTAGAAGGAAAATGCAAAAAGGAAAGGATTTGCATTGGGTCTTAAAAGTCAGGTCAGGATTAGACAAGAAGCCTTGCCAACCTGAGATAACAAATCAAGATCCAATGGGCATTTGGCAGCAGGGGACTAGTACTTAGGAGAGAGTGTGAGAACTGAAGACAAAAGGTATAAGAATTTTTTTTTCTAAAAAAAAAACCTCTTTAGAATGTTTGGGACATTCTAGAGAACAGAGCTAACAGACTGTGTGCTGTTTCAGAGGAGTGATCATCTCATTTATCTTTATAGCCCTTCAAGTTTGGCATGGTTGCTAGCACAGGAGAGACTCTCAGTAAAATGTTGCACAGGTAGGGAAAGTAGAGAATGGAACAGAGCTGTTTGGCTTGTTAATGGCAGAGCCTACATTAGAGCCCAGATCTCCTGACTCTCCACTATATACCATAAAATGGAGATGACCTCTGAACCATTCATGCATAGGATCCCCTAAAGAGCTAGTGTTAAGAAATGAAAATAAACTAAACTGTGGGGATGGCTGGTTTCTAGGGGTAGATGGATGGAAGACATAAGAAAATTGCAAAGAAAATCAGAGGTATTTAGGAAAAAATAAATGATAGTGTTGCATCACAGATTCAAAGGAAATTTTAAGAAAGGAAGGACAGTCAATTGTTCAAACGATCAAACACCACAGGTACAGTTTCTCTGGTCTCCTATACCAATGAGATCCAGGTCACTTTTTAAACGTATAAATTAAGAAATTTTAATCTACTTTCACAACATTTTAAAATCATGTATCACTCAGCAGTGGTTCAAAAATATTGCAATCTTTAGTGAATTTTATCTCTACAAAATACAAAACAGAAAATAAAGTCTCTATAATAAATTTGCACAGTAAATGAAATTTGAAGCAAATTTGAAGCAAAGAGAAATGAATGAAAAAAATACTTTTTTACATCTATTGATAGCAATAAAATACATGAAATACCAAAGGTCTTACCTTAAATCTCTTGTCCTGTAAGACCTTCTTGATGGCAACCAGTTCTCCTGAATCACAAAGTTTGGCTTGATATACCACACCAAATGACCCATTTCCAATCACTTTAGTGTCTGTATAGCTGACTTCTTGTGGCCTATCTGGACCCTGCCCAGGAGTTGCCACCACTGTAGTCACCTTGCTGCCATCCTTGTCTCCTAAAAGAAAGAAGAGATAGAAAAATGAGAACCGTAAAGAATTAAACAGAGAAAACTGCTGAAGTATACAAAGTAAACTGCATTCTTTACTACAAATTATTTTTAAATGCTCATCTTAGTTTATCATATAGAATTACTTCAACTATTTGTTTCAATTATAAGTAATTTTTTAAACCACCATTTATTCATTGTGTAGACCAGGCATCATATTTAGTTTATATATATGACTTCATTTAATGAAAACAACAACCCCATGAGGTATATAGTACTGTTCCCATACAAAATTAATGGAAAGAATGTTAAATTTGCCCAAAGTCAAAAGTCGAATGGTGGACCCACCATGTGTGAATCCTTATCCAACTCTAAAGGCCCTAGTTCTTTTCTCAAGGCTTCCTTATTCTACTTGAAAATAAAATAGGTGCCACTGAACATATCTAAATATGTTGACTCTATTCAGACCACTCTGCCTTTAGAAAGGGAAGGCTTATTTCTTTTTAAGAAAATAAAATACCTCTCAGAGAAAGGTCAGATGGGGAAAAGGAATATGGAGTGTTAATTTGGGGTAAGAGATGTAAAACATAAAAGAAAAACCAAATCTATTCTGAACTGAGCCTTATTCATAGGTAGCTCACTGACGTTCTATTGTCTCTGCCCACTCAACGGCTCTTGCCTTACCTCTGTACGTTTCCTCCCCTTCCAGTAACAATCCAGAGACTCCTCAATTCAAGCCCAAGAACCACCTCCTACTTGACTAGGCAGAGTTCATAATCATCTTGTTCTCCAAATTCTTAAACTATTCTAAACCATACTATGCTAACTAGAACCTGATTCTAAAGAGCTTTAAATTGTTCTTTCAGTGATTTCAGAATACATATAGATTCTAGTGAGTACAAGCATTGTGAAGTAGCAATTATGATTTGTGCTTCTTCTCTCTTCCCTGAGAAATCTAAAACCAATTCTCTGTACATATAAGTCCTTAGGCTCACTGACTAAACTGCACTTTTTCCTTTTTTCCTCTTCTACTCTTCCATTATATTATTTTTATGATGCTAACTGAATTCATACTAACCTAATAAAAGAAAAAATAATGTATTTTTAACTCTAGATACCAAGCCTAGATTATGAAGTATTCATTTGTAACTCACATATAAAAGAATGAAAAATATAATAATCTCATTTTCCAATGGTTTGAGTTTTTCCCCAGTATGAAATTACCAGGTAAATGAATGCCCAAATGTTACTGGCATATTTACCCAATGTGTATAGCTCTTTTAGTTCACAGAGGTACTAATATAGACAAAAACCAGTAAGCAATATCTGTGACTGATTAATTCTCCTTTTATAAGGCAGCCTTCATGACAGACACAAAAGCAATGAAAGATTCCTACTTAAGAGCTAGCTGAATTACAGGCAGTCTATATTATACATTATAGCATGGTTAACAACCTTAAATATGTATGTTTTTGATTCCAAGGTATATCACCCAACAGGTATGACAGCACAAATCCAACACCACTTGTAGACAGATAACCCAAATCTTGTCAACACCACCCTTTTTATTCATAACAGTATTATATGTACTTGAAATGCATGCAAATCCCATACACACATACATAGCAGTTCTCAATGCTTTCAAATGATTTCTTCACATTTCACTTCCTAGTAAAATAAATCTCAAATATATTTGCAAAACCTAGTTTAATCGAATCTCAGTTCTAAATCATCATGCTCAACTCCCCAAATATTCCATTTACTTTCATTTCTGAGCATGTTAATGTTAATTACATCCTTTCAGGTTGATTATAAATCTTACTATAAGTTATTTCTTCTTCATTTGTAAAATAAACCTATCTCTACTTGCATTATAACATTCCTCTAAAGACAGAATCACAGTCTTCTGAACTTTAAATGAAGAGATCTAGAAAGGGTGGATTCAGAAAGAATAAAATCCAAGGTATTGAATACATTTTATCATCCAATTGCCCAAAGAAAATAAAAAACAGAATTGATTTCAACAGTCTGACTCTTCCCTAGATCATCCACCATATCACCAAAACTTATATATTTCAAGAACTATTAATAATTCCACTGAGCAAGTTGCTTGTAAAATCTCATGGGTCGGGGCACCTGGGTGACTCAGTCGGTTAAGCGTCTGCCTTCGGCTCAGGTCATGATCCCAGGGTCCTGGGATCGAGCCCCGCATCGGGCTCCCTGCTCAGTGCGAAGCCTGCTTCTCCCTCTCCCGCTCCCCCTGCTTGTGTTCCCTCTCTCGCTGTGTCTCTCTCTGTCAAATAAATAAATAAAATCTTTAAAAAAAAAAGTTTAAAAAAAAAAATCTCATAGGTCTAATTCACAAAACAGAGCATCATTATTTTTTAATTAAAATAACAGATTTTAAGAATGGCTGTTGCATTTCACAATTTTAATTGAAAACAAAAGCTAAGGTATAAACAAAAATCACGCTTTTCTACTGTATAACCATATGTTAATAAAGAAAACAGTAGCTACAGCTTTGTACTTGCTTCTGTAAGAGAACTTAAACAATATAAGCATGTGTAATGACTTTCCCCACCTGCCTCCCCAGTATGCGTTTCTAAAGAAACCACAGCATTTCAGAAACAGAACTTGAACCAGCTATGAAAAGCATACCATATCTGATGGATACCATCAGAACCCTGAGACTTAAAATCTCTGCATCTTCAACTACGAAGCCCAGGGAACATCTAATTGTGCTTTTTCTCATATGTAAATTATAATGCATAAATAAAATAATTCTGCAAATATATTAAAGTGGGATAGAAAGATAAACAGGTCCTACAGATGCTATCACTAGAAGATGCCCTTAAGGCCTCTTAATTTTAAATTGCGAACGGATTTGGCTAAGGACCAATCCTTTCACCCTCTTGTACATCTAGTAAAAAAGGTAGACTTACTATCTTAGCAGAAATTAAAGACTTATTCTATTCTCTTTTGAGCAGTTCAGAAACTGCTGAGAACTCTTAAAGGCTATATTCTCTACTAATATGAAATCCCTAAGTATACTAGGAATAGTTCTCAGGCTTTCTACCTCAAGCATTCTGGAATTTTTATTCAGAAATTATCAAGCTCTTCAGACTGCTTCATCATAGATCTGAAATAGCAGAGATGTAAAGAATGGCAAGATAACACTGGGAATGACTTGGCATGAGCACATGGGACAGACAGCAGCTACTGTGCCAAGGAAAAGCATGTCACCATTTGGCATTGTAATTTGTCAACTTAGCAATAAAACAGCTGTATAAAATTTCACTGTATAAAGAACCATCCAATTCATTGTTTCATCTACTCTCATAATAAATGCAGGAAGACATTATTACATTACTATGCAAATGAGGAAAGTAAAACTAAGAGTTTAACTTATCCAATATCATAAAGCTTTAAGTAGCCAGAACTCCTCACTTGCCTCATACTGCCTCTGCTATATTTTACAACCTTCCTAATACAGCTGAAAGACTTAACTTCATATACTATTGCCCCCCCACCCAAGAAGCATATAATGTAAAAAAATCAGCTCCAAAGCAGTAAGAAATAAGAGAATAAATGATAATCTGTTACAGTTTTCAGGCCTCAATCATTCACATTAATAGCTAAGGAGCTATTTCCAAAAATACTTTGGTAACCTTAGATTTTGAAACTTACCTTAAAGCAAAAACATATGGAAAAGAAAAATGTAAAATAATCGATTCTGTGATGTTCAATTTAATATCTGCTACTAGAAACTGTATAATTTTGGATCTTAGCAATTGAGCATTATAAGCACTGCTCCCAACAGGCCAAAATCCTCATGAAAAGCTGGAAATCAATAAATCTGCCTCATTAAAAACAAAACAAAAAAATCACCACTCTGCCCAATAATTTCCCAGAACACATGATACAGTGAGTCTCATACCAATTACAACAAAACTGTCTCCTAAAATACACTACTGTCTTGCAGGTACAACAACAAAACAATGGGAACAGCTCAGCTCCAGGAGGCCCCTTCTCCTACCAGAGGACTCCTGGGATCCTCTATTACAATTAAAATTCACTCAGGGAATATAAATTTCTTATTATAACTAGAAAATAGAATTAAATCTTAAATATATAAACAAAAGACTCCTTATACAGCAATAGAAAGATGATATGCAACAGAATAACCACTTTCTATTGAAGGTGTTAAATATAGAATTTAATTGTTTAAAAGCCTTAGACGTATCCTAAAATAGTATGTGTGAGCTAGTACCCAATCTCTCAAACAAAGGTTTGTACCTTGTGAGCAACACCTTGTGGTTACATCTTCTAAGTCTTCTGAAGTCACTCCTCAAACCAATTCACCTTGAGAGGAACAAATGTTATAGTGTAACACTGACCACATTCAAATGTGTCATGAGCATCCCAAAACCAAAAGGCCACTTTAAGTATGTTTAAATATTTAGGAGTTATCTGACACTCTAGAATATCTGATATTCTAATTTTATATGAATGATAAATCTCATTCATACTTTAGCCATTTGATTTCGGTTTCTTAAGATTTAGAGTTGAGGAAAAGCAAGAACTACAACAGTTTTTAACTATGAGGCTTGTAGAGATGTTAATAAGATAACACAAACTGAACAAAGTCAATGACTGTCTAAATATCCTCCTTTAACTCAAGAATAACCTCTCCATTTAGAAATAACAGAAGTTAAAAGTCTGTAACAAAAGCACAGAGGAACCAGCATGTCACTGTGACTATAAGGAAGATATGAAGTATTGTTAGGAAGTTTTTTATTGTTGTTGTTTTTTACCTAACAACTGTATTAGTAGGGTAAACTCACTGCCTATTGTTTCTCTATCTCAAAGAGAAATAACAGCTATTTTTATGTATATTTAACAACACCAAAGCAAACACTCTATTAAAAAATATATAAATTACCCCAAAAAATAAAAAGAACCTCATTTTGAGGCATGATTAAGACTGTCTGAAGGGGAGGGGCGCCTGGGTGGCTCAGTCGTTAAGCGCCTGCCTTCGGCTCAGGTCATGATCCTGGGGTCCTGGGATCGAGCCCCGCATTGGGCTCCCTGCTCAGCGGGAAGCCTGCGGGAAGCCTGCTTCTCCCTCTCCCACTCCCCCTGCTTGTGTTCCTTCTCTCACTGTGTCTCTGTCAAATAAATAAAATCTTAAAAAAAAAAAAAAAGACTGAAGGGGAAACACTGACTACTGTCAAATTTTCAAGTTTTGATATCAAAGTTCAAACTCTTTATCCTAAGTAACTGGCTAAGGAACATCTATTAAGGCAAGACGTTCTCCCCAAAATAAACAAGACAGTTTAAAAACATGAAAACAACATAAAAATAAGCAAAATCATAATATATAAAAAGTAAGGAACTGAGGTCCAGAGAATGAGAGGTAGACAAATTAAAATATAAACCTATTCTTGTCATGAAATAGGGACTCTAAGACCCGGAAGCTCTAGCCAGAGTGCATCTGCTCACAACCCTAGAGCAAGACTTGGAAGAGAGAAAGAAACGCCAATCAAGCAGCTAAATCAGCCAAATCAACCCCAATTATCAATAGCATGATAAAAATTTTAAGGCAATTTCTATGAGACCTTGATATGATAAAAATCTTTCTGGCAGAGCCTTTTCCCTTAGACACCATTCATCTCCACATGACTCTATGTAAAGGACTAGGAAAAACAAAACAAAAGAATTACTAAATTTCCTTTGGGGATAGGAAGAGTAAACAAAAGGAGAAGCAGAGAAAACAAAATGGACAGATGTCACACATGGGCTGACTTTTGGACATGTTTCCCTATATGCCACTTCTAGAAATAGAAAGGAAAACAGGGTGGCAAAGGATAAAGATCAGATAAAAAAAAGATTCAGGAGTCCTTAACAGCACAATAACACAGCATTTTTAATCACAGGGATATACCATACCAATGGGATTAATAAGCATAAATTCTGAAAGACCATAAAATTCCCTTAAAAAAAAAAATTCAATCAAGTTTTTGTGCTAGAGGCATAATGGTATTATATGGGCTCTGAAGTCTTACCAAGGTTTGAATCACATATTCTACCACTTAGTATCTATAAAATGGAGATAGCTGCTACTTCATAGGGCTGTTGTAATGATTAAATAACATAAGTTGAGCATTTTTTTTAAGTGCATGCCCCACAGAGAGTGCTCAATAAATAACAGTTTCTCTGAACTTTGAATTATTGGCCATGGAAATAGAAAAAAAACATTCCTTTGCCCTGCTATGCTCTTTCAACACTCGGTACATGCCCTACTACAGTGCTTATCACAACGTTCTATAATTATTAAGAGTCTGAGCCCCTCACTTGACTAAGGAGCTCTTAGGAAAGCTAAACATTATCTGAATCATTTGCATTTCCCTAGTGCTTATTAGCACAGGGTTCAGCACAATGCAGGTGCTCCACAAAGGTTTACTGTTGAATTTATGTAGAATTATTCAAGCACAATTGTTAGGATTTGGGAACGATTTCATGCTAAACATTAAGCAGTGTGTTTACGTCTTCTTATGCTTGCCATTGATCAGATACAAATCCCCAGGAATAAGGGACATAGAATGGCTTTACCAGTAGTAAAACAGAATGGAGGGCTTACTGGAAATATGGTGACAACATGCAGCCAAAACAAATGATCCAATTTGCTACATGTTTATTTATTTACAGGTAGCAGAATTAGTCTGTTTCATAACTATTTTCCAAATAATTCTGTTTTCTTTGCAGCTTCAATATGTAGCAATGGATAAGAACTCTGAGATTTGAAGTTCACCTTCAGGGACAGAGGACACCTCTGAGGTCTGAAGTTCAATTTATATCAACTTACATGTAAGTGTATTCTTTTTTTAAAGATTTATTTATTTATTTCGGGGGGCTGGGCACACACGCATGAGCAGGGGGAGGGGCAGAGGGAGAAGGAGAGAGAGAATCTCAAGCAGACTCCCCACTGAGCGCAGAGCCCAAACCAGGGATTGATTCCACCACCCTGAGATCATGACCCAAGCCAAAATCAATAGTCAGATGCTCAACTGACTGAACCACCCAGGCACCCCTTTATGTAAGTATATTCTTTGAGGACCGTTTTATAGTTTGTAAGAACCACTCACAGTAGACAGAAGAATCACTTGGGAGAGTTTACTGAAAATCAAGAATTTCACCGCTAGAGAGACTCAGCAGGTATGCAGTGGGGCTCAGAAAATTGCAATTTTAAATAACCATCCCCAGTAATTCTTTTTATTTTTTTTTATTTTTTTTAAGATTTTATTTATTTATTTGAGAGAGAGAGTGAGAGAGAGAGAGCACAAGAGGAGGGGGAGCGAGAGAGGGAGAAACAGACTCCCTGCTGAGCAGGGAGCCCGATGCGGGACTCGATCCGGGGACTCCAGGATCATGACCTGAGCCGAAGGCAGTCGCTTAACCAACTGAGCCACCCAGGCGCCCCCCCCGGTAATTCTTTTTTAAAAAATATTTATTTATTTGAGAGAGACAGAGAGGGAGAGAGCATGCATAAGTGGGAGGAGCAGGGATAGGGAGAGAGAATCTCAAGCATACTCCACACTGAGCGCAGAGCCGGACATGGCCTGATCATTCATGACCCTGAGATCACGACCTGAGCTGAACCAAGAGTCAGATGCATAAATGACTGCACCACTCAGGCACCCCATCCACACCCTAATTCTTAATGCAGTTCCAAGCACCATACTGTGAGAAAGAACCGTAATACCATTTAATCCCTACAACCCAATCCTGTGACATACTCATGATGATCATTTAACAAATGGAAGAAACTAAGGTGTTCAAAAAGGTTTGGTAATTTACCCAAGGTAACTCCCTTCAACAAGTTGCACCAACAGGACTCAGAACTTTTTAAAACCTATACCCTACTACATTACTTTTTAAAGACCATGCCATAAAAACAATACACAGGAGTTGAGGTCCTAAAATCAACTTTATTTTCAGCAAAACTGAAAATTTCAAATACTTTACAGAAGGTTCTGACACAAGTATCTATTAGATAGATAAGTTCTAATTCAAAAATCAAAAGTTCTAATTCAAAATATCCATATTCCTTTTCAACTAATTTTAATTGACTCAATTTTTTATAGTCTCTTAAAAAACAAGTTTTAGGGCGCCTGGGTGGCTCAGTCGTTAAGCGTCTGCCTTCGGCTCAGGTCATGACCCCAGGGTCCTGGGATCGAGTCCCACATCGGGCTCCCTGCTCGGCAGGAGGCCTGCTTCTCCCTCTCCCACTCCCCCTGCTTGTGTTCCTGCTCTCGCTATCTCTCTCTGTCAAATAAATAAAATCTTAAAAAAAAAAAAAAAAAAAAGTTTTATTTTAAACCAAACAAACCAAAAACCAGAATGAACCCTGCTAATTTTAAACAGCCTGAACTTAAATATTATTTTACTTATGAACCATGTACTAGAATCAAGCATATTTTTCCTTTTTTCTAACTCTAGTGAATTGGAATAAAATCAAACCAAATCCAAAATGAATAAATATTTCACTTGGTCTTAAGCTCTCACTTGAAATAATATCAAGATGCATTTTAGAAACAGGTTTATTTCCCATGAAAGTCTAAAAGGTTTTTGAAGCATGTATGTAAAGAACTTCAGCTTTTAGGATTTACATTAGAATCTTTAAGTTTTGGGGTGCCTGGGTGGCTTCCTCAGTTAAGGGTCTACCTTCAGCTCAGGTCTTGATCCCAGGGACCTAGGGTTGAGCCCAGTGTCAGGCTCCCTGCTCAGCGGGGAGTCTGCTTCTGCCTCTCCTTCTCCCTGCCTCCCCGCTGTGCTCTAGAACACCCATGCCCCCTCTCTCTCTTAAATAAATGAAATCTTTAAAAAAAGAGAGAATCTTTTAAGTTTTAAACATATTTACCTGTTTGATTTACAAACTTTTGCCCAATATGGGGGTGGGGGGAGTAAGCAGTATATTTAAATTTTTCTTAATGAGGAAGTTTACCATATTACCAAAAAAAAATAGTATACTATACATGGATGGAAAGAGTAAACAGCAAATGCTTAGACAAAAGACATAAATACTTTAAAAAGCACAATGGCTCACTGATTCAGTGGTCACACTTCTAGCAACTTCAGTCTTGAGCAGCAACAAATCCAGAAGAAAGCCAGACAAAACTGATATATTTTATTCTAGTCTTTAAGTGAGTGTAATATTAAAATCAACACTCTACAATTTTTTTTTAAAGATTTTATTTATTTATATGACAGAGAGAGACAGTGAGAACAGGAACACAAGCAGGGGGAGTGGGAGAGGGAGAAGCAGGCTTCCCGCTGAGCAGGGAGCCCGATGTGGGACTCGATCCCAGGACCCTGGGATCATGACCTGAGCCGAAGGCAGACGCTTAACGACTGAGCCACCCAAGCGCCCTAAAATCAACACTCTACAATTTTTTTAATGAATTAGGTCTGTTTTCAGCCTACCATACACACACCCTTCATCCTCAAAACTGCCTTCCAACAACCCAAATCCATGCAATGTAACAGCTCGCTCAGTCTTGCTTTCCTCTGAACTATGCACCAAAGTTATCCCCACCCCCAAATCCAAATTGCTTTTCCTATAGCACAGCATACAAATTTATATACATTTTTATATGCATTTTAATGTTTTCTTATTTATTTATTCATGAGAGTCAGAGAGAGAGGCAGAGGCAGAGGGAGAGATGCGGGACTCGATTCCAGGACCCCGGGATCATGACCTGAGCCAAAGGCAGACGCTTAACCATCTGAGCCACCCAGGCGCCCTTTATATGCATTTTAAAGTGGAGGTTATTAATCTAAAATTCTCTGTTAAATTTCAAACAGTGGTGGGGAGGAAAAAGGCAGGATGGGATTTATTTTCTCCCTGAAGACTTGCTTATTCTAGATTGGTCCTATATGCTTTACCAATTATAATTTAACAATAATCAATCTATCAGGGCAACAATCATGTTTATCACATGTTGGTTGCTGTACCCCCATTTTATGTCTTACGCACACAGGTTGTAAAATATTTGTTCATTTAGGGCGCCTGGGTGGCTCAGTTGGTTGGGCAACTGCCTTCGGCTCAGGTCATGATCCCAGAGTCCTAGGATCGAGTCCCACATCGGGCTCCCTGCAAGGAGTCTGCTTCTCCCTCTGACCCTTTCCTCTCTCGTGCTCTCTCACTCTCTCTCTCAAATAAATAAATAAAATCTTAAAAAAATATATTTATCAATGAATCTCTACAGGATTCCACTACACTTTGGAAACTGCTAAAGGTCTGAAAGTCACTAAAGTTAAGTACCTCTAACTCCTCTAAGATGATACAGGACTCTGTAGTCAGCTCTCAAGAAGGCTGAGTCATTCAACAGACTGAGAAGCAAATGTAAAAAACAAATTTGACGATTTTCCCTGGGACCAACCTTGATCACCGTACACCATCATCACCCATCATCATCAAAAATAACATATTTGTGAATCACTTTACAATTTATAAACATGTTTACACCCATTACCTCACTTTATCCAGGCAACAGTCCTATGAGGGAGGGAGAACCAATACTAAATGGAGAAGAGAGAACTGAAGCTCAAAAGATAAGTAAAATTGCTCTAGGTTATACAATGATATTGAAAACTACAACCCAGTTCATTCAGTTTCCAAGTTTAGTACACTTTCCAATATCTATAAAAATGGAAGCAAATCAAGCCATTTATTTCTACTTCAAAAATCAATTCACAAAAATAAGTCCAATATAGCCACATATTTTAAGTAAATGTCCTCACACCTGTACTGCAAAAATATCTTATACTATAAAACTAGTATAAAACTGCTTCATTTTGCCTGAGATATATGGCTCCATGAGAGACAAATAATCTAAAATGAGTAAAAGAGCCGGAATTCTGAGGAAAATCAAATCAATGAACTGACAGCATACATTTAATTACCTGGACAGATGTATCAGAATACAAAGTAATAATCCACTGGTTAACAACAGCTGCTACTTTTGCAGGAATACAAGGAATGTTTCCTGATTTTATTTATTTGGCCTGGTTTATTCTAAATTGGAAATATTGGGAACTGAAAAAGCAGGAAAGCAGGCTTTTTCTAATCAATAAACAAAAAAGGAATGTGAAGACTAAATCTCTCTACATCACACAGTTTTAGGAATCTCCTGTTGATTTGGCTAACCTACATTATTTTACTTTTCAGAAGTTTAAAGGTAATAGAGCATATTTGTCGAAGAAGGAGGAGGGGAGGAAGAGGAGGAGGAAGAAAATGAGGAGGAGGAGGAAGAACTGGCTTCAAAAATACTCCAAATGGGGCGCGTGAGTGGCTCAGTCAGTTAATACTCTGCCTCTGGCTCAGGTCATGATCTCGGGGTCCTGGGATAGAGCCCTGCGTCAGGCTCCCTGCTCAGCAGGGAGTCTGCTTCTTCCTCTCCCTTTACTTCCCCAGTCCTGCTTGCGAGCTCTCTATCTCAAATAAATTTTAAAAAATCTTTTAAAAAATAATAATTTAAAAATAAAGATAAATAAAAATACTCCAAATGTATATAATATTTGGGTGGTGGTTGCTGTTCCACATCACGAAAAACTAACTCTGAAATACATGCATATATAAACACCAAAATAGATCACCGTTCTAAACAGCCTCCAAAGATACCCAGGACCAGCAACTAACCAATACGGGGATATCTAACCCAGCACATTTTCTTATCCCCTTCTCTCTCTCCCAAATCTTCATATTGTTATATTCTCTCCTCCCTTAAACTTGCATTATTCTTCTGTCAATTAAATCCACCTCAGGCAACATCCTAGGTTACTCCACCTTTTTTTCCCCCCTCAGATCTTAGAGGAAACTTTTTCTCTTTCTCTTCCCTACTCTCTTCATTCCACTCAAGAGCTAAAATAATGTAATAATAATAATAACCTTAACTACAGCTAGTAGGCAAAAGGGTAGCACTTTGGCTCTAAGAGAAAGTAAAGCTATGAGTTGAAAAGCCAACGCCACCAACCTATAAAGCTCCTGAAAGTAACCAGAAAGATCTGTCAGCCTCACATAAGTCTCTACCTATTCCTTATTTCCCTTAAATTAAATCTCTTTATCAATCAAGTACCAACACTTAGGATAATTTTTTCAAAGCTAATTTTAGGGGGGTTTAGTTTTATTTAATTACTATCCCTGCAATATTATTATTTTCTATTTTTTTCACTATAAATATGTAGATATCTGAGCTAAGTTATAAGTTATGGCTTAGGCTTTTGTAGGACAGCCTGCTTGGGAACCTCATTTTTATTCTGCATAATTAACAAAACTTTCAAAGGAAAAACATGTTCTAATTTCCAAAACAAGTGATGAACTTTTAGAAGATAATTCGTTTACAAGCTAAGATTTTTCTGTGTAATCTGGGGGGGAAATACACCTCAAATATTACATTTTAACTTATTAAACTGTTAAAAAGGTAGGGTAGCTCCTAAGAGCTTTGTAAGATCTCATTAACAATGAAAAATAAAATAGCCAGGTATGGATTCAGTCATTAATTCCATTTTTGCCAGGGGCAACACACATTTTCAAATAGTGATTAATTTTTTAGCTTATAGTTATAACTATATGAGTAATGATGCTATGTTTATAGTTAATACAGAATATGCTTATGGCAAAAATATATTAAATAAGTTGTCCCCACTGATTCAAATCAGTTGGAATCAAATCCATATTGGTTTTGATATTTGCCCCCTCTTCCTCCCTCTAAAAACTAGCTTAACATCCCTCAATACTCTCCCTGTAAAGATGGATTTTAGAGAACCTAGCAGTACCATTCAAATAGGGCAAAGGACATGCCCTAGGCCCATCTCTCCACAGAAGAGTACTGACAGATCAACTGGGTAAATTCATAAAGCAGAGTCCACTTAGCATTTCTTCCTACAAAGCTCTGCTAGAAGAGATGCTAACTGGGCTCTGTTAAATAAAGGCCACTGGTATGACACAGTCCTACACTCAGTGGGACTATAATAAGCCTTGGTTCCTACTGTCACTGCCTAAGAAGTATGGCTAATCCTCTTGCCAGTGGATCATAGTAGAGTATGGTGGGTACACCCCATGCCAGGGCAGAGTACTTTCCACACTGCTGACTCATCATTACTTCAAGTGAGAGAAGTCGAGAGGACTTAAAGGTAGAAACACTTTCTCTTAAAAAAGAACTTTTATGGGAAATGACTACATTTCTAACCTTGCCTTTTCAGATAGTCTTTATCATCTCCTACTATTACCTACTTGACCTAATGTAAACCAGGACAGGACCAGCATGAGTCAGCTAACACTGACTGCTGGCTAAATTCCTTTTTTTAACCATATCTCCAACAATGCTTCTGCAGTGTTAAAAGAAAATCAGTGGAGAAGTGAGTTCCACTTAAAATGAAAGCAAGAGAGAGAAAAGAGATGCAATCCCATACTCCCAGGACTTGTACTTTAATAAATCACTCCTATGTGGCTTTGTAAATTATTAATTCTCTCATATACATTTATGCCATGCATATTTTCTTTCTGTTTTATATAAGTATTCTCTCATGTTAATGGTGAATATTAGGATGACAGAAAGTTTCAAAAATCTTGAGAACAGAAAAGGAAAGAAGATACGATAGAATTTTTTGTTCAAATACATTGTCATTATTGATTAATTCATCACATGCTTAATAAGCACTCTCTGTGTACCAGACTGCAAGGAGCAAGAGTCACAAAAAATGAGTAAGACAAACAAGGCCCCTTCATTTATGGAGATTTCTGTTCAAAGAGAATTTATTTATTTATTAATAAAATCCAGATTCAGCATTTATTCAAAATCTGGGTTCAGTATCTCTTATAACACTAGAGAGCTGGGTACCTTACCAATTATTTTCACTAAAGCCGCACTTAATCTTAACAATTCTGTGACGTGCGTGAAATTACCTTCATCTCACCGATGAGGAAACCAAGGCTCCAAGAAGTTAAGAGACTTATTAGAGATCACAAATTAGTAAGAAAGGCCACATTAAAACAGCTGTTCTAATTCCAAGTGTCAACTCTATCACTAATATATCAACCTGCTTCTAAGAAAAAGCCAAACAGAAAAAGATAGTAGTGGATGTCCAGATTACTAAGTTAACTTGAACTCCTCCTGTGTAGAAATAAAAATATAAAAATCTTTTAAAATATTCTGATGTGAACATATGCAAACAACAGGACCAAGAGTCCACTGAAAACTTTTCAAGTTGAGCTCCTCCAAGACTCCATCCAATTCTGTACAATATTCATGCTTCACAGATAAAATATATTTTAATAAAAGTTAGTTACAAAATAAATATTTGTAGAGCCATCCTATTTTCTAACCAATTTCCATTATAAAAACTGAAACTACATCCATTGAAGAGTTCTACAGTAGATACAGTTTAAGATTGCAGAGATTTAATACAGTAAATAGTTCTATAGATCAACAAGGTCAATAGAAAGCCATCTAATCCATTACTCTTAAAGTGCCACTTTAAATTTCATCAAGAAGAAAAATATTATTTACCCTATCTTGAGACACCCCATACACATAACCCATAGTTGCACTCCTCTGTCCAAGTACCTACATTACCTAAAAGGGAGCAAAGTAAACATTAAGGGAGAAGAGAACAAATGTACCTAACAATCCAAGCACCATGACAGAGAAAAAATGGTGAACCTCAGAAGCCCATAATAGCAGCTGAACTTCACCAATTTCATTAATATATCCATCAAAGCAAGTGAAGCAACACCCTTCTGCAATTAACTGTGTTCCAAGTAGACAGTAGGATTTTTTCCGATAATTTACAAACACCCTTGGAAAACTGAATTCCAAATAAAAAAGAATATTTTAGTTGTATTATTCGACTTCTTGCATAAATATTCCAGATAACCTGGCCAACAGTATAAGTGGACTCCAGAAATTAACCTGATACTGAGAGTCTTAAGTTTTCCAATAATAAGAAATTTCCCAGATTCATATTTCTGGGAGAGTGTAATAGATAATTCTTATGGTATCTGTCCAATAGATGTACACAAAGTCAAATTAACCACTAATTTTCTAATTTTCCAGCTTACATTTTCAACTATGAAAAGTGTTTCTACATGAATAGTTAATACACATACACCCTCCCTCTCCTCTGAAAACTTCTTTCCCCTTACACTGAATTGAGAACCTGAATATACCACCCAAGTATTTATTTCTCCCTAGACTAGACTGTGAAAACTCAACAATAAATTAGTTAGCCCAGTTAGACTATATAAAAGAGAATTACAGGATGCAAGGGAACTTATAATGAAGGATCTAGAATCTAATCAGGGTTGGGTTGCCTTAAGAAAGTGATATTTCAGTTGATATTTGAAAAGTGTGAAGGGGGCTTGGGGACAATGAGGTGGGAATAAATAATACAGGCACAGAAAAAGACATTGAAGGAGTTTAGCAAAATATTGGAATAAAAAGAAGGGTAGTCAGTCACAAAAGACCATATTATTACATGACCCTGTTTATATGAGGTCAAGAATAAGCAAATCTATGGAGACAGATGGTAACTCAGAGGTTACCTAGGGCTGGGGAGGCAGATGGGGAGGAAGTAGGGAGGGACTGCTAATGGGTTAAGATATTTCTTTTGGGGATGATGAAAATGTTCTAAAATTAGATTACGGTGACGGTTGCATAACCCTGTATATATATTAAAAGTAACTGAATTGAACACTTTAAATCAGTGAATTTTATGGCATGTAAATTATATTTCAATAAAGCTGTTAAAAATAAGATAAAATAAAAATACATCCTCCCTAAAAAAGGCTACACCTAATGTTTTTTACCCCCAAAAGCGAGTGAACCTCAGCAAAGGCAGAAAGGCCCCATCTTCCAGGTTAATGTACTAAGTTGAGAGAAGAAACAAAACCCACAAAAGTGGGATGGACCCCTGGTTTGGTGGTGGAAAAGATGTGCAGAAAGGACTGCACTGGCTAGGGAACTTCCCTATTTACCTTCCTATCACACCCCTCAGGCTATAAAAAGTAAATGAAAAACAACAGCCACATTCTTAGACCATAAAGATACCCAATTTATAAAGTGAAAAAAAGGAAGAACTCACTGACGGACATTATATCATAACAAAAGATCTGCAAAGAGCTGCCCAATCTATAAGAAAGTCGAAAACACTGACATAAACACAACTACAGGAAAAACATGCAAAAGCCAAACCAAAAACTGTATCTGGAAGAAAACCATCTAAAGAGCAGGAAAACATTCTTTCCGAGAGTTCAGTACTACAAGAGAACTTAATAAGAACACAAAATAAATAAAACAAGAATACAAAGGCCATAAAACAATAGAAAGATTAAAAAAAAGAAAAATGTTTCGGTCCTTGTATTAGTTCCCTGTGGCTGCAGTTAACAAATTACAACAAATCGGGTTGCTTAAAACAACAGCAATTATTCTCTCACAGTCCTGGAGACCAGAAGTCTGAAATCAAGATGTTGGCAGGGCTGTACTCCTTCTGTAGGCTGTAGGACAGAATCCACTCCTTGCCTCTTCTAACTTCAGGTAGCTGTCCATGCTACTTGACTTGTGGCCTCATGGATGCATCATTCCAATTTCTCCCTCTGTAGTCACAGAGCCTCCTCCTGTGTGTGTCTGTTCTCTTCTGTGTATCTCTTATAAGGACACCTTTCAATTGGATTTAGATCCCACCTGGATAATCCAGGATGATCTCATTTCAAAATCCTTAATTTAATTGCAATCTGCAAAAACTCTTTTTCCAAATCAGGTAACATTCACAGGTTGCTAAAACCTGACATGAATATCTTTTGGGGGGCCATTTTTAGCCTACCACAGTTCTCAATTTATTAGCTTACCAAAACAACCAGAGATCTAATAAACTAGAAACAGTAATGGACAGAAGAGACTTGGTGAAAAATACATGCAGGGAAGAAAGGAAGTCACAGTAAAGCAGAGGGAATCAATGAAGAAACTAAAATTCCGGAGATGATAATAAATGTAGAGAACAAAGACGATTCAACATAATGATAATTACTGTTCCAAGAATGTATTTCAACACCTGAACAGAAATAGTATTCAAAGATACAAATTTCCTTGAAAATGAACAAACTGTATCTACAGGACAAACAGATATGGTGTATACCAAAAAGAACTGACTCAGAATGACCAAAGTATCTTGGTTAAATGGATAAAAAAAGATTCTATCAGGCATCCAAAACAAAAAAACTTAATCACCTACAAGCAGGGAGGGGACATTTATGGAAAAAACAGGCGAAGCTTTTTTCTACCACTGTTTGGCTTATGACCTTGGGAAAGTCAAGGATCCTCCTTTCTATACCTCAATTACCCTCTGTAAACTGAAAAAACTGAATAAATATAAACTTTTATATCCCCTTTCAGCTCTGAAAATGTACAGTTCCATGGCAGCAGATGAAGAGGATAAATTTCAAACACTGGGTTTTATAGCCTAGTTCTCATTTTCCAATTTCTATTCAGTTACAGGGTGGGAAAGAAGGAACCTATTATTTTAGTCATTCTTCCCAGCCCCAAATATACCTGCCATATTTTATCTAGCAAATCAGCAAATATTTTTTTAAAAAGTAAATACAATAAAATAAAACTAGGCATTCTCAAACACAATTAGCTCATGCCAACTGAGTTATTAGAAAGGCTTTATCAGTTTACAATTTTACTCTCCGTGTTGGAGGATTAATGTCTGAGAACTGCTAAAAATGCCTTTACATAGTTCCCAAATATCAAGCAAGGATATTAGGAAAAAAGTCACTGAAAAAAGAAGTATTAGGAACAATGATAAGGTATCTGCTGGAGTAAGAGCCATAAAAGGTAAGGTGCAGATAAGGAGAGAACTGAGTAATGGTTTTCAACATGAGCCAAAGAACCCCTGTAAGGACTTGCTTCAAGAGGGTCGCCAAGTCCATACACAAATCAACCACTGTTGGAATAGAGCAATAAATAATGTTGTGTCCACAAATATGTACATATATATATATTCTTAAATATGAAGTCCTGTTTTATATGAGATCCTGCTTTGATTAAGTATAATTTTCCTAAAAAGCAGCAGCAGCATCAACAAACTACAAAGCCTTTCACCCAGTATTTCCCTTTCTAGGACTATAATGGGGAAAAAAAGTAATCAAAAACTAAGAAAAAATGATTGAATATTAACATATTCAATGAAGCACTATATATATCACTAAATTGGAACCAATCTAGATGCCCAATAATAACAGAATCATTAGGTAAATATATTTCACACTGAACAAAATATTTAACATCCATTAAAATTATATTCTCGGGGCACCTGGATAGCTCAGCCAGTTAAGCGTCTGCCTTCAGCTCAGGTCATGATCTCAGGGCCCTGGGATCAAGCCCCGCGTCGGGCTCCCTGCTCAGCAGGGAGTCTGCTTTTCCCTCTCCCTCTGACACTCCTCCCCACTTGTGCTCTGTCTCAAATAAATAAATAAATAAATAAAATCTTTTAAAAAATAAAATAAAGTTTTCAAAGAATACTTAAGGAGGTTGTAAGAAAATATTCACGATATAAGATTACATGAAAAAGCAGGTTACAAACTGCTATGTATTATGTGATCCCGATTTTGAAAACAAATGTTACACAGATAAGTACACCAAAAAGTAAACAGGAGCTTTCTCTGGATAGTGAGAATACAGGTAAATTTTTATTTTCTTTTTTATATCTCTTTGTAATTTTCAAATTCTCTACAGTTAAGTATATAAATTTTTTAAAGATGAATTTGCTTAAAGTTCTAAAAAGATAACTCTTGGGGCGCCTGGGTGGCTCAGTTGGTTGAGCGACTGCCTTTGGCTCGGGTCATGATCCTGGAGTCCCAGGATGGAGTCCCGCATTGGGCTCCCTGCTCGGCGGGGAGTCTGCTTCTCCCTCTGGCCCTCCCGACCCTCCCCCCTCTCATGTGCTCTCTCTCTCAGTCTCTCTCTCTCTCACATAAAAAAAAAAAAAAAAAAATCTTTAAAAAGATAACTCTTTTCATAAAAGTATTACTATAATCTAACATTTCTTCACTGGGTTCTAAAAAAATTCAAGCATGTTTAAGGTACTATTTAAAATGAAAATGAGTTGGGGCGCCTGGGTGGCTCAGTTGGTTAAGCAACTGCCTTCGGCTCAGGTCATGATCCTGGAGTCCCAGGATCGAGTCCTGCATCGGGCTCCCTGCTCAGCAGGGAGTCTGCTTCTCCCGCTCCCCCCTCTTGTGCGCTGTCTCTAAAATAAATAAATAAAATCTTTTAAAAAATAAATAAATAAATAAAATAAAATGAAAATGAGCAAATGTTTACTACCTGAATGATTTATCCTTAGTTCTAAAATTGAGCATAAAAGCATTATGAAGAAATGGATTGAGTACCTCATTCATGGTCAATGTTTATTTAAGTAAACACTGATTCTTGTACTTAATATAGAAAAGAATGACAAAATAAGCTTAATAAATCATGAATTATGATGTCTGTCTAAAAGATTTCCTATGAGCCACCCTCGGACTGTTCACTTAAATCCTAAAACAGTCAAGGAGGTGTTACTATTTAACGGATGAAAGAATTGAAGAGGCCAGCCCAGAGCCTCACCACATCACAAGTGGAATCTGCTAAAGGTGACTTACCTCACCAAAAACTGTTCTTCCCCCAACAAACTATTTAAAACTGTCCCACCACTAAGGCCATAGATGTCTCCAGCCTACGAAAGACTTCCAAGGACTAAATCTATTACGTCTTATCTTTGTTTACCTAAGTCTTCACCAAAAATGCAAGCCTTTCCCATTTGTTATTATATATTCCTCCATCTATTCTATATAGCTTTCTTATCTGAGTCAATTCCTTAACCCTACCCCTTCTAGAATGTCCTCTCAAATACCAGTCTGTAACCAGCAAATTCCACCTTCAGGCTTTAAGGAAAATGTAACTACCTCAAAGACACTACTTTCATAAACCCCACAAAGGCTAAGATCATTCAATTCCTCCACACATCTCAAAATAATGTCCTCCTTGCTCCCTATTGCCCTTTCAGGACCTTTGGTCATCCACAACAAAAAACAAACACTCCTAATTACTTGAGGCCCTATGTTGCTTCCTATTCTACCAACTTCTTTATGTTGGAGTTTTTCTATGTTTGATCTGATCCCCTTTCTCTTCTGTCTCTATACTCTCCCCCAAATTATCTTAGGCATTCCCAGAACTTTAAATATTTGGTATTTAAATTATTATCACTTGAGACCTGTTGGTTCTCCAACTTACTCCGGTAGCCCGGACTATTCTTTCAACCTTCAGAGACCTCTATAATCCACGTCCCAGTTCAGAATTACACTTGTCAGGGTTCCTGGTAGCTCAATCAGTCAAGGACCAGACTCTTGGTTTTGCGATTTCAGGGTCACAAGATTGAGCCCTATATCAGGCTCTGTGCTGGATGGAGCCTGCTTAAAATTCTCTCTCCCCATCTCCCTGCCCCTCCTGCCCATCCTGCACTCACATATGCACCCTCGCTCTCAAAAAAAAAAAAAAGTTATACTTGTCTATCTCATTCCTCTGATTAAAACATCTGAAAGGCTTCAAAATGTTTTACAAGACTCTGCAAGAACTAGTTTGATTCTCATCTCATGCCATTCTTCTCTTGCTCACTACCATTCAGTCACACTAGACTTCTTTCAATTTATTGAATACACAAAGTTCTTTGCCTCTTCAGGACTTCTTATATGATGTTTCACTTTGCCTAAAATGTTCTTTTTCTAGCCCATTCCTTTTTATCCTTTAGGCCTCAGCTTAAAAGTCACTTCCTCAGAGATGACTTCTCTATCCAAATCTAAAGTCATTTTCCTCTGTTACTATCCTCTCACAGTAACTAGTTCTTTCCCTTCAAAACACCATAATTTGTAAATAAGTAAATACACAAATATCCTAACCATATTAAGCATAAAAACTATAGAACGAATCAAAAATCAGTAAATGAATGGGATTACCCACAACCATACAGCTAACACACAAAAGATCTACCCAATCTAAATTTTTAATACACAGTAATAATGTCCCCACAACTCACCTCAAACATAACTACGTTTAATATTTAGATTTAATAATCCTTATTATGAAAGGATATGGTAAAGTTTCAAGACATCTTCAAATGTAAAATTACAAGGACCATAATACTAAGAAATGTAACAGGTCTGGATTTTTGAAAAAATTATAATTTCAACACTTCTCAAAATATTTCTAAAACACTTTAATGTGAATAAACAAGAGACAGACCACTAATTTAGCAGAGTTCCACATTTTAATTAATATAATTTCTTGGAATGAAACATAGATAAAAATTTCCAGAAAAAGCAGTAATTTATATTCGTAAAACAGCCCACAAAAACCTATTTAACAATGGTTACATAGGCCTTAGTACTAATAGCACAACCTGAGTTCTGGGTCCAAAAAGCAGGACTCTAGTGAAAGAAGGCTGAAGATAAAAAAGAGAAGAGCTCATCTGAGTCCCTGGGTAATCAACTTGTTTTTGGACTCTGCCACATTCTAAGCCTCTTTCCCCCAAGCCCAGACTAATGCATTCAACAGGGACAGAGTATGAAGTGGGTGAAGGAAAAAAGTCGTATTTATTAAACACTTAACAAGTACGGTGTTGGGCATATCATATTTCACTTACTCCCACCAATCCCACAATGCAGTTATCATCATCTTTTGTTTCCCAGGGAGTGTTTAACCCTAAGCCTATACTCTTTCCACTAACTATTTCTTAAGCAACCTACTCTAATTAAACTATTGTATAATTAACTGTTTAATGTACTGTCCACAAAGAGTTAAGACATGTCTGCATTTTTCACCAGTTTTCATATAAAGAGCTCAAAATCTCTTGGAAGAATGGATGATTGAATCAATGAATGAATGAATAAATGACCAAAAAAACTCAAGTAGCTCCTCTGTGCTTTCCTAACCATTCTAAACTACAATGATTATTCTTCCTGTGGAATGACACTGATTCTCTCTACTTGTGCTATTTAATACAATAGTCACTAACTAAAATTGAAGCTATTAAACACTTGAAAGTGGTTAGTCTGAATTGAGATATACTATAATACCTAACAGATGGTGAGACTTAGTATAAAAAATTGAATGTAAAGTATTTCAATAACTTTTATATGTATAACATGTTGAAATGAAAAAAAAAACACGTTGAAATGTTAAGTTTTTTTATATATGGGGTTAAATAAAATATATTACCCAAATTAATTCTACTTTTTAATGTGGCAATTAGAAAATTTTAATTTAATAATTAGAAAATTGCAATATATTTCTATTGAACAGCACTGATCTACACCATAAATCCATACATACCAGCTTATGTATTATCACTTTATAGCATCTCTTTTGTTATTTAAATATTCATGTTTGTACGTTTCCCTAAAATGAAGTGTTCCTAGGCTTATATTACAATATGAACTGGAATATACTTTTTAAAATAGCTATATTAAGTTATAATTCACCCACTTAGAGTGTACAATTCAATGACTTGTAACATATTCACAGGATTGTGCATCCATCATCACAATCAATTTCAGAACATTTTCCTTAGACAAAATAGGAACTCTGCATCTCTTACCCATCATCCCCCAATCCTTCCATCCAACTGGCCCCAGGGAAACATTAATCTACTTTCTAGCTCTATAGATTTGCTTATTCTGGACACAACATATAAATGGAATCATATGGCTTCTTTCACTTAGAATAATGTTTTCCAGTTTCAACCAAGTTATAGTATGTTTTGATTTATGTATGATTTCTTTTGATTACTCAATAATATTCCATTGTATGGGTATACCACATTTTGTTTCTCTGTTCATCATCTGATGGACATTTGGGTGTTTCTACTCTGGCTATTATAAATAATGAAGCTAAGGACATTGGTATATATCTAGGAGTGAAATTACTGGATCATATGCTAACTCTATCTTTAACTATGTGAGGTACTACCAGGTTGCTTTCCAAAGTTTATGAGGGTTCCAATTTATCCACATCCTCACAAACACTTGATATTGACTTCTGATTCTAGCCATCCCAACAGATATAAAGTTGTATTTCACTGTAGTTTTTAGATTTTCCTGATGGCTAATGATGTTAAAATCTTTTCATGTGTTTATGGACCATTTGTATATTTTCTTTGCAGAAATGTCTGTGCCAATTTTTAATTGAATTACTTAGTCTTTCTTATCATTGAGTTTTAAGATTTATTTATATTTTCTGGGTACAAGTCCTTTATCAGATATATGATTTGCAAATATTTTTTCCCTTTCTGTGGATTGTCTTTTCTCTTTCCTGATGGTGTTTTGAAGCATAAATGTTTTTATTTTTGATAATGTTCAATTTATTCATTCTTTTGTTGCTTCTGCTCTTGATGTGACATCTAAGAAGCCACTGTCTAATCTAAGGTCACAAAGATTTACTCCTTCTTTCTCCTAAGAGTTTTATAGTTTTAGCTCTTGCATACAGGTCTTTAATCTATTTTGAGATAATTTTTGTATATGGTGTGATGCAGTTCAACTTCAATGCTTTTGCATGTGGAGAGCCATTTGTCCCAGACTATGGAAAAGACTATTCTTTTCCAACTTGCCTTGGTATCCTTTTCAAAACCAACTGACCATAAATGTTAAGGGTTTATTTTTAAATTTTCAAATCTATTCCGCTGATTTGTCTATCCTTAGGTCAGTTGCACACTGTCTTGATTACTGTAGCTTTGTACTAAGTCTTGAAATTGGGAAGTAGAAGTTCTCCAACTTTGTTTTTTTTTTCAAGATTTTTTTTTGGCTATTCAGGATCTGTTAAGGGTTGAATGTGGTTCCCCCACAACCCAAAACAAAAAAAAAAGTTATATAGAAGTTCTAACCCTGAGTACCCCACAATGTGACTTTAGAAACAGGGGCTATAGAGGTAATCAACTTAAAATGAGGTTATTCAGGTGGCCCCTAATCCAATCTGACTGGTGTTCTTATAATAAGGGGACTTTTGCACACAGAGACAAACACATACAAAGGGAAGTCAATGTGAAGACGCACAGGGAGAAGACATCCAGGTGAATGGAGTGATGCATATACAAGCCAAGGAATGCCAAGGACTGCTAGCAAATACCAGAAACTAGAAAAGGCAAGGGAGGATTCTTCCCCACAGCTGTCAGAGAGCACATCACCTGTCCAACACCTTGATTTTGGACTTCTAGCTTCTGGAGCTATGAAACAATAAACTTTTGCTGTTTTAAGCCACCTAGTTTGGGGTACTTTATGTCAGCCCTAGAAAACTAATACAAGATCCCTTATATTTCCATATGAATTTTAGGATCAGTTTATCAATTTCTGCAAAAAGGCAGTTGAAATTTTGATAGGGATCACACTGTGAATTAGAGGAGTACTGCCACCTAAACAATATTAAGTCTTTCAATCCATGAACATGGAATGTCTTTCCATTTATTTAGGTCTTCTTTAATTTCTTTAAACAATGTTTTGTAATTTCCAGAGTATAAGTTTTGTGCTTCTTTCATTCAATTTATTAAACAATTACATTTATCGTTAAATTTGTTAAGTATTTTACTTCTTTTGATGCTACTGTAAATGGAACTGATTTCTCATAATTTGCTAATTTCTACTGTATAAAAACACAACTTTTTTTTTTACACTGATTCTCTATCTTGCTGAACTCATTTATTAGCTATAATAGTGGATTAATAGTGGATTTCTTAGACTTTCTACACACATCTGCAAACAGAGATAGTTTTACTTCTTTCTTACCAATCTGGATGCCTTTTCTTTTTCTTGCCAAAGTGCCCTGGCAAGAACCTCAAGTACAATGTTGAAGAGAAGTGGCAGAAGTGTATACCCTTATCTTGCTTCTGATCTTAGGGGAAAGCATTCAGTCTTTCATCATTAGTGTGGTGTCTGCTCATGGTTTTTTCATAGCTGCTCTTCAACCCATAGAGGAAGCTCCTTCCTATTCCTCACTTGTTAAATATTTTTATCAATGGAATGTACTTTTAAAAGTCTCTGTACTTTACACAATATGTAGCTTGTTAATGCTCTGTGGTATACTGAATTACTAAAACCAGTAACAGGTACAACTTGCCAAAAAAAGGTCTGGGTGTTTTTTTATCTGGAGGAAAATATAAATACTGGTTTATTCTGATAATTTAGAAGATATCCTCATTAAGAATATTTATGCTGTCAAACTAACTTTGATCACTAGTTTTTTGTTGTTGTTTTATTTTGTTTTGTTTTGAACATCTTCAGAGTATCACCAATTTAAGTATCTAAGAGAAGGTGGACCATGAGTCATTTAGTTGCCAAATGACTCAGAATAAAGACTTAATTTAAAAACAAATCTGCCTCAGTTGGTTAAGCATCTGACTCTTGGTTTTGGCTCAGGTCATGATCTTAGGATCATGAGATCGAATCCCCTGTCGGACTCCCACGGAGTCTGCTTGGAATTCTCCCTCTCCCTCTTCCTGCTTGCTCTTTCTCTCTCTCTCTAAAGTAAATAAATAAAATCTTTTTTTTTTTTTTTTTTAATTTAAGAAACAAATCTATGCGGGGGTGCCTGAGTGGCTCAGTCAGTTAAGAGTCTAACTCTTGATTTTGGCTCAGGTCTTGATCTCAGGGTCATGAGACTGAGCCCCACACTGGGCTCTGGACTGAGTATGGAGTCTACTTAAGAATCTCCCTCTTCCTCTCCCTCTGCTCCTCCCCCTCTGCTCACATGCTCACTAGTGTGCGCGCTCTCATTCTCTCTCTTCAAAAAAAAATCTATGCCATATGGCAGTTTTAAGAAAGGAATTGTTTACACAGAGATCAAAATAATAGTATGCCTCAATAAAGGTTTCAGAATCACTGTTAAGACACATTTACAAATTCTCTACCATAGAAATAAATGTAACCTAAAAATCAAATTTGTTTTGACAAAACTCAAACTTTATAACTCAGCAGGATAGCAATTTCTATCAGTGAAATAAATAATTATCATCCCAATATCTTATTTACTAAATACACAGAAATACTGAATACAGAAGTATGGAAATACCCATTATTCACTAGCAATTACTTGAAACAAATAAGGAACTGCTTAGCTTTTATTCAAGGTGTTACCCTGAAGGACCCTTGTTCATCCCTCTATCTTACCCAGTCCTAACTTTAAAAATAGACAAGCATTTCTTACATTGCAAATGGTTACATTGCAAAGGGTTCCTCCATCTACTCTTAAGAAAAAGCAAAAATCAAATAGTAAGATACTAGAAAACAATACTTTTAAAGTAATACATGGCAGTTGAGAAACACATGCTTCTCTGTCCAGAAATTCTGTGACAGATACTGAAGAACTGAAGACATAATACTTTAAAGACTCAAACAGTGGGGCACCTGCGTGGCTCAGTCATTAAGCGGCTGCCGCCTTCGGCTCAGGTCATGATCCCAGGGTCCTGGGACTGAGAGCCCTGCATTGGGCTCCCGGCTCCGTGGGAAGCCTGCTTCTCCTGTCCCCACTCCCCCTGCTTGTGTTCCCTCTCTCGCTGTGTCTCTCTCTGTCAAATAAATAAATAAAATCTTTAAAAAAAAAAAAAAGACTCAAACACTTACTGGAGAGAGAACTCAAACACAACCTAAAGTAAGAAATGATTTTAAATATATAACCAAGCAGAGAGTGCATAATACATCATATGTAAAGGAATGAAATACATTTCATAGTAAGTGCCGCAACTCTTCTTTCACCATCTTCTTATACATATAACCTTCGGTCTTAAACTACTTGGTGTTATTTATTGATTTTAAAAAACACTGAGCATATAGAATGAAGTAAGCACTTTTTTTTCTTTTTTACATTTTATGCTCTTTAAATGATAGTTATTCTAGGTCATTCATTAAGCTCCCTTATGTAAATCTGCTTCTGCCAGAAAGTTATCAATAATGATTGAAAAGGTCCAAGTGTATTGTTTATTCTTGTTTATATTATTTCCCTACAATACACTGTGAGGAATAATAGAGAATAGTGAATTAAAAGTATATAAAACATTTGAGGGTTATTATTAATAATGTTCCATAACTGTAATATAGGCAAGCTACTATCCTAAATGATTTATAGTACACAGAATTTTAGTAAAAAAATCTTTTACTTTTATATTTTTTACTTTTTATAGATGAGGAAACTGAGGCACAGTTAAGTAACAGTTAAGTAACTTGTCAAGGGTCACAGCTAGTAAATGGGCATATTCAGAATCTGAATAAAAGAACTAACTTATTCCAGAGCCCAAGCTCTTACTTTATTTGTTACCACCTCCTCAGCTGTTTTTAAGTTCTGTAAGTCAAAATAATGATAGTAATCTCAGGTTTCTTATTTTAATAATCATAATTCACACTTGAGCATACTCCATTGAAAGAGGACATCAAAAACCATGACAGTCTTCTCTAAAAATTGTGTTAGGTCAATTGGACATCTACATGCCAAAAAAAAAAAAAAAGAAAAAGAAAGAAAAGAAACTGAGCTTATACCATCCACAAAATTTAACTCGAAATGGATCATAGACCTCAAGTAAAACAGAAAACCTATAGAGCTTCTAAAAGATAACAGGAGAAAACCTTGGGTTTGATGATGAAGTTTTAGATACAACACCAAAAGCACAATCCATGAAAGAAATTGGACTTCATTAAAAATAAAAAATTATGCTTTGCCAAGGATACTATTCAGAGAGTGGAAAGACAAGCCACAGACTGTAAGAGGATATCAGCAAAACATGGAACTTACTAATAAAGGATTTACGTCCCAAATATACAAAGAACTCTTAAAATTCAAGAATAAGAAAACAACATGATTAAAATTAGGCAAAAGACATGAACAGACACCTCATCAAAGAAGATATACAGATGGCAAATAAGCATATGAAAAAAATATTCAACATTATATGTCACTAGGGAATTGAAAATCAAAACAATGAGTTACTGGAGCACCTGGGTGGCTCAGTTGGTTAAGCATCTGACTCCTGGTTTAGGAGCAAGTCATGATCTCAGGGTCACAGGATCAAGCCCTGAGTCCAGCTCCACGCTCAACAGGGAGTCTGCTTGAGATTCTCTCCCTCTGCCCCTCCCCCGCTGCCCCCACTCACATGTGTGCTCACTCTCTCTCATAAATAAATAAATAAATAAATAAATAAATAAATCTTTTTTTTTTTTTTTTAAAAGACCACATTCACAAAAAATACAATGAGTTACCATTGCAAACCTATTAGGATAACTAAAATCCAAAACACTGGTACCACCAAAGGCTGGTGAGAATGCAGAACAAGAGGAACTCTCACAAACTGCTGATAGGAACGCATAATTGTATGGTCATTTTTGAAAGACAGTTGGGCAGTTTCCTACAAAACAAAACATACTCTTACCATACAATACAGCAATTGCACTCATATGTGAGCTGAAAACATGTCTACTCAAAAACCTGCACACAAATGTTTATAGTAGCTTTATTCATATTTGTCAAAATGTGGAAGCACCCAAGATGTCCTTCAATAAGTCTAAGGATAAACAAACCTTGGTATAATCATACAATGGAATATTATTCAGCAATAAAAAGAAATGAGCTTGAGCTATCAAGGCACAAAAACACATGGAGGAACCTTTGCATACTACTAAGTCAAAGAAGGAAGTCTGAAAAGGCTATATACTGTATGATGTCAACTATATGACATTCTGGAAAAGACAAAACTATAGAGATACTTTAAAAGACTACTGGTTGCAGGGATTGGGGGGATAAGAATGAATAGGGGTAGCACAGAGGATTTTTAGGACAGTGAAACTATTCTGTTTGATATTGTGCAATGGTGGATATATAACATCTAGCATTTGTCAAAAGCCACAGAACTATCCAACAAAAAGAGTGAGCCTAATGGCAATTAGGAATAATAAACTATAGACTCCAGTTAGTAACAATGTATCAATATTGGTTCATCAATTTTAACAAATGCTACCAAACAATGCAAGATGTTAATAATAAGGGAAACTGTGGGTGGGGGGAGGGAGGGAGTATATGAGAATTCTCTGTACTTTCTGTTCAGTTTTTCCGTAAACTGGAAATTGCTCTAAGAAATAAAATCTAGAAGGAAGGAAGAAACGGAGGGAGGGAAGAAAGGGAAAGGGGAAAGAAAAGAGGGGAGGGGAGGGGAGGGAAAAAAAGTATTATAGCACAATGGCCCTAAGCCACTAGAGCGGGTATCACTTGGAAAATTAATTCGTTATTAAAAATTTGAGGGGATAGCATGGTTTGAGTTTTATTTTGCTTTGTTTTTCTTATCTCATTACACATGCCTAGCCCCCATGCCAAATCTAATAAAAATAAAAACCTTTGGGAGTAGGACCCTAAGTCATGTATGTTTACAAAAACTCCCAAATGATTCTACTGTCAATGTGATGCAAAAGAGCCTTTTAACTTTTGAGGTAAACAGACTGGTTTGGTTGCTGCTTTATACTAAGCTAGTACATGACACATCTTCTTTGCACCCCAGTTTTCCTCAAATGTAAAACAAGAGGGTTAAACCTGACAGACAAGAGCATGAACCAGAATATCAGGGTCACTTTCAGTTCAAAATTTCTTTCTGCTCTACATGAATGTAAGTTTGAACTTAAAATGATTTCTAAACCACATAACTCCTTTACTTACAAAAGACCTTTAAACTACAACTAAACTGCCTTACCTGATTAAATAAACCAATGCTTTTTCTATCACAATTCCCTCTTCACAAAAACAGGAGCATTTAGTCTTTTGCAACTCTTTGAGGTATTCGAAAAGAACACCAAGAGTGTAAGTTAAGAATCTGAGATAACCATAAGAAATCAGATACTCTCAAGAAGGCAATCCAATAGATAGGCTGCCATTATTTCCTAACATTCACGTGAGCAAAGACCAGCACACACTAAACCCAATGCCAGCACGGTTCAATTTCCTTGTCTTAAAATTGCCTTACTATCATGCTGAATGTCAAAAATCTCTTCCTAGAAAACTAAAATTTAATCATTTACCTTCAATACCTAGTACATAAAACAGCACCTGTATACCACAAAACATGTATGTAGTGGACAAGCAAGTATTTTTCAATTAATTTACAGCAATCTAATAGTTGTTCAACATTTACTGTATGTCAGGCACTAGCTGAGCAATGGAATAGAACAGTGAACGAAATCAAGTCCCTGTCCTCATGAACTTTATACTCTAGCAGGAAAGGCAAACTAAGACATACCAAGTGGCAATAAATGCAATTTTAAGAAATAATGCAAGGTAAGGCGTGAGGTATTTATTGACTGAGAGGGACCATAAGAGAGCCTTCTCAAACAATGATGAAAATGTTTTGTACTTTGCTTGATCTGAGTTGTACACTTAGCCTTTATGCAATCTGCTGTATGCAAGTTAAAACTCCAAGCGTTTTTTTAAGTTTGCTAAAAGCAACATCTACAAGACCAACCCCACCCAGTTCCAATGATGATTTCCTCTTGATTACCACAATATAATTAAAGGTCAAGGGAGTTTATTTCACTTCCAAGTTTATTTCACTTCCCAATGCCTCCGGCTGCTCATCTATAAAATAGTGATAACAAGAGCTATCTCATAGGTTATAAATGAATTAACCTATATATTGTGCTTTAAACAGCAGCTGGCACATAAAAAGCACTAGACAAGTGACTACTACTACTGTTACCTCTTCTACTGCCGCTGCTAGGAATCCTACCAAGGGCTGGCACCTAGGTACACACAAATAGGCAAACTAATCCAGTAAAGAAAAAATACAGATAGCTAACAGCTAATGGCAAGAGTAACAATCTATTTCTGTTCCCATTTACACCCAGACTAACTCAGTACTTAACATATTCCATCTAAAAATCCTTCCTTATAAATGTACAGTTAGAACAGATTATATGATACTTAATGGATGGCAGAAAGTATTCAATTAAAATCAAATTCTCAAGTACAGAGGGGGAAAAATGCCTATATATGACAAGGGGGGAAAGTTGGTAATGAAGGCAAATCAAGTTCTTTTCAATGGGCTTAGCTAGTTTCACTTTGATGAATGCCCAACTCTCCCCAAAAGGAATCTTTGTGCCTCTTCACTTTATATAGGTGATAATTCAAATCAATATTTTAACCACTACATGTACCTACTACGGACCTAATATTTCCTTAGATATAATCAGAGGATGTAAAAGTAGTTTGAGACTTAATTCCTGCCTTGGCAGACTAGTTAGGAAGAATCTAACACAAAAGCAATTAATCCATTCAGGCAACAAACACTTCTTGAAAGAGTATTCAGTGCCTGGTTCCAGGCCTGGCAAAAGGTTTGTTTTTCAAGTCTACTAGGGGAGTATTGTTAAATGGATAAAACTGAACAACAGGTATGTTAAGTACAGCAAAAGTTGTAGAAGGTACGAAGAAAGCGAAGAAGAGAATCTGAAATGTCAAAAACCTCAAGTAGGCAGGTAGTTTACGCTATGATAAGAAAGAGTCTTAAACTTTATCTTGTAAGGAATGAACAGTAAATAAAAGATTCATGCAAAAGGATATATGGTCAGACTTCTGAATATTTACCTGGGGTGGGAGAGAAGGGTAGAAAATACTAGATCAGTTTTGGTTCAAGGGTTGGCAAAGCTTTTCTGGAAAGGGCCAGACAGTAAATATTTTAGGCTTTGCAGGCCATGTGGGCTCTGTTGCAAATATGCAACTCTGTCTTTGTAGCATAAAAGCAGACACAGAAAACAAATACGTAAACTAATGAGCAAGGCTGTATTCCCATAAAACTTGATCTACAAAAACTGGCAGCTGGCCTGTGGGCTATAGTTTGTGAACCCCTGTCTAAGCAGAGCGATAAGGTCCTAACTAAAGTGAGGGCTATAGAAATGGAAAGGAATAGACATTCCAGAGATATTTAGGGATGGGGTAGACTTGAAGAATGACTACAGGTAGAGAATTAGGTATAAGGAAGAAAAAACTCTGATTCCTAGGAACAAACCCAAGGATCTCTATGGATGATGGTCCCATTTACCAAGATAGAGAATGGGAAGAAGAGCAATAATTGAAGTTTCATTTTGTTTAAAGAAGGAGAGAGGGTGAGGACAGAAAATTATTTCAATTTTAACGTTCAGTTTAAAGTAGATTGGAAGCATCTAGGTAGAAATTCCAGCAGGTCTGGAATTCTGAAGAGAACTGGGCTAATAAAGATCTAGGTTCATTACAGTAGTAGTTAAGATCACTGAGGGAGAAAGACAGAGGGAAGACTAAGAACAAAGGGATGAGGTCCAAATACTAACCCTGGGGGAGGGCCCTCCCCCCGCCTACAGGAAAGATTAAGAGGAAACGATCTGAGAGACAGAAGAGCAGTTTCAGTGAAGTGGAGTACTAAGGGTCACTGCGGCCAAATTTAACTACAGGATACAGTATCTGTGAGGAGGAAGAAATTAGTGGGTCAAACACTGAAGAAGTCTAATAGGATTTAGGGTACTCTAGGCAGAAAGAACATAAACAGATGCACAATGGTTAAAAACAAGTGACAGCCCAGAGTAGGTAAATCCATAGGGACAGAAAGCAGATTGGTGGTTGCCAGGGGCTTGTGGGAGGAGGGAATGGAGAGTGGCTGCTAATGCATACAGATTTTTCTTTTGAGGTGATGAAAACGTTCTGGAACTTGATAAGGGTGTTGGTTGCGCATTGTGAATGTAAATGCCATTAAATTGTATACTTCAAAGTCGTTCTTTTGTTGTTGTTGTTCATCTCAATTGGAAAAAAAAAATAACAGAAAAATCAGTGAGCAAGCAGAGAACAGAACACTGGGAAATAAAACTGAATAGACTGTGAGAAATGAGATTATTAAAAGGCTTCAAGAAAGGCCGAAAACTTAATCAGATTAAAATAGCCAGCAGAAGACAATTTTAAGCATCTCTTCCAGTTTTCTTAACTAGAATGGGACATAGCTCAACTGTTTAATTAGGGAACCCAATCTGCACTACATGGGGAAGCTGTAACTATAAAAGAAAGAAGATAAATGCTGCTGTAGGTATAGCACAGCTACCCAGTGGAATGGATAGATGCTTTATCATTAGTAAGGGTTTTTAAAAAGTATATGATTGGGTAAATGAAAAAAGCACTATACTAAATGTGGGAGATTGAATGCAAAAGTTCCGCCAATTTTTCAGGTCTCCCTATTTACACCCTTTGCAAAGTGACTTTGTAGTCTTTCTCCACCTCTTGAATCTGAACTGGACCGATGACTTGCTTTGGCCAATGGAAAGCCATGAAAATGACAGTTTGCCAGTTTTGAGTATGGGCCTCAAGAACTCCTGCATGCTTCCATAACCCCTCTCATAGAAATATGTTCTGCCACCATGAAACAAGTCCAAGCCAGTGTGCTGGATACCTAAAGACACATTGCCCAGTTCCCGTTAGCCCAGCTGACACCCAGCCAACCACCAGACATGAGAGTGAGACTACCCTGGCCAAGCTAGCTTTGGCCAATCTGCCAGCTAAGCCACAAGAAATATGAGCAAACTCATATAAGATCACTTAAGCCTGGCCCAGATCAGCAGAACTACCCAGTTGACCCAAAGACTCATGAGCAATAAAAAACAGTGGTTGTTTTAAGCTAAGCTTTGGAATGGTTTGTTACTTATCAATAGCTAACATACACTAATAATAATAGTGATGACCGGAAAAGACCATTAATTTGGCATAAAAGCTAGATTTATGTCATCAAATACTAATTTGTTCACTGTGGTTTGGGTTTTATAGATACACTTAAAGAGAAAAGGAAAACCTAATTATTAAATTCCTATGATTACTCTGTAATTGGGAATCTGAAAACTGATCTAAACCACCACTACCCTTTCCCCTAAAATTACAGCAACTTAAAACCATTAAAAACATAAACATAACTTTTGATAACATGATGCGTCTTTGGAAAACTATCACATGATAGCAACTGACTGTACTTAGAGGAGAGGTATTTTTATAACTAACTAAAATTGGAGTTTTTAGGGTTTTATGTTGTTGCTGTTGTTTAAGTAAGGAAATTCTCCAAGAGTTTCTAAATTTTCCAAGTGCTACTATTGTGACTTTCAATTTTCAGAAGGATGATACCATAAGAGCAACTTTTAAATACAAGACAATCAAACCTTATTTACAAGTCAAAAATAAAAAATACTAAGCCACATTAATTCAACACCTCCCACAAATACTACAATCAATCATTTTCTCAACTGGCAGGCATCTAACATATTTCAACAAATGACAGAGACTTCATCTCTTTTCCCTTTAACAAAACACTAGCAGTGCTTTAATTGTCAAATCATTGACCTATCACTGCCAATGCCAGCTCTACCTGTTGCTAAGAGGATAATTCTGTATGCAAAGCAAGAAATAAAGCACTCATGAATCATTTGCATTTGGTATGATTACAGACATGGAGAGACTCACATATAGGAAGTACTTTTTTAAAAAAGACAACAAAAACTTTAAATAGTTTTTAAAATCATTCCTGAATTTAACATGGTCTTTTTAAAAGCTAAAGTAGTTATCAATAAAAATAAAATCTGTTTTTATGGCATTTAAAACAAGTCAAAATTCCTGTGTGAGTTTAGCAGCAATGAACTTTAAACACCATTAACACACCCAGGGAAATTTTCAAAAGAAAACAATTTAGTTTACTATTCTTAAACATACTAACTGCTTCTCTCCTTTATTAAGGGGGTCTGTGGTGTTAGAGAAGTTTAATGGCAAGCGCTACCTTACAAGCGTACTCCTACATTCACAAAAGCTAGAAAACAGGATTTTCCATTCATTAATGCTTTGTTATACCAAAACGGTACGATTCAACAGGACTCTAAATGTTTAAAAGAATATAATTTATTTGATAGAAAGAAGAAAAGAATGACTAAATTGATGGTTATCAAATATCCTAAATAATTTCACTATTTTAAGAGTATAAGTCTCAAATAAAAAGGTGAATAAGGGGGGTTCCAGGGTGGAACAGTCAGCTGGACGTTTGACTCTTGGTTTCAGTCAGCTCCCGTTGTGATCTCCAGGCCATGGGATCAAGCCCCAGGTCATGCTCTGCACTCAGCAAGAATCTGCTTAAGAGTCCCTCTCCCTCTCCCTCTGCCCCTCCCTACCATGCACACACACTCTCTCTCTCAAATAATACGTAAATCTTAAAAAAAAAAAAAAAAAAAAAGTGAATTAGGGCTTTCTCAGACCATGGCACAAACCTAACTTCCTGCCCTCCAAGTATTGCACTGCATTAAATTATAGGTTACAGAGTAGTTTTGATACTAAGTCTGCAATATTCAAGAGCCTCACCAGGTTACGTTAACTTCCTGTCCTAAAATAGCTAGTCTACGACAACCCCTACCCTCCTACACACACATACACACACAAGTAAAATATCCGATAGCATAATTCTAGGTCATCTTTTACCCCCCTCTTTTTAAAATAATTTTTAGTATTCAATCCAAAAATTAAGTGCTTACAGAACCACCTCAAGAAATAGTGTTTCCAAATACCTCTAAGAAAAATCTTCCCCAAGCAGCTATACCAACCAACCAACCTACACCAGGGAAGTAAATCTCCTTGTTATATGCTATAAATTCTCACTGCCCTCCTAGATATATAAAATCTATGGTATGACTCTATTTGAATCTATTCCTTTTTTCAAAAACAGTAACACCCCTCTAATCACAAAGACTACCAGGAACATGAAGCTTATAAAATCAAAACCCTGAAGACAGAAAATAATTAACAGCTAACATTTATTGAATCTACCCACTCTGTGCCACGCTATGTTTTTCAGGGATTACACCATTTAACCTCCACAATAGCTCTGTGAGGTAAATGCTATTATCATCATTTTAAAGATGACGAAACTCAAGTTTTGAAAGTAAGTCATTTATTCAAGTTCAGAGTTAGTAAATGTTGGGAGTTAGGATTCTGAAGCAACCTAACTACAAAACTCTATGTTTTTTAAGTGAAACACAGCAGTAGAAAACCATATATATAACAAACTAAACTTTATGGAAGCAACCCCCCAGATCTTCCTCATAATCTATGGATTAAAATTAGTAATTTCACTCAGAGCACAATCCTAACAATTGGTAATATGGATTTCCCAGTTCACAGTTACTTAGGTACAGCACACACTTGAAGGAACAAGTGCTATGACTGCTAGGACCAACCACATGAATGAGTTGGGTGGTAGGGGAGTAGATGTGCACAAGTAAAAGATGAAACTGACTATTAAGAAGCTATAACATGATTAAATAGCCCTAAGCTGTTATATTTTAGAATGAGGCTATTCTAAATACTGCAGTAGAACAGTAAAGTAACTGATATTCATGACAACTGAAGTATCATATGAAGGTATCAAAAGTCATATTCAGTATTATCTAAATTGTATCTTTTAAAACAAGTTTTACAAAAAGGCAAACAAAAAGTTTGAAATCATTTCTCTAGAAAGTTTAAAATGACGTTATTTCCTCATCTCTCCATTCAATCTCTTAGTCTCCCTCTCCTCTTCTTCCTTAGAACATAAACATTCTCAAATCCCTGTGTTTTTGTCTACTCTGCCAGCTTCATAAGATTCTCAAAAAGTAGCCAAAACTCATTATATTCCATTTCCTCACCTATACTCTTTTTTTTTTTTAATTTTATTTATTTATTTGACAGAGACACAGCCAGAGAGGGAACACAAGCAGGGGCAGTGGGAGAGGGAGAAGCAGGCGTCCCGCTGAGCAGGGAGCCCGATACGGGGTTCAATCCCAGGACCCTGGGATCATGACCTGAGCAGAAAGCAAACGCTTAACGACTGAGCCACCCAGGCGCCTCTCACCTATACTCTCTTTGCTAACAGCTTCTGCACCCAGCTTCCCAGTTAAGCTGTTTTTGTTTAAGTCATTAATGTTTCCTTATTCCTAAATCTAATGAACAATTTTCAGGTCTTATTTGTCCTTTTAAGCAGGATTTAACATTTCAGATCCCTTTCTCCCTCCCTTCTTTAAATTCTGGTCAGTTGCCTTTTACACCACCACTCTTCTGTTTTCCCTCTTCTGACAATTTTTTGCTGGATTCACTTTCCTCTGCCTATCCCTCAAATGCAAGAGGGTCCCTCAAAGCCTTCTTAACTGTTAAGAATTCTCAAAAGAGTATCTTAATCCCCATTCAACTGCGTATGCTACACTGCTAACTCTAGCCCATACCACTTTCCTGGCAGCTTTATGCCTCCCATACATCTCCACCTGAATATTTCCAGGCCCCTCAAACCCAACATGGCCAGAACCGAACTCATCTTGGAAAGCAAAAGAATAGAGCCTTAGAAAATGCAGATGTATAGGGAGTTTTACTTTGTTGGGAGTGGGGCATACTCCCTATTTTAGTAAACATTTATCCACCGAGTCGTTGAGCTGGGAGTCATTTTTGACTTCCTTTTCTTACCA
Source organism: Mirounga leonina (assembly GCF_011800145.1). NCBI lineage: Eukaryota > Metazoa > Chordata > Mammalia > Carnivora > Phocidae > Mirounga > Mirounga leonina. The sequence continues at coordinate 91,251,542 of NW_023270268.1, read as the reverse complement.
GATAGCCAATAGATCATCAAATACTAAAGGAAGACTGTACAACCTTAATCTTGGCAAATCCACTCCCTTCTCTTTGCTCCCCCATCATTTCTCAAGAATAGCTTGCTTAGGCTGTCCCATAATATTAGTAATTGCTTGTAGCTATAGTAATACTTATCACAGAACAGGTATATTCCTTCATTAACCTGCAAACTTATTGACAGGGGAAACCATGTCTCACTCTTTTTATCTAAAGCACCTAGGAACACACAAAGAGTAGTAAACGTAAGTCTGCTGAGGAATCCTACGAAGCTAAACAACACATCAAAAGTTATACAATTTATTAACTATGGAGTAGGAATTTATGTATAGTTCAACTTGCTAGTATTTTTCAATATTGAAATAACTTCCATCAAAGTACAGTAATAACCACATATGAACAGCATGCTGCATACTCAATGTGACAAAATACTCTTTTCTTGTTTATGCTTTTATATACATTTTAAATTTTCCAAAATGATCATGCACCCCTTTCATTAATTGGTGAGGAAACAGTATTTGTTAGAGTAAAATGACATGAATGAAACATCTTTAAGTTTTTAGGTCAATAGGTTGTAAAACTGAAGTCAGGGCTTGGGGGATGCATCAGGATTCTAAGAAAATATAAATATACCAAAATAGAGAATAAGAAGCAAGCGGTATGACTGCTAGGACCAACCAAACTAATAAAGTGGGAGGTAGGAAAGTAGATGTGCACAAATATAAAATTTCTCAGTTTTTTTATTTGGAAAAATATAATTATTTTTCATTAAAAATGGTGTTTATGTTAACATGTATAAACATTATTTCTAATAAATTAATATTTTATAGATTTTTCAGTTTTAAATTCTAATGTGGCAAATATCTACAAGTGTAACCCACATGAACAAGAGCTCTTTGGGGTCCTCAATAGTTTTTAAGAGTATAAAGAGGTCCGGGGGCGCCTGGGTGGCTCAGTTGGTTGAGCAACTGCCTTCGGCTCAGGTCACGATCCTGGAGTCCTGGGATCGAGTCCCGCATCAGGCTCCCTGCTCAGCGAGGAGCCTGCTTCGCCCTCTGACCCTCCCCCATCTCATGTACTCTCTCTCATTCTCGCTCTCTCAAATAAATAAATAAATAAATCTTTAAAAAAAAAAAAAAGAGTATAAAGAGGTCCTAAGACCAAAAAATTTGAGAACTGTCAACTTATATAGTTTGGGGAGCATGATCCCAAAGCTAGAATATCAACACATATGTTCACATAAATTTTTCAAACTTCTACACATCCAAAAATAAACATAAGTGAAGTTACAAGAAAAACTGATAATGTGGGGGAAAGTACTTCCAACATACAACGAGTTCAAGTACTCATATATGAAGAGCTCTTTCCATCACTAAGGAAAAGATAAACACCCTCCAAAATGGAAATGAGGACTTGAAAACTAATGGGAAAACAGGATAATACACAAGGGGCCAATATGCATGTAGAAAAATAACCCTCAAACTTAGCAATCAAGGCAACATAAATTAAAACTAATCAAATCAACTACGATGTTTTAAAATTACAACATGTAGTTTCAGTAAAAATACAGGCTATTCGAATAGGTGACCATATAAATTACTGTTAGGAACATAGTTACAATTTCTTCAGAAGGCAATCCAGCAACATGGATCAGAAATCTTAAGTGTATGTACTCCTCGACCTCCATAAAAACATGTGCAAAGCTCAGCTACAAGAGTATTCATTGAAACATTATTTATAACTGCAAAAGAGAAAACTAGAAACAATTAAATGTCTACCAAGAAGAGGATAATTGAATATATTACAGCATCCCATTGTATAGATAAGTTATTATCTGAAGATTTAAAATGTTGTGATTTATGTGGAAAGATATCTTTGATATATAGGTTTTTAAAAAGGCAGTCACAGGGGGCCTGGGTGGCTTAGTCAGTTAAGTGTCTGACTCTTGATTTCAGCTCAGGTCATGATCTCAGGATCCTGAGATGGAGCTAAGTCGGACTCTGCACTCAACAGGCAGTCCAATTCTCTCCATCTCCCTCTGCCCCTCTCCCCCATTCCTGTGCTTTCTCTCTCCCCCTGGTACAAGTATCACAAAAAGTTTATGGACTTTAGCATCAATAGACCTGGTTTAAAATTCACAACTTTTAAACTATGAACCCTAAACAAATCACTTAACCTTTCCAAAACTCTGTTTTCTTATTCACTGAATACTGACAATAATTCCTCTCTCGTGGGATTGCCATAAGGATCATGTTAAAAGTAAAAGATACATAAATACTCAATAAATGCTAATTCCTTCAAAAAGACCTAGACATATAAACTCTAACTGAATAGCAAGTTATATGAAAATTACACTGTAAAAGAAATTACACTGTAATTACGTATCTTCTCCATAGTTAATGGCTCCTTCTCACTTTCTATTTAAATTAAATCAAACCCAAAAATACCCAAGAAAAGAAATTCTTCTGCCTTTTGGGAAACCCCACACTTAGGAAAACCAGTATGAAACAAACATTTTTACCATCTCTTCATTACTAAATCTGTCCTACTTGACTTTTGTATCCTCAGGAGTCTAGCAGAGTGCCTAGCATATAGTTGGTCTTAAGCACTGAATGAATAAATGTGGAGACCTTGGGACACCTAACACTCTGTCTCTCTAATAATGAGTGTCATTATCACTCAGTCTAAAAGCCTTCACACAAAATTGTGGTGCTAATTAACATTCAACAACAGTTTTGATTTCAAATGAGCAATCATGCGGCAAGTTTCATCCACTCACTTCCTTCTTCTTATTTCCAAAGAAATATACCCAATAACACAAAATCCCTGGGATGAATCATAAAGTCACAGAGAACAACAGAGGTCTTAAACCCCCTTCTAGCTCCCTCACTAGGATTAAAGTTACTTATAGATTTAAATTACTACCAATGGAATTCTTTTTTAAAGGTGCTTAGGGAATGCTCTGTTCAGGAATTCTGAAGTAAATCCTATAAAATCAAAGGACTTTTATAAAAAAACTCAGGCTTCTTATTAGATAATATGTTCACTGAAGAAAAACTATAAAATAAACATAACAAAAAAGAATAAAGTTAACATATTTGAGTAACAGATTAGAAGTATAATACAGAAGTACAAGTATAAATATTTTGGAGAATATTCTCAGTTTGGCTGCAGCCGACGCAATCACACTGCACAGACTCCTTTGTAATGTATTATTTTCACGCACTTTTTTTTTTTAAAGATTTTATTTATTTATTTGAGAGAGAGAGAATGAGAGACAGAGAGCATGAGAGGGAGGAGGGTCAGAGGGAGAAGCAGACTCCCTGCTGAGCAGGGAGCCCGATGCGGGACTCGATCCCAGGACTCCAGGATCATGACCTGAGCCGAAGGCAGTCGCTCAACCAACTGAGCCACCCAGGTGCCCCTCACGCATTCTTATTATGAATTTATATCAATGTTAAATATTCTTTTATATCATTTTTAATCCTATTGCATGAATATCATAAGATTATTGAGAGAATTAAATAAATGTAAAGTAAGGTATGGGGAGGCACTATTTAAATAGTATTATTATTAGTCCAGGATTAAAATTTTCATAAAATTCATATATATCTAAATTTGTGAGCCTGTCTTTAATTTTTTCCCTTAAAATAAAGTCCTAGAAGTAGAACTTCTGAAATTCTGCCAAACTGCCCTCCAAAAAGAACATAAAACATTTTTCTTCAGCAACACATCTCTCAAAACCCTTGTCACCAACTATTATATATCTAAGCTTTGCCGATTTGACTGGGGAGTAAGGGGTACAATATTTTCCCATTTTGTTTTTGTGTTTTGTCAATTACATTAAAACGAACACTTTACCTTGCTAACTATTATCTCTCCTTATGTGAATTGCTTGTGAAAATATTCTAAAGTGAATTACTCCAACATTCGTGGTCGGAATAGTCACATTAGATTTGTTTAAGGTATGTTACATATACTGCCATTCTACATAAACATGTTTATGTTACACACTTGAAAAAAGGGAGTTATATACTTTCACTCCATAATAACCCTCAACTTAGGATCTTCCACTAATATTTTAAAAACATAACACTAGTGCCCAAGTCTAAGAGGGAAAAATGGTTCAAATTAAAGTCTTTAAACTACCTAAATATGTAATATATGGTATCTCCATTAACACATTAATTTAAAAGAACAGACACTTAAGACTTAAGAAGTGACATGGAAAATGTCCATGATACATTAACAAGTGAAAAAAGAACACAGAATAGTTTGTATAGGACCATCCATTTATAATTTATATGGTGAAAATAAAACAAGTACAGAGTGGGAAGAACAAGGAACCAGTTGCTGTCCTAGGTGCTAGGGACCCAGTAATGAACAAGATAGGCAAATTTTTTCCTGTTTTAACAAAGCAAAGTTTTACAAAGTTTTTGAAATTCAATCTGGTTAATAAGTATCCTGACTTTATTTAGATTCACTTTTAGTATTTTTTTTAAAGATTTTATTTATTTATTTATTTATTTGAGAGAGAGCGCACATGTGCATGAGTGCAAGCAGGGGGAGATCATGACCTGAGCCAAAATCAAGAGGCAGACAACAGACTGGGCCACCCAGGCGCCCCTAGATTCACTTTCAGTATTGAGCCACAACAGATTACAACAATAAAATCTGACTACACACACTACTTTCTGAATTTTTTTTTAAACTACTTTCTGGATTTTAGAGCAGTAATTACAATACAAATTAGGAAGTTACACACAGACAAAATATACTACCTAGCATTAATGAAATAGAAGAAAAAAATGTTTTAAAACTATTTTTTGAGCCTTATTTATGCCCAGGAATCTCTTTTCATTATCCAAATTTAAAACTCAACTGGTAATATTACACTAAAAAACGAAGTTGCAGAATATTCATGATATGATCCCAATTTTGTTTAAAACCCATTTATGGCATATACAAATGTACACTCCTACTAGACAAATGTCTTGAACTAACTTAGTAGTAATTTCTGGAGATAAGAGTAGAGGGTAAGTGGGCAGATGGGAATCAGAAAACTTTACACTTTTTATTGTGTATAGTTTCTATGCTGTTGGAGTATTTGTGGTAAAATAGTATCTTTATGATAAATATGAAAAATAAAATACTTTTTAAAGTTTCAGTGCCAGAGAACCAGGCAATTGGTCCCATTGAAATTTCCCTATGTAACACCTTAATCTCCATCTATATGGAACCCCTTGAATAAAATATCTGAGTGCTATGCAGGTATACAAAGCAATAAGGAAGAGCTTCATATACTATGAGCAATTTCTGGGATTTTTTTTTAAGTTAAAAAATACAAAATGCTAAACACATTATAAGTTTTATCTAAGAAGAGAGAAATATGAATGTATATACATTTGTTTAATAATCAAAAACAAGGGGCGCCTGGGTGGCTCAGTCGGTTAAGCATCTGCCTTCGGCTCAGGTCATGGTCCCAGGGTCCTGGGACTGAGCCCCATGTCAGGCTCCTTGCTCAGGGAGCCTGCTTCTCCCTCTCCCTCTGCTGATCCCCAGCTTGTGCTCTTTCTCTCTCTCTCTGGCTCTCTCTCTCTCAAATAAATAAATAAAATCTTAAAAAAAAAATAACCAGGGCACCTGGGTGGCTCAGTCATTAAGCGTCTGCCTTTGGCTCAGGTCATGATCCCAGGGTCCTGGGATCAAGCCCCACATTGGGCTCCCTACTCCGCAGGAAGCCTGCTTCTCCCGCTCTGCGCTTCTGCTTTTGCTATTTCTCTCTCTGTCAAATAAATAAAATCTTAATAAATAAATAATTAATTTAAAAAAATAACCAAAACCAAATAAAAGTGGTTAACTTTGGGGCAAAAAAAGGTTACCTATAGGGGAGGGAGAGGATAAAAGCTGACTGTTCTGATTATACTTCATATTGTAGTTTTAGTTTTGGAACAATGTAAAAAAAATTTTTTTAAGATTTATTTATTTATTTGAGAGAGAAAGAGAATGCAGTGAGCAGGGGAAGGGGCAGAGGGAGAGAGAGAATCTCAAGAAGACCCCCTGCTAAGCAGAGAGCCTGATGCGGAGCTCAAGCTGAGGACCCCGAGATCATGACCCGCTTAACTGACTGAGCCACCCAGGCGCCCCTAGAACAATGTAAATATTTTACATACTTACAAACAAAATTAAATCAAAATGAAAATAAGTTACTCCCAAAAACTGACAGCAAAATGAACAAAAGAAACTATATATCAAATGGGTGGTCTAACCTCAAAAGAAACCATTTCAAATGACTTTATCTTCTTTAAAGATTTATTTGAGAGAGAGAGTGTGTGTGTATGGGGAGGGGCAGAGGGATAGGGGAAGCAGACTCCCCACTGAGCAGGGAGCCCTGATGCAGGGCTTGATCTCCCCACCTAGGTCATGATTTGAGTCAAAACCAAGAGTTGGACGCCCAACCGATGGAGCCACCCAGGCGCCCTTCCAATGATTTAACAATGGTAATTTGACTGTAAATCCCTGACAGAATTTATATTAAATGCAAGAATTTTTTATTTTTTTAAAATATTTTATTTATTTATTTGACAGAGAGAAAGCGAGACAAGGAACACAAGCTGGGGGAGTGGGAGAGGGAGAAGCAGACTTCCCACCAAGCAGGGAGCCCAATGCGGGGCTCGATCCCAGGACCCCGAGATCATGACCTGAGCCAAAGGCAGTCGCTTAACCGACTGAGCCACCCAGGCGCCCTTAAATGCAAGAATTCTTAAACTGTTCGCAGCAACCATTTTCTATAATAATCTCAAAATAACAACACTAATGTGTATATATAAATATTAAGTCAAGCAAGTAATGCACTACTCTCAAGATTTTTAGCATAAAAGAAAAGAGCTATAGATATAAAGCTTAAAAAAGTCAAAGGCAAAATCTTATAATACTAAACTCTTACTCTTGAAATGGTATCCGATTTGGAAATATTGGTATGAACTCATGGTGTCTTTTCTCACTTCATCATACAACATATAAGATCAACACAAAATCAGTTGTATTTTTATACACTATCAACAAACCATTTGAAAAGGATATTTAAAAATAATTCAGTTTACAACAGGAATACATTTAACCAGGGAGGTACAAGACTTGAAAACTACAAAACATTACTGAAAGATATTAAAGAATTAAATAAATGGAAAGACATTCCATGTTCATGGATCAGAAAACTTAATATTATTAATATGTCAATACTACACAAAACAATATACAGATTCAACACAACCCTTATCCAAACTCCAAAAGGCTTTCTTGCAAAAATGGAAAAGATGATCCTAAAATTCATATGGAATCACAAAGAATTTTGAATGGCCAAAATAATCCTTAAAAAGAACTACACTGGACTACTTAAACTTCCCCATTTCAAAACTTATTACAAAGCTACAGTAATCAAGACAGTGTAGTACTGGCATAAAAAAGTATATATACAGGTCAACAGAAGAGAATTGAGAGTCCATGAATAAAGCCAGGCATCTAGAGGCAACTGATTATCAACAAGGGTGCCATGACCATTCAATGGGAAAAGAACAGCTTCTTCAACAAATGGAACTTGGAAAACTGGACCCTTACCTCACACCACATACAAAAATTAACTCAAAATGGATCAGGGACCTAAGTATAAGACTATAAAATACTTAGAAGAAAACATGGGTAAATCTGGAGTGCTTTTTTTTTAAAAGATTTTATTTATTTATTTGAGAGAGAGAGCATGAGAGGGGGTAGGGTCAGAGGGAGAAGCAGACTCTCCGCTGAGCAGGGAGACTGATGCGGAACTCGATCCTGGAACTCTAGGATCATGACCTGAGCCGAAGGCACTTGCTTAACCAACTGAGCCACCCAGGTGCCCCTGGAGTGCTTTCTAAGATATGACATGAAAAGCACAAAAAGGACATGGATACATTTGAGTTCAAAATTTAAAACTTTTGTACATCAAAGCACACTACACCAAGAGAGTAAAAAAAAAAAAGAACTCACAAAATGGGAGTATATATTCAAGTCATATACCTGATAAGGCCTAGTATACTGAGTATTTAGAACCTTACAATTCACCAACAAAAAGACAATCCATTTTAAAAATGTCCAAAGAACTTGAATGGATATTCCTCCAAAGAAGATACAGAAAGGCCAACAAGCCCATGAAAAGATGCTTAATGTCATTAGTCACTAAGAGAATGCAAATCAAAATCACTAAGAGAATGCAAATCAAAATCACCATTTCACACCGACCAGAATGGCCATTATCAAAAAATGGAAAAACAATGAGAGTTGGAGAGGTTGTGGGAAAAACCAGTTCCCTCATACACTGCTGGTGGGAATGTAAAATGGTACAAACACTGTGGAAAACTGATTGACAGTTCCTAAACATAGAATTACCATATGACCCAGCAATTCCACTCCTAGGTAAATACCTCCAAAAAACTGACAAGCATTCAAACAAAAACTTACACACACTATTCACAGTAGCCAAAACTCAAATATCAACTAAACCAATAAACAAAATGTAGTTTTCCATACAATGGAATATTATTCAGTCATAAAAGGAATGGAGTATTGATATATACTGCAACATGGACGACCTTGAAAACATTATGCTAAGTGAAAGAAGCCAGACACAAGGGGTGCCTGGGTGGCTCAGTTGATTAAGCGTCTGCCTTCAGCTCAGGTCATGATCCCAGCGTCCTGGATCGAGCCCTGCATCAGGTTCCTTGCTCTGCAGGGAGCCCGCTTCTCCCTCTCCTCCCTGCTTGTACTCTCTCTCTCACTATCTCTCCTTCTCTCTCTCTCAAATAAATAAAATCTTAAAAAAAAAAAAAAAAAAAGAAGCAGCAGACACAAAAGGACACATATTGTATGACTCTATTTATATGAACTGTCCAAAACAAGAGAGTGGTGATTGCCTGGGTGGCTCATTCAGCTAACCGTCTGACTCTCTTTCCCATGTTGGGCTCCATGTCGAGGCTACTTGAAGGAAAGAAAGAAAGACAGACAGACAGAAAGACAGAAAGACAGAAAGACAGAAAGAAAGAAAGGTTCAAATGGTCACTTTTATGTTATGTATATTTCACC